>NC_133005.1:39070000-39674500 GCF_048564905.1 Vicugna pacos | reverse complement strand
GTATCAGATGCCAACAACCGGCCCACCTCCTTCTGTTCTGTTCAGAAAACACCCTGGAACGGGTCTCAGGCCTATTTTCCCAGCCAGCATCTCTTCCTGTAGAAAACTACTCTCACTGCATAGATGTGGGGGTGATTTTGCCTGCCAGGGGGACATCTAGCAACAGCTGGGGGTACTTCTGGTTGTCACAATGGGCGGGTGGGTAGGGGTTAGTACTGGCGTCTAGTGGATCGAGGCCGAGGGTACTGTTAAACGTAGTGACACACAGGCGGCCCCACAGCAAGGAATGACACAGCCCAGAATATCAATGCGGCTGGGGGTGAGGAACCTTGCTGCACAGGACTCCTGCTCCAGTCCCATCATCCTGGGGGCCTGTCCTCTGATCCCACACCAAAGACAGGCACAGGACCCAGTCCTGGCCAGCTGGGATCTCCTTGCCCACAGGACTTTTCCCAACGACAACGAGGAAAGTGTTCTCTATTTCTCTCAGATCAAAAGCTTAAGGCCAACAAAATCTTAGTCCCACTAGACTGAGAATGGAGAGGACAAGGCAGGCAGAACCAAGAGGGAGAGAGAAAGAAAAGAGAGAGAGAGACAGAGACAGAGACAGAGACAGAGACAGAGATCTAAAGACTTTATTGAATCAGGTCCTGCCTCCCTACCTCTTAAGCTTTTGAACTATGTGAGCCTATAAATTCTTTATAAAGGGATTTCTCTTAGGAGTTTTGCTTAAGCTAGTTTGAGGTGGACTTCTGTGATTTGCAAGTAAGAGTCTTGGCTAATGCAGAAGGCGGCAAGTGAGAGTAATATTATTATAAGACTATCGTAAATAATTTCTAACCAATGTTTTTAAGAGCATATCACTCACCAATGGCAGTACTTCGGCTACTACTGCTAACAGATAGCACTGCAGTCCGTTAGTCAGAAGTAAAGTCTCTTCCACGTGCATTTAAAGTAAGGGATAACCAGAATCATCAATGTATTGTTTTCTTTTACCGAACAGGGAAGACACAAAGCTAAGGTTTGAAGCTCATCGACCTAGTATTTGAAATAATTTAAGAAGTCACAGTTGCCAGTGTGAGCCCAAAGTCAGATCTGAAGTATGAAGGCCATCACTTGACAGGAAACGTTCCGTTCCAGAGGAGACCCACCTGAGTCTCTCTGACTCATCTCAAACAAGAGAAGTACGGGGCGTTGTAAGGGACCTCTTCTAGACAACATTTCAAGGAATCTCCACTGGGATGGTTAAGAGGCATCTCAAAGTCAACATGTTTGGGGAGAGAGAACCCAGGAGGAGCAGGGTGGGCTCTCTGAGTTGAAGAGATGGAGCTGAGAGGTTTGGAGGCTGAGGCAATTAGGGTTCAGCAGGCTGGGTACCAGAGAGAAGAGGGGGCCAGAGAGAGAGAACTCCAGAGATCTGCCAAGGACCCACCTGAGGTCCTCAGCTGACTGCTGGTCAGCACACCCACCAGGAGAAACGTCACGAGGCTTCGGAGAGAACCACCACTAGATTAGAGGGAACCATACTGGGGCTCACAGAGCCAGACTGGACGACCTCCTAATTCCCCAGCAATGGGCAGAACACTCAGAAGGGTCTTGCTTCAGTAGTAGGGAATAATTAGCCCCGGATGCTAACTGCTGCTCTGATCCTGCCTAACAGATCTTAAAAGCAAGACCTGAAAGGATCAAACTATTTCCGGGTCGTTTAACTGCATCCCAGAACAAAGCTTGAGAATATTCATGGAAACAACATAAAAACACCCACACTCAACAAGGTCAAATGCATATTGGCAAACAGCAAAAAGAAAAATTGCCAGGCAGGCAAAGATGGAGGAAAACAGGACCCAGCTGATACTTGTGAAGCAAAAGAACTGCCAGGCAGCCCCCAGAACCATGAGAAATAATAAACTACTGATGTTTTAAGCCACAAATTTTGGGGTGGTTTGTTAAACAATAATAAATAACTGGGGAAAAAAAACCAAAAAGACATATATCTTTTCTCCTCTGGATTGTTGTACTGGCCTCCAAAATGGTTTTCCTGATTCCATTCTTACCCCCTATAAATATCTCAATAGCAGTCAGACTGATCTTTGTAATCTAGTCCAGGTCATGTAAATGTGATGCTCCCAAGCCTCCCATGGCTCCCTATTTTCCTCAGAGCGAACAAAATCTCCACAACAACTCTAAGAACCCCACCCTCCCCACCGCCACCATACGCCTCTCCACCCATGCAGTGAAATATACTTGAGCCCCCAAAACGAAGCATAGTTTTTTCCCTTTGTGCTTTCACACTGAAGGCATGCCTAGAACATCCCGATGTCATATTTCACCCTCCCCCTCTCCGGAGAAGGAGAAATCCCAGCCATTAATTAGACCCAATAAAAAACACACACACGTACACACAAAACAAAAAAACAAAACTAACCTCAAGCCCAGGCTCCAACCATTACGTCCAGGAGCTCTAGCCTCAGAGCCTGTGCCTTGCTGGGTTCTCTTCCTGGAATGCTCTTCCCCAGTGTGGCCCCACACTGTCTTCTAAAGGTCTTCCTTGTATGAGAGCCTCCTCTGACTGCCTGCAGAAAACAGAGCCACTTGCTGGCGTTCCCTCTCCCCTCACCCCACCTCATTGTTCTAGGTAGCACCGCATCCTTTTGACATGCAATACGCGTTTCTTATCCATTTGCTGGTCTGTGCCTGGGGGCAGGGGCTTTATTGATTTTGACTCCTGCTCGCTCTCCAGCATGCAAAATGGTCTAATACCTGTAGGAAGCAATCAGTCAAAATACGTGTTGGATGAAATGCATGAATGAAAATGAAATGAATGTATGATTGACTACTAAATTCAGAACCATATAAGGCCAAATATAAATTTTCTCCCACGGAGGTCTGCACTAAGAGGTTAGAAGGACAACATTCCTGTAGATGTTCTTAGCCTCCAACTGCATCTCATCAGCTCTTGTAAATGAGTTAATTTTTTGTTATTGTTAAAATTTTGCCTTCTTGCATCAGCAGCCCCCCTGATGGGCCCAGGGTGCCCTGAACCAGCAAGTGACAACGAGGAGGGCTTGCTCTCCGAAGGCGATAGGTAAGATTATATTTGCTAAAGTTGAATCGGAAAAAGAAAAGGAAAAAAAAAAAAAAGAAAAGCAACTACAAGGACCACAAAGCGAAACAGAACAAAACAAAGCCAAATAGAAACCAATGTACAGAGTGTCAGGGAGTACAAGAGAGGTTTCTAGGATGCTAGAATATTCTATGTCTGCATCTGGTTGTTCTTTACTCGGGCTTATTCAGGTGTGAAAATCCATCGAGCTATACATTTATGATATATACACATTATCAAATGTATGTATGCATAATAAAATGTTTAAATAATATAAATATAGTTATCTCAATGACCTACTTCTTAATTTAAAAAAAACTACACACTGTGCGATGTTTTTAAGATGCTAGAACAAGTATCTTCTCTATAGCACAGTGAACTATATTCAATACCTTGTAGTAATCTATAATGAAAAAGAATATGATAAGGATATATATGTAAGTATATGACTGAAACATTATGCTGTATCCCAGAAACTGACACATTGTAAACTGACTGTACTTCAATTTAAAAAATTTTTTTAATTAAAAAAAAAAAAAGAAGCTATAGCAATCAGCTACTAGCCATGGGGGTATTGCACCTGTCCTCCTCCACGGAGTGCCCACCTTATGCTCAGTGTCTTACTGCGGTTGGGGGACCTCAAGGAAGGAATTAGGGAGTATATTTGCCCTCAAAACACTTCCCATGGGGTCAGGGCCAAGAGAGCAACAGATCGAATGAGCCAATAATGATAATGAAAATAGAAAAAAAAAACAAAAACAAAAGCACGTGAATATTCACGAGGCCTTCCCCCAGGCACCATTCCATTTGGTAAACAGGTATTTTTAAATGCCAAACTGCACTGTAATAGTGACCAATGGAAAACCATCTGTCACCCACCTTTTGAGTCAGGCCCCATCAAGAGCCCTCCCACCTGGTATCCTTCGAGTCAAGTGAGCAAGATCAAGTTTGGTCCAGAAGCAAAGGAAAGCTTCATTCTTTGATGAAAGAACAAGCCCAAATTCTCAATCTAGAACACATGTAGTCCCCCGCAGGCAAATTTATAGGGTTAGCGGGGCTGGGGCGGAGCTCGCTGGGGCGGAGCTCTCCGGAGCAGGCGCAGTTGTCCTGCTCACAGCGCTGGGTGTCCAAGTGTCGTAAACGGCGCTTCTGCACACGGCCCTCTCGGCAGAAGTGTCGTGCACGGCCGTTTGGCGCTAGGAACGCCAGTCTGAAGTGCCAGGTGCAGGTTGTCTGCAGCGGCCGCCGGCGAGCGAGTGAGACGGAACCAAGCGCCAAGGAAAAGGAAAAAGAAGGTTAGACTTTATTACCTAGATTCTGTTTTTATTTCCCAGGAATTTTTTTTAAGTTTTGCTTATTTATTTTTAAATTAGTTTTTAATTTTTAGTTTTTTTCCTTGGGGGTGGAGGTAGTTAGGTTTAATTACTTACTTGTTATTTAATGGAGGTACTGGGGATTGAACCCAGGACCTTGTGCATACTAAGCGTGTGCTCTACCACTGAGCTATACCCTCCCCCTGTTGTTGTTTTGAAAGAGACTCTGGACAAACTGTAGTATGTTCTGGCCACAGAGGACTCTGGGAGCCTGCATATTAACAGGGTTAATACCCCTTCGCAGGCTGCCTGCAGTTAGGCTAATTAAGCAGTTTCACCAGTTGGATGGGGGTGTACCTGGCAGCAGACACCGGAGCTCTCAGAGGGAGCTGCTGGAAGGCTCCTGGAGAAGAGGAGATATCCTTGAGGAGAGGGACTCAGTGCAGGGGCGCATCGAAAAGTATTCTCTTTCCAGACTTCAGAGAAGATTTGAAACAGACTGCACTCCCCGCCCCACCCTCAAGGCATTCAAAGGATTGAGACCATGGATGAATCAGTACAAAAAAGAGGTGAAAAACAAAGAGAAAGCTCTCCATTCATTAAATTTTTTTAACTTGTTTTTTTTTCCCCCATTCATTGAGAAAAAAAAGTCTCCCTTCACTGAATAAATACATTGGATTCTTTCAGGGTAAGAAGACCTGCGCCAAGGCCTGGGGATGGAACAGGGAGCCTCCAGGACCTACAGGTGAGTGGAAACGAGTCTGTTGAACTGGTAGGAGGTATCTTATAATGACGCCTAACATTTACGGAGGGCCTACTATGTGCCAGGTGTTGCTCTAACATTTTTCCTACATTAACCCATTCAACCCACACCTTCTAATGCGACATACACTACCATGTTCCACTGAGCCTAGGACATAGACACATTTGTGGTCTTTATAAATAGAGTTATCAGAGTAAGCAAATAAAATGCAGCATCCCAATTAAATTTAAAATCTAGATAAACAGTGAATAATTTTTTAGTCTAGAGATGTCCCAAGTCGGATACCCCCAAATGAGATAAACTGATCCTAAAACATCCTTCATTTTTTATGTGAAATTCAAATTTAACTGGACGTCCTGTATTTTATGTGGCAATGCTACTTAAAACATTTCTAAAATTCGTATAAGTCTTAGAGTCAGTGGGTTGTTTTATAATTCGGAACAATTTTTTTTCTTTCTTCCTGGCTCATAATATTGCATTTCGGTGGCTTCTTGGAGTGGTTGACTATAATATCATTTTCCCCATTTGGCATATGAGCAGACTGAGGCTGGAGGAGGTTAATTCACTCCCCCAGGTTGCAAAGCCAACAGCATGGAGGGGATTTGAACCCCGGCAGGCTGTCCTCGGACTCCTGTCCTTCCTGTCCTTCCAACTAAGGACCTGCACAACTGATGTCAAGAGCAGTTGACATTAGGAGCCATTTGGTCACATTTCTGACTTTTTTTTTCCCTTCAAAATTCTGTAAAGCATTTTGGATCTGTATCTTTAGTTTTTTGGTGATGAAGATTTGGGATTCAAATTCAAGTCAGCCAGGAAGGGACAGGGGTTAAGGAAACAAGACTCTGAAATTGTCAGTCAACTCGAAACAAGCGTTCAGATCCCATCATCCATTTGTCCAATAAATATTTGTGTTAGATTCCTCTAGACCAGGACCATTTTAGAACTAGCGACCAGACAAGGAAGGTAACAGGGAAAAAAAAAATCCTCACCCTCATGGATTTTAACCTTAGAGTGGTAGAGACAGGAAATGAATAATCCAGTTATACAGCACGTTAGAAGGTGATGAAAATTATGGGGGAAAGTAAGGTAAGCCGGAGAGTGAAACAGGAAGTGATGGGAGTGGGGTGGGTTTCAGGGGGTTCTCGGTGGAAAGGGGACATTTGAAATGAGTAGCGTTAACCGCTGCCATCGCTGAGTGACGTAGGAATGCAGTGGGCCGCGCGGGGTATAACTTCTAGAGCAGTGCTAGAGGTATTTCTTTTCTTTGTTTTAACTATAATTCATTTAATTGTTAAGTTTTATAGCTTAAGTTTGGATAATGGCTGTGTTTAACAGCCAGATCACAAAATCCCTGAAAGTGGATCTGTCAGCTCTAGTGAGCCTGTGTAAGTCACCTCCAGCTCACTTTTCACCCTCCTCTTTGCCCATTTCATGCCTGCCCACCCCTCAGATCTCAGCCAAGTAGTCTTTGTTCAGAGAATTCTCAGTACACCCCACCCCAGGCCCTATCACCCTTGTGTTACCTAATTATACGTGTGATGATTGTTTTATTGTTGTCTTGACCCTTTACAAGGTCAGCTCTCTGTGAAAGCAGAGTTCTGGTCTGTCCCGTCTCTCATGCGCTCGCAGGGCTTGGTACACAGTAGGTGTCCGTTGTTTCTTTAAGGAATGCATGAATGAATGAGATATTTCCATTAAGAGTCTCCCTACCTCTTAAATGTGCAAGTGTTGGTAACACTGTAAAGAAATTATGTAAAATTTTGTGCCCAAAGAGTGAATCATTTATTAAACAAATGCCCACTTTCCAGCTCTTTGCTTTTATGGCTTTTATGTCATGGACCCTGTTGGGGTCTGGGGAAGCCTGTGATGCCTTTCTCAGAATTGTTTTTAAATGTACAAAAAAAATGCATAGGCTTGCAAAGAAAACCAATTATCTTAAAATACAGTTACTGAAAAAAATTTAAACAGATGTATAATACTATAATAGATGTACTTTTTTTATTAACTCACTAAATGACAAAATCCAATGGGAAGTCTGCTAACAACTGTAATTTTGAAGTGGCAATAACCATAAGAGATATTTCAGATTATCTGATGTGATATGAAAGTGTCTGGTTTCCATTGCTGACAAAGTTTCAAGGACTGCTCATTTTTACTCATTTTCAAAATGAGAAAAAATAGTAACAACACTCGGGTTAGTGTTTATGTGTTTGTTTGTTTATCCTGAATTTTATCCAAGTATCACTTGGGAAGACCCACGGACACTGGGTTAAGGATTCCTGTGGAGACACCAATTAGCCCAAGGGTTGCAGGGGATATAGAGCAAAGATATCCACACAAGAAAGAGGCCTGCAGATGAAAAGCCAGGATTTGCTGTCAGATCCTTTCCAAATTCAGATTCTTATGCCTACCTCTTACAGGCTGTGTGACCTTGGGCGTGTTCCTTAATTACTCTGAGCCTAAGAGCCTTCATCTGTAAAATGGGGCTACTGGCAGCCACCTCCAAGAAACGTTCCGATGCTTAAATGATGTAGAACAGCGCCTGACATGTAACTGACGCTCAGAAAATAGTAGCTACTATTTCTGGTTTACTTCTGCCTGTTCTTTTTGACCTGGGAAACTCCAGGGCTTTCAAAAGAATCAAACTGCATCCATGGTGACTTAAGGAAGAGATCTTATCCTTATGACCATTGAAGCTTGAAAACTGTAACATGGGACAGAACCAAGGCCCATGTGTCTCAACCGATTCCTAAAGGACTTTGAGCTTTTTATCAGAAAAACAGTTTGGTCAGAGTTTCTGGAGCTTAAAGGCCAAAGAGAAACACACACAAGGGCTGGAGCCTTGCCAAGGAGATCCACCCTACAGATTCTGCAGTCAGATAAAGATTGGGTGATTTTCCGGCCCGACCTGCCTGGCACTGCCCTGGCTAATGCTTGCAGTTTCCATGTGCCTGTTAATAACATCCCTTTCACTCTTAAGAGCATCCCAGTTGGTGTGATACATCAGATGGTCACTATAGAGACGGAGCCCCCTTCTCTCTGAGTGGCCAAGCTCCTGATGAGATTCTTTTGAGGAGACAGTTAATATAATGTATTTTCCCCTCCTTGGCAGAATTCAGAAAGGAAGCTTACAGCCCCTGAAATTCGGGTCCTTTTCTTCCAGGGTTCTGAAATTATTACTGCAAATGGGATTTGGAGGCAAAGAAACCTGAAATTAGAGTGACCAACCATTGCGCTCTGCCTCGGACTGCGAGCTTGTCCAAGATGCAGGATTTTCAGTGCAAAACTGGGCTGGTTGGTCATGCTATCTGGAATCAAATCCTAACTCTACTGTTTACCATGTGTGTGACCCTGAACGTGTTATTTTTCTCTCTCTGAGCCTCACTTTTCTGACATCCCAGTGAGGATAACAATGTTTACCCCCACAGTATTATTATAAGGATTAAGTAAGATAATATTTTCCGTAAGGATTAAGGGAAGTACCATATAATCACCCCTCCAGTGACTTCCATCCAAATAAAACCTAAAATAAAACCCAAAGTCCTTATCATGGCTTACGATGTCCTACACAGTCTGGCCCTTGGGTCCTCTCCAACTTGATCCTTCGTGTCTCCTGCCTCCCTTTGACCCCTTTGCTGCAAGCACTGGCCTGCACGCTGGTCCTTGCACACCACTCTCGTTCCTCCTCCGGGCCTTTGCACTTGCTGTAGACGTCCTCATCACAGCCTTAGCACCGATGACATCTCTGCAGCGAGATCTTCCCTGGTCCCACCAGCTGAAATAGCGTATTCCTCCTATCACCCCCTGTTCCTTTACACCCTGTGTTCTGCCCCTCACAGTGTTGGTCACCACTGGATACTATATTATAAATCACATTTAGTTGTTTCTTGCCCGGTTTCTCCATCAGTCTGTAAACTCCCTGAAGCATATACCTGCTTTGAATCACTGACTGCACTTCCCCTATGCCTTGAACAGTGCCCAGCACAGGGCACGAGCTAGCAGGACTTTTTGAAAGAAATGAACACATCCTACACAGCAAAAGGGCCTTCTGAGTTCAGGGAGTGGTATCCGTCCTTGTGGCCGCTCCTCTGTAATTCTTTGGGAAAGTGCCGGGAGGGTCTGCTGGTACCTGTGTGTGCATCACGTGAGACTTGCCAGTTCACTTATCAGTGTGACCGGCAGGTGCCGTATCGCTTACAAATGAAAGACTTGGTAGGAGGGATATAGTTCGTACTTAGCGTGCATGAGGTCCTGGGTTCAATCTCCAGCACCAGCGCATTTCTGGAGGGACAGTGAAGAGGCATCATTTTGGAGGCAGGATGTGGGGTGGAAGATACTTTTGAGGAGTCAAGATTAACCTAAAATCACATTAGCCAAGTTACGCTTGAAAATCACTTGCCTAGGTCTCCTGTGGTGTGCGTAGGGCCTGGCATGTGCAGCTCTGGGCTCCTTTTTATACGCGTGCAAGGTTGAAGATCCTCGGAGCTGGACTAAGAAATGAGCGCGAGGAGCCCGTCCGTGCCAACGCGCTTGCAGGCGTTCACGTCTCCCCGCTTTAAGGCCGCTCTGTCCCAGCAGTGGATGATGGGGGAGTGGAGCGCTCGAAAGTGGCCTTGGTTATCGTGTGCTGTCCTCCTTGTCTCTGTGGCCTTGATGTGAGTTCATAGATTTGTTTGCAGTTGTGAGAATTAAGTGGGAGCGTGCAATCGAGTTTTATTAGGCTGTACAAAGGAGTGAAGTACCAGCACACGCTACGCCGTGGGTGGACCTTGAAAACACCATTCTAAGTGAAAGAAGCCAGTCACAAAAGACCACATATTACATGATTCTATGTATAGGAAACGTCCATAATAGGCAAGTCTAAGACAAAAAGTAGACGAGCGGTTGCTTAGGGCTGAGAAAGGGGGTAATAAGGAATGATACCTAAAGGGTACTGGGTTTCTTTTTGAGACGATGAGAATGTTCTAAAATTGACTGTGGTGATGGTTGCACAAAGCTATGAATATACTAAAAACCATTAAATTGTACACTTTAAATGGATGAATTATATGGTATGTGAGTTATATCTCAATAAGTCTGTTAAAAACAAAACAACTACATCCTGGCCCATCACAGAGAAAATTACTATGGAGAAAATAGAGCAGGAAAGGGGGAGAGAGTGATTTTGGTGGAGAGAGGTGCTCTCTCAGACGAAGTGGTCAAGAAATTCCTGGGTGAAGAGGTGGCATCTCAACCAAGACTGAATGAAGTGAGAGAATGAGCTTCGCGTGTATCTGGGGCAAGAGTGTCCACCGAGGGCACCTTGAGGGCAAAGGCCCCGTGGCAGGAGCGTGTGGTTGTGTTAAGGACCAGCAAGGAGCATGTGTGGCTGGGGCAGAGGGAAAACCGGTGAGAGGCTGGCGTGGCCGCCACTTACCCCAGATGACCTTGGGACGATGACCGAAGAGAAGCTCGGAGGGGCTGGGAAACCTGCCTGGAGTCCACGGATAAGAATCCCCCACCGATTTGAAGATCTGTGCTGAGTGGGTGCCCAGTCTTGAGTTCCAGCCCCTGTGCAGGGTGTCATCCGTCCTTTGCTGTCTTACAGGTTGTCCATCCCTCCTAATCTCATTGTCACAGTCACTAACTGAGTCATTTCACTATGAAGGTGTGTTCCTATGAGGAAAGTGGCTGAACCTTTGCAAAGAAAATGGGGGGAAAAAATTAAAGTGTAATGTGTGAGTTGTGTCCTCATCTTCTGTTCAAAGATTTATAACACTAGGGTGGATGCACAGTCTGTGTGTATTAAAAGACTTCTCCCCCAGACTAGTTAGGTTTAAGTGAATGACTGATGAGCGAAGAGTTTCCTGGTGAGAAACTTCAATTTCTAAGTGATGAAAAATCTTATGTGACATTGCAATTTCAAGAACGAGTCATTTTCTCAATTTCTCAATCTTCTTCCCTTAAAAATGCATAATGGCTTTGGGGAGTTAGTATGTATTTGGCCTAATGTGAGTCGGTGAGGGTTGGCCTTGCTACATGCAGCACCCTCAGTATTCCCACGTGTTCTTCAGCCACATTCTAAAGGAGAGTTGGGATACGTGGGTTCTGCCATCCATGGTTTGTGATGAAGTCACTGAAGATGAGACAGAATGGGGTCAGGACGTCCTCTGGGGCCAGTGACGAAGAGCAGGGTTGTAGGGTTGCGCGTCCTGCGCTGGAGTTCTGGGTCCGTGGCAGCTGGACCGCGGGCTGGCCCAGGGCTGTGGGGCAGCCAGTCTCTACTGGAGCATGAGAGCGGATGGTTAACATTCTCAGGAAACTCACAAGCTGGTTGTTAAACACAGCCTTTGAAAAAATTAAATTCTGCAAACTTACAATTAAATAAATGATATCAAACACAAAGGATGAGCTACATGAAATAAACTAGACACAAAAGGAGAAATATTACATGATTCCACTTTTAGGAGGTGCCTAGAATAGGTACATTCACAGAGCAAGAAAGAACGGAGGTTCCCAGGGACTGGGGGACGGAGGGGGGGATGGGAGTTACTAGTTGATGGGGACAGAGTTTCTGTCTGAGATGATGAAAAAGTTCTGGAAATAGTGGTGATGGTTATGCAATTGTAAATGTACTTAATGCCACTGAATTATAGACTTAAAATGGCTAAAGTACATTTTTAATGTGTATTTTACAATAATATATGTGTGTTTTATATAATACACACACACGTATATATATAACTTAAGAAAACAAACACTCAAAGATCACTTTCTAATGCTTTTCCTACGTTTTACCCTTGCTCTCGAGGTTACTTGCATGGTGAAAATAATACATGGTATTATTGCACATCTCCTTCCAACTCTGTATTCAGTGGCTGAAGCCCCAGCTGACATGATGGAGCAGGAACACTGTCCAGCTGAGCCTGGACAACCTCAGAATCATGGAAAAAAAATTCTTTTAAGCCACAAAATGTAGACATTTTGTGATATGGATATCTGGGTATCTCAGGGTTACCCAGAACAACTGCTTACCTTCAAAATTCTTTATGAAAGAACAGTATTTTTCTACTACATTTAAATCATTGGAACTATTACTTGTCTTGCATCTACACTGAATCCTTACTAATTCAGGTTGAATGAGGCTGGGTGACAGTATGAGCAGGCATTACCGAGAGATTTAGAAGCCTCAATTTTAATCACTCTCAGGTGATATAACTTTGTCTTCTTCCTCTCTGGACCTCAGGGTCCTCATCTGTAAAACAAGATTACGCTATTAAATTAAAATCTACTAAGCACCACTACATGTCAGGCATTAAACGGTGCTTGACTTTTCTCCTGGCTTATTGTGTAGCAGGGTGAAATCATCAAGAAAAAGACAGAGAAGATACACCACTGAAATAATACTGGAGAAGTGCACAAAGGAGGCAAAACCAGAGGAAACAGAAGAACGAGGGGAAGGAGGTCTCCGTACTTAGCTTGGAAGTAAGGCCTCTTTAGGGAGATGATATTTCAGCATCAGTCTGTATAAAAGGATGAGCTGTCTTTCTAAAGACTTGGAAAACAAGCTTCCCAGGCAAGGGGACAGCAAAGCAAAGAACTAATTTTGGGTGGTTGAGAAATAGCCAGAAGGCTAGCGCGGATGGAACAAGATGGTAAGTGGGAGACATGAATGAATATAGAAATGAATACAGAGACCTAAGAAGGATCAAAAGTAAGCAACCTGAAGGCCACCCAGGGCCTTGTATTACAGGCCACTGTTGCCCTTGATCAGTAGTTTCCAATCTCTGACAACCTGGCCACAGTCCCCAGTGGTGGCGAAAGTTGATGGACTCACAAGATAGAAATTAGTATAAATTAGTATAAAGATCCCATGATTTGGTATATATACAAAATAGTGTCTGTC
Organism: Vicugna pacos; assembly: GCF_048564905.1. Lineage (NCBI taxonomy): Eukaryota > Metazoa > Chordata > Mammalia > Artiodactyla > Camelidae > Vicugna > Vicugna pacos. Next base: position 39,661,436 of record NC_133005.1, on the reverse strand, counting down.
AACTAAATACATCATCTCGTTTCTCATGTACCACTAGCTTTTCAATGTATTGGCAATGCTATTGTAATTTCCCAAAATACAAATCCACTTGTAAAAGTGATTGAGAATTTACAATTCTGCATTTTCCATTGTGTTTTTCTCAATCAATGAAAACAAATAGCTCAGCTATATCATGTAACTTTGAAATGTCTGGTTAAAAAAAAAAGAGAGAGCTCATATTCCAACCTGGAAGGACAAATCTTTAGAATGTCCAGACCCTTCCATTTCTAAAATCACAGAATATTCAGCTACAAGAAAATGTGTTGTGGCAAAAAGAGCATGTGGTGATTTTTTTAAAAAATTATTGTTATTACTGTAGCAAGAATTCATTGAGTACTTACTGTCTGCTGGACACTGTTAAGTTCTTTCATTTCAGTTACTCATCTAATCTTCAAAACAATTCATTACAATACTCATTTTACAGATGAAGTATCTTAAGGTTCAGAGGTATTAACTAAGTTGACCACGTTTATGCAAGTAGTAAGTGGTAGAGGAAGAGGTGAAGGTCTGTCCTAATAGAAATGTGTTGGTCAGGCATGGCTGTGTAACATATCACCCCAAAATGCAATAACTTAAAGTAATAAGCATTTATTGTTGTCAATGAGTCTATGGCTTCTGTCAAATGGTTCTTCTTTTCAAAGTTAAACTCACTCAGGCTTCTGTAGTCATCTGTGTGTTCAGTAGGTGGTCCCTCCCAATGCAAAGTGGGTTCTCTCGCATGTTAGGAGGTAGGCTGGCTGTAGGCTGGTCCATGATGGCTTCCATGGAGACACCTGAGCCCTGATGCGTGTGGTCTGCCATCCTCCAGCAGGCCACACCAGGTCTGTGCAGATGGCAGTAGCAAGGTTCCAAGTATGCACAGAAGAGATGAGACCTCTTGAGGTATAGACTGGGAAATGGCATACTGTTACTTCCACTGCATTTTGGTCAGAGCAACAAATCTGATATTCAAGAAGTGTCAAATGGACTTCATCTCTTTTTTTTTTTAATTGAAATATAGTTGCTTTAAAAATGTTGTGTTTGTTTCTGGTGTAGTGATTCAGTTATACCTACCTACATACAGATATTGCATATATATTCTTTTTCAGATTCTTTTCCATTATAGTTTATTGTAAGATACTGAATATAGTTCCCTGTGCCATATAGTAAGACCTTGTTGTTTATCTATTTTGTATATAGTAGTTTGTGTCTGCCAACTCCAAACTCCTGATTTATTCCTCTTCCCTTTCCCCTTGGTAACCGTAAGTTTGTTTTCTGTGTCTGTGTGGACTCCACCTCTGGATGGATGGCATTGCAAAGATGATATTGCAAAGGGTATGAATGTAAGGAGGGGTAAAGAGATACAGCCTTTTTTTTTTTTTTTTTTGCAATCATTCTACCCAGACAAAGGAAAATACAAGCTCTTGTGTTACTGAGGGGCAGGTAATGGGGCACACAGTTTAACCAGGAATCTCAAAACCAAGTAAGTTCTCCACTTGGGAGAACAGTTGGCAGTTTCTTATGTATACATTAAGCATACATCTACTCTAAAACCCAGTTCCATTCCTGGGTATTTATCCAAGAGAAATAGACATGCATGTCTCCAAAAAGAGTTAGACGGATGCATCCGTAGCAGCTTTATTCATAGCAGCCAAAAACTGGAAAAGAAGTAATAAATGTCCATCAGCAGATGAGTGGGTACACAGAGAACTGTACATCCACACAATGCACTCTGACCCAGGAGCAATTTAAAAACGAACTAAGGATGCACACAGCCGCATGAGTGAGTCGCAGAAGCGCTGTAATACTGAAAGAAGCCGGACACAAAAGCGTAAGTTTTGTCTGGCTCTGTTTACAAGAAGCTCTACTGAGCAAACCTGAGCTGTGAGGACAGAAAATCAAAACCACAGAGGTGGGCGGGTTGTTACTGGGAAGAAGCATGAGAGAGTGTACTGGGGCCCTGGAAAGTTCTGTTTCATTTAGGGCAGTGGTTACAAGGTGGTAGACATTTGTCAAACTTCATAAAACTGTACTAAAAATCTTTTCAATTTATTTTATGAAAATTGGACCCCAAGTGACAGCAACAGCAATAATAATACAGTCAAGCTATCAAAGGCTTTGTTAGAAAGGTTTGGAGGAACCAGCAGGGTTTCACTGTGAGCGTGAGACTCCATGAGTCACAGCATTAGGGAAACCTGAGCAGGGGGCCTGGGGGCCCGCAGGGAAACCTGCAGGCATTAAATGTGTCCTCACCTGCTCCTGCAACTACAGAAAGGGAGATGATTTCTTTTATATTTTCTAGAGACACGCAGGAAACGTCAACAAAATGTGCATGTAAATTCACTCCAGCTAGCTAGCCTCCAGGGAGGCTGGTTTTATTTTCCCAGGAGGTTGCTGGCAGGAGGAGGCTGACTCGCCGCCTTCCTGGAGTCCCATGGCAGGAGGGAGAGCAGAGATCTGCGGGGAGCTTTCTGTAGGAGTCAGACCCCACGCAGAAAGTTGTGAATCAGTTTCCTGGTGTTTGTGCTGCGTAGAAGCCAATGATTCTCTCACTCAGAACATCACTCAGAATGCATCCAGCTGTTTGATCAGGGGGACGAAGGAGCATTCTGTGCTCGAATTGGGTTGTACCATAAAAATGGACACAAATCCTGGTGCAGGACCTGCAAGCTACCCCCAGGCTGCGTTGGGGCAAAGTGGGGACCTTGTGGTGTGTATTTTTGCTTTGGGGACTTTTTTTTTTTTTAATAACTCATGGTCCCAATTTGGAATGCAGCCTCTCTCCTATAAAGACAACATAGTCTGAGTCATTTTTAAATCCCTCAGAAACCAACTGAGGAACTGAGAACATGTTGGCATGTTTTGAGCAGCCTGCCTGCATTATTCTCACTCAACCCACTCGAATCCTATTGTTCCATTTTACAGATGAGAAAGTTGTGGCTCTGACTTGCTCTCAGTCTGTCTGATGCTTGCTCTATGCTTACAAAGTTTAGCAAAGTGAGATTTTGGAGTTGCCTGTATGAAAATAGTTACATTTCATGTTTCCTTTTACAAATCATCTAAGAACAATCTTTCCATGTTCAGCTGAGCATCCCGCTTGCTCCTGTACTTGGGTTGATAATCACTGGCCCTGGAGTTATATTACTTTATTTGTGGAGTGAATGGAAAGAAAAGAGAATCAGGCTGAATGTGTAAAGGGTACATTTGTTCCCCTGGATGGCTTTGTTTCTCTCTCTCTGGTTCCAAAGGAGAAAAGTGGTGGGCGGGCTGAGTCACCGCGGGTCAGAAAGTGCCTGTGACTAGGAGTCCATGCTGTCTGCCGAGATTTCCAGATTTCACTTCTGTGCAGTTGTTTCAACCACCATATTAAGTTCTTGTGGCTGATTTGGGTTTAACAGTTTTCATAGTTTTGTTTGTATTAATCTGTCAATTTGCTTTGATCTTAAGAACTGGTGTCAGTGTAAGGAGCATAATAAGCCTTCTCTTACGTTGCTGTGCACTTATGTTGTGTAATTAAATATATATGTTAACACTTTGAGTCTATAAGACTTTTTTTCTTTGAAAGTGGTCTGAATATTACTCATATTTCACAGAATCTGCCTTTCACCACTGCTGCCCCACTATGTCTTTTTTAAGTGTAGACATTTCTCATATGTTCATAAAAAAATTTCAAACTTACTAGTAGTCAAAGAAATGCAAATAAAAACCAAATGCAATTTCCTCTTTGATATCTGCAAGTGTGTGTGTGTGTGTGTTTTAAGTTGAAAGTCCCGAGTTTCTTGGAAGAAACAAATAAATCCGCCACATAGTGCAGATAAACTGTAAATCAGCACAGCCCGAGGGGAGAGTGCAGTTTGGCAGCATGCGTCAAGAACCTTAAAAACACGACAACCACTACTCCAGGATTCAACTGGCCAGAATTCATGGAAGGAAGGAAGAAGAGAAAGGAAGGGAGGACAGAAGGGGAAAAGGAAGGAGAAAAAAATACGACCGAATGTCTTTAACACTGGAGATTGTTTACACTTTCCCCACTGGAATATGCTGCAGGCCTTTTAAAGGAGGCTGGTGGAGAATACTGAACATCATGTTTGAAAAGCAAAATACTAAACAGGCTCCACCTTTTCTAAAGTACATATGCTCTTAAATACGGAGAAAAAGGCTGGACAGATTCACAACAAAATGTCGGCACAGCAATTGGCTAGATGACGAGATTAGCAGTGATTTTATTTTCTTTTCATTTTGGGTTTTTTTTAATGCCCTACAGTGAATGAGTATAATTTTGGAAAGGAGTACGGTGAGCGAACCCCAGCATAAAACAGATTTGGGTGCAGAGTCCAGCTGCACCCATTCTTCTGAGTGACTTTGAAGAAGTTACTTCATCTCCCTCAATCTCTCTTTCCTCATCGGTAAGATGGGGATCATGTTTATGCCTATTTTTAAAAGCTGTGAGTATTAAATGAGATAATACACATTAAGGGACTTAGCATTGAGATTGGCTGATAGTCGGAGTTCAGTAAGTGTCATCTGTAATGAGAAAAGGATGATACAGATGATTTCTCTGAGTCAACCATATGCTTAAGTAAACATTTCTCAGGCTTCTGAGTATGCTAATCAAACATTCAGCTTCCACTAGGAAGTTCTGCTGGTGAGGGCGGAGAGAGGGAGAGAGAGAAAGAGAGGGAAATGCCCCGCGTTTTTACCGGCCCTGTAATCTAAAGAGACTTCGTTGGAGCTCTGAAAAATCATTGAAGCCTTTATTAATCACAGACCAATGGTTCTTTACTGGGGACAGTCTCCTCCCCCACCACCCAGAGGACGTTTGGCAAAGTCTGGAGACAATTTTGGTACTCACGACAGAGCATCTAGTGGGGAGCGGCCAGGGGTGCTGTAAGCATCCTACCATGCACAGGACAGCTCCCACCACAGAGAAGCATCTGCCCCGAAGCTCAGCAGGGCTGAGGCTGAGAAGCTCCACTCCTGCTGTTATCATGCAAGATCTGACCACTGGAGGCCTGTGGGGTCGAGGGTACTCACAACAGAGCTTCTAGCAGGGAGTGGCCAGGGGTGCTGTAAACGTTCTCCCATGCACAGGACAGCTCCCACCGCAGAGAAGCATCTGCCCCGAAGCGCAGCAGGGCTGAGGCTGAGAAGCTCCACTCCTGCTGTTATCACGCAAGATCTGACCACTGGAGGCCTGTGGGGTCAAAGGAGCTTATTGTCTCACTACCTTTTATCCATGAGATGTTGTTGTGTGTGACCGAAATGAAAACATTTTTAGGAAACCCCCCTCACCGCACCCCACACAAACTGTTACTTTTCCTCTTCAGGCCCACTCGATCTCAAGACCTATTGTGCACAAGACCTTAGGTTTGTTATCAGGGTTCAAAGATGAAGCATGTTTCTATTTTTGTCTTTCAAGATAAAGGAAAACAGATTGAAACCCAGGGTGTAAATGGGAGACAGTTTGAGATTTGGAGTCTAACCAGTGTGAGTACAAAGCTCAGCTTCCTCACCTCCTCTGCATCTGATCCTGAATAAGATTCTTCACTTCTAAAGTTAGTGTCCTATGAGAAGAACAGGGCTAATGGTACCAAGATCAACGAGGCTGATCACTGTAATTGAAATTAAAATGAAAGAAGAGAAAAGAAGAAGCACCCTTGACAGTTATTCTAGCAAGAGCCGGGTTTTTTGGTAACCACTTCAGAATGCCCATCGAAGCTCAGTGCACTTGACCTATAAGCCAGCGGCACCCTGACTTCAGCGACAGTAGATTTGATCAAACCAATTGCAAGGAAGGTTACAAATACCAGTTGCTGGACAAACCTGTTTGCTAAAATAACAGGTGCTGACGCCATGCTCCTAGGTGCCAAGAAAGGAGTTCACAGGGCAGCACTCTGCCGAGATGTGAGTTATCAGATCAGGAGTAAATGTCTCTGGTTCAGCAGCAGCAGAACAGAGCTCCAGACGCAGAGCTGGAGAACAGCTTTGCCTCCTGTACGGCAGACGCTCTTTCAAGAACCTGAGTCTGCAATGAGAGCCCATAGATGGCTTTAAAAGGTGACTCTCATAAGAAGTAGAAGAGGCTGTTAATGAACGCCATGGTGTTCATTCAGCTCACTAGTGAGGCTGCTGCCTTCATTGCACACCTCTAGGGGGCGATGCTCACACCCTGACCTATTTGAACTGCACCTTCGGAGTTGTGCAGTTCATAGCCAGCTTGATCATACTCGGTGTCCCTGCTTAGGGAACAACAACAATAATAGTAACAAAACAACAATAAGTATTGTAATATTGGGGGAGTTTTTTTTTTTAAAAAAACAGCCTTACTGGCATGTACTTGAGACACAATATACTGCACAATTTTTTTTCTTTTTACTTCAAAAAGATTTTTGAGGGGTTGGGAGGAGAAAAGGAGTTGCAATTAAGAAACTTTTTTCTCTTTTTCTTTCGCTTTACTTTTCAGTGGAGGTACTAAGATTAAACTCAGGACCTCATGCGTGTTAAGCATGTGCTCTACCCCTGAGCCTCCGCCCAAAACTGCACATTTTCAGAGTGCAGTTTGCTGTGTTCAGCCCTACGTGTATATCCTGTGAAACCATCACCACCCAACAGTGCAGCGAGCATTTCCTTTCCTCCCAAATTTTCTTTGTGACCCCACTTTTCTGCTGCCCCCTGCCATCACCAGGCAACCACATCTGCTTTTTGTCACTACAGGTGAGTGTGTACTTCCGTTTGTGGAGTTAAATGGAATCAGAGAGTATAGAGCTCTTTTTTTGACTAGCACCTTTGAGCATAATGACTTCATGATTCATCCATATTATCCCATGTCTCAATAGTTCATTCCTTTTTATTGCCAAGTAGTATGCCACTGAATGGATAAGCCATAATTAGTTTATCCAGGCCTTGTTGATGGACATTTATGTGGGGTTATTTTCAGTCTGGGGCTATTGCAATCAAAGCCACTATAAACATTTTTGTACAAGTCTTCCTGTGGACCTATTTCCTTTCCTCTTGGATAAACACCTAAATATGGAATGGCTGAGTCATAGATATTGGGTGTGTTTAACATTTTAAGAAACTGGAAAACTATTTTCCAAAGTGGTTGCACTGCTTTTTTGCTTTCCTACCAGTGGTGGCAGAGCATTCCAGCTCTGCATTGTCACCCACGTTTGGTAAAGTCAGTATTTTAATTTTTGCCAAGAATATCATAAATAATAAAATAACAATGAGAATATTTTTAACTGTGAAACTGGCAGGAGAATGTTTTCATTATTAATACCCAGTGTTGGCAAGGGAACAGGGAAAAGCACTCAAATACTGATGGTAGAAATGTGAGTTAGCAGCATTTTCTGGAAGCCACTTTGGCAGTGTATCTCAAATGCCTTGGAACCTTTTATTTCATTGAGCAATTCTACTTCTGAGAATTTATCCTGAAGAAATCTGGATGCATGCAAACGTACATACCACAGCCTTGGTCCCTGTGGAGGGAAGGTTTGCATCCGTTAGTCTCCTTGAGAAGCATAAGAGTCGAACATTGGAGGTTGACAGCTAACAGTCCACAAGTTAGATCCGCCCTTCAGACCTGATTTCTGTCTCCCAAAATGTTTTTAAATCATTTCTTTCTTTTTTTTTTTTTGTCTGTACTTCAAAATGAGGAGCTGTCACATAAAACCCTAAATTTCTAAGCATTTCTTGAAAAATTAGAAGATCGGACCCACCCTGAGCCCCCCAGAAGCCCATAGAATGTATCACACTCCTGTCCGCACCATCCCTCTAGTCTCCTGGGAGCTCCTTTGAGAGTGGACACTAAGATTTATTCTTCCCCGCCCACCCCGCCCCAGTGCCTGACACAAAGAATAAATATTTGTTGAAAAATGAATGGTTAGAAATTACAATTGGTTCAAAGTGTGTAATTAGTTGAGGCTAAGTCAACTGGAAGACTGAAGGGCTGTATTCTGTTGGTTAGGTGCCAGCAAGATTCTCTCCATCGTTGGTGAGAATGTAAATGAGTTGCCCTTGCAGAAGCTTCAGTAACACCTACCAGGGTTTCAAAGCCGCATACTCCTTGATCCGGTTTTCCCACTTAGAGGAATTATCAGATGGATACGCTAGCCTGTGGGCAGTTACGAACAGCAATGCTGGAAATAATCTAAATGTCTCTCAATAGGAGACTGAGTAAATTAATGATCATTTATACAGAGAGAGATTCTGCAGCTTGAAAGGATCTGTGCAGACAGAACAATCTCTGTGGTTAAGTGAAAAGGAGAAGATGAAAGTGTGGGATGTATCTACCATTTGTATATACAAAGTGTGTGTGTGTGCATGTGCGCACGCACACTTGTATTTGCTCATGTATTCATACAGCAAGGTTTCTTTCTCAACCTCAGCACTGTTGACATTTGAGGCCAGAGAATTCTTTGCTATGGGGGGCTGTCCTGTGCATTGTTAAGACCCCCAGAGGTCAGTAGTTAACTATCCCTCTGTTGTCACACCAAAAATGTCTCCAGAAAATCACCCCCCAGTTGAGAACCACTAGCACAGAACATCTCTGGAAGAATATACCAGAAAGCTGTAACTGCGGCTTTCTCTGAAGATGAAAACTAGAGGACCATGACCAAAAGAGGAAGGGAAACTTTATTTTCACCTGTTTGAACTTTTAACACATAAATGTTATAAAACAGTTTCATTTACATTTTTTTTCTGGTGTCCAGATGCTTTCAAAACAGAAACCGCTTTTTTAAACTGAAATATGTTTGACATGTAACATTATATATGTTGAAGATATACGACATGTTGATTAATTTAGAATTGCAATATGATTGCCATTGTAGTGTTAGCTAACACCTCTATCAAGTCACATAATTATCGTTTCTTTTTTTGTGTGGCAGAAATAACTAGGATCTAGTCTCCTAGCAAGTTTGTTATTTATAACACGGCATTGTTGCCTGTAATCATGACGCTGCGCATCAGGTGACTGGGACGTACTTGTCTCCTAGTTGCAAATTGGCACCCTTACACATCTCTCCTGGTCCATCACCCCTCCCCACCTCAGCTCCTGGTAACCACCATTCTACTCTCCAAAACAGAGACAACTTCAGAAAATACAAAAAAAAAGATCAATTGACAAAGAATCCTCTTGTCTCCTTTTGGTCTATTTTTTTAAAGTAACAGGATAGAGCATAGATTACATGATTTTTTTTTTTTCCAGTTTGCCACATTTGCCAGGTGGGAAAACTGAGTTGAGAAAATGAAAAAGTCCTAAGGCCACGTGATTAGTGATCAGTCTGCAACTAGCACCCAGATTCCCTGAGACCCAGTCTTCGCTGCCACCTCGGGCACGGAAGTCTCTGCTGTAGAAAACAGACCTTCTCAATGAGTTAGAAACTCAAGAAGGTAATAGTTGTCTCAAGGCGAAACTGGAGCTGTTTCCCAGCCAGCAAATATCCCTCTTTGTTCCAGAACAGTTGAAGGTGTGCACGGGGTCTCCCTCCAGCCCTGGGGCCTGATATGTGACTAGTTCTAGCTGAAAACTTCGTATCTAATGATAACTGTTTATAACGGGGGCCACCATCTCTGTGCGGTTTACCTCCTAATTAAGTTCTTTTAGTGAATTATCTATGAATCATAAGTGGTATCTGTATGGTGCTTTGGCAAGTGCTTCCGCCTACAATCCTAGTGTCATAGAAACCCTACCAGAAAACTATGAACAAACTTTACTGATGAGGAAATGGCTTCAGAGAGGTGCATTAACTTGCCCACCGTCACATGGTTAGTTAAATCGAGGAGGCCATGTTTGCAAACCAAGATCAACTGAACCTTTGCTCGCTAAGACCCTTCATGAAAGTCTTACGCTTGCCAATAAGAGTACTATTAAAAGTAAAAATAATTTCCCAACTCGGGGATTAAATTCTTAATTAAGAACACACACTAGAATGGAGACAGGTGTAACTAGACTTATTGCAGTGATCATTTTGCAACATATACAATATTGAATCCTTACATTGTATACCTGAAACAAATATAATGTTGTATGTCAGTTATACCTCAGTAATAAAGAACTCAAAGCAAAGAAAACCTCCACACACTAGGAATGAAATAAGACAGTAAAGCATGTAGCATTGTGCCAGGCATATAGTAACTGCCAACTGTTAGTCACTATGCTGAGCCAGTATTTTCAAATACTATATATATACACTATACACACACACACTCACATATAGTATATATACAATATTGTATATTGTACAAATATATATAGTGTATTATTGAAGCTATCTTAAGTTGATAGTGTAGGGGTGAGGTTTACTGATCAACCTGTATTATTTGGCTGCACAATGTTATTTTAAACATTTGAGTTGGTTTCTGACATTTCAAAACTGAGACATTTCACATGCATCATCTAAACGCATGGCATCTCCCAGAAAACTGGCGCCTATGGGCTGGGGCTGTGGGGCCACTGACCTCACAAGACAGCATGAGTCCTTTCTGGTTCACCACAGGCTCTCTGCTTGCCTGAAGGAAGGCCTGTGGGTTTACCATTTCTCACTGGTGGTTAAGAGAGAGGACTCTGGAGTGAAATGACAAGTCTTGGTTCTTGGCACTGTGGCTTCCTAGCTGGGTGGCCTGAGACAAATCGTTTCACCTTTTTGAGTCTCTCCTGGAACCGTGGTGATGCTTAAACAAAATAATCTGCAGAAAAGCACTTAGCATGTAGTGCCTAACACATAGAAAGCGTTTGATAAAAATCAGTTCTTTCTGTCATTAGACGTGGGAGGCAGAGTAACAGCCCCCAAAAGATGTCTACATCCTAACCCCTGGAAGCTGTGAGTAGGGTCCCTTACGTGGCAGAAGAGATGTTGCAGGTGTGATGAAGTAAAGAATTTTTAAAGGAGAGAGGATGTCTGATTATCCAGGTAGGTCCAGTATAATCACGGGGTCCTTGTAAGTGAAAGAGGGAGGCGGAGCAGGGGGGTGGGGGTTGTCCGTATCCAAGGAGATGTGATGATGGAAGCCAGAGAGTGAAGTGATGCTCTGTGAAGATGGAGGAAGGGGCTGTGAGTCACGGAAGGCACATCGCCTCTAGAAGCTGAAAGAGCCAAGGAAGTGGGTTCTCCTCTAGAACCTCCAGTGGGACACAGCTCAGCTGACAGCTTGATCTTAGCCCAGGGAGGCACATTTTGGATTCCTGACCTCCAGAAACATGAGATAATGAATTTGATCTGTTTTAAGCCACTAAGTTTATTGCGGTTTCTTACAGGGCAATAGGAAACTGATAGGTTATTTCATCCTCACAGCAGTTCTGTGAGGTGTGCCTCTTCTCCCCATTCTGCAGAAGAAGCAGGCTCAGTAATGATTAGGAGCATGGCCCAGGGACTCACAGCAAGAGAGTGGCAGGGCCCAGAGTCAATTCTGGCTCTTTCTGAAGCTCAAGTCCAAGCTCTCCTTATACCTCCCAATTGTCTAGGATCACTCAGCTTCTACTTGAATAATCCCAGAAACAGAAATATCCTTACTTTCCGAGGCTGCTCGTTCAGAGGCAGAATAGGATCCACCATGATGCCTTCCATGTGCTGAGCTACTTTCTGCTGCACAATGCAGGAGGTAAGACACTTTTAATTACACGTGAAGCAGCTCAGCTGAACTAGTGGAAGTAAAAGGGGAGTGGGGGGTCTATTACAAGGACACAAAGCTATCTCATGAGGCCTGTGTCCAAGAAGGCAGTTAAGATTCTGGAAGAACTAATACCAAGAAACGGGAAGCTGAAAATAATCCAGCCAAGCAAGACCCTCTATCTCCCACCTCTGCCTCTCTGCATTTCTCTCTGTAGACTGATTTTCTCGGCTACGCCACTGTCTTGGTGGCAACTAGCTGTCCCAGATTTACTCATTGCAGACCCAGTCGTGTAGAGAGGCAGCCTGGCAGTCCTCAAGGAGAATTCTGCATTCCCCAGAGAAAGGATTGGATTGTTCTGGCTTCTAGCAGGCATCCATCCCTTGTATGATCGGCTATCAACAGGCAGGCAGGGCTGCAAAGAACAAATATGGCTTCCAGAGACTCATCTCGCTGGAGACAGTGGACTCAGGGTGCACAGGGGAGCGACGGAGGAGTCGTTGTGGGCTGAGCTGATACTCTAAGAGATACTGCATTTATCTCCCCAAGGTTTGCCGAAAAAGCAATAGAGATAGTAAGGCAGCTTCCTCCACGTGGAAGAACTTTGAAGCTTTCAAAAAGCTCTCTTCCCTTGTGGTCATTTCTTTTCCTGGGAAACATCCCTAAACCCGTCAGTCATTCCTCACCAAGACAGTTCCCAGATGACTCATTAACCTGACTACTCGCCCCCCGCCGGCCCCCTCAGCCTGCACAACTTTGCAACATCCTCGTTCAAATTTGTAATTTGTCTCCATAACTAACCTCCCTTCTCCAAACGTGGGCTGTCTAGCTCATTTAAATTGTTTTCTTCCTTTACCTTCCTTAGACCCACAAGGCATGTACTGATTCTGTTAATGCAGCCTAAGATCATTTCCTTGGCAGCTGTATACATCTGGCTCAAATTGAGCTTGTGGCCAACTAGAAGCCCCAGATCTACTTCCCAGGAACTGCTGTCTGGCCAAGTCTCCCCATTCCCAGACTTTAATAATTGATGCCAGAATCCACATCAGCCCCTGGTAAATATTCTCTTCTTTCTTCCAGTCCCCCATTTGGCGCTACGGAGACCATTGTGAATCTTGATCGCATTATATCAATTTTTTGTCTGCTAGAAACTTCATCTGTATATCTTCATTTTTCAGTCCTGAACCAAAATGATACTCAAAATAGACCTAAATCATTGCCCCACTGCACACCAGCGAACCCTTCCTCAGTTACCATGGCTCTGTTAGTCCACGTCGAATATACTGAAAACATGCTGCAAGTATTTTACGGTCTTATATTCCTGGAACAGGAAGGGTGGCTTTGCAAATTCCTCTGATATTTCTGATGTTTAATTTTTGTAAGGACAGAAAACATCCAGGATGATTATAATCCAGGGCATCGAGGCTCTGGGAAAGCCTCTGGACGTCTTTAATTCAGAAGAATTATAATAATGCTCCTTGAGTCAGCGCTTACTGGCATTAGGGAACTCCCCTCTCGCATCAGCCCAGAGGTGCTCGTGTTGCCAGTTTACAGGTGAGCAGCCACGGCTGCACAGGAATAAGCAGCAGACCTGAGATCTGAATGTAGGCTGTTGGTTCACAGCCTAAGTTCTTAATCCCAGCACCAGGGGTGGGCAAATTTTTTTCTGTTAACGGTCAGACAGCAAACATTTTGGACTTTAGGGACTGTACAATCTGTGCCTTTGTAGAATGAAAGCAACTGTAGACAATGCATAAACAAGTGGGTGTGACTGCGTTCAAATAAAACTTTATTTACCAAAGCAGGCTGTGTTCAGATGAAGCTTAATTACAGAATGCCCCATTTGGCTCATGGACTATAGTTTACCAACCCATCCTAGAATGTTCTTCCTTCCAAATCTGCATGGCAAAATCCTACTCAAACCTGCAGCTCAAATGTGACCTTTAAGTTACAAAACTAGACATAAACCAGATTTTATGGATTTTAAACCAGATTTCATGGATCATAGCCTGCTAACCCATCCTCGGCCATCATGCCTTCTGATTTGGTAGGTCAGTTTATCTCACTGAAGAACTTTGAGTTACTGGCTAAATGGAGATCAGAGCCAGAGCCAACAAGACTGACAACTTTCAAAATACATAAAGATCCATTCATTTCCTATTTCGTGCTGCCCTGAATGGCAGTAATACCTTGTAAGGCCATTTGTTTTGATACCTTTTTCTACAAATCCCCAAGGTAAATTTATAACAATCCAATACATACACGCACGCACGCACGCACGCACACACACCCCTCCCCTTGCTCTGAGTCCAAGCATATTATCTCAGCTTCCTGGTGGCCACACTCTTCCCCTCTGGCCAGGGCATTTTAGCATTCTACGATGCAGACCTGAGTGCTGTACTGATAATGAGTCCTATTTGTTCTCTCACGTGCATTTAAAAAAAAAACCAAAACCAAACAAAACCAAAAAATAGAGAGTTCTACTGGAAGTTAGAGTGAAAACAAGGAAATGGCCCGGGCACCAGAAGAGTGAAGATTGATTCAGGTATAATGGATGTCCTGTGGCAGGATAAAGGGGTTGTGACCAGGGAAGAACTCACCCACAATTTTGAAGAACAGGTGAAAGAAATCAGGACCAGGGCAATACGAACCTGAGCAAGTTGAAAAGAACAAAACAGGCATTTAATGCTGACCCAGAGAAGGTGAGCATTTCCAGAGACGGAGCCCCCTGCAAACAGGAAATGCAGGCACTGGAGATATTCACTGGGCGTTTTGTAGGCGAGGCTGTCCTGTACATCTCCGGCCAGCTTAACCTGAAATCTCTCAGCGTTAACAGTTTTCAGGCCAACTGGTAGGTTGCTTTAACCTTCAGATACATAAAAAATATAAACAGTAAAAACTGGCTGGTTTTAATGACACAAGAAGACATAGGTAACAATAGCAAAAGCCCTGGACGTCTTTTATCAGGTTGATTAATTTTTTGATGCTAAAATAAGACTTGTTTATTTGTTGTCTAATAGCCTTTAATAGATGTGTTATGGCCAAGTGCTTAAGAAAGCAGGAGCCAACATCAGACAGTGCAAATCTCAGCTCTGCCACTTGGTGGATTTCAGCTGTGGAGTGAGCCCAGCTTCTTTGAACCTCATCTTCCTCATCTGTAAAATGGGGATATGAATAGAACCTGGGTCACTAGTGTTGTACATACCACCAGGTGTTCCCAATTTCTCCAATCTTGCGGAGATGCTAGATTTTACCCCCAGTGTAGTGGAAATTCTCGAAGCATCTGGAGGAAATGGAGGTGTTTCCAGAAGCCCCTCACCCATCTCTGCCGCTGGAGATTTTTCCTTAGTCTGTGGTGCTCATTACCCTGCCTCCCATCACCACCCCGCCACCACCACCACTCCCTCCCATCTCTGACCTTTTCTCCTTTCTCTATCTCCCCTAAGTTCATGAGACTTCCACCCACCTGGAAATCCCACCTCCTTCCCATTCTGTTGTTCGAAATGATCCTCATCAATTCTCCATCTCCCTTGACCCCGCTGATACCATACCTACATAGTTGGACTCTTCTACTCGAAGAAATCATCTCAGTGTCCATCAAGAGCATTGTCCTTTTGACCTAGCAACTCTATAGCATACAAAGATTTCTCTCTCTGATAGGTTCAGGAAAATACTGTACATTGAAGCAATTCCTGTCAGCACTGTTTATAACAGACGAGAAAGAAACCACCCAAATATCCAGCAACAGAGAACTGGTTAAATAAACTTGTGTGTGATCACAAAGTGGGATGTTTTGCAGCTGCAAAAAAGAAGGAAGCAGCTCTCTGCTCTAATGTGGAAAGACACCAGGATGAGTGGGGAAAGCAAGGTGTCTAGGAGGGTGTATGTTACACCACAGTTTGCCTTGAGAAGGTGAAAGATTGAATGAGAAAATGTTATGTGTGCTTCACATACAAAAGAAAACTCTGAAAGGACACTCAAGAAACTAATAAAAAGAGACCCACGGAGGTAGTAATGGGTTGGATGGAAACAGGAACATGACTTCTCACGATGTCCTTTTTTATATTGCTTACTTTTCAAACCAAGTGAATGCATTAACTGTTCAAAAGCTTGAATTTTTTAAAAAAGCTATCAAGGTGTTTAGAACAATGATAATTTTCTAAGGGAATGTTACTGCTCGATGTGAAAATACCTTTATTTCTCTGCACTGTGTTAAAAATTAGATGAAATCAGCTGAATAACGTGCTTGGAGTGGTATCTCCTGCACAGAAAGGAGTATAAATTGAGGCCTTTCGCGGCAGCACCTAGAAGTGATCAACAAGGAAGGCGCCTGGGTAGCATTATCACCGTGTTCTCTGTGTATTAATGTGGCCTCCAGTAAAGAGACTGAACTTTGATTTCGTAGCAGCCTGAGTGGCATCCTGCTCCAACGCTCGCTGGCGGTGTTACCTGGAGCAGGTCAAGTCAATTCCAGGTCCTCGGGGAAGCTGCGTGTCGTAGGGATCATTACGTACTATGAATGGGGGCTGTTTATTCATTCCTTCACCATGTGAGCCTTTAACTACTAATAATGTGCCAGGCTCTGGTTTGGGGTGAGACAAGACCTTAAATTCTTAAATTCTTCTCAACAGAGAGCAGTTTTGCCTTTTAGGAAACACTGGCAACATCTGGAGATGTTTCAGTTGTCACAACTCAGGGTTGGGGAGCAGAGGAAGATGCAGCTGGCATCTGGTGGGTGGAGACCAGGGATGCAGCTAAAGACCCTGCGATGCAAAGGACAGCCCACCACGAAAAGTTATCTGGCCCCAAATGTCAACAGAGCCGAGTCTGAGAGCCCCTGCCCTACCCTGTTCTAGAAGGGGAAAGAGAAAACAAAGTTAGAATAAACAAATAAAAGACTATTTGTGATATTGCTCTGTGCTACGAAGTCAGTACACCCAGGAATGGGCTGGAGTGACCTGGAAATCTATTGTAGCTGGGGCGGGGGAGCAGAGGGGGTCAGGGAAGGCTCCCTGAGGACAGGACATTTTGGCTGAACACTGACAGGAAGGAGCCAGGCAAACTGGTGTCTGGGAGCACTGGAGGCCCAGAGGAAAGGGAGGGCAACTCCCTGAGCTTGGCTGGTTCAAGAAACAGAAGGAAGGAGACTTTCCTGAAATAGAGTGAGCAGAGGGGGCTGGAGGGGATGCGGGGAGGAGCGGGGGCCAGACCACCTGCTGAGAATTTTGCATTTTGTTTGAAGTTCAGCGGGGAATCCACGGAAAGATTTTAAATAGGGAGGTAGCATGATCAGCTGTATGTTTTCAAAAGACATTTTGGCATTTCTGTGAATGATGCATTGAAGGAGGGCAAGAATGAAGCAAGAAAAGCAGGCAGAGGGGGAGGGTCTAGCTCAGCAGTACAGCATGTGTTTATCACGCACGTGGTCCTGGCTTCAACCCCCAGTACCTCCATTAAAACAAATAAATAAGCCTGATTACCTCCTCCCCCAAAAAAATTAACAAAAAGAAAAGCAGGTAGACGCACCCTCCAAATGAGGGGTGGGGGACACCAGTGAAATGATCTGAGAGAGATTTTGGGAGGTAAAACGCACTGGGACTCAGTTGAGAAGAGAGTTAGTTGGAGAGCGCAGATCAGCCGAGTCACCTGTAGGAGCACCCTGTAGACAAAAGCACCGACAAGCAAAAGGGGTTTTAGTCCTTCAATCTGCAAGTTATAATTTAGTTAAAACCGAACTTCAGAATGCCGTTTAAGAGGTGAGGGCAGGCATAGTTTAAGTGGTAGAGCTCATGCTTAGCATGCACGGGGTCCTGGGTTCAGTCCCTGGTAACACCTGTAAGCATACATACATACGTAAACAAACATAATTACCACTCCCCTCAAAACAAAAAACAACCCCCCAAAAAAAGAGTCTTTAAAAAATGCTGTTTAAAATATCCAGTTTTCCCCAGTTGCCCCAGGCAGAGGATGGAACAGGGGGAGCTGGCAGTTTTTGTCTGAAACTTGGAATGAAGACAGCGAAGATGAGCACTGGGGAAGTTAAGAAGTCTAAAAAGGCAGCAGTAACTCCAGTTTGGGAAGGTTACAAGAGACAGTCGGTGTGTGCAAACTCTCCCAACAAGAGGATAGCAGAAAACTAAGGAAATACTTCAAATAAGAAAAGAATATTCAGAAGAACACAGGTCTCCACTTGGAGTCCGATGCTGGCATAAACAGTAGGTTGTCAGCCCGTCGACAGTGAAAGATCCACGTCAGACAAGGCATTAACTGTGGTCCACGTCAAGCCACTTCCAAGTGGCTGTTTAAAGATTTTTAAACATAGGGGATATTGTTTATGAATCGTAATCTAATCACCCAAGCAAAAAATGACACAAATTCCATGGCAACTGTGGACATTAAAGAAGTGTTTTAAGGACAAACTCCACATGAATCCCTTATCTCCCTTCCTTGTAAATTTTACTCACCAAATGAGAGCTTTCAGGGGAAACGTTATGGGGATGAAGACCATTCACTCTAGGGGGAAAGAATCCCACTGTGAAACTGATGTCTAAACACCACTAACACTGTGGGATTAAAAGCCATAGATAGGCATTATTATGTTTTATATAAAGTCTAAAAATAATAATCAGGTAATAGTAATAGCAGCTGTTGTTTACCGAGCTAAGTGTTCTATGTGCCTTAGCCCTAATTCTCGGATGGATTTGAGAGCTTCCCTTTGTAGATGAAGGAAATGGGTCCAGAGAGGCCGCCTGACTTGCCCAAAGACACACAGCTATTGAAGGGTGTCCAGGCTTCTGACCCTGGCAAGTCATTCTCCAAATCATGCCCCTTGTCACATCTTGAGCAAACAATCCAGTACCTCTGGGCACAGGAGAGAGAAGAACAGAGATCTCATTTTCAGAGGCTAATGATCACTAGCCTTAATTGGACCCCCTCTGTTTGCCCATTTCTAAGGCTCAGCGCTTCACTTAGATCGTCTCATTTGATTCTGATAACTCCAAGAGTAGGCACTTCTAGTATTTTCATTCTACAGCTAAGGAACCTAAGGCTCAGATAGGTTCAGTAACTTTTCTAAGGACCACACAGCCACTTAGCAATAATACGGGGTTTGAAACCCTAGGGTGGGGCTGCAGAGTTTACATACTTGGCCAGTCCCCTGCAGTGAGCAAATGGAAAAGGGAGCAGAGGGAGGCAGGAGATGAGATGCAAGTTTAGATGCAGCTCAGATAGAACTTCACTGCATCCTATGCTGGCTTCTTATCCTAGCAAGTAGGGAAATGGCAATTAAATTATCCTTTGAGGAATTATTCAGTGTATGTCTCCACTTAATTATCTGTAAGAATCTTGTCTCGCTTACTGTCTTGGGCCCAGTGCCTATGACAGAGCCAGTGCATTGTCAGTGCTCCACTCATGTCTTTTGTTTTGCTTTTTGGTTTTTTTGGTTGGAGTCAAGGAAGCAATCATTGGAAAGGGAAGTGTGGAGAGTCACAAAGTTAGGGAGTCATCATTCCAAACTAGAAAGCAGGCACATTCACTTCCTGCCTTCCAAAATCCGATCGCATTCTTCCAGAAACTTTGTTCTAGCTTCATGTTGATTCCTAGATCAAAAGTTGTTCTGCATGCATCCGATCAAAGAGGGAAACTAAGAAACAGCCAGCCACACTCGTAACTCCAGCGTGGAATGTCATTAGGTCTATTTAGAGTAACATCCTTAACCTCTTGGTAAGTGACATCCTGGGAGCGGCATTCCCTTCATCAGAGCCCGGGATGTAATTCTTGTTTCTGGGGTGAGACGCATTCTGCTGTGGGTCGCTGTCCTATGCTGATTCTTATTGACCCAGCTTTCCCCCCTGCTCCCCGCATCTCTGCAGCATCATAAGTCACTTGCACAGAAAGTGACTGTGGTAGGAAAAGCCTGGAAGAAAGCTGGCTCCAGGAGTCCTGCTTGGCCTTGGGAGATAATACTGCCTAGCGGTTAAGAACAGGTAGCAAGAAACAGATTGGGGGTTCAAAGCTCAAGCCTTTGAGTCCTAACTGGCTGCCCACCTAGAAAGCTCATCGCCCCCACTGCCGTGACATCTGCTATGTTGAGGAAATAAATGTAGGTGGAGGCAAGCCCATAGGAATGCACTTCTCTTGGTAGGATTACAGTCTGGGATTTTTCAATTCAGCTGCATCCTGCTTCAGTATCAGACTCTGCCACTTTACAAACTGGGCTTCCTGTCCTCCAAGCCTTGTCTGTATGGAATTATTAATAGGACCTCCTTAGAGTGTGGGAGCCAAGATTAAATGAGATGAAGAGTATAAAGCATTTAGTACAATGGTTAGAGGGGGAAAGTGCTTGATAAATGATTGCTACTATTAATGTTACTAACAACCATTCATTTATAGAAAGAGGTCTCCAAACGTTACACAAAACAGAAATCTTCACTTTGCTCTCTTGTGTTTTCTTCCCCAAAAGGAAACAAAAATTTGCAGCCAAGACAAAAATGATAGAACTGCTCCAAGTTGGTGCAATAGTTTACTTTTTAGGTCACCATGTTTATACTGGGGCGATACTGGTGTATCCGTTAGTACTAAAGCAAAGGGAAGAGAGCAGGGACGTTCCCACTGGCATCCTTGGTTTTCATTTGTTACAGTGCATTTTCGTCTCTCTTCTCAGCCCGTCCTCCCAGTGATCATCTACATTTCTCAGGTGTGTGTTTCCTGCACAAATCCCACCCACCTCACTCCCTGTATGCAGGAAGATTAAGTGGACAAAGACAAATTCAATTAAGCTGCAGGCTTTGGTGACCAGCAGCTATTCTTCTTGGAGAACTGAATCCAAACGTCTCGGGGGTGGGGACGTGTGTGCAACGTGCTTCTGATTGGAGAGGAGGCCGAACTTGAGTATAAATCACTCGACAAACGGAGCTCTCCTCTATTAATCTTTTATTCAGAAACAGACACAGTTTTAAGGGGAAATTAAAGGCAATCAATAAGCAGGCTTGCCTGGGCAGCTTCTGAGCTTGAGATGCAAATATTATTCCAAATTCTGGATGCCAAAGAGATCCCTCTATTGATATGTTAATAACCTCCTCGTGTTTCTTTGACCTCAGATCCTGGCAGGGCGTGAAGCTGTACTTACAGGAAACAAAAGGAAAGCACTCGTAGAATAAACATTTGCTAAGTGGACTTTGACTGTAAACCCCAACTTGTCCTGTGCTAAGGAAGGGATGGAATTCTCCAGGAGCCAGGTACCGATGCCCTGAGTGTTTAATATGTTTGTTTATGTGTTTAAAGAGCTGCCATGACTGATTCTTCCTCTGCTGTCACCTGACATTTCAGCTTCACATCCGTGACAGCAAATGTTTGGGAATTGTCATCCCCAAACAAGGCAACCTTCGGCAGCTGGAAGTAATCAAAATTTTGATTGCAACCAAATATTGATCACCAATTTATAAATTCAGAGTCAAAAACAAATTCAGAGGAAATTTATTTAGCACCTACTGTATGCAAGATATTGTGCGAGGGTACTGGGGATAGACAATCAAGCATGTTTGATGAGAAGCTTATATTTTTAGGGGCAGATAGGCAATGAACAATTTAAAAAATAAAGATAAATCAAGTTGTGGTGAGTGTATGAGGAATGAAACCAGATAATGGAAAAGAGAATAACTGAGGGGGCTGGAGGAAGGCCTCTCTGGAGAAGTCATGTATGTACAGAAATCCAATAAGGCCAGGCCAGTGATGGGTAGTCCTCAGAACCAGCATTCCCAGCACAGGGACAGTAAGTGCAAAGGCCCTGAGGTAGGAAACAGCTTGTGTTTGAGGATCAGAAAGTTGCCCACTGTAACTAGACTGTAGTGGTGAGATTATGTCTCACCACCAAGCAGACACCAGATCATGCAGGTTAATAATACTTTATGAAAAATTAAGGGTGTTAACTCCAAAAAATTATTTCTTCCTCTCAGTAGAGGTGCACATCTAAACTTTAACCCTGGACATTCTAAAAGAATCTCAAAGGTCGACCAAACATACACTTTTAAAGGATTTGGGTTTACCAATAGTTAGAAATTCCCTCTATTCTTAAACAGATATTAAATTCTAGAACCACATATGTTAGCCTCAGTATCTGCTCATCAGCGTCAAGGTTTCTAGCTAATTTGCTTTTCCAGATCTAAACTCAAACAGAGGTTAATCTAATATATCGTGTTTCTTATCTTTCACATGCAGGGAGTTTGCAGTGTTTCCTAGCAGTAGCTTTCCAAGTGAACTGATCATCTACAATGTGAAGCTAAATCTTTCACAAAAGCCCATTTTCCAAACTCTGTTTTCTTTTAAAGGTTTTCTACATACCAGTGTACAATTGGTGCTGTAGCCAGCCTCTGAGATGGACCCCTTCCTCCTGGTATCCCCATCCTTGTGTAACCCCCTCCCCATCATATCAGGATTGGTCCATGTGACCAACAGAATATACAAAAGTGATAGGATGTCCCTTCCAGGATTAGGTTATCAAAGCCACTGCAGCAAATCCCAGGGCACAGGCATCTCCAAAGATTCTGCCACCTTTTTGAATGAGGGATATGTCCTTGAATTTCCCAAGTGGCCTGTCTTCAGCAGGTAACAACAGAAGATAATTGACCCTGTCAACAGAGAAAGTGCCCTAAGATTCCTGGAGTTTTACAAGACAAGAGATCCTGGAGATGAAGAAAAACTGAACTGTCTTCTGCTGTGGTTGAGAAGGTTTAGAATTCTGGACAATAGCAGGCTAGCGGGGCAGGTGAGAGATCTGACTGCCAGGCTCTGCTTTCCCCTCTCCTGGCTGTGTGGCCCGCGGCAAGTTACTCGGTCAGGTTCCTTACTTATAAACTGGGAACAAAATAATGCCTATTTCATACGGTTATTTGATCAGCATATGGGTTGATTTGTAAGAGCACTCAGGGCTGTGTTTGGCACTTGGCATGTGCTGTACATATTTTGCAAATATAAAGAGCCCACGAGAAGGGACTGTTTCGGACACTTTGCTGAATTAGGTGCTATGATGGTTCCTGTTTACAGATGAAGAAACTGAGGCTTGAGGATGTGAAGCAGCTCGGCCACAGTCCCAGGGCTCCTGGGGGTGGAGCCAAGATTCAAGCCCATCAGTTTCGGATCTAGGAGCCTGTGCTCTGAACATCCGTGTGGTAGCTGGGTCCAGAGATAATCTGATCTATAAATTCACACATAGGAAAACTAGTTTTCAAGAACGTTTTATAAAACGTTTGTGCTGATATATAGGAGTGTTTTCTTCCATTTTTGCTCTATCTGTGCACAGTTCCTCCCTCCCTCTCTTCCTTCCTGTGCATCCTTCCTCCATCCCTCTCTCCCTCTCTTCCTCTCTTTCCAAAGCAAAAAGGGTATATAACTTAATGATTTTTTAAAAAACAATAAATTTTAAATGTCCCATGAGGTTCCCCCCACCCCCAGGAGACTTTGACAATGTCCAGAGACATCTGTGGTGCCACAACTGCTGGGGGGTTGGAGACACCGGCATCTAGTAGGTGCCCGTTTTCCAGATGAGGAAATTGAGGCCCAGGGAGGTGAAGTCACTTTCCCAATGTCACACATTAAGGAGTCAGGAATTTGGCCTGAACCCTTCGTTTCCTGATGATGAATGTTCTGTGAAAATCCCCCAGCATTTCCCTCTGAAGAGGAACCAAAATGGACTTCTCTTGCCCCGCAGAGTGAAGGATTTGGCCAAGGCACTTTAACTAACAGGACTGCGGTGTGTACCAGTTGTCCCCGTTCAGACTGTTAACTAATGGCATCCATTCCAGGCGGTGCCAGTGCATACATTTTTGTTACCAAGTATTTGGTCACTGGCTATTTATCTTCCTTTAACTCAAGTCTTTTATTTCTCTGCCCAAGCCGTAGGTCGGTAGAGAGTCCCTGCTGTGAAGGCACACACAAATGACAGGAAAAAATCCTGATTCACTGGAAACAGATTGCATAAAGTCCACCTCCTTTTGTTCTTATTTTTGGGTCGCTTGCCCCATTTTTAGATATTATGTAAATCATAGGAAAATAACCTAATCTTCAGAATTTATTTTTGTACCACAACCAAGGAAACACTGCTGCGGGGAAGTCTTAAGGTGAGTGTAAGTGCCAGTCAAATGGTTACAAGTTCACTGGAGCTAAATCTGGGTCACTGGGTCCTGAATTGTAACCCAGGTCAGACCGCCAATCACTCAAGTGACTCACTTTTGTTCAGAGACTTGCTGAGGGAGGAAAGATTCGAAAATGCTTAAGGTTTTCAGCCCCGAGGGATGATGTGAATTAGGTTTTCTGCACATCCTTGAGCTTGGTGACAAATGCCAGCCCCCAGAAGCCCCCACAAAACCCTGGGTGAGATGTTCCAGGAAGGAACTTCCTTGTTTGAACAGTATTTGAATTGAAAACCCACCAGGATCTGCCCCACTGCCTACTCGTCCCCTCACCGGACTCCCCATAAGTTAGCTTGTCCCAGTTACACGCAGGCCTTCTCTCTGACATCGTGTGTCCCTCTTGTCCCGCAGGGCTCTGCCTGGCCCACCCACCATCACACTCCTCCTCCCCCAGCTCACCCTCCTTTGTGACACTTGTCACTTCCTGCCATCGTCCCGTCCCTTTGTTCATGGGCATCTTAAAGATCAGACTGAGGAATGTATGGTCACCAGATGGACCCTAAATCCACATGACCTTCAGATCCCTCTGGCCACTCAACTGGCTCTGGGACTTTTAAAAGGTACTTAACCTTTTGGGTCTGAGTTTCCCCATTTGTAAAATAGGGAAACCTGAAACGAGTTACCGTATAAAGAGCTTAGGGTACCACCCAGCACATAATAAGTGCTACGTCAAGATTGTCACGTGCTGATAAATACAGTAGTTCTGTTCACTGTAGTTATAATAAATATAGCAGGGCAATCTGTTCAATTCCATATTGACTTAGAAATTCATTCCCTTTTTTTTTTTTTTAACTTATTAGCATTTTCCTAGCTCCCCTAGTAGAAAAGAAGTGGCCTGAGAGCAGGGACTTTTGAGCACAGTACTGGGCGCACAGTAGGCACCTCATCATTATTTGTGGCATGAATGAATGAAAGAATGAATGAATTTATGAAATGCTGTGTTTTTTTGTATCAAGTGCAGGGCTTCCTTTTATCAGCAGGGGATGGGGAAATCCAAACAGAAGGTTTTACAGAATCAGAATAGAAAATCCCAAAAGATTATATTGTAGTGGGTTATTGTGAAAGGTCAGAGGAAGGGGGCTCCCCTCTCCAGGAGCAGCTGGGGACGGAGGCCCCGCACGGCGCCGTGGCGGGTGTGGCCGGCAGGACCCTCTTCAAGACAGACACGCTGGCCGAGGGTTCCAAGGGAAGCTGGCCTCCTTGCCTACTCCCCGGAGAATCAGAAAGTAATAGCCTAAGTCCTTTCATTCCTGAGCCTGGGTTTATTTGAGTTGGAAGAGAATTTTGAAAACAAACTTAAAATACGAAATGTAAGACTTCAAGGGGAAACTGAAAATAGCTGAGTGGGATTATTCCTTCACTATGGTGCTATTAGCAGTATTTGTACTGGTCAACCTTAGGAGGGAAGGAGGAGGAAATAAGCTTTTCTTCAAAGGGAAGCAGGATTTGCGGTGGCAGGTGGCTCGCGATCCTCGGCTTTGGCAAACTTCATCTTTAATAACAGCTGCTTCTGCAGAATGTTCCCGTTTTCTTACCACTGACCTGGGCGGACAGCAGTTTCGAGATATTTGTTGAGTTTGATGTTTCTCACCATCCTCCCACGTTCTGCCTGATGAAATATTTCCAGTCTCATTTCAAAGCTCTCACCTGGGAAAAGTAAAGACACTGGCCCCCGGGTACAGAGCGACTGCCTTTCATGATTGCATAGTGATACCCCCCACCACTGACGTGCTCACCTCACGTGGCATCCGTGATGTGTCATATTCATGAGCTTACTCGTCTCTAAGGGCAAGTGGATGAGATCTCTTAAAAAAAAAACAAACATTTTATCAATAAAGAAATGGAGGCTTTACACACAAGTGGCAGAGTCAGAGTTCAAAGTCAAGTGTGTCTGATTCCAAATCCTGCACTCTTAATCACCACCAGAGTCTACGGCCTCTGTCAAAATGGAAGTCCTAGAAATGAATCTTTGAACAGACTTCTATTTATTCATCAAATATATGTTGAGCAACCCCTGTGTACCAGTCACTATGAGGACCTGGATCTAGTTAACAGTCAAAAAGCCCTTGCTCTCAGGAAGCTTACCCACTGGGTAAGGAGACAGTCAAGAAGCAAAGAGCCAGGCAGCATGTGTTCTGGGCACTGATGGTGGAGGCGAAGAGGAATAAAGCCGAGTGAGGCGATGGCGGGGCGGGGAAGGGGTCTGCGCCGTATTTCAGGTACGGCAGTCAGAGAGCCTTTCTGATGAGGTGTCGAGACAAAATAAAGTGATGGATGAAGCTAAATGCCTATTTGGGAGAAAAGCATTCCAGGCAGAGGGAACAGCACTAGGAGGACAGCCCTGAGGCAGGAGCGCCCTTGTCCTGGTAGAAGAACAGCGGCAAATTAGGAGGAAGTGAGAGAGAACCAAGTCAGAGTCATTTCTGTTATGTAGAAGCATGTGCACACACACGAATACTGACCTATTGCATTGGTCTCATCATACAAAAGTCTCAATTAGAATCCCCTTGGGTGCAAGGAGCAGAAAATCCAGCTCAAAAAAGCTAAATAATAAGGAAGGTTATCGTCTCACATAGAAAAGAAGTCTGGAGGCAAAGTAGCTCCGGCTAATTCAGCAGCTCAGTAGCCTCTTAAATAAGACGGGAATTTCCCATCTTCCACAGTGCCGGCCCCAGCGTATTGGCCTTGTTGTACCAAGCTCCCTGTCGTCACGTGTGCAGTGTCACTCCAGCCATCACGTCGGCACACAGCAACATCCAGAGGCGGAAAGTAACTCTTCAGTTCCTTGAGTCTGTCTTTAGGAAGAAAGAACCCTTTCCCTAAGACCCCTTGGCACCCTTTCCCTCAAATCTCATTGCCCTAAATGATGTCACCTGTCAGTACATCAATTAATCATCGATAAGAGGAAGGGGAGGTTGCCCTGAATAGCTTAATAGCTAATCAGAGCCCACCTCCAGGGGCTGGTACAGCTATTCTCTGAAGCATGACTGCCCCGAGGAACATAGATATCTTTTAGGCAGAAGGGAATAGTCAGGTGGTAATTGGTAGACACTTCTAGTTGCTCAGCAAATATACTTTCTCTTCTTTTTTATTAACAGAATCTTAAAATTATTCAGGGTGCCATTAAGCCCAGCTTAAAAAAAAAAAGATTTCCCAAATTCCCTTGTAATACTTTTTTTTTTCTTATTCTTTCTTTTTTTTAATGGAGGTACTTGAGATTGAACCCAGGACCTCGTGCATGCTAAGCATGTGCTCTGCCACTGAGCTATATCCTCTCCCCAAATTTTTGTTATTCTCTTTTTAGTAATTTTTTTTTCCTTGATAAAAAGGCATGGATTCTGCCAGTATGCATGTTCTCTTCTGCTTCCCCTGTGGAGTATGTCCCCATTCTTGCAATGGAACCACTATCTTGGAATCATGAAGTTAGGGGCCATGTGCAAAGGATGGTTGACCAGGAAGGCAGGAGTTTGCATCCGTGGTGACTTCCTTGGAGTGTTCCACCAGCCCTGGAATCTAAGACATCTTATGTGAAGACAAAAATACCCTATTGGTTGACCACCGTTTGGTAGTTCTCACGGCATGCAGCCAAGGCAACTTGTTAGCCAGTGAGTAGTGGCTGCCACATCGAGGAGCCTGGATGTTCCATATAAGGAAGGCTTGAAATGATCTTTTCTAATCCAGGTCCCTCAGCAGAGCTCAGGGGGAAATCTCAACATACAGAAGTATATAGTGGAGTTGTGACATTCATGCACTTAACTTAGCAAATGAGCAAAGGGGAAAAGAAATACCTTTACTGGCTTTCATCAGCCTTCCAAGTTCAGACTAGACCACAGCCTTTGATGCACCCAGAGAAGGAAAAGTATGGCCAAAATGCTGAGAGAAACAGGAAACAGTCACCCTTGACTTTTGAGCTTCCAAGAACCCTAGTCCAGGAGATTAAGCAATGAAAGATGCCAGCTGATCCTCTGCTCTTGAACTTCTTCCTGGCAACAGAAACTCACGTGCCAGTCTGGAACTAAACTGCACACTCATCTAATGGTTGAAGAAAAATTAAAAAATCACATCCCCTAAGAAGGCAGGAGAGAACACAGATCAGTTATGTAACGTGGATGTATTGCGTGTCATTTCCTGTGAGATTAAACTTAGAGAATTTAAGAAAATCAGAAGGTGCTAATGCTGCCCTTCGGTCTACATTCTGTTTAATCACCATCATCAGTTAATGAGACCAGCAAACAGTTTTTGAGCTCTTGCTATTTGCCACGGATGGTGTGACACATTTTATGAGGCTGCTTCTGGTGTCTACCTTGCAAGTCTCTGAGAGAAGAGCTGTTATTGTCCCCATTTTACAGATGAGGAAACTAATGCAGAACATGGCAAAGAACCGTGTCCAGAGTCACACAGCTTTAAAGGGACAGCCCTGGGATGCACATGTGGGCCATCTGGCCCCCCACACCAGCATGTTTCACATCACACATAATAGCTGTGTACCCATTCAAACTCAGTGAAAGGCGTTCTGAAGGCAATTCTCAAACTTGGTGGTATAGACTCTATTTTAATACAGCGCTCTCAGGACGGCAGTCTAAGGAATCTTTCAGAGCATAGCTTAATCGTACAAGTTATTCAGGCACCAACATTTTTCAGTGATAAGAACTGAAGATATGATCTATTGCTTAAAACACACCAGTGCCTTTCCTGTGATATAGAGTCCACGGCATCTCAAAATGAATCTCTAAATGTCTACTCTGTCTCTGAGGAGTTTATCACCCAACAAGGGATGAACTCTATCTCACGTTTGATTTTTCCTCCTTAGTGCTTCCCACATGCCAAGTAAATTCAGTGTCTGATCCTCCCCACAAGCCTCTGTCTAAAGTCATTCTCGTCCTGGTTGTTCGATGGAGACACAGAGACTGGAAGACATTGAGCAGGCTGCCTTGAGTCTGCGGCACCACAGACACGATGGTTGGCCCTACACAGGGGGACCTAGCGCAGAGGAATGAGGGTCAGCTGAAATTCAGTTCCTCCTCCATTTATCTGCACCTGAAGCATGCCTGTCAAGCCATCAACTCAAAAGAGGCAGCACTTGCCCTGAGGGAGTGTCTCTTCCTAAATCGGAAGATGCCAAGTGGACTAGCTAACTAAAACTGAGTTAGTAGAAGCCCAGACTCATATCCGTAATCACCAGGGCAAGGATGGGAACTGAGATATTTCTTCGTTACTAGCCTCGGACAAGTTTCTTAGCCTCACCGTTTACAGTGCAGATAACGTTAACATCTACCTTATAGAGTTGATGTGAGCATTCAATGAACTAGTACTTGCAAAGTACCTGAAGTCGTGCCTGACACATCGCTGTAAGTGAGCTATGATTACTGTTCATTATTAGTTTTACTGTTGTGTTAATTCTGTATCACTTTTGTACATGCTTCAAACCTATTACTTGTCCCCCCCCACCACCACTAAATTCCTGGCTTACGTGTTTTGCGTTTGGACCAGGTTACTTTTACTTGTTTTCCCTTAAGCAAAACCAGCTGATCATCCACGCAGACATCTAGATCCTGCCTTCTGAGTTCCTGTTGTAATGAAAAAGGACTCTTGACGTTTTGGATCAAAGTCTGCCTTCAAGACAATGTAGCCGAAAAGTTACTCAGGGAAATAAAAGTCAGTCCCACTCTTTTGTTTCCTGCCCTGCCGTGTCATAGTTGTTTTCCATTCTGTGACTCAGTCTTCCTTTCTGTAAATGAAAGGGCACACCCCCAGAGTAAAAGGGAGCCTGAGATTGTCTCGGATTATTTTCTCCGTCTGCAGAATCGTGTTGCAGGCCATTCAGGGCGATCTAGTGTGGTCCTCTAAGATCAACAGCTGTACAGTCACCTCGGATGATAAACAAAGTAAAAATAGGCAAGTTCCTGGCAGGGCTTGCAAATGCTCATGGTGTGTACCTGATGACAAAGGTAAAATTAGTCCCTTCCCCACAGCCTGAGGTAGGTATTTGGGGATGAATCATGCTTAAGTAAACCTCTTCTTTGAACTTGATTGTACTCTTGGAAAATTTTCCAGAACCTTTAGCACCAGATGAGCGCTGGAGTTGACTGAACTCCACCTGAATAAAGCCTGATAGAAAGGATACCTGCTTTCGCTGAAAAGGTTGAGCACAAGAGACTGGGAACCCTAAAGGCTCCCTGGCTAATTGTTTACATGCATGAATTAACCTTTTATGCCTCTCTTTCCTCATCTGTAAGGCGGAGGTTGCTTACTTTGACAGCCTCCATGTTGCTCTAAGGATCAAATAAGAAATTATGTGATAATGGTGCTTTAAAAAGGACAGGAACAAAACCGAACATTTAGATCAAGCTTTCAAAGGACCTCTATCTTGTCTGGTCACTGAAAACAAATTTCTTGTACCATCCTCGTTTAATAAAAACATATTCTAAAAGGTGGGTGCAAATAGACTTTTTCTGACACAGTTCCCTAAGTCTGAAAACCTCAGGGAGACTGACAAACTTGCCAACCAGAGTTGTATCCTGTCAAGTTAAAAAAAAGTCCCAGTCTTGAAAGAATCATTTGCCAGCTTCACACATCTTTCAGATCCGCCCAGGCTGGTCGTTTATTCTTTCAGCACATACAATTAAAGCTCCAGTAATTAAGCACACTGTTCTCCTAAGAGAGAAGCCAGGTTCAGACTCATAGCTGGAAAAGCTTCTCAGTCCGTGGCTTGCTGTGGCTGAAGTCCTGTTGTCTGTGCAGAAAGAGACAGATTCAGGAAGGGGGAGGCCGGTCCTCAGTTTCATCATACCACCCACCTCTCTGTTTAACCTGATTTATAAAAAATAAAGTGAAAAAAGCAACAGGCAATCTAGCGAAACTTCAACTGAAAAGTAACCTGAAAGTAAAAGGGCA
Source organism: Vicugna pacos (assembly GCF_048564905.1). Taxonomy (NCBI): domain Eukaryota; kingdom Metazoa; phylum Chordata; class Mammalia; order Artiodactyla; family Camelidae; genus Vicugna; species Vicugna pacos. The sequence continues at coordinate 39,630,729 of NC_133005.1, read as the reverse complement.
AGTAGATTGTTTTATGGTTCAGCCAGACCAAAGTGTTTTTGTGTGTAATCTAAAAGATCCTCCGGGATCTGGTGCATTCTTCTCTTAGTCTCTGAAAAAGGCTGGTTGTAAAATGTGATTTTTCTCTTCAGTAGTCAGAGAGGCAGGATTTGATGCCTTAATCTAGCAGGATGTGTGTTTTAAAGGATAAATTACAAAGACCATCAGTCACTTTGGATGATTCCTATTTCTGAAAAAAAAAAGTGTTAATAACTTTAAGCAGAGTATGAGCAAGAGAGTGGGAATTAAACATTTTCCCTTTGTTCAACAGGCAGGTTTCAACAACAGTGTTGGGGAGTCCACCTTGTTTGGAGATGGGGTAGCCTTTGAAGTCAGCTTCCAAACATGAGTGAACTAGGGGTGCCCCAAACCAGGACGTCCTTTTGTGTCCAGAGCCTCCTAATTCTTAACAGTTAAAGGGACTTCTGTTTGTGTTGAAGTGATGCCTTGAGGGGGGTTTTGGTTGGTTGTTCGTTTGTTTTTGCAAAGTTACTTTCATTCGTTTTTATGTATTTTTTGATTACACAAGAAGAGGAAGAATACTGCAGTGCCTCTGATTGGAAATAGAAAATCGCCCTCTGTCTCTGACACGCACGCCTTCCTCCACCCCCACCTACTTCTCATTTACTTCCTGTGTTAATGCCGAGCGAGTGTTCTTATCCTTCTTCTGTATTTTCACACACAAGCATACACACACACACACACACACAGAACGTGCCCTTTTTTTTAAACAAAGAGGAAATAATATAGTATTCACGCATCTATAACTGTCTTTTAATCAACACCGTCAGCCCCTGGCCGAGCTCCAGCCCATCTCACTCCTTTTTTGAAGACACTCAGGCACATTTAAAACCATGTGGATTTTCCATTGCCTTCTAGAGGCAACTTCTTAAGGAAGCTTTGAAGCATGCGAGAGGCGGCTCACTTCCCCTCTTGACTGGAGGAAATAATGCCTTCAAGCTTTCGGAAACAGCGTTACTGGACCCCATCACCCTATTCTCAAATTACGCTTTTCCTGTTAGCTGTGGCTTTGAGTCTTCAGGACCGAAGCAGCTCCCAAAGCCAGAGTGAGAGAAAACAGTAGTAATTTTTTCACAAAGAGCTGTGCCTTGATGGAGGCAGAGTTTAACCACAATGACAAACTGCCCGGCTCAATGCTGCCTGGCTGGAAAAGCATCTGTTTTCTTTCCCCTGCCTGGTTACTAGTGGGCTTTGTCACCTGATTCATACAGATGAGACTGCGGAAAACAACAGGCAGCCACAGAGCTCCAGGAAACATCATCGTATGTAGTCCTTTCTGAGTTTGTGTGTGTGTGTGTGTGTGCACTGCATGTTTTACACACGCATTTGCAATTGCAGCACTTGGCCTGACACAGAAAAGGCAGGCATCTCCCCAGCAGCAGGCAAACCAGCCCAGGGGTGGGAACAAGGCCCAGGCAGCTTCATTTACCCCTTAATTCAGCCAGCCAACGAGCACCAGCCCCCTCTCCTAAGAGAGCCTAGTGGTTCCAGACACAACTCAGGAATCAGATTCCTGGGTTCAAATTGAGGCTGTGTCGCCCACTAAAAAAGCACTGTTTTTCAGTTTAGTCTCTCTATTCCCCAGCTTTAAAATAAGGAAGAATACACATCTGCACCTCTTATCTTTTATCCAAACCCTTATAGCCAAATATGCTTTGAAATTCTGAATTTTCAGATTTTAGAAGTGTGGACCGGTGCTGTGCCATCTGATACACAGCATCTCCAGCAGGGCCTGGGGCAGCACCGCTAATCCATCTCACTGATGTGTTTGCAGAGAAACAAAGGTCGAATTAGTGAGATAAATATAGGCAATAAATGGCTTCCCACCTGTTCAAGTCATTAAAATTTTTTAAAAAATATAGTTGGTTTACAATGTTGTGTTAACTTCTGGCGTACAGCAAAGTGACTCAAATATATATTTATATTCTTTTTCAGATTCTTTCGCATGACAGGTTATTACAAGTTACTGAATATCGTTCCCTATGCTCTACAGTAGGACCTTATTGTTTATCTGTTTTGTATGTAGTAGTTTGTACCTGTTAATCCCAAACTTCTAATTTACCCCTCCCCTACCCCCTTTCCCCATTGGTAACCATACGTTTGTTTTCTATGTCTGTAAGTCTGCTTCTGTTTTGTAAATAAGTTTATGTGTAGCTTATTTTAGATTCCGCATATAAGTGATATCATATGGTATTTGTATTTCTCTGTCTGACTTACTTCACTTAGTATGATCATCTCTAGGTCTGTCCATGTTGCTGCAGATGGTATTGTTTCATTCTTTTTATGGCTGAGTAGTATTCCATAGTTAGTGTTCCATCTTCTTTATCCATTTATCTGTCAATGGACATTAGGTTGCTTCAGCTTCTTGGTTATTGTAAAATAGTGCTGCTGTGAACATTGGGGTGCATGTATCTTTTCAAATTAGAGTCTTCATCTTTTCTGGATAAATGCCCAGGAGTGGAATTGCTGGATTGTGTGGCAACTCTAGTTTTAGTTTTTTAAGGGAACTCCATCGTTTTCCATGGTGGTTGCACCAATTTACATTCCCACCAACAGTGTTGGAGGGTTCCTTTTACTCCACACCTTCTGCAGCATTTGTTACTTGCAGACTTTTTAATGATGGCCACTCTGACCAGTGTGAGGTGATACCTCATTGTAGTTTTGATTTGCATTTCTCTAATAATTAGTGATAGTGAGCACTTTCAAATCATATTTTGGAGCCAAGTGAGTCAGGTCAGATCTGATCAGATTTTGCTGCCAAATTTGTTTGTTTGTTTGTTTGTTTGTTTAAGTATGCCTTTGGAGATTCAGCTCTGTGGACCCTTAAGCTTGAGCTTGGATAGTATCCAGCTCTTCTGAGTGGTAAGGAGGAATAAATGAGCTAACGCCTGTAAAGGGCACTTAATATATTCAGTAAGTATTTGCTGAGTGCCCAGTAAGTGCCAGGCACTGCGCTGGAGCAGGTGACCAATAACCACAACCAGAGTTGGCACATGCTTTCTGAAAAAGATAAATAGCTTCACTTTGTGGGTTACACATTCTCTATTACAACTACTCAGCTTTGCTGTGGTAGAGCAAAAGCAGCCGTGGACAATACATGAAAGAATGGACATGGCTGTGTTTCAATAAAACTTTATTTACAAAAAGAGATAAAGGCCAAATGTCACCCATGAGCCGTAGTTTACAAACCCCTGATCAAGAAAGACGTGACTCTAGCTCATCATGGTGCCCACTTTTGAGTGCAGGAGACAATCAACTTATCAACTAAGAAAATACGTGTCTAATCTGATTGTGATAGATATTACAAAGCAATAAATAGGCCGCCTAATTGAGCATAACCAGCATAACCTTGCAGAGGGAATCAGAGAAGGCTCCTTGGGGAGGGGACGTTTGAATGAGCCCTAAAGGATGAACAGGAACCAGCCATCGAAGAAGATCTGTAGGAATAATGCTCCCGGCAAAAGGACAAAGGTTGCTTTGGTGGGTTCAGGAAAAAGACAGTAGGACGGAGAGAAATGTGAAATGGTGATGGATTTGATCTTAGGTGTAAAAGAGAGGAGTTCGAGGTTTTGGAAAGTTCTTTCTGGTGGCCTCATCCAGTTTCTTAACGTCAGCACTACTGACATTTGGAGTCATATGATTCCCTGTCATTGCAGGACAGGGAGTAGGGATGGAAGAAGCTGTCCCGTACCTTGTGGAATATTAAGCAGCATTCCTGGCCTCTACCCACTAGATGCTGGAGCACTTTGCCCCCCATTACGACAACCAAAAACATCTCCAGCTATTGCCAACGTGCCTGGGTGGGGCGAAGTTCTCTCCCCTCCACCCCCAGGTGAGAACAAACCCCGGATCTTAGCAACACAGAGCTCCCTTGTGTGCATCACCTGCTCAATGTTGAGTGCTGCGCTATAGCCATTATAGGTGTTAGCTCATCTGAGCGTCAAAACCATGCAGCAGGGGAAAGACAGTTCCTTCCAGCCAGCCTCCATCTGGCCACGTCCAGCAGGGCTTTTTAGCCATGCGTGGAGTCTGGACTTGATCCTAACAGTGATGGAAAGCTATGGAAGACTGAGCAGATAACACGTTAAAGAAGGCTCAAGGCATCCCTGAACCTTGAGGGCCAGGGCTCAAGGAGATGTTCAGTTCGTCTTCCTTAAATGAAGAGTAAAGTGGGAGAAACCGGTCAGAATTAGAGGAACCCAGGTTAGGAAAAGTCATCACTCAAAATACAACAGAAGAAATAAAAAAGGAAAAGAAAGAAGCTGGAATTTTAAAATACATAGACACTGAATATGGATAAGGAGAACCGAAGAGTGTTCGAGGGATACTCTTGAGATCAGGGTTCCTCCCTTGTGGTCAGGGGACCAGCAGCATCAGCATCCCCTGGGAGCTTGTTAGAAATGCAGAGTCTCAGGCCCACTCCAGCCCTGCTGAGTCGGAACATGCAGAAATGTGTTCCCTCCCACTTCTGGAGGCTAGAAGTTCGAAATCAAGGTGTGGGCAGGGATGGTTCTGTCCGCAGGCCCTGAGGGCGAGTTGTCCCAGGCCCAGCTTCCCATGGCTTCCAGCCGTCCTTGGAGTTCCTTGGCTTGTGGCTGTTATCACTCCAATCTCTGCCTCCATCTCTTCACATGGTGTTTCTCCCCTTGTTTCTTTGTGTTCAAATTTTCCTCTTCTTAGAAGGACACCAGTAGGGGGACTGGGGCCCACCCCAATCAGTGTGATTTCATCTCAGCTTGGTTACATCTGCAAAGACCCCATTTCCTGGGCAGCTGGAATGATGTCCAGAATCACTCTGAAGCGATGTAGTGAAGACAGCACTAATGGCACCTCGGGGCTCCAGATCAGGGATCAGCAAGCCAACCCTCCTGCCACCTGCCAGTCCAAGGGCCAGGAGCTAGAGTGGTTTGTACATTTCTTCATGGCTGTGAAGTATCTCCATAAAAGCCTCGCTGTTGCCTCTTGCCTCCCAAAGCCTGAAATACCTACCTGGCCCTTTATTAAAAAATGTTTGCTGGCCCCTTGTCTAAAGCCTGCAATCTGCACTGGGCCCACCACCCATACTGGTTGTGGATGTTGGGTTCTGCTACTGGAACGAAAGTCAAGGCCATCAATAATTGAATGTTGTTGTCACAAGTCACTAAAATGCACTCCACACACACAGCCCATCCTTCTTTGCATCACAAGGTCCCAATTAAAAGTCTGGGGCACTTGCCTCTGACTGGCAAGTCCTAGGTCAAGTCCTAGATTACGTGTGACACCCTGGCTGCCAGGGAGGCTAGAAATGAATTTTCAACATTTTCGGTTTCTATGGTGAGAAGTGGGGCTCTGTTCCTACCAAGAGTCACAGGGGAGTAACTCCCCCAGTTTGAGAAGTGGGTTCACATGGTGGGTGACGGAACAAAAGGATCAACACCCACTAAAGTTGATGAGGACACATTCTCTTTGAACTTTCTCTGCTGGACACGTGAGAGCAAGAACTCTGATAAGCAGCTCTTGGATCTAACTCAGTCTACACTGGCCAAAGACCATGTTTAAATATTTTTCCAACTTTCTTACTTAAGTGCAAAACTTGACCTTTGCTAGGTGTCCTTAACTTTCTAAAAAGCCTAACATAAAAGATTCACCCAACCCCCTGGAATATATGATTTCAGAGTGGGTGGCACTATTGTTCAGCTATTACTTTCACAGACTCTGCCTCTGTCTTTGGGAAAATAACTTAAGCTCTCGGAGACTGGATCTTATCTGGAAATCGGGCTAAGGGAAACAGCAGACAGACTCTCCTGAGAGCTCACCACGTGCAGATGCTGGGCTGTTTCCCGTGCCTGGCGTCCTTAAGCTTCACAATCAATATTGTCTCCATTTTACACGAGGCCACTTCTTGACAACTCCAGAAAGCAAAACCAGTAGCACCGTATTCCACCCAAGTGGACACCTTGTTGCGCTGCATGGCGGCCTGTAAGGAGCGTTAGCAACTTACCTCATCAGCTAGTCAGCGACAGATCAGATTTGAACCCAGCTTCCTGACAGCAGAGCCAAGGACAAGGTTTTTCACCCCATCTGTGCTTTGTTCTCTTTATCTGTATCTCTACCTGGTAGAGGTGAAAAGTTACATAAGGCACAGGAAGCCACTGGGCTGAGTTAGCTCACAGAACAAAAGCTGGTATTACTTGATTTCTTATGAGTTCTCTGAATGGTAACTATGGCACACTGTTGTGTTTTGGTTTTTTGTTTTTGAGTGTCCACTCTCAGCCAGAATTTGAAACACAGCATCTCTAATTCGGCAGCACATAGTAGACTCAGGTGGTTATCTCTCAGTTATAGAGTCTGTACGTCAACATACTTCAGTATAACCAGTGTGATAAGCTGTCCATGCAGTTAGTCCAAATTCAGCTGTGGGACTGTGGTCAACTAACTGACGACAGAGAAGGATTTATTTAGAGGTAGTTAGAAACACCATGGCAGAAAGGACCACCTTTTGGCAGCCGCTATAACTAATGCTTCTTGTAATTCAGAAATAGGCTTTTCGTTGGTAAAACTAGGGACTAGTTAATTCACGTGATGATATTAGAGATGGATTTGCATTGGTGAAACCAAAGGAATGGGAGCCTCGTGAGTTGACTAGAATGCGGCACGGGATATAACAATCCATCCTTCACCTGCACCCTTCCCCGCTTCTTCCCGAATTAATTCTGTGTCCAGCCACTGGTTTAGGAAGACTTCTGATGATGTCATTCTGACCAGGGCGCACAGAATCCTGCTTTTGGAATGTTGTTATGCCTGCCTTGTATTTAGGGTGTGACCAGAGCACCTGAAAGAATCGAGCGCTGGGACTTTAGTCGAGCTTCTGGGACAGGTTGTATGAATTGCTGTGCACCTGCTTTGCTAAGGAACGTTTGGCTGTAAGAGTAGCAGAATTTGGACAGAGACTTGATTTTATGACCACTGCTAGCTAGGTGGTGGGAAAACAACTAACTTCACCTCTGCCAGAAATAACCTAAGAACTGTTTCATGCAAATTGGCTTAGATCACAAGAATTTACCTGGCATCCAACAGCCATCACCCATGTCTTCCTTCCTAAGAGAATCGCCTCTGGTCCTGCTTTTAGTCAGCATTGTGGTCGGAGAAGACAAGCCCGGGACCAGGACATGAACCATGATTAGTCCAAGCCAGGGATCGGAAAACTATGGCCCACAGGTGAAACCCGGCCCTCTACCTGTTTTTGTAAATAAAGTTTTATTGGGACACAGCCACACCCACTCATTTATGTGTTGTCTGTGGCTGCTTTTGAGCTGCTGCAATAGCAGAATTTAGTAGTTGCAACAGACTGGCCTACAAAACCTAAAATATTTACTGTCTGGCCCTTTACAGAGGAAAGACTGTCGACCTCTGGCCTGGAATAGTCCTAGTCCAAGTGTGTTCAGAAGCATCAGCTGGGAGCTTGTTAGACACACAGGCTCTCCTGCCTCACCCCGGGCCCACCCCGGCATCAGAATATTTAGAGGGTAAAACTTCCCACAAAGGGGAAAAAGAATTTCATGACTGGCTTATACCAAATATCCTCCGTTCCCTTGGAGCTGGGTGCATTGCTGGCCAAACTAAACGCAGGTTCTGTTAGCAGGGAAGAAGAAGAAACTCCATTTGCCCTTAGTGTTCATTCTCCTTTGATTACCAAATTTAATGTATATAAATAGAGCCCCAGATGCTGAGAGTTTACATGTGACTATCAGGGGTGATGGAACGGGTTGTCTTTGGATCTAGACAGATTTAGCTTGATGCATACAGCCTTAGGCAAGTCCTTTTATCTCTCTGAACTCTGAGTTTCTTAAGTGTAAAATACGGAAAGTAATTCCAGACATAGGGTTTCTATCATATGGGATAAATTCAGCTGCAACTAGTGAAACAGCCTGTAAAAAGTGACTTAAACTATTTACTATCTAACACGACATGAAATCCGGAGGTAGGGAGTTACAACACTGGACAGGAGGATTAAAGATGTCATCAAAGATTTAGCCTCCTTCCATGTGTCTTCTCTGCCGTCTTCAATGTACTTACCCTCCTTCCCTTTGTGGATGTAAGATGGCTGCTGCAACTCCGTCATCTTGTCCTCATCCAGAGGCAGGAAGCAGGGAGGTCGTCACCTTCCTGAACACCTCTTTCGATGGGGAAATGTCTTTCTCTGAAGTGTCTCCCCAGCAGAATTCTGCTTAAGTCTTATTGGCCAAAACTGGTTTATTTAGTTACCTCTGGACAGTCACTGATAAGATTACCGTGATTGGTTTACACCAGCAGGGGTCGGCAAACTTTTTCCATTAAGAGCCAGACAGTAAATGTTTTAGGTTTTACATGCCCTAAGATGTCTGTCACAAGTATTCTGCCATAGTAGTGGGAAAAAACAGCCACAGACAATGCATAAAATAACTGGATCTAGCTGTGCTCCAGTAACACCTTATTTACAAAAACAGGTGGTGAGTGGGGGTTGCCCACAAGCCATAGTTGGCTGCTCACTGTTCTATACCACAGAATTCAGAGCACAGGAGCTAGATTCAGATGGATTCAAACCCTGGTTTTGTCACTTACCAGCTGTGTGACTGCAGACAGACAGCATAACCTCTCTGTGTTTCAGTTTCCTTATTTTATAAAATTGAAAATGCTTAGACCTTTGGGAAAGAGAGAAGCCATCTAAAATATGGCATAAATATCTTCCCTTTAGGGCAGCTCCAGGGTTGATTAACTCAATTAGTGTAGTCCCAGGTTCTTTTGATCCTGTTCTGCCCACTTTGGTGTATTGGCTCTGAACTTCTGGTTTGTCTCTCATAGCCACAAAATGGCTGCCACAGAGCCTGGTGGCATTTATCCACCTAAAAAAAGTCAAAAAATTGAAAGAGAGGACATGCCTTCCCTTGTTTATCTTTTCAAGAGCAAGAATAACTTTCCCAGAAACACACCCCAGCCCCCTTACTTCACTGCTCATTGGTTAGAATTACATCGTATGGCAGTTCCTTAATCAGTTATTAGCAACGGAAATAAAATTATCTTAACTGCTTAGACTAATTTAACCACAGTAGCTGGGGGTGGGGTCCAGGCATTGACAATTTTTTAAAGCTCTGAAGATTATCTGACCTGTGGCCAGGGTTGAGAACTATTGATGTTTACCAAACAAAACTCCATCCCCTGGGATAGTTGAGGTTCCAGCTTTCCCTGAAGCACATAGCAATCCAAAAATACATAGATACAGATATAGATATATGTAAATTGTGTTTTATCAACAAAGAAAATAATCAGTGATTACTATTAGGTAAATAACCAAAAATCAGGATCTGCTAAACATAATTTTGAAAGAAAAAAAAATGTAGTCCCTTGCATATTTCTAAGTTGACATCCTAAATTTTTTAACCACAATTTGAATAAGACCATTTTTTCTTAACAAGAAATAGAAAATAGTAAGCATTTTGTATGAAAAAAATAATACAGTGGGTGACTGTAACTGGGATCCATAATTCACTATATGATTTGATAAAATAAGTTTTAACAAATGTATTGAATAGCATGCACTAAATCTGAAAAAAAATATATAAATTTTTTATCCTGAGACATATCCAGTGTATCCTGAAATATTTGATGGTTCTAGAAGACATTCCAGGTACATTTGTAAGCATAAACAATATTGTTAAACTTCTGTCATTGTTTGGAATATTCTCTAGAAAGAAATGCACGTAAGATAAAGTAATATGGAGCCTACCTTTAGGTGCCTTGAGTAATCATCAAAGGTGGGTTTCCTAAAACCAACATTTGGATTAATCCGTTTATTTGTTACCTGGAAGATTATTGCACCAGCTACCCCCTCAATGCTCCGTAGACCTTTCTGTAATGTAGAAAAAGGGTCATTATGAATGTAGACATGCGGGAACATTTGTAGACAGTTTTAGTAATAAGTACACATAAGTATAAACTTGTAGATTCTAGAACTTAGTTCCCTTAAACCTATCAGTATAACATCCTCCTGTTTTAAGACTGCTGCTGTACTGTAGTACATTGGGTTGTTTTGCAGATTAAATGAGATAACACAATTAAGCAATTACTACACTGCACAGCATGTACTCAGGAGTTGGTAACTGTTATTATTACTTCCGGTCACCAATAAATGGGGAGCATCTTTCTCCCCTATCTGACAAGGGGAAGGAGGTAGCAGGCTTAGGAAATCAGAGCCAAATGTCTTAGATCTGAGGATAAACCCTCTGCTAACCATGCACCTGGAAAGCAGTAATTAAGACCTTCAAGCTTGGACAGGTCTTAATGATTCATTGGTGAGATCCAGAAGGAATCAGCAGAACTTCTCAACATACCAAGAGCTTCCTCAGCTCAAGGAACATGCCTGTGCTCTCTCCCCTGCCTGGAACTTTTCTCCTGGAGTCTAGGTCTTCACCTGCAACCTCTGCTCCTCATGCAAGTCTCTTCCTTGGCTTCCCCCATCTACGCCAACTTTGACACTCTCCATCCCATCTGGCCTGTTTAGTTCCCTTCCCAGCCCTCCTCCCCATCTGAAAATACCCTATTCTTTAACTTGTTGACTTATTGCCTGTTTTGCTCACTGTGGAATCCCCAGAACCAAGGACTGTGCCTGATATATGGTAGGTACCAAGTAAGTAAGAATTGGCCGAATAAAAGGATGAACAATCAATGACCGACCTCCTCTTAGAAGGGAAAGAGTACGGAGTTGGGGGTCAGGATTTGGGGGCCACTCCGTCATGTGTTAGCTGAGGCACCTTGTTGTTCTTGTCTAGTAAATGAAAACAGTAAGGTCTTCCTTGTAGAGTGACCAAGAGGGCTTTGCATCCTGGGTTCAGAACTCACAGCCTGCATGGCCACGCAACAGTACAGACTTACTAATGTTGTTCACTTACGTTGTTTTTAAACCTGGATCCCTGGCTACACTCATCAATCCTGGAAACCTGTGAAGAACTAAGCCACTGCTACAACACAGAGAAACTCAGCTCATGTGTCAACATGAATCAGTTTCCAAGGTCCCCGATTTCTAGTAGGAAAAGAAGAGGAAATCACTGTTGGGTAAGGAGCTCCAGCTGCCCTTAGTTTTCATTCTCCTTTGGTTGCAGAATTTTTACATTTATAAACAAAGCTCCAAATGCTGAGAGTTTGTGTATTACTCTCATTGGGTAAACATCAGATTAAAATCTGGTAGCTTCTCACTTTAACAATGTATTTGTACTTGCAGTTTTGAAAATAACATATATAAAAACACATTTTTTTTTGAAGTCTCCTGGAAAACCATATTTTGTTTCTTCATGATTTTGGAAATTACCCTCGAAATGTGGGTTTTTAGATGAGTGTTTGTATGCAGTTTTGATAAAGCTGATAAAGCAATGAAGGTTTTTTCGGTTTAAGTTTAGGATAAAAGCATTTTCAGATTTTGAGGCCAAGCAAAAAGGGAAATGGAAGAAAAGTTTTTTTTAATTTGTTTTAAAGATTCTTGGGCTCCTAACAGATTCAGTTCTCCAATAACTATTATAATTTCTGACATTTTAGATTCATTTTTCCTGTTAAACAACACTTTTTTTAAAAAAGAGGCATTTCTGGAGCAGAAGGAAACACGGGTTTAAGAGCATAAGCTTGGGTGATCTACAGCAAGGATCTGCAAACTTTTATTTATTTTGGGGGGCATTTAGAGTGGAGGTAATTAGGTTTACTTACTTATTTATTGATGGAGGTACTGGGGATGGAACCCAGGACCTCGTGCATGCTAAGCATGCGCTCTACTACTGAGCTATACCCTCCCCCCCTACAAACTTTTTCTGTAAAAGAATGACCAGTAAACGTTGCAGGCTTTGTGAGCCATACTGTCTCGGCCATTGTAGCTCAAAGGCAGTCATAGGCAATATATAATGGTTATGTAATAACTGAATGAGCATGGCTGTGTTCCAATAAAACTTTATTTACACAAACAGGCCTTGAGCCAGATTTGTCCATCAGGCTGTAATTACCAACCCCTGATCTAGAACCATATTTTGCCTCCCCGATTTTCCAGCTGGTGATCTGGCGGAGTCTCTGTCTGTGAAATGGACATAACCCTACTACTTCATTAGGGTCAGAGAATAAAATGGGTCCATGTATAAACTGCTCCATGAAAGCGTTCTAGAAACGTTACCTCCTCTTCTTTTCTTACCGTAGAGATAGCCATCTGCGCAAATCACGCATTTAGGAAGTGTCACACTTACCGCAGGGCAGCCTCTGGAAGAGATTTCCCTTGTCCAGCGAGTTTAACTTGGTGCTGCCTTAGCTCTTGGCTAAACTGCCTTTTCCATCTTTCCTAAGCAATTCCATTCAAGATTGGGTACTGGGAGGAAAAAAAAAAAAAAAAAGACAGGCGCAGAGGTGGACAGATGACCCAGTGGACTGGGCTTTTCAGGAAGAGGGATAACTCTGCCCCCGCCAAGTGCTCCTCCTGCCCCAATCTCGACTCCAAAAAGGAGACAAATTCTGTCTCCCAAGTTTACTCATTTTGTCCAAAGGCTCCCGCTGACCCGGAGAGAATCCTTAAAGGCGTATCATGAAGCTGGTTCCTCTGAATACAGCGCTGCTCGTGAGCACGGTGGCAAAACCAACCTTTATTTACTCCATGAGCCAGCATCACAGAGGACAATGATCTCCTGGGATTTTGTTTTCTTTTTTTTTTTCCCTTGGGACATTTTTCTTACGTCTGCATTTCCCACTGGAGTTTTTAGGATTTCTGGCATCGGGCGTTAGCTTCGTCTCTCATTTCTTTGTGCTGATTGTCAAATGCCCACGTATTATTTACACCTCCCTTTCTCTCTGAGGTTTCGAATCCTCCCTTTCTCATTATTAGCATTTCTTCCTAGACCCCGCCTCTTTGTTCCTAACCAGCAGGCGAGCTCCCCAAGCCTCAAGGTAAACAGCAAACAGGATTGTGAATTTCAATGACAAGTACAGCAGGCAACATAGTTTCCAGCCCCACATAGTTTTTAACTTGGGGATGGTAACTTCGGCTTTCCTGCTGTGAACGTTGACAGGCCCAGTTCTTCTTTCGTTTTGGCCTCGTTGCATCTCTTCCTGAATTAAATTTTTCAATTAGCTGAGTTGTTACAAGGCTGCCCTGCTCTTTAACTCAAATTTCCTTCTTCCCAGGCGTAACAGAAATTTGCAGTACACACTGCAAAGACAAAGAACAAAAAGACCTCACTGGCTGAGCAAAGAGATGCAGTCGTATCCATGATTTCACCAGGTTTCCAACTGGATAATGAAATCAGACTCCTCCCCCGGGAGGGGGTGTTCCCTCGCCAACCTACTGAACGCTAACTCCCACCCACTTCTTTCCAAGGACACACTGTGTTCTAAAGGCCCAATGCCGTCACTCTTGCATGCAAAAAAAAAAAAAAAAAAAAAAAAAAAAAAGCAGGAAGCTGCACCTAAGTTGTAAGAGTGAGCTGTGATCTCTCTCTGAGCCCAAGATAAAAGGAGTTGATGGGAAGGAATTAGTCAGTATGAAGCATGCACTTGTAATAATAGCAGGCAAGGGAAGCTATGCAGTGAGCTTGGCTTGACTGACTCCTGGGTTCGGGGGAAACATGACTTTTGTTTTTCTTTTTCATGAGCCTCTCACCCTCAAGCTGGAGGAAAGAATAAAAACTACAGGAAGGGGCACGTGCTCCTAATAGGTTTTTAAGGGGTTAATACCACTTTCAAACCTTCTTTGTAAAATTAATTAGATCAGTTGTTCAGATGAAGATCAATTTGAAGACAGGTGTGGAGCAAAGGAGTTGCCTTCAGGAAGAGTTGAGTGTGTTTGAGCAAAGAATCACAGGATGTACACTACACTAGAATATGACTGAAGTCCACCCAAAGCCCATCAAAAAGGACAAGTGAAATACGTTAAGGAACATCCTTCAAAGATATACTATGCCACTGTTTAAAACGTCAGTTTTTCCTAAGATGGACCACTCTCCAAGAAAGCTAATTGAAAAATGGAAGGTGAAAGATACTTGGTAAAGACAAAAAAAAGCGTGAGTATTTGATAAGACATATATGCTAATAAATGGGGAGACTGGTCCCCATACACTAAAAACTAAGTGATTATCTGGAGGGGAGGGGAAGGTTCCCCCTTCACCACAAACCCCTTGATTTGAATTCCCTCTCCCACTCCACCCCAGAAGCCCGCATTACATCATTTTTCTCAAAAACTTATAGCTCATTTAAAAAAAACATGCAGACATAGACAATTCCTGATAGCTATTTTAAGTTAAAAAAAAAAAAAGGAGTTGTATAGCAGTGTCCATAAATGATTCCAGTGGTATATTTAAAACAGAGACCATGTCTGTGTGAGTCTACACACACGTGTGTATTTATGGAACACGTTTGGAAGGAGATGTGTCATACTATTAAAAGCAGTTATCAGCTATCTCGATTGGGATCCTGAATAAAGCGAATGAGGAACTTGGAATCTTTCACCTTAATTTTTTATCCTGTTTGAATCTTTTAGAGAGATGACAGATTGCTTCTATTTTTAAATTTTAAAAACTAAAGTGAGAAAAAAGAGAGGGAGGGAGGGAAATGGTCAAATCCTGCCCCCACAATACAAGAGAAATGTGGGCCATGTCTTTCCAGGGAAATCAAACTCCCGAGAACCCTCAAGGTAGATTGCTGCTTTTTGCTTCCTGAACAGTGAGACGATATCCAGGATTAGGGAGGCCGGGGGTGTTCCCCCTTCCCCTCTATGCTGTTTGCTGGATCTGCTCCAAATGGCTTTCCGAGGTGGCCCAGTTGGTGTCTTTGTTCCAGCGAGCCCGCGGGGAGCAGCAGAAGCCTCTGCCTTCAGGGAGATGGAAATGCAGAGTCAAGCCGGAGGCCGGGCTTGTGAGCAGGAGTCATACTTGTATTTACTTTCCTGCCTTGCGCCGCTGAGCTGCACTTGAATGACTCCATTAACAAGAATGAAGTTACTTAATGATAAAATCCTGACGCTGGCTGGCTGCCGCTTTCTGTTATGTGGCCGTCCTGTGAACGGGCTTCTGTTTAAGTCGCATTTGATAGTCTGCCTCAGATGTGATCCCGTGGAAATGCCCTCTCCCCTCTCAATTAGCTCTAGGAAGACCTCTCACATTTTCTTCTGCCTTAGGCATGTGCCGGTATGGAATGGGAAAAGGCACACGTGAAAGAAGATCGTTTAACTAGTCTTTATGTGAGTCCCAGTTTCCAGGCGCTTACACTTCTGTCCACCTACTGAAATAAGCATATTTTGCAAATGGATGTGATCTGCTTTCTGGGGTTGATGACAAACACACAGGTCAAAGAGCGGCCCTAATCATTTCTGCATGTGCACTTTTTGGGCAAGGAAGTGCTGAGAATGAAGTTTACAACTCATCCAACTTCCAGCACTTTGGGTTTTGTTTTTTTCCTTCTCTTTTCTGGGGCAGCTTTTTCTTGCTTCCATGGTGTTCTGTTTGAACTGTTCCTCCTTGCTTCCCAACAGTCGTTTGGAAACTTTCAACATTTAAGTCATGACCTTATTATTTTATTCGGGAGGGAGGGGTCAGACTGAGAAGCCAAATTTATACAAATAAGGGGTGTGACCAGAACAACCGATGATTTGAAATTGGAGGAGGGAGGCCGGTCACGCCCCCTCTTCCTCCTTGGCAGCTGGAGTTTCTTGTTAATTTGGATCCGTTGAAATTATAATGGCTGTGTTTGTAGGTATTTCTGAGCCATCGTTTTGATGCCTTTAAATTGAGGTGAAATGTTAAAATAAAGGGGACTCAACTGTCTCTCAAGATGAAAAAATGATCTACCGGCTATTGTCTGACCTCCTCAGTGCCTGATTGACTAGTAGAAAACACATCTCCATGGGAACAGATAAATGTCTGCTTTTCATGCCGTGAAATAACCAGCTCAGCCCGTGGAGCTTCACCGACCTAGCACTTTATTTGGACGGCTGTAAGCAGCCTCTCCCTTTTCATGTTCAGCCAAATTATCTGCCAGAATTTCTTTTCAAGTCTAGGGAGAAGGAAAAAAAAAAAAAAAGAGCTTCCTCCCCCATCCCCCTTCTGCATGGAGTTAATTACTGTATTTTCATCTGGGAGGGTGGGAAAAAATACACCCTGAGCTGAAATAGCGCACAAAACAGCGGCTGGCGTGTTGCGTCTGCCTGGTGTCTATTAGCTGTCGGTAATTTTTTTTTTTAAGGTATTGCGGTCTGCCGGCGTATTTAGGTAATGTCAGCGGGGTAACACAACTGCCTGGGAGGCAGGACCTGGGACGGGCTGTTTTGGATTGTTTGTGGCTATTGTGCCATTGTTGGGCTGTGTGACCTTACGCAAGTGGGAAGCAGTGCTGTTTTAATATTGTGATCTTGAGAAAAGGAGGGAAGGGGAAGGGTAGCAGAGATTGCTGGAGAGTCTCAGGTATCTGCCTCCCCTCCCCCAAAAACCCCCAACATCTGCCATTTTCACTCCCTGATCACTGATCCATGCTCTGTGCCAACAAAAATTCGAGAACAGCTCTCAGGAGTGCTGGGGCTTTCTCGAATGACTCCAGACACTTCTGCTTCTGTTCCTGGTTTAAAAATACCACCGGAAGCAGCATTTTCTGTTGAGATTACAGCACTTCTAGTCCAGTTTCTGAAGCAGAGGAGAAAAAAATAAATGAAAAGAGAAAAAAAAAAGAAAAAAATGGAGGTGAAATTATATATATGTAACCCCCACACATACATATATACATATATATTTTTTTCAGCACACAAGGTTGAAATCTTAAGGGGGAAAGTCTTAGCTTGTTTGGTTCTAAAACTGGGCACAAGAATGTGTGTGTGAGGGGTGTTTTATTGGAATCCATTCACCCGTTCCTATTATTCTCTCCTTTGTTGTTTAAGCTATTTGTGCCTTTGTCTCTCTCCTCTTCCTCTGCACCTCCACCCACCCACCCAACAAGTCTGAACAGGAAATGTTTAAAGACCAGTGAACTACAAACCCACTAGACATTTTTTCAAAAGAAACCAGGTTAAAGATACCTGAAGTCGATGGAGCAATCAAGTCTCGACTCCAGCTCTTCCACGGACGTGATTCCTAGATACCAAAACCCCAGTGGTCTTTATCTGGACCAGCTGCTTCTGATGCCGGGAAGGAATGTGTCACATCGAGTGTGTGAACACTGCCTCTATTGTATCCAAACAGGCTGATTGAAGCCTGGATAATTGGCATGTAACCTTCCCTATTAATAGTGCAGACAGATATGTGAATTAGCTGAATCCCTCCGACATATGCCATGCATTAGCTGAAGGGGCTTACAATTCTCCAAACATCTCGGCCAACTATTACACTAATAATTAGGCTTTAGAACTTGATAACTTTGGGGGGAAATCAATAAATAATAGGGAAGCTCCACACTCCCTCTGAATGAGAAGTGCTTCTGTAATCTTATTGTAAGTCCAGCGCTGACAGTGATCATCAGTGATCATTCGCAGGGTTGAGGATTTGGGGGTTTGGGAGTGTGGTGGTGGGGGTGTTGCTGATGCTAAGTTTCTGGAGGAGATTGATACATTTGGGGAGTTTTGTTCAGCTCTATAGCCATCAAGGTGTGTGAGTAGCAGCACTTGCCACGTCCTGTTTAACTGTCTTGTAAAGGAACGTACATCCCCCGAATGAGGTATATTGACACTGAATCAGGCTGTTTAGAATCATACATTTCTAATATTTGCTTAGTCTCACATCAGTTCTTAAGGCTAGAGGAAGCACCGTGGGTTGATGGTTAAGAAAATAAACTGCTGTCAGACTGCCTGGGTTTGAAGCACTGCTCTCCCACACGGCAGCTCACGACCTCGGGCTGCTTGTCCAGCCTCTCTGTGCCTCAGTTTTGACATCTGAAAAGTGGGAAGAATAATGATTCCTAGCCCCTCGGGACTCTGTAAGGATTAAATAAATTGTATTTGGAAAATGTTCAGAATAGTAGCGTGTAAGTAAGCATTTTCCCTTTTCATTTAGTAAATATGCTCTGAAAGTGTTTTTCCAACTGCAGGCTGTGACCTGCCAACAGGTGGTGAGAGCAGTCAGTGGGTCTCAGCTCTCACTTTTTTCATAGAATGGAATGGAATGGAGCAGAGTAAAGGACACACAGGAAGGGGAAGTACTGTTCTTTAAAACTTTTCAAGATATATATATGTGTGTGTGTGTGTGTGCACGCACTACATATAAGTGTGTGTGTTATATGTTTGCATACTGGGTATCTCAATATAAAAATGTATTTCTTTTAGTGGGTCAAGTTTTTTAAAAATGGGAAAAACCTGCCATCAAGTAGTTTAAAACCTGAAAACGACCTAAATGCATCAGTAGGAGGTTGGTTTAGTAAATTAAGCTGCATCCATACAATGGATTATGAGGCTGACAGTCAGTCATTCATAAGAAAGAGGTCAATTTCCGTGGGCTGATTTGTACTAGACACCCAGAAGTATTATTCTGTAAAAATAAAAGGCACTGCAGGGTGTATTTATTAGAATCCTATGTGTATAAATTAAAAGAGCTTTATTGTGTGTGTGTGTGTGTGTGTGTGTGTGTGTATTTCACTATATCGAATCTCAGTCTGCTGTCAGACCCTGTGTTGAGTGGAGTCTGGTCTTCCCTGGGGTTCGCCTGCTCCGCAGTGGGCGCGGACCCTCCGTCCAGCTGACCCACCAGGAGCCTTGCAGCCGTTGTTGACATGTCCATCTCTCATTCACCATTAGGGATCCAAATCCCTTCTTTCAGCTTCATTTTTAACCCTCAGCCCCTATTCCAAACTACTGTCATCTCTCTCCTGTGTGATCAAACTCTTAACTAGTCTCCCTGTGGGCTCCTAACCAGTCCCCCTCAGTCACCTAACCAGTTTCTCCTGCATGCACTCTCCTCCCACCCATCTTCCCAGTGTAGCCAGACCAACCGCTTCCCCACCGCGCTTCAGTTCTTGCCAGGCCTCCCCAATGCTCTTGGGACAAAAGCCAGAATCCTGTGATGGCTTTTGTACTAGTCTCCTGTGGATGCTGTAACAAGGTACAACAGGCTAGGCCGCTGAGAGCAACAGAAACATATTGCCTAACAGCTCGGAGGCCAGACGTCCAAAACCGAGGTGTCAACAGAGCATGTTCCCTCGCAAAGCTGTCGAGGACAGGCCTTCCTTGCCACTTCCTGGCTGGCCTTCAGTCCTTGGCATTCCTTGGCTCACAGCTGCATCACCCCGATCTCTGCCTCTGCCATCTTACGGCCTTCCATTGTGTGTCTGTGTCTTCTAGGAAGGACACCGCATGTTGGATTAGGTGCCCACCCTGCGCCAGTTTGACTAATTATATCTGCAACAGCCCTATTTGCACATAAAGTCACATTCTGAGATGCTGGGGGCTAGGACTTCAATATATCTTTTTGACGGGCACATTTCAACCCTTAGAGACCCTGCCTGGCCAGGCCCCTGCCTCCCTCTCTGAGCTCCTCTCCCACCACTTTGTCTTTTGGTTGCATCCGCACAGGCCTTTTTCCAGTGACCGGGGTTGCCTCCCGCCACAGAACCATGGCTCAGGTGTTTTGCTTTCCCCCTGAGGAGAGTGCTCTCTCCCCCTCTCCAACCTCCACTCCCATTTCACCTCCATATTTCAACTCCTTTGTCCCTCAGAGATGCCTTTCTTGAATGCCCCTACCCCAGGACCAAGTCACGTTCCTCGGATTATCACATAATTTCATAACACCACCCACTTCTCCCCTTCTGTTTGTTGATGATCTCCTCCACAACGCTACAGGCTCTTGGAAGGCAGGAGCTGGGCTGTTTTTCCTCACCTTTTAATCCTTTTATCTTAATACAGTACATAGTGCCTTGTGGGTGTGCAACGCCACACTGGTACATGGATAAATCGATGGATGGATGATGGAGGATGGATGGATGGGTGAGTGAATGAATGAATGAAACAGATTTTTCTAACATTCACTTCATAAATATGTCATATCTTTATAGATTTCCCTCTTCTAGACATTTCTTGTAAAAGGAATGTACAATAGGTGGTCCTTTATGACTGGCTTTTTACACTTAGCATAATGTTTCCAAGTTTCTTCCATTTTGTAGCATTATCAGTACTTCGTTATTCTCTATTTCCAAATAATATTCTGTTATGTACATAGTCCACATTTTATTTGTCCATCCATCAGTTGATGGACATTTGGGTTGTTTTCATTTTTGCCTCTTACGAATAATGCTGCTGTGAACATTTGAGTACAAGGTTTTGTGTGGATACAGTTTTTCAGTTCTCTTGGGTATATACCTAGGAGTGGAATTGGTAGGTCACATGGTAACTCTATATTTAATTTTTGAGGAGCTTCCAAACTGTTTTCCAAAATAGTTGCACTGTTTTACATTCCCACGAGCAACATACGAGAGTTCCAATCCAATTTCTCCACATCCTCACCAGCACTTGTTATTTCCATCTTCTTTTGTTACAACCATCCTAGTGGGTCTGGCTTATTTTTTTTAATTTGCTTTCCAACACCCTGACAGATGGTCCTAATTGTTTGTGGTTCTCCCTTTGAGAGCCTCATGAAAGCTACAGTACAGCTCCTCAGAAAAATGTACATATGCACGTAAAAAATTGCCAAGGATTCCATAGATCTCTCCAGAAATCACCCATTTGTTATCTAGGGGATCTGTGGAGCCTGGGTTAAGATTAGAAGAGCCCTGTAGGGGAAAAAAAAAAAGGCTGATTCAGTCCCAGATGTAAAGAGATGAGGAAGGCTGAGGCTCCGTGCCTCACTCAAGGTGACCCAGTTGGCCAAGAAGAACGGGGAAGAGAGTCTGAGATGCAGCCCTTGGGGCTCCAGAACCTTACTGCCTTTTCTTACCTAGGTGTGTCCCTAGTAATCCCTTAATCTGCTTGAAACCCTTTATTTATAGATGAGTGTCCTCCGCTATAAGAGGCGGATGATAGGACCTCCCTCAAGTTGGTACTGTTGAAAGGATTAAATGAAATAATGTGTGCTGTGTCTGCCCAAGGTGGCCGTCATGAATATTACCATAGTGTAGCCCAGTCCCCTGATGACCAGGGCTGTTGGCTCATAGCCGTAGCAGCCATCAGTCAAATTTAAACATGTTTTCTTTGACCCACAGAATGTTTTTAGAAATGGGGAGATTTCTTTTAAAATGTGCATGTCCAGCTTCTACTGATAAATTAGAAGCTCTGGCAACACTAGGCTCCTGTTTTCAAATGGCACAAGCTAGTAGAGCCAAGTAGCAGCTGCCACTTCGGTATTCATCTGTTTACTGCAGTCACCACCCCTCCCCATTGCACCAGGCTTGGCCCACTACACTCATATCTTACCCTTGTTGGCAGTTGAGTTTGTCAGTCAGGATCCAGCCATCCTGAAACAGGGTAGGTATCCAAAGAGAGATGAACAAAGGGAGGATTCTAAAGATGCGAGCAGAGTTAAGAGGAAAGAACAAGAGATCGTGGACACCATGGGGCTGGCAGCGTGAGCACTGAGCTGACTCTCCAAGGCCAGGAGAAGAGGCAAAGGTAGGAGCGGCTGCCAGAACCTGAAGAAAGCGGCAGTGGGGGAAGGTCACCTGAGAAGCCCTGCGGCCCTCAGTGGAGAGAAGCAGCCAAGCCGGGGCGGGTAGAAAACTGGGGAAAGAAACACCCAGACCTCATCCTCCTCCTCCCTCCAGTCCTCTGCAGGGGCCTTCCATTGGCCAAACTCAGGTGGAAACAAAAGAGCAGGGAAACCTGCCCACAGAGTCCAGGAAAGGCACTCGCAGAGCAGGGAGGGCAGATTGAGGGTGGCTGGCGAGGGGGAAATGAGAAATATTTAACATGTCATCTTTGATTTTTAAATCCTTCCTCGTATTATTATGACTTATTAATAGCATAATATAAAATACCACTGTCTTCATCACTCATGTTTTAGATCCCAGTTCCTTTATATTTTTAGACCATTTCCACTCAACACTATAGAACTGAACACCTGTGATTCTCCCCCCGTACCCCATTCATATTTCTGTCATCCACCCAACGATTATATGTAATGTTGTCCAAGTTGCCACTGCCCGATGAAGACAGGAACTGTCTTACTCATCTCAAAAATCCCAGAACCGTAAGCCAGAAAGAGAAGAAAAATACCATATGAGATCGCTCATATGTGGAATCTAAAAAACAAAAACAAACAAACAAACAAAAACAAAGCATAAATACAGGACAGAAATAGACTCATGGACAGAGAATACAGACTTGTGGTTGCCAGGGGGGTGGAGGGTGGGAAGGGATAGACTGGGATTTCAAAATTGTAGAACAGATAAGCAAGATTACACTGTATAGCACAGGGAAATATACACAAAATGTTATGATAAATCACAGAGAAAAAAATGTGACAATGAGTGTGTATATGTCCATGTATGACTGAAAAATTGTACTGAACACTGGAATTTGACACAACACTGTAAAATGATTATGAATCAATAAAAATGTAAAAAAAAAAAAATCCCAGAACCTAGCACTCTGCCAGACATATAATAACTATGAAAAACCCTGAGACTATGGGTGGATTTCCGTGTATTGTTCTAGTAATAAAAGGGGCACCTGAAAAGTGAGGATGGGAAAAAAAGCATTATCACAAACTGTTCTCATCTACGTCCTTATTTCAAAGAAGTGAACAGTCATTCACCAGATCAACAAAATAATAATAGTAACAGTAACAATAATGTTAATATTTTTGAGTACTTATGATGTGCTAGTTACTTTATACACACATTATCATATTTTAGTCTTTCAACAATACTGCAAGTCATGTAATACTATTATCCCGATTCTGCAGAGGAGGAAACTGAAGTATAGAGATTACTTATCTAAGGTCAGGATTAGAGTCGGGACTGGCCACCAGTTGTGATGGACATAGACTTCAGTCATAAATACTGCCTCCTCATAGTTAAAATAGCCTTAACTTGCTATTACATCTAGTATTTGTAAGCTGCACTATACTTCTGCTATCAACATATCAGAATTCTGGTCATGTAGAAAGTAGAGACACAATCTCAACAGTGGCCTAAGTGTTCAATGTAACAAAGTTCAGAGGTCGGCTACGGCTGGCTTTGGTTCATTGGCTTTAGGATATAAAGGCTGAGGTTTCTGACAAGTTCTTGTACTCGCCCTCTTGATCACAAAATGGCCACTTGAGCTCCACCAGTCATTCTCATGTTCCAGCCATGAAAAGAGAGAAAGGTGAAATGCAAAATAGCGTCTGCAGCTAAATAGGGCTTCTTTTAAGAGCATTCCCAGACATCTGTCTCATCTATATTTTCTGCTTTCACTTCAAGAGTCATTCCTTTTGGCAAGAGAGACAAGGATATAGATATACTGAACAGGAGACATTGCTGGCCCCAACAGTATGGAGCCTCTGTTCTTAAAGAAGAGGGGGCAGTGGGTGGTGGAAAGGCAATTAACCTTCCCTGCCACACTTCAAGTATCTGTTTATACCTACCTATTCATATTACATCTTTAAATATTTATGCTTTACTCCAGGGGTTGACAAACTAGACCCACTGCCTGCGTTTGTAAATAAAGCTCTGTTGGGAAACAGCCATGCTCTTTGATTTATCTATTGTCTGTGCCTGCTTTCACACCACAAGGGCAGAGTTTAGCAGTTGCAACAGAGGCCATCTGGCCCACAAAAACCTAAAATAGTTAATATCTGGCCCTTCACAGAGGGAGTTTGCTAACCCCTATGTTACAATCTCCCTTTTTATCTTTGGAGAAGCACATCGTACCTCACCGTGACTCATTTGCTGAAATGCGAATGGGCCCAAATGGAACAGGTGAGCCAATAAGCAGTCATCCGTCTTGATCTCAGTGTCTCGGTCGTTCCTGCCGTAGCTCCAATTAACAAAAACCATTCAAGGAACATCTGAGATGGAAGAGGCATTTCCCCTGGCATCTGCTGCAAGGGCTGAGCAATTCACTGTCATCTCCCAGCATCTCTCACGACAATGGCAATCATTTTCACTAGAGAATAAGCATACTTTCTGCCTCCAGATGCCCACAGACGTTCCCGGGGACTCAGACACGGGAACAATCTAAAATTATCCAGCTTTGTACGCTATGGAAATCGTCTCATTCAAAGGCAACTTCGTATTTGTTGGGATAATTACAAGTTTGATAAGAGCAAATTATCTGAGGAATAATTTCTGCGAAGAATTATGCGCAAGTCCTAGAGTATTGGTTAAAGAATATTTTACAGCAAATCTCTATAGATTGAGACAAATCAAAAATATGTATGTACCTACAGGCACATAAAAATCTGCACTCCGTTCTTTAATTCAGTTCTCAATACAGGGCAGATGTATTTTTGCAACAGATTTGCACCTGAAAAACCCATAAATCAAAACATTTCTGTTTTTCAGCTTACTGGCATTGTCCTGTGGCTGTATCATAGACAGCTTACGCTTACTCAACCTTACAGCCTCAAAACTGTGTTTCTTGACAAATTTGTAATTTGAGAGGAAATTCACAACATATCTAATTTTGTGATTGGACAGTTTTAATATTTTATGTCACATGATCTTAATACAGTTCAAAATTTTATAATGTTGATCACACGGTGTTTAATTTGAATGCATTGCTTCCAGAAGAATAGAGGATACATATGCCATTCGGAACTATTTTGGATTTGAACTACCTGTCCACGTATCCTAGGATTTCTCAAACGTGTCACTTCTGACATTTTAGGCTGGAAAAATCTTGTTGTGGGGCGGCCCTGTGCACTGTTTAGCAGCGTCCCTGGCCTCAGCTCACTAGTTGCCAGTACTGACTTCCCGTCCACCCATTGTGACGATCAACGATGTCCCCAGACATTGTCAAATGTCTCCTGGGAATCAACCTCACCCTTGGTTGAGAATCAACTGCTATAGTATGTTCCAGAACATTTGTTTTGGACCCAGATTCAGATTCTCTACTATTGACTAGCTTAAGCATAATTTAACCCCTGTTAAATGAGACCTCGGTTTGGTTTTTTTTTTCCTGTAACATGTATATAATCGCAGTTTTGTCTCATAGGATTGCTGTAGAGTTAAACGACAGTGCTTGTGAAATAATTAATTCTTGAGACATGGTAGATATTATAATTGTATTATCATGACTAACTATCAGTATACCTTCTGGTGGCAGGGGGCCCGCTCTGGGCTTTGTGGAGTGGATGTGTGAGCAGCCTAGACAGTTACCTCTCGCTGGGGCTGAGGTAAAGAGCCTGTGAGCTGACAAAATAGTCTTTCTTTCCAAATGAAATGAAAAATTGGATGTCACAAGCCATTGAAAAGGTTTTAAGAACATTTTAGAAAGCTAAAAAGCAAAACAAGCTCTCTTCCTCCACTGGCAGACAGAGGAAAGAGGAGCGGAGCATCTTTCTTCAAGGCCAGGTCTGCCTGGGGACCAGTGTGAGAGCTTTAAGGGCCCTTAGAGTGACCAGGGAACATGCGGGTTACTGCCAACGCTAGGGCGGGGCTCTCCTGGTGCCTGCGAGGAGTCAACCTGTTAGCTCCTGAAAGAAGGAATCAGGCAGATGCCTACCAACCCCAATTATTTTCAAGTCATTTCTGAAGTGTGTAAATTCTATTGGTTTTTATTGCCAGATTAGCTATTTGAAGCCTGCTCTCTTGCCTCCTGCCCTGGAGAAGGAAGCCTTTTCTTGAACACGGAATCCTCCCCTACTCCCCCTGCGACCACACCAAAAAAAAAAAAAAATGCTGGTGCTTGAGAATATGTTTTATCACCTCTCAAGTTTTAAATGAAAACATTCAGCTGAGGTTTGTTTTTCCTTTTCTCTAAAATGTATGCAGAACTCCTAGGAATGTCTTCTTCAGATGTACTCCCACTGACGTGAAATAGTGCACAGGGCTATTTATTGCAGCACTATTTGTCAGCATAGGAGAGGAAATGATTTAAATTCTCATCCATGGGACACAAGTTACATGAATTAATTAAATGGAATACTATGTAGCAATCAAAAAGAATGAGGAAGTACTTCACTATGATATGAAGCAATCTCCAAAATACACTGCAAAATAAAATAAACAAAAAATGTACACCACACAGATTGCTTACACAGCCATAGAGTAAGTCTGGAAAGATACGGGAGAAACTTGTAACATAGGTTTTTCTCCCAGAAAAGAACTGGGTCGCTTGGAACAGGGTTTAGGAGATTTGACATCCTTTTGTACCTTAGGTATCATAGCAAGTATTGATTTTTTAAAATAAATAGGGTATTTAAAAGGTTAAATAATACCCCCCCAATAAAATGTGTAATTATCGTGATATTGATGTATTTTGATGGAGAATGGAAAACAGTCTAAACTTACTGTTTTCTTTTTTCTTTGGTATTTTTATATAGAAGTATTTTGAGATTTACAAAAGATCTGCACACACTACAAAGAGTTCCCACATAGACTTTACCTAACGTCTCCAATTATTAACATCTTATAGATCAGAGTTCATTTATTAAATGAAAAAAAATTGACATCGATGCAGTACTCCTCACTAAACTACAGACTTCATCCCGATTGCACCAGCTTTTCTACCTTCAGAAGGTTATGCTGTTCCAGGATCCTATTCAGAATATCCCACTGTGTTCTTGTCTCCTTGGTCTCCTCCAGTCAGTGACAGTTGAATGGTAGTGTTTTATTATTGGCTCCATCCTCAGCCAATAGGAAGAGTCGGAAGAAGAGGAACTGCCTTGATTTTGAAAGCAGCTAGGACATTGGTTCATACCTGGACACAACTGCAACCAGATGCAGCCCATCTTCTGTCAGAGCTCCTACCTGGAACCTTGACACTGATGCTCCTCCCCGGGGCGGGCGTCTTCCGCAGGCGCTCTGCACAGCCTGGCCCATCCCCACATTTAGGTCCCAACTTCAGTGAAGCTCAGGGATGCCGTTCAACGCCTGTCAAACCTGGCCCTCCACCCATCTGAGATGCACGCTAGATACAGAGGTTCTCAGCACATTTAAGTGCCATGGGCCATTTGACAGACGTCGACCTTTTCTCAGGATGATGTTTTTAAATACAGAAAGTAAAATACAAATGATGACAAAGGAAGCCAAGTATTTTCAAATACAGTTATTGAAGTGTTTAGGACACACTCGTTTGTAGTATGACAGGGACACATACAAAATATAGGCAAGAAGGTGGTGAGCTAAAGAATCCACAGCTCTCGCCTAAATGTTAGCTCTCTTGGTTGTGCAGTGGCTCCATTGGTGTCTACATCTATCAGAATTCATCAAATTGTGCATTTGAAATACGTGTAGTTTACTATACAGGAGCGGGACCACAATAAAGGTGTTAAAAATTAAATTACATTAAATTTTTAAAAAAAGAATAAAGGGAAAAATAACAAACAAACAAAATAATAAAGTGTCCACAGTTCTCACCTGCCCCTGATTCAGTCAAGAGTAGCTGGAAGAGCAGGATCTCCAGTTCAAGCCGGGTGGCTGGGGACCCAGTCCGTGGAAGGGGAGGTGGCGGCGACAGGGGAGTGGTTCGGGAGTCATCGTGAGCTGGCGGCATTCCAAACGCATCGCTAACCCTGGGCTTTCCAAACTCCCCATCATTCACACGCGGAGCCCAGGGAAGCACCCGCACAGCCTGCAGGGATGTGGTTTGAAGGAAGAAGAGGATGGTGGTTCCGCACGGGAGCCTTTGCTCACCCACACCCCTGCACCACTGGGGGTGGGGGGGCTCCTCTTTGTTTTCCTTTAAACTATCATTTGGGGGAGGGATGGGACCCAAGGGCCGAGCTCACCACTACCTTCCCAGTGCCCGCAGCAAGATCAGGTACACAGTGGGTGCTCAGTAACTGGTTGTTGAGTGAATAACTGAAATTGAACACATCACAGCTGAACCTCACATTATTGGAGTAAGGTAACAAGCAAGGGCCCCTGGGGTGGGGAGGAGAAGGTAAGGAGGACATCCTGGTTTAGGGAAGAGTCAGTGCAGGAGTCCTGGCCTGGGCCCTGGGCCCTGGGCCCTAAGCCCTAAGGAGTAGGCTTGCGAAAGAAGAGTAGTGTTTGCCATCGGCTCATCTAAGCCCACCGTCAGGCAGTTTCTCATCTTACTGACACTGGAGGCTGGACCATTCTTTATTGTGGGGACCGACCTGTGCTTTGTAGGATGCTCAGCAGCATCCCTGGCCTCTGCCCACTAGATGCCAGAAGCATCCCCCCGCCCAGCGATGGGACAACCAAAATGTGTCAGACTTCACCAAGGGCCCCTGGGGGCAAAATCCCCTGCTGAGAACCATGGCCCTAAAGTAAGGTCAGCTGCCCCTCTCCTTTCCTCACCTCTTAAGACCCTGGAGATGCTGGTTTCCAGCATCTCTGGGTGGATCTGGGACTTCTTACAACATCCAGGCTGAGACTATCAGAGCAAAGCTGGGACACCTGCGTTTTTCCTGCAAAGACCCTTTCAGAGCGAGTCTTTTGGAGTCTGAGCACACTGGTGTTACGTGCGCACACAAGGCACAAGTTTTTTAAAAGTTTGTTGTTGTTAATCCAGCTGCTTTAGTCTACAAATAAGGACCCCAAGGTCCAGGGGGGTTCAGTGACTAGTCCAAGTTTACAACAGCTAGCTGGAGAGCAGGTCTATGATTCATTTCCAACCAGCACAAGCTAGTACGAATGCTGACAAATAATACATTTTTGAGTTCGCAAAGGGCATTCATTTTGTCCCCAGTGACCTCAGAGACTGAATGGTGAAATCCAGTGCTCTGGGGCCTGTGTCCCAGTCCCAGTCTGCTCCTGGGGGCTCTCTACTTTGCTAAAAGCCTGGAGAAGACAGGATTGTCCCTCTGCTGGCTGCCACCCGTCCAGACAAAAGCAACTGAGGATCTTTGTGAAACCTCAGGAACAGAAAAGAAAAAGAGACAGAGACAGAGAGGGAAGAAAAAGTTCTCCATATGAATACATCAGGAGTGAAGCAGGCAGTCAGCTGAGCCAGCGGACTCCGCCAGACAACATTTTCCCAATAAAACAATCTGGAGCGAGGTGAGGTCGCTTTGTTTGGAAACAAGACTGTCGTGTGTCCTGTTTTGTCCTTTCTGAAGCCTCACTCACCTTAAAGGTGAGTCAGAGCTGGCTCCAGATCCTGGGGATCAAGGCCATGTGTCAGACCAGGCTCTGGGAGGAGCAGTGCCACATCTGGATTGTTTGAGATGCTCAAGGAATGACTCAAGAGCTTGGCTCCCGCCTCTGGCTGCAGGTATTTGTCCAGCGGACTCTGGGGCAGGGCTGCTGGCTTTCCCTACCTGCCTTATGGACATCTTTCTTAAACTAGGTTGTGCCCCCTGTGGTGATCCAGGAGGAGTAGGCGGTAGACAGAGGTAAGACAACCAAGTGTCACTTGGTCTTTCAACACGTTTTTATTGAGCACCTACTGTATGCCAGGCACTGTCCTAAGGGCTGGAATACAGCCAAGGCAGTCCCTACTCTGCTGGCATTTATGTAGTAGAGCCTGGAGACAGTTAACAAACAGATCAATATCTAAGGTATAAGATGAGTGATAACTCAGGAGGAAAACACAGCCGAGTGGAGGGCGAGAGAGTGACAACCGGGAGTCTCTCAGAGGGGACAGGGAACACCGACAGGAGGAAGGAGTCTTGAAGTTGTTCTAGAATGTATACCATCAATGTTTTGGGTGAAAATGAAGGATTGTGACACACGCTTTTGAAAGGGGAGGTGACTCGAACAGAGACTCGTACACCTATGTTCACAGCGGTATGGTTCGCTATAACAAAAAGGTAAAAATGACCCAAATATCCATCAGCAGATGAACGGATAAACAAAACGTGGTGTATACACGTAATGGAATATTAGTCTTTACAAAGGAATGAAAGTCAGACACGCTACATCGTGGATGAACCCTGGAGACATGATGTTAAGGGAAGTGAGCCAGACACAGAAGAACGCATAATGTATGATTCCGTTTTTATGAGGGACCTAAAATAGTCGATTGATAGAGACAGAAAGTAGGATGGATGGTGGTCGTCAGGGGCTGGGAATGGCGATGGGGGTTAGGGGAGGAGTCCTTGTTTAATGGGTACAGAGTTTCAGTTGTGGAGACAGATGAAGATTATGGTAGCACAGCGGTTTTGACGTACAGTAATGCCACTGAACTATACACCTAAAATGGCTCACATAGTAAGTCTGATGTTACGTATATTTTACTGGAAGTTTTTTTGTAAATAGCTGGAAGAAAAAGGCGGGTGTTGGGAGGACGACAGAGGACAGAGGACAGGGACAGGAACATTCATTGAATGATGCTGACTCTGGACCTGGCAACCTGTTTGATCTTCTACATACACAATTTCATTTAATCTTTACAATATCCTTAAACGTTAGATGTGATCCCGGCTTATGGATGAACAAACCAGCCCTCAGAACCATTAACTGCCCGTCTCAGTGGCAAGTGACCAAGCCGTGATTCAACCCCATGGCCCTGGCTCTCTGCCCACACTATTAACCTACCACCTTAACCCACAGGACAGCAGCTAGTCATTTGCTTAAGCCATTTGCAAAAACCGCCACCTCTTATGCAACTTTCCATAGAGGTGATTGCTAAATAAATCCATGACGGTAGTGGGCTTAAAGGGGGCTCAGTTGCATAGGATGAATTCATGAAAAAGATGAATCCATTAGAATCTTGATGATATCTTTTGATTTTGAAAATAGTTCAGGTCATTTATTCCACAAACAAACCCAGGTGCTTTTCTGCACACAGGAGAGTGTCAAAGAGATAAAGAAACCGGCTATTTGATGAAGAGCCTGGTCGAATAGAATAAGGAGAGAAATCAATAACACCAGTTCTGTATAGAAAACGCTACATAAGTGTTCCACAGACATTTGCTAAGGAAGGTTAAAGGATCCCAAAGGAGGATTTTTTTTCCCTAAGAAATCAGAAAGTTCTTCTTCCCTAGAAACATGTAGTTACCGTAGAACTTCAACCAGAAGAATTAACCAGAATGTTAACTTGCAATTTCTGACACGCTTTCACTTCCCCACCCACTTTCCTTCCCACTGGTCAGTTTCCTGGGAAACATCCACATTTTGAGAACAAAAATACCAATAACATGTCATTAGAATGACATCAACATGACAAGAACATTTTGTTAAAATAACTCCGAGTCCTAAAGCACATGTGACAATTATTTTTAAATGGGATTAATTTCACAGCAGGGAGGCACTAATGAGATGCTTTTTTTTTTTCCAATACCAAAAAAAATTTGATTTCTCAAGATGCTTATCCTCTGGATCAGAACAGTGGTTGAGGTTTAACATCCACTTTGGAATAATTTAACTAAATTCTCTTCCTCGGAAAGAATTAGCAGTGCCCCTGAGATTTTGTGATAGAGATAATGGGTGTAGCAAAACCTCATTTTTCACTTTCTCCAAGAAAGAGTAGGATGTTGCTGTTTCAAGAGATTTAGGTTCTTCGGTCTTGAGTCACAGGAGTTTGAGAGAGTGGTATCCTGGAGCCCTGGGACTGGCTCTGGAGGGTCATCTGCACGTATATTCCCAACTCTGCCTTCAGTGACGTCACCAGAGTGGGAGCATTTACACCACTGAGACTGGCAAACACAGTCAAGGCTCCCCCAGAGCCTTTCTGTCAGCATGCCACTGGTCTGACAGCTGTGCAGTGTTGGAAAGTGTCTGCTTACCCTCCGAGATCTGAAATCGACTAGACTGCTTCTGCTCCTGTGAACTGCATGTCTGGGATTAGAAATGGAGTTACTGTAGTTTGTGATACAAGTAGAGCCCTTTTCTCTTGTTTAAAGGGACACTGATGGGGTGTTACTGGCCCCAAATGTGGGTTATCATGTCCCGCTTAGGAAGGGGAATTTCTAGAAGAGACCATTCCTACTTCCGGCAAGAAACCGTTTCTAGGCTCCCAGTAAGGGATTAAACATCATTGCAAGTGCATTCTTGAAGCAGACTGATTCAACTGGGAAGAAAGTCTTAACCATCACTGAGGGGTTTAGAGGGAAATAACAAATTGCTTCTCAGAACTGAAGGGAGCTTTCAACTCAAGAACATGCACACGCCAGAGTGCAGAGTGGAGAAGCAGGGTGGGTTTTTTTTTTTTTTTTTTTTTTGCTTCTTCAGGGAATTCTGTTTACCACATACTCTGGTTCCATGGATTGAGAGCATATTTTACCCTATCTGTAAATAGAATATTTAAGATTCCTGAAATATTTTTGAGTTTCTTACTGAATTTTATCCTCCAATGATGATGCCTGGGGGCTGAATCTCAGTCTTAGAGAAGTCACACATGTGGTGAAATCAAATGTGACATATTTAAGACAGAGAGTACCTTGCCTACTTATAAAATGAGATCTTGCGAGGAAAACTAATTCACTAATTGTGTGTCCAGGAAATTAAAAATTCAAGGATATGAAAACTAATATATGTATGTATATGCTGTGCTCCAGAAATTGACACATTGTAACTGACTTTACTTCAATAAAAAAAAAAGAAAAAAGAAAATTCAAGGAAACACATCTTTGAGGAAAGAGCTGTATCAATGCAGTTTGCCTAACATTGGTCTAGTGTGTAATTATTCATGTGTATCTTCAAACATTAAACAAAGATACACTTGGAAAAAGAGACTTATTTTGACTTGAGTATTAAGCATGGTTTTAAAATAGTTTCAAGTTCTAGAGAAATTTTACTTTATCAGGACTTCCGAAGAAAACACTTACTTAAAAAAGAAAACCCCAGGCTCTATTTTTCTGAGTCTCTTTCTGAATGTTAACTAGCAGAATTACAGATGGAATGCTTGATAGGAAGGGGAAAAAAAAAAAAAAAAACTCCACGTAATCACTGCAAAATACCTATTCTGAGCCAAGCTCTGACGTTCAGGTGTGGTTTTTTTTGTTTGTTTGTCTATTTCTTTTCCTCATTTTGGGAAACATTCTGTTCAAAAATTGAATCAGGCAGTCCCTCAAAAAGTTCAACAGAATTACTATATGACCCAGCAATTTTAATCCTAGATGCAACCCCCAAAATTGAAAAACAAGATCTCAGACAGAAACTTGAGCATCAGTGTTCACTGTGGTGCTGTTCACAAGAGTCAAAAGGTGGAAACAACCTCAGAGTCCATCTACAGGTGAGTGAATAAATGAAATGTGATATAAGTGTACAAAAGAATATTATTCGGCCTTAAAAAAGAATGAAGTTGCATGCTACAACGTGGATGAACCTTGAGAACATTAAGCTAAGTGGAAGAGATCAGACACAAAAGGATGAATATGATATGAGTCCACTTATAGGAAATAATCTAGAATAGTCAAATTCATAGAAACAGAAACTAGAATAGAGGTTACCAGGGACTACCAGAATGGAGAGTTATTGCTTAATGGTTACAGAGTTTCTGTTTGGAGTGATGAAAAGTTTTGGATATATATAGTGGTGATGGTTGCACAACATTGTCAATGTAATTAATGTAACTGAATTGTACACTTAAAAATGATTAAAATAGCTAACTTTATAATATATATATATATATTTTACCATAATTAACGATTTTTTTTAAAGACTCTATAAAAAAAAAACTGATTCTGGCATAATTCTGTGTAAAAAACACAGATGGTACCCATAAGATTGATGTATTTCATCTTGTTTCCATTCGTCTTTGGTTCTGTGAATCTCAAAATGGAACGAAAATTTTATTCGTGTCTGGAATTCTATCCATAGATGTACTCTGTAGTCAGGAGAACTAAGCCTGAGGAATTTGACTCCTGCTGTTTTGTTTGAACATGTTGAATCACATCTGCTTGGAAAGCTGTGGCGCTGATGGTCTCCCAGGAGAGCCGGTCCCACTGGCTGTGCTCAGGAGATGTGGGGATGAGGCTGCAGATGTATAGCAGTGCAGACAATTAGCAGTCATGGTTGAGAGCCTGGGCTCTGGGCCAGACTGCCTGGCTTTGTGACCTTAGATGAGTGTCTTAACCTCTCTGGGCCTCACTTTCTTTATCTAGAAAAGGGAGATAAATAATAGCCACCAGCTCACAGAGCTGTTTTGAGGATCGTATGAGTCAGTATGTGAACACTGCCTGGCACACAGTCACAGGGAGCTTTTTTGGTAAAATATCCTATTTATAGTTTGCCTTTGGCTTAGAGTGATTTGGGAGTGATTTAAATAATATAATATATAATATTATATACCCAGTAATAATATGTGGAATACTACTCAGCAATGAAAAAGGATGGTACCTGCAAAGATGTGGATGGACCTCAAGAACTAAGTTCTGAGTTATGTTATGTTGAGTGAAAAAAGTCAGTCTCAAAATGTCACACTGTATGTTTCCATTTATACAATAGTCTCAGAATGACAAAATTATAAAAATGGTGGATAGGTTATTGGTTGCCAGGGGTTAGGATGGTGAGTAGGAGAGGAGAGGGTATAACTAAAAGGGGTAGCAACAGGGAGATCTTTGGGGTGATGGAACAGTGCTGTATCTTGACAGTGGTGGTGTTGACACACATGACTGAGTGGCCTAGAGCTTTGCACACCAACGTTATCCCACTGTCAGTTACTGGTTTTCATATGATCCTTTAGTTATGGAAGATGCAACCAGTGGAGAAGCCAGAGGAAGGGGCACAGGCCTTCTCTCTGCTGTCTTTGCAACTTCTGTGAAACTAGTTATTTCAAAATAAAAAGTTTTGAAAAACCAATAACATGTACACCATAAGAACAATTCAATAGATAGATTTCATTAAAAGGAAGACTAGACAAACATGCTACTCAAGAGGCATTTTTGGGGGGGGTTGTTTTTTGTTTTTTAATTGAAGTACAGTCAGTTATAGTGTGTCAATCTCTGGTGTACAGCACAATGTCCCAGTCATGCATATACATACATATATTCATTTTCATATTCTTTTTCATTAAAGGTTATTAAATATTTTGACGATAGTTCCCTGTGCTATACAGAAGAAATTTGTTTTTTTAATATATTT
This sequence comes from Vicugna pacos, assembly GCF_048564905.1. Lineage (NCBI taxonomy): Eukaryota > Metazoa > Chordata > Mammalia > Artiodactyla > Camelidae > Vicugna > Vicugna pacos. The sequence goes on along the minus strand of NC_133005.1, from coordinate 39,595,653 downwards.
TTATACATAGTGGCTAACATTTGCAAATCTCCAACTACCAGATTTATCCCTTTCCACCCCTTTTCCCTCGGTAACCATAAGATCGTTTATTATGTCTGCAAGTCTGTTTCTGTTTTGTAGGTGAATTCATTAGTGTCCTCTTTTTCTCTTTTTTTAGATTCCACATATGAGTGATCTCATATGGTATTTTTCTTTCTCTTTCTGACTTACTTCACTTAGAATGACGATCTCTAGGTCTATCCATGTTGCTACAAATGGCATTATTTTAGTCTTTTTTTATGGCTGAATAGTAAGTGTTGTTTTTAAAATGATTATATTTTCAGTGTTTGAGCTTCCTAAGAGCCAAGCCATAAAGAGGAGGAATTTGGAAAGAAACAGGACAGAATCTTGGGAGGGGCTGGGGAAAGACTTTATTTTTCAGAAGCTAAATTCTAAGAGATACTTCTTTAGAGTTTTTAAATTTATTTATTTAATTGAGGTCCTAATAGGAAATATTCTGAAGAGCAGTGTCTACATGTGCAGAGTTGCTTTTTATGCCCATTTCTTATGATTCTCAATCAGAGTCTAAGGAAGGGGAACTAAAATTTATTAGGCATTTACGGGTTCCAGAGGTTTTGCATATATTAAATCCTTTAATTATTCCCATTTGGAACATGAGAAAACTGAGGCGTGGGGAGCTGGTTTCTTGTCCAGAGACAAATGGGAAGTGAGGTGCCTGCTCAGCTTTGAAGCCCAGCTTCCCTCTTGTCCCTTCTTTTTACCCACCTTCCTGACCACAGTGACTATTACCATGATCTCCATCTTGGGCCTGGAATTCTGTAATTTGAGAAGCTTCGTTCTCCAAATTGAAGTATGCATAAAAACCCCCGGAGAGCAGGCAAATTCTTGGGCCACATCCCAGTCAATCCTTCATTCGTTGGTCTGAAGGGGGACCAGGTATCCTCATTTGTAACAGGTGCTCCGGGGATGCAGATGTAGTTCATTCTTGGTCTGTCCTTGAGGACCACTGGCCCAGACTCTCCGGACTCTACTGACAGAATCTTCTGGAATTCCCAAGCATTGGGGGCAATCTGCTAAGGTGACCAACCACCCCAGTTTACTCAGGATTGAGGGTTTTCCCAGGATGTGGAAATTTCAGCGCTAAAACTAGGAAAATCCCAGACTAGTCAGAGCCAGTTGCTCACCCCATGAGTTTAGGAGGCAACTGACAGCCCAGGATTGCTCCTTTGTGGGCAGAAATATTGACAGTTCAAGTCACAGTCTGGTCACTTCCCCAGGTTAGGCTGGCTGAGCAGAGTGAAATTACTGTCTAGGAGTCACCAATTTAGCATGCATTTCTCACATACCGGGGCTGGCTGAAGGGGCCATCTAGAACCAAATAAAAAGTGGATTTTCTATCAGGCTCATAAGAAAGAAGAATGATCAAGATCTGAGAGTTCTTATACCCCAAGCCCACCACAGTTAAGAACTCAGGCCCTACAATCCAAAGAAATCCGAGTTCAAGTCCCAGTTTCCCTGCCCCTTGGTAATAATAAACAATAAATGTATTATTAAAAATAATACATAATAAAAATAAAATAACAAATAACTTGGAGAAGTTATTTAACCTCTTTGAGCTTCAGCTTTCTCATCTGTAAAATAATCAACATCTCCCCCCCCCCTTTTTTTTGGTTTCTGTTTTACCAGTTTTTACATTTCACTTCATTCATTCCTTTTTTTCATTCTTTTTGAAATTATTCTGTTATTGTTCCCAAGCTTCTTGGGTTAAAAAGTTTATTATGAATCTTTATTTTCTAGTAAATGTATTTTAAAGCTATACATTTCCCTCTGAATATTGTTTTGTCCTCATCCCACGGGTTTTCATGGACAGCGCTCTATTCTCGTCGTTCAGTTCTAATTAGACCGTCCTTTCCTTTTTGACTTTTTCTTTCACTGGAGAATTTATCTGAAATGTGGATGGTAATCCCACCTGCCTCACAGGGGTGTTGTGAGGCCCAAATGAGGTAATAAAAGTCAAGTCCTCAGTACCGTGCCTGGCCCAAGATAAGCACTTCATAAATGTTAGGGCTACCCTTCTGCCTCTGATAAGACTGTATCATAGGGCTCTTCTGTCTTTGATCAGAATGTTCCCAGTTTTCCCGCCCTTAGAGTCTTCTTCTCTGTGTCTTACGAACATCTCTCACAGAGTCATTCTCCTAAAATGGAGGCCTAAGCAAATCATTTTCTAACCAGAAACCCTAGGTGGCTCCCTATTGCCAAAGCATGTACATGATCTTCAAGAGTCCCCATCCCCACCCTAGATGATGAGCTGCATGAGAGTGCAGGCCTCTCCATCACATTCACCACTGTGTCCCCGGGGTCAGGAAGAGCGCCTGGCATACGGGCGCTGCTTGATACACATACCAGCTGGGATGAACGCGTGAACGAGCGAACGCTCTACTCTTGAGGACACGCATGACGTTTCCTGAGAGTGCTCCCTGTAAATCTTGAATTCCTTATGTCCTCCTTTGACATCTACATATAGTTTGCATTTTTTATTAAATTTTGTTTTTATTAAAAGGAGCAGAAACCCCATCTAGCCTGCTTAGGCTGCAAAGGGCCATTTATCAAAGGATACAGACACTCGAGAACTAAAGGCCTGCCTTGGCATCAGGAAGGACCAGAACTAGGAAGCAGAAATCACTGAGAGTCCAGGGAGACACCATCTCTCAGCTCTGCCTCTCTCCACACATCTTCATGCTGCTCTTTCTTGCAGACTGGCTCTAGTCTGCAGAAAACAGGTGTCCGGGGCTCCCTGTTTGACACATTATGGTGCCACCATGAAGACCACATCTCTTTCAATGCTAACTCCAGATTCTCAGGGAAGAGGTGGATTTGCTCAGCCTGGATCACATCTTACCTCTGATTCACTCAGTAGTCACTGGAAGAGCATGATCTTTTAGCTCAAGCCAGGTGGCTGGGGACTCCCTCCAAGGAAGGGAGAAGGGGCTGGCAGTTACGGAGTCATTAAGAGCTGGTGGCATGCCAAGTGCATCATCAACCCTGGGTTCTCCAAACCTCAGTCATTCACTTGTCACCTTCATGTCAAGATGGGTAGTGAGTGCCGACGGCCTGGGCACCTGTCACAGCTCTGCTGCTTCCCAGCTCTGTGACCCTGAGCACATTACTAAGCCTCAGTTTCCTCCCCTGTAGGATGAGGGTTGTAAGGACCGAACAAACTTGATTGGTCTGAAGTTCTTAAAGCTGTGATTGTCACATGGTTAAGAGATCAAAAAATACTTAGCCCCTAATACTGCTTCGAGCCTTTATTTCAAATTCCCTCATGGACCCCATACAATTATTACCATCGCTTATTTTAAAAATATTGTTCCACTTTATGTGAAATGCTTAAAAGGAAATACTGTATCACTGCTATAAAATGAAAAAATCAATACCATATTCTGTAAATAGAAGGTAACTATTTAGAATATATATACAAAAATAAAGTGCTCAATTCTAGCCACAGTGTTGCCCGCTGAAGGCTCTGATGACCAGTGACCTGCTCTCTCTCAGTTTTCTGAAGGGGGATTTGCGAGTATTAGAGAGGTGTTAAAGACACATTAGCGTCACACTGAGACTTTCTTCTTCGAGCAGCCATAAGGATGGACCAGACAATGAAGAGAGTATTATGTTCTCACTTTGGGATTCTTTGTGATTAATGCCTTGTCCCTGTACCACTAAAATCCTCTCCCAGACCACAAACAGGGAAACACTTTGTTATATCATCAAATCTCCATTCACATAACAACAATCAGGTTTTTGTTTGGCAGGAATCACCGCTTCCCTCACTCGCCCTCCCCAGCATTCTCCATCAGCCTGGTGTCTGGCTCTTGGACAGGCTGTGTTGCCGGCTGAGCTGCCTGGTCCCCAGGAACTAATGCACATGGTGAAACAGTTGCAGTCACTTTGGAAAACAGGCTGGCAGTTCCTCAAAAGGATAATCATAGAGTTGGTCCACTCCTGAGTATATACCCAAGATGATTGAAAGCATATACTCGTATTAGCCAAAAAAATGGAAATAACCCTAATGTCCATCAACAGATGAATGGATATGAATAAAATGGAATATTTAGTAATAATAAAGGATAAATAAGTAAAGGATAAATAAAATGGAATATTTGGTAATAATAAAGAATAAGGTATGGATACGTATTACAACATGAGTGGGTCTTGCAAACCTTAAGGGAAGTAAAAGAAGCCAGTCACAGGGGGAGGCTATAGCTTAGTGGTAAGGTGTATGTTTAGCATGCACAAAGTCTTGGGTTCGAGCCCCAGCATCTCCAGTAAAAAAATAAATAAACTTAAATACCCCCTCAAAAAAGACAAACCGAAGCTAGTCACAAAGGATCACACATTTTATAATTTTCCCTATATGAAACGTACAGAATGGGGAAATCATAGAGACAGGAGTAGAGGGAGGTAGGACTGGGGGCAAATGGGGAATGAGTGCTAATGACCAAGGGGTTTCTTCCTGAGCTGATGAAGATGTTCTGGATTTGGCTCATGATGATGGTTGCGCAACTCTGTAAATATCCTAAAAATCATTGAACTGTATACTTTAAATAGGTGAGTTGTATGGTATGCAAATTGTATCTCAATAAAACTGTCTTTAAAAATAGCTAACTTTTGCTTCGGCAGGAGCTGATGGCCCATACTGCGCCTCGCTAGAACATGTAACTAACTGCCACCCTGCTCGTCCCACTGACTCACAGGCTGGGTTGCCATCACCTCATGGCTCTGTTTGTAAGGCGTGGATTCTGCCTGTAGCAATGAATTTGAATACATTAAAATCTTTACCTAGGAGAACGGTCACTCTGATGCATCCAAAGCTAGTCTTCAGCATTCAGAGTGGCTTGGGCCAATCTATTCAGTAAACCCACTTCCAAACATACCTTTTTTGAGCACCTACTAGGGGCCAAGCAGTGTCCTGGGATCTGGAGATACAGATACGGAGACTGAAAGGACACAGCCCTTGTGGAGGTGGTGCCCACGTGAGACAGAAACCAGTTCACACACACACACACAGCTAGGGAAGATAATTTCAGGAAATGATACAAGGGCTCCTGTGGTGATAAAATGGTGTAATGGGAGAGACTTGAAATAAGATGCCCTTTGAGCCTAAACTTGAATGAGGAGAAGAAGCCAGCCATGGGAATCTCTACAGAAAGTGCATTCCTGGTGAAGAGAACAGCGATTGCAAAGGCCCTGTGGCAGGGACAGGCTCGGCACAGTGAAGGTAGAGAAACAAAGCTGGTGCATCTGATCATGAGCACGGGGGAGAGAACGGGATGCAGAGAGGCAGACAGTGGCCCAGTTCACAGAGGCTCCAGGGCTGTTGGAAGGAGTTTGGATGTTGTCTCAAGTCAGATGGGAAGGGTATGAAGACAGAGCCACGTGATCTAATCTGCTTTTTAAAGAGATTGCTCCGACTGCGGTGCAGAGCGTGGATTGTGGGAGCCGAGAGACCAGTCAGGACACTATTGCAGTTGTCTGTCCTGTTCTGTGCTGTCGGTCTTGCCTCAAAACCAGGACAAAGGGCTTTTTGTTTGTTGTTAAAATTGTCTAAGTATTTACAAGCCTAATTTGTTTGAACAAAAATGTAGAGGGGTGAGTTGAAATGCAGAGAGCCTGTAAGTTTAAATTCACCTGCACGAGTGTATAGGTTCTTAACCTCACCCAGACTGAATGCCTTCGTGGGTGGATGGCATTATTCACCAGGCTGTAATGTCCCATAGCATGACACCTGACACCCCGTGTCGGGTATGTTTCTAATGTGTGTGCAGATGTCAGATGGGCTGAATGATTACTAAAGATATGAAGGCTAAATTAAGGGAGGATCATATATATATATATGATATGTGTATATATACATATATATACACATGTGTAGTTCTTCATTCATTTATACATACACTAATGTATAAATTCAATTTTAATAAATAAAATTATAAATTAATATACTTTATGTGTAATATTACATATCCTCTATGTATACATAATATTATCTAATATAGTAATTATGTTATATTAGATATTGGTATATATGAAATATATATGTGCGCATATATATACATATATGTGTGTGTATATCCATTCTTTGAGCCCATATACTATAGAAACGTATCAAGTTTGCAACTGCTGCACGTGGGTCTGCCCAAATCAAAATCATTTTGTTCCATTCAAACCCACTTAGACTAACAATTCTAACTTGACAATCAGCACAACCGTGTTCAAGCGGGAACATGGTCTTCTATCATTCAGCTCATTCAAGTCAGGTTCTAAGGCTGCAGTAAGTCCCCAAGTGTGTCTGATGGGTTCATTAAAACAGTATTTTTTTCCCTTTGGCTTTAATAATAATATTTTGTGGATGTTGAAAAGCTCTATTATTCTCTTTTTGTGCTACTTCCATCTAACCATTCACAGACCAGCTCACTTCTGTATAAACGGACAGATTGGAGGGTAGGTCATGTTGTATGTATTCCTAATCACACACTGCCTGTCAAAACAGAGGCAGCAGAAACACTTGGGGTCTGATGTCCTTCTAGATTCTTCCTTTACTCAGAAGGCCTTTAGCCAACAGCCAATCAGCTGCTAAAGCCTATTGATTTTTTCCTACAATGCCCTGGGGATCCTTCTGCCAGTCCTAGTGTCATTGACTTAGTGTCTTCATGACCTCTCACCTATGGAATTGAATAGCTTCTCTTCTCCAGTCTTTCCTGCTTCCCCAGGTAAAAGCATTGTGAGTCAGTCTTGACACCTCCTTCCTCCTCATCCTCCTTGTCCAAAGCATCAGCAAGTCCTAGCAATTTTGCTGTGTAGGAATCTCTCAAGACTGTCCACACATCTTCATCTCCCCACTGACACTCATCCAGTCCATCTTCCTAGATCAGACAGTTGCAGGTACCTCTAAACTGACCCCCTGTGCCCACTCTTGTCCTTGTACAACCCCTCTCCCAACTCCACTGCTGAGTAGACTTTTCAAATGGAAAATGTGAGCGTGTCACCCCCTTGCTAGAACACTTCTCATTCAGTTGTAAGTTTCGTGAGTACAGAGTATTAGTTAGCCATTGCTGAGTAACAAATTATCCCAAAACACAGCAGCTAAAAACAAGAGTTATTTTTGCAGTTAGTATCACAGTGGGTCAGGAGTCCGCATGTGGCTTTAGTGGATGCCTCTGGCTCAAGGTGCATTTAAAGTGTAGGCTGGGGCTATGGCTTAATCTGAAGGCGTCACTGGAGAAGGGTCCACTTCTAACTCACTCAAGTGGTTGTTGGCAGAATTTAGCTCCTGATGGGCTGTTGGACTGAGGGACATGGTTCTTCTCTGGCTGTTGGCTGGAGACCTTACTTAGTTCCTCTTCATAAGGCAGCTTACAGCATGACAGCTAGCTTCTCTCAGGGACAAGTGAGCTTGCAGGAAAGAGCAACAGAGAGTAAAGTCACAATCTTTGTGTAACCTAATCCTTCAAATGACAGCCCCTCACTGTTATCATGTTCTATTCATTAGAACTGAGTCACTGGATTTAGCCCACACCCAAGGGCGTGTATACCAGGAGGTAGGACTCACTGGAGCCATCTCGGTCGTCTACCACAGAGGCCATGTCTGTTGTGACTCACTGTAATTTCCCCCAACTTTTTTGCTATGTGGCTGGTAATTGGTAAATATGTAAATAGCCTCTAGTAAATCCCGAAGTGATTCTACCTAAAATACCAATTAAATCAACACATCTATGTCCAAAAACCTTCAGTAAATCCCTGCTTCCCAAATACCACACATAGTATTTAAGCTCCTCCATAACCCGCTTATAAACTACCTTTTATTTCAGAAATTACTCACCTCTCTCTAAAGGTATCTACACCCAACTTTGTGACTTTCCTCATTTACTATTTTTTATTTTGGGGGGAGGTAATTAGGTTTACTTATTTATTTTTAGAGGAGGTACTGGGGATTGAACCCAGGACCTCATGCATGCTAAGCATGCACTCTAGTGCTTGAGCTATACCCTTCCCACCCCTCATTCACTTTTCTCTCATGCTGGCTCACCACTTATCTAATCACTCTGAATTTCATGTTCCAGTTATTTTTTTGAAAGTTCATTTCTATTTTCGATTTCAACAAATACACATTTCAGAAGCCAGAAATCTAGGACTTTCTATTTAATCTGTTTGTTTTTTTAAATAGATGCTCTTTCTGCCATGTGAGGATACAGGATAATTTGGCATTCGTGTATGGAAACGACATCAAACCAAAAGGCTTCTGCAGAATGAAAGAAATAATCAAGATGAAAAGACAACCGACTGAATGGGGAAAGTATTGGCAGATCATATATCTGATAGCAGGTGAATATCCAAAATATATGAAGAGTTCACACATCACAGTAGCAAAAGAAAAAAACAATAATAATCCAATTTTAAAATGGACAAAGAACCGGAATGGACAGGTTTCCAAAGAAGACATACAGGTGGCCAACAGGTCCATGAAAAGGTGCTCAACATCACTCATCATCAGAAAAATGCAAATCAAAACCACAGTGAGATATTATCTCAAGCCTGGTTGAATGGCTATCATCAAAAAGACAAGAGATATGAAATGCTGGCAAGGATGTGGAGGAAAGAGAAACTTTGTGCACTGTTGGTAGGAATGCAAATTGGTGCAGCCACTGTGGAAAACAATAGGAAGTTTCCGCAAAAAGTTAAAAATAGAACTACCATATGGTCCAGCAATGCCACTCCTGGGTATTCATCTGAAGGAAATGAAATCACTATCTTAAGAGACATCTGCATGCCACGTTCACTGCAGCACTATTTATTTGCAATAGTGAAGACACAGAAGCAAACTAAGTGTCCAGTGACAGTTGAGTGGACAGAGAAGATGTAGTGTATATGTACAATGGAATATTATTCAGCCATAAAAAAGAAGGAAATTCTGACATATGCAACAACATGGGTGGACACTGACGACGTTATGCTGAATGAAGTCAGACAGAGAAAGATAAATACTGTATGATCTCACTTATAAGTGGAATCTAAAAAAAAAAAAGATGAACTCATAGAAACAACACGTTGATGGTTGCCAGAGGCAGAGGTGGAGGGTGGAGAAACTGGATGAAGGCAATCAAAAAGTACAAACTTCCAATTATAAGATAAATACGTACTAGGATATAATGTACAATGTATAATGTCTGGTATACTTAAAGGTTGCTAAGAAAGTAGATCATAAAAGTTTTTCATCACAAGAAAAAACTTTTTTTCTTTTTTTTTTTTTGAGACAATGGGTGTTGACTAAACTTAGTGTGGTCTTCATTTCACAATATATGTAAGTCAAGTCATTATGCTGTACACCTTAACCTTAACCTTATACAGTGCTATATGCTAATTATATTAAAATACATGTGAGAAAAAGATAAATAAATGTATATGTATACGTATGTGTGGGTTATGCGGCAGGAAGAGAGAGAAATTGGTGGAGCATTCATCCCCTAAAAATTGGTAGAGGAGTTTTAGGGGTGTGAGAATACTCTGCACAATACTGGGTGGTGAATCTATTGCCATCACACATCGGTCCAAACCCATACATTATGCAACACCGAGAGTGAACCCTCATGTAAATTGCAGACATTGGGTGATGATGACGTGTCAGTGCAGGTTCCTCAGTTGTAAGAAATGTACTAATCTGGTGCAGAATGTTCGTGGTGCGGGAGGCTGTGCGCGCGTGTGGGATCAGGGGTATTTAGAAGCTCTCTGTACCATCTGCTCAGTTTTGCCGTGAACCTAAAACTGCTCAAAAAATAAGAATAAAATCTATTTCCTAATAGGTAGATTTGTCAACTTTTAAAAATAATTTCAGTCATCGAGCGGAACACATGGGCTTGATAAGGCAGCCGCCAGGTTTCTACTGTATGTTACACGGATCTCCTCATTTAATCCTCATAATGTCATTAAGGAGATCACTACTATTATCTCCACTTTCAGGATTAAAGAACTGTCAGTCAGTCAGAGAAAGACAAATATCATATGATAGCACTAAAAAAATGACACAAATGAATTTATTTAAAGAGCAGAAAGAAACTCACAGACATAGGAAACAAACTTATGGTTACCAAAGGGGGAAAGAGGGAGGGAGGGATAAACTGGGAGTTTGGGATTGGAAGATACAAACTACTATATATAAAATAGATAAACAACAAGGTCCTACTGTACAGCACAGGGAACTATATTCAGTATCTTGTAATAACCTATAATGAAAAAGAATATGTGTGTGTGTGTGTGTATGTGTGTGTGTGTGTGTGTGTGTGTGTGTGTATAACTGAATCACTGTGCTGTACACCAGAACTAATACAACATTGTAAATCAACTATACTTCAATTAAAAAAAAAAGGCGGGGGATGGCGGGGAACCTGAGCCTTGGAAAAGTGAAGCGTCCAACACACATCTCCGTTGCTTGTAAGGGGTGGAGCTGAAATCTAAACAAAGACAGCCTTACCCCAGAGCCTAAGTGCTTAGAAACGAGTCTTCTTTCTTTGGAGACTAAAAGAAACAGAATCAAATCAAAAGACATTATACTTTCAGTTTTATTTGCAGAGAAGGGAAATGATACTAGTGAAGTAAAACACTAGGCGCTGTGAATGTCTTAACCCTCTTAGTTGCTTTTTCCAACTAAACCAAACAGGATTCCTAGAATGCATGTAGGTTATAAGTGATCTTGCTCTGCAGTGAGATAGGTCTGGCTTTATATCCGGCACCAGCATTTGATGGCTGTGTGTCCTTGGGGGAGTTGTTTAACATCTCTGGGCTTTTCTCATAGATAATCAAAGTGCAATAATATTATTTCATTGGATGGTTGTGAGGATTAAATGAAACAATCTATTTAAAGTTCTTAGCAATTCATCAACTTGTACATCTGAAATATGTGTAGTTTACTGTTCAGGAACCATACCACAATAAAAGTGTTTAAAAAATAAATAAATTAAGTTCTTAGCACAGGACCTCAGTAAATGGTACAAATAAAGTAACAGTTTTCTAAACTGGGTTTTCATCAACTCAGTGTTCACAGTGGCCTGTTCACAGAGCCTTGTACCTGGGTGTTTAAAAACACACTTGGGAGTTTATGTCAACTTCCAGTCTGCAAGTCATGTTTGATGCAATCAAGCTCGATTATAATATTTAGATATATATTTTTTCAAATGCATTGTGTTACTATTATATAATGAATTACTCATGAGAGGAAGCCAGCTCATACCCCAAATTATGTAGTAAACAGCACATATCATAAAACATGAGAAACCAGTTGATTTATTTTAGAAGAGAGGAAGGAAGGAAGAGAGGGACGGAGGAAAAGAAAGAGAAAGAGAGAGAGAGAGAGAGAAGAAGGAAGGGAGGAAGGAAACAAACAAACAAACAAACAAACATGGGCAGGCCACAGGGGTTTCCTACAGAAAGAAAACAAATCTCACCCACTGGTGTAATGAGAAAGGTCCGTCAGCAATAGCATGGAGTAATAGGTATAATTTCAGTTCTAATGTTACAGTAATACGATTTTCAAAGCTTTCCTTTTTAATCAAATAGTTATGGGAACAGTAATACCACTGGCACAGAAAACCGTAAAAAGTATTTTATCAGAAAAGACTAATTAAGAAATGTGGTACCTGTTTCTTTTAGCATTTAAACGTACCACAGATTTTTTTTTTTTTTAGTCCAAAATAGAAACCTTTCAGTTCTCTTTTGAGTTACCCATCCTATTGTTCTTAAATAATCACAACTGAACATTGCACAGATCTCCAGGCCGTGCACTGACTTGGGATGAAAGTCAAGGTGAAATTTGAGTTTCTGAATTCTGGCCAGAGATGCCAGCTTCCCCGCAGACCTAGTCAACAGGAGATGCCCAGCCGCTTCGGATGTGACAGCCTCCTCACCCAGTGGCCACCTGCGTCCAGCTGTGAGAAACCACAGACCATCCTCTCCTCCGAGCCCCACCAGTCACACCACAGCCACCTTCAGCAGCTGGGACTGCCTAGCTCAATCCGGGGGAGTCCAGTCACCTTCATTATTATTGAGAGCTGGACTCTGACATGATCAGTAGATGAATCAAGATCAAAACGCTTCCTGAATTAGCACTAGAACATTGAAGGTAATAACCCAGTGTTTTCAGAAAGCAAATATCTGCACAGCTGGGCCAGGTCCCCAGAGATTCAACGTTTCTGTGTTTAAAATAGATGGGGAATTCATACAAATAGGCACAATTTTAGATTCATTACACTGAGGCAGCTCACTAATTACTAAGTAGCACCAGACATTTCAGGGATTGACCGCATTTACAAAACACTTAATCTGGTAAAAGAGGGGAAAACCATAACCAGTCACACCGGGTCACTGGGAAGGTGAGATGAATTACTACCCACCCAGGAATTATTATTGTCAAGTGCTCAGTCTTCCACGGGTCTCTCTTTGGGTGCCACGATGTCTAATAAAGACCAGGTACAAAATTTGTGGAGACCAGTGCAAAATGAAAATGTGAGCTCCCTTTTCAAAAAATAGTAAGAATTTCAAGATGGTGGCAGCAGAACATTAAGCCAAGGGTGGAACTCTGCACGTAGGGCCCCATGTGACTGCCCTGGACACACGCCCGTGAAGCTGGCCCTGTGTCCCATCATTCCTATATTAGAAATGAGGACACTGAGGCCAAGGTATTCACTCAAATAGTGTAAGATACTGAACAATCAACGCCTCAGCTAAGCCTCAGGCATAAATCACAATCTATGAGTCCACAGGGATGAAATCTGGGGATTACAGTACAAGACCAAGTATCCTAGGGAGGCTAGGAGATAAATGAATAAACTTGGGGAGTATCTCTGAAACCCCTGAAGTCGTGCACCAAATGTTGTGTTCGTGTGTCTTTTCCTGGGGAAATGGGCCATAGTGAATCCATGACTACAAACATGGGGCACGGAACCACTCTACCAGGCTGTCCATCCCTGAGATCTCCGTGTTCCCCGGTTCCTAGCGCGGTGTCTGGTGTTTCATGGACAATCGACAAATGCCAACTGGCAAAGATGGGTAGCAGGAGTGAGTGAGTGGGTCCAGGAGCAAGCAGCAGTAATTTGAAAGCTGCTTGTGTTTAAATCCCAACGCCACAGTCACCAGCTATGTGACCTCATGTGAGTCAGTTTATACTGTTAAGCCTCTATTTCTTCATCCGTAAAAAGAGACTAATATCTAGTGCCTCCCATCCTAGACTGCCCTGGGGGTTAGGCGAGCTCATCACTGAGCGAGGCATCAGGTACAAGGTGAGTCTCCATCTGGCTTGGTTCTCATTGTAACTTTCCTCACCCCTCACGTCTGTCTGTCTGTCTGTCTGTCTGTCTTTCTTTCTTTCTTTCTTACTAAATATCTTTTTTTTTCTTTTTTTGGAGGGGGTGAGGTAATTAGGTTGATTTATTTACTTACTATTTTTTCATTTTAAAAACTTATTTATGTATTTATAATATCATTTTTTAAATTGAAGTATAGTTGATGTACAATATTATATGTTACAGGTCTATAACATGGTAGTTCCCAATTTTTACAGGTTAGACTCCATTTATAGTTATTGTAAAATATTGGCTATATTCCCTTCATTGTAAAATATTCCTTGATTTGTTTATTTATTATTATAATTTTTTAAATGGAGGTCCTGGGAATTGAACCCAGGACCTCACACATGCTAAGCATGGGCTCTACCACTGAGCTCTACCCTCCCTGCATCATGTGTTCCTTCTGTTTAATTTGTTATAACTTCAGGTCAGTCTAGAAAAGGAAAACTTCAGCTCTTAAATTATATGGTATGGCCTACATCATATCAGTTTATAAGGAAACAATTTCTTAAATTAACTTTTTAAAATTCTTTTAGAAGGATCAAAATTAACCATTGATTTGCACTTTCTGTTTTATGCCTTTCTGCATGGTCTGCATTTTATTTTGAGGTCAGCAAATACCACTTTTGCAAATAAAGTCAAGAGATGTATTTTTTAGATCCATGGATCTCAAAGTGTGGATCACAGACCAGCAGCATCAGCTTTAATGCAACTATTTAAAAGAGAAATTAACTCAAGGGTCTCAGGCTCAAACACTGAGAGAATTAAAACCCTGAAGGACAAGAGAGTTTAGCAGAGTTCATGTCATCAAAGTCAAGTCACTGAGCTATGGTTGTCACGTGGGGGAATTAGCTGAATTTCCCACTCTTCTGGGGAATATCTGAATGTGTGTGTAATCTGCCTCATTCTAAACGTGTTTAAATACTCAATGAAGCAAACACAACCCATCTGCAAATGCGGTTTGGCCTCCTGGGTCACCAGGAGCCTTAAACTCTAAGATGGGAATGTTGACACCGTTCCTCCCCTACCCAATCCATTCTCCCAAACAGTCATGTAGCAATAATAATACGAATAGCGATGGTCCTTCTTCAGTTGCACATTCACTTTCTTGTTCAATTGTCACCTATTAGATGGGTACCATTATCAACCCATTTTACAGATCAGAAAACCAAGCCTTCCCAACCCTAACTAGCTCGCTCAGGGTGGCACAGCCTGTACATGACAATCAGGTCTCCTTCTCAGGGCTGGTGAATCTAAAGTCCACGCTCCCAACAGCTACTCTGTCTGGTCATATCATAGGTTAGTTCTCCTGACAATTTTGACCTTTCAAATATTCCTTCTCAGTCAGCCCTAGGCCTGCTCAACAGCCTTATCTGTCCTCTCCGCACGGCACTTTATCATGATATTCCAATTGCTTCAAGTACAGTTGACTGCGCATGGTGCAGAAAGGGACATGGAGCCACTTCTGTCCTCAAATGACACCGACGTGCACCAGCAAGTAGGTAAGGAGATGCTGAGGAAACTTGCAGTTGGTTGGTTACAACAAACAGCTGAGAATGTTGTCATTTCCAGGTGGAGGGTTATGGAGCACGTTCCCTGTTCTATTTGGTGATACCAGTTGTAGAGTTTTCCCAGTTTTCTACTTGAACATATAGCACATTTCTAATCAAAAGAAAGACAGCAGAAAGTAATGCTCCTTTAGCCTCTCAATGCCCCCCAAAAGTAGATTGTAAAAAGTTACTTGCAACTCTGAAACTTTCAGACTTCTCGAAAAGCAGGATAGCAGAGGGGTTAGGGATCTGGACTGTACCACCCCCACAGGTGCCAGCTATTATTGTATTGCTATTGAGTGTCTATTTTTGGACAAATTTCCTTTCTTACACATGAAAACCAACAGCTACTCACTGTTACCAAGATAGCCTTATTCCTCCAAGCCCAAGTTTATTATACTTTTCATAAACTGTTTTTCCACAAGGAAAGAACATAACCTCCATGTAACTGTAAAAGTGTTTATCTTGGTAAGAATTAGGTCTAACTTCTAAACCCTGTTTTCTAAAGCACATGAACATTTTCCAGGTACATGGATTTAGAGACAAGCTATTCTAGTTTGTTATTACCAAGCACACAAAAGCCAACTCATCAAAATAGAAGCTACAGAAATAATTTTACGCAAAATCGTCACCATGTACTAGACGGCTTCCGACACCTGCCATGAACCGGGTATTGGCTGATTGCTCTATACACATTATCTCCTTTAATTCTTACAACAACTAAATGGAATGAATTATTATTAAACCCATTTTACAGCTGAGAGAATGGAGGTACAAAGCAAGTGCTTCACTAATTTGCCCAGGATCTTAAACAGTAGAGCAAGTCAGCCCAACAACTGAGCAGTTCACTTTTGCTTCCAAAATTACTATCTTGCATGAAATCACAGTAGCTTCAAGTCACAGACAATTCCTGGAAAGGTGGCGACAAGCAAAAGTTAACTCTTCTCACATTCCTGATTCCCCCCCCCCCTTTTTAGCATGTATTTTTGGTTTAAAGATAACATTCTCTTACATAATCCCGGGATAATGATCAAAATCATGAAATTGACATTGATACAGTACCATGATTTAATCTACAAATCTTATTCAATTTTGGCCTACCAATTAATGTCCTTTATGGGAAAAAAATGTTAAAATCTGATCCAGGATCCTATTCACACATTGCACTCAAATTTTTTTTTAAAGCATAATGTATTATCTGTATTATTGTTCTTGGCACATGAAACAAAAAAGCTGCCGGCGTTGTGATTGTCTTGTCTTCCCTTCCTCAAGAGGCGCTGAAACTGTCTATCAACCTCATACCGTCACCTAGACCCTGAGTCATAGGTGATTTATAGAGAGAAATTCCACACGCATTTCCTGAATAATCGGTATTCCATCCCTTTCAAGTCAGAGCATTGCTATTTGTTTCTTTTTAATCGTCCTCAATCTATTTTTCTGTGTTCTGCATTATCATCTGCTAAAAATATTCCAACATGTTATTTGTTTTAGTTCACGGTGCCAAGACCTTGATATATCCCTTTGCTCCCACCTCAGGAATTTCCCCAATAAATCATGAAAAGGGGGACAACCGGAGTTAAGAGCCAGTCCCCAGAATCTAGAAAGCAGCAGCTGAGGTAAACTGCTGCTGCTACGTTCCCTGTGTTCCTGTCCCATCCTAAGCCTATCATTTCTCTTCATAAAAAACAAACAGCCCTTAATAAAAGCACCTCATGAATCCCTGATTTATTTTTGTCTCGGGGAGTTAGCTATCAGAGAGATGTTCCCGGGTGGCCCTGTCCCTGGCCTGCGAGCGCTAGCCCAGTGAGTTCTTCCAAGAGCCTCCGTTGACCTCTTTAAAAACCAGCCTCCTTCCTTTCACTTGGGAAGATTTCAGTCAAAAAGGGCCTTTGAGTTTGTGGCCCGGGAGGTCCCACCCGGCTCCTTCCCTTCCTGGGAGCGTATGAAAGCCTTGGTGTGCAGACTGGTGTAAACTCACAAGCCCCGTCTGCATAGACTACAGATCCGCCCCCAGGATCACCAGCACCCCCCACGCCGGCTTCGTGTTTGGAAGCATGGCCAGTGTTTAAGAATTTCAAGGTAAACATTTCTTTGAAAACCAGCCTTTAAATTGGCCTTCAGGGAGGGAGTTAGAATGACTGTACATTTTTTAAGCTTGGCATATGCTTTTTTTTTTGTTTCCTTCTTCAAAATGAACACTTAAATCACCACTGCTGCCACTGTACTGTAAGTGCTATAATTAGCACTATTTAAACAATGTAGCCATAACTAAACCAGATTATCTATCTGGACTTCATCTAGTGAGAACAAAGAAATCCATTCAGTTTGCCCTGAAATCCCATTTAATACATAAACACGAATGGGGAAAGTCAACATTCTGGGTAACTTAAATGCAATCATATGATTTTTAAAGCACAATATGCCAGAGAAAGGCAAACATCTAAAAAACAAAAAATGGCTATGGACTAGCACTTGCCACCACCATTTCTCACCTCGGGGCCCTCCTAATTCAGAAGGAAGCCATTCGAACTGCCTGTGAGAGGTATTTAGCGGAAACTGCTTTGTGTATCATAGCTGTTTGTGTATTCCAACATGCTCCCAGAAGCCATGTCCTCTAAACTGGTTTCTTTTTATCTGTATAAATGTAAGCCAGTGTTCAATAAAAAAGAAAAAAAATCCAGCCTGGCCTTCAAAATGCCAAACTTCTAATAGCAGATAATGTGAGAATTAAAAATCAGAGCGCACACTTACAGCATTAGTGTTCCTAGCTCAAAGATACAAGCAACAAGACACTCCCCCCCAAAAAAGCTAATCTCTTAAAAAGACCATTCCTGTCTCTTCTCCACCCTTCATTTCATTTTGCTTTGATAACGCCAAAGGTGTACCTTTCTTTTTAACATTGCAAGCCAAGTTTTCAACGTGTTATTATTTTGTTAGCATCCAATACGCTCGAGCTTTCTCTGCCACCTTTGCTTTTTGTTTAACGCTATTAATTATATTCTTGTTCAGTTGGCT
Source organism: Vicugna pacos (assembly GCF_048564905.1). Taxonomy (NCBI): domain Eukaryota; kingdom Metazoa; phylum Chordata; class Mammalia; order Artiodactyla; family Camelidae; genus Vicugna; species Vicugna pacos. The sequence goes on along the minus strand of NC_133005.1, from coordinate 39,577,700 downwards.
ATAAGCTGCCCCTATCGGCAGAGATTCAAAGGAGATTTGAAAGAGCAAGCATATTTATCAAAGTAGGAAAAAATGAAGAAAATAAAGACAGCTCTGGAGCATATTGGATATATAAACTGCTCTTTCTGAAAAGATAAATGATTTGGTAATGAATAGATCCTTTAGGCCATAAAAAATCCATTTATTTTCTTTTGAATTTGAATAGGAGAGATTTGCATTTTTCCTGAGCTGTTACACTTAAATTAAAATGCAGAGCATGAGGCTAGCATACAATCAAACTAAATAATAACCAGGCCATACTGTATTATTCATAAAAACAAAATTAATAGTTTGGGGAAAGAAAGCATTGTGGTAAGAAGGAAATGTACACTGACACCAAGCACCTACTGTCAGACGAGAAAATAAAGCCGATTTAGTCCACCTCCAAATTGGTAATAGAAGTTTGGTATTAATTCTTAGTTATTCAGGAGGAGGGGGGGAAAGGGCGCTGTGTTTATCCTGTGTGTAATCTTCAGTGTCTAAAATGTCTGCTTAGCTGATGGCAAAATGTTTCTCTATTTTTATGTCTCATGACATAATAGGAAGAGAGTCAACAGTTTTTTGTTGTTATTCAAAGCAGAGTAGAATTGAGATGCCCCCCTCCACCCCCCAAAATAGATATTTCTAGTAAGTGTCTAGCTGGGGTTGGTGTGGCGGCCAGGACTGGCCGAGAAAACAGAAAAATGGGACAATAACCCCCCGTAATCTGTGTGTGTCTTTCCTCCCAACCTACCCTCCCCCACCCCACGTGCACGGGAGAAAGTATTCCGGTGGCTTGGACTGCAGTCAGCCTGCAGCAGGGAGTTTGCGGAGACGCGTGTCTCTCTGGAGAGTTGTCCCTGCTAGTCTGGTGAAGACAAAGAGAAAAGAAAAAAAAGTCTCTCAAGGAAGGTTCGGGAATATCAAGTCCGTAAAAATCGGGAGGAGAGAGAGCAAATAGATTTCTTTGAATTCAAAGAATAAGATAAGAAGATCTCCAAAGTACACAATCCAAACTTAAAAAAAAAAAAAAAGGGTGGCAAAGTCAGGATGCCTACGGGGGCCAGGCAGGTAGAGAGGTGAGACAGCAGCCAGGTGGGCGCAGCGACGACCTGGGGGAGGGGCGGCTGGGAGGGGCTCCATTGTCACGTGGCTGGGAGTTCAGACTTGGTGTGGCCAGAGCTCCCATTTAGTCGAGAAAAGCCAGACATCCAGATTTTTATGTAAAAGCTTACTTTTAGAAATGTTGGCCACTATTTCAAAATGTTTGACTATCACCTGAGCCAAAAATAAAAATGCACTAGCCATGAGTGTGGCACTCGGGCACCAGATTGCTGCCTGTACTTAAAGGGAACATAAAAGTCCAGAACAAGATTGTCCAGAACTTGTGCTTAACACCCATCAGTTACCTATTAATAGTTCCTTAATAAATCTGCCTGATTAGATAGACTCTGACTGATAGGATGGACACTTGACTTTTTAACTTTATCATATACCCTGTATTTATTCAACTAATTTTTATTGAACATTTACTATGTGTCAAGAACTAGGCATTGCCTGGAATGCCCTTGTCTAAAGGGAAATCCATCCTTAGAAACATTCGCAGTCAGTAATTCTAAGAAAGTTACATAAAGCAGGTTTGGAAGGCAGTATCCTCTCCTAAATTATCAGGTTGTCTATTGTACAAGTAATTAAATCTTTGCTTTTATAGATTCATATCTACTTAGAGGGACTCATTAAGCATTTCCCAAGCCTTGGAAAAGATGAACTTTTTCCTCATTCATATCTGTATTATAGTATTGAGCCCAAATTTTACCTCTGTGCTGCTCAAAACACTAATAATTCCCTGTAGGAGACATTCATGTTTATCTTTTGGAATTATGTGGACAAAATGAGAAATTAACTTATTTCTGTACTGTAGACTTTTTTTTTCTTTCCCTGGGAAGTGATCCACTTCAGTACAGAACTAGTCTGTTTTCCTAGGGAATAGTAATACATTAAAGGGGAGATCAAGGGTAGTCTTATAAATGGTTTAAAAATTGCAGGTATCAAAAGAAGCAATTTCTTGCACATTTGGAATGAGGGTAATTTGCTATAGCCTTTCTGGAAGGCAATTTGGCAATATGGTACCAAATCTAAGACAGAGGTATGCTTTGATACAGATATCTTATCTTTAGAGATTTACTTTAAGGAAAACGTCTTTCAAATGTTAAAAGCTAGATACACAAGGGTGTTTGCACAAGGCTCAATTTGGAATAATTATAAATTGCAAACAATTGTAATATCCCTCAAAAGAGGACAAAGGGTTACATTAAACTATGACACAGTGACACTATGGAATATTTTTTGGCCATTAACAAAAATTATGTTGACTGATATTTATTACTGCAGAAAAAGATTTGTGACATACAGCACAGAATTTAGGTGAAATTATTGTGTGTATAAGAGAAGTCAAGAATGAGGTTCACCATGGTGTTGAGTGCCCTTTGCTATGTGGTAAAATCATAATGATTTTTACTCTCTTTGAATTTTTCTTTAAAGCTGAACACAGTTTAAACCACCACCAAAAAAAACTTCTCTCCAAAGAATCAGGAATGTATTAAGCTACTACGTAGAGAAACAACTTGAATAAAGAGTGGGAATAAAAAAAAAAAAAAAAAGGAAAGAAATATAAATAAGGAAGCTGAAGAAGTAATTTTCTCTAATAATATGATGGTGAGCATTTTGAAACGTATAGAAATATCGAATCACTGTGTTGTGTGCCAGCTAAACTCACATAGTGTTGTGGGTCAGTTGTATTTCAAAAACAAACCAACTCATAGAAAAAGAGATCAGATTTGTGGTTACCAGGGGTAAGGAGTGAAGGAGAGGGAATGGATGAAGGCAGTCCAAAAGTACAAACTTCCAGTAATGCGATAAATAAAGACCAGGGGTGTAGTGTACAACACGATAAATACATCAAACACTGCTGTTATCGTATATCTGAAAGTTCTTAAGAGAGGAAATCCTAAGAGTCCTCATCACAAAGAAAAACAAATCTTTTTTCTCTTTCTTTAATATTATATCTAGATGAGATGACGGATGTTCGCTAAACTTATCGTGGGCGTCATTTCATGATGTCTGTAAGGTTAGTCATGATGCTGTCCACCTAAATGTCAATTATTTCTCAATAAAACTGGAAGGAAACCATAGTACTGGTGGTGACCCCAAATTGAGTACTAGCCCTCCTGGCGATACCTTGAAGTTAGAAGAGCCCCAGCTTTACTAGAACAGGCACCACGTGGTACAGATGTGCCTTTTGCACCTCACCCTGAGTGGGGCTGTGGCTGAAGGGATGAAGACCTGTCAGTGCTTTTGTCACACTGTACGAGCAGCAAACAGCACCTTTTTTTTTTCCTTCTTAGCTGTCGCTATCATTCACCAGGTCTTCTGCCGTTTGCTGTTCAGCTTTTGAAGCCGCATCTGCACACAACCACAAGAATCGGTTGAAAAATGAATGAGCTGGTCACTTGCCTGCCTCCAGTAGTGAACACGGAGGTACGTTCTGTTCTGATTCTCCTGAGCAAACCCGATGTTTGCCTGGGTTTCCTGTGGACAGAGCAAAGTGCCAGCACAGCTTCCCACAGTGTCCCACAATGTTAATCAACCACAGAAGAGAGGACCACGGCAACAAAAATGTCTGTGGGCAGATCAGCATAGGAAATGCTGGGTTAGAGAAAATGCAGCTGGTCTTCTCTCTCCTGGAGAACTTCTTAGCGCCTTTGCTATGTAAACATATGCTGTGGATTTTCAAAGGGAGGAGACTGTATTTCCTGACTGTATTGACTGTGGAACTAGCCCCTCCCCAAAGAACAATTCAGTTCTTCAAAAGGATAATAGTGTGTGAGTCATCCTTGCTTTAAAAAAAAAACAAACTTGTTTTTTATATTCCATTACTGCTTCCTCCTGATCCACAGCTATCCTTTTATTTCCTCATCGTACCATACCCTAGACCAGGGATGTGCAAATATTTTTGCATAAGGGACAATTCAGAAAAAAATGAAAGTGTTCATAAAGCTGTTTGTATGTGTGTGTGTATATATATATATATATATATATATACATAAAATGAAGTTATTCAAGATGAAATAACTATATCGTACTGGGTTGGATTTTTTTTATGACTTAAATTGCCTACTTTGATGGGTTTTAGAGGTGATGATTAAACATGAGAAAATGCCTAACATATAAAAAGTACCAATAAATATTATTCAAATGTAAAATTATTCTTCTAATTACAGTAACTCTGTGAGCTAAGTCCTACTGGCTCGCTCACTTTACGGATGAGAATATGGAGGCCCAGAACAGTTAAGAAAGTTGCTCAGTCACACAGTAGTGAACAATGAGTCGAGCATTAAAAGCCAGATCAATTGACCTAAGAGTGCAAACCCTTAACCAGAAAAACTTTTATGAATGCAGGCCTGGGCCAGACAGAAAGCGAAGGTTCACTTGGTAACAATTATTTTAATTCTGTTGTGTTAAATGCTTCCTTGAAGGGAGTGGTTCTCTGGGCTAGACTGGACTTCAGTCCCAGAAGAACCTGCTCTGAAGAGAGCACAGGTTTATAACAACCTGCGATCGTGAAATCACTCCTGTAAATGTGCACAGAATCTTTGCCAGCATGAAGTAAATCTGTTTCCTCAGGACATCCCACAGCAGCCGTGGATTCCCTCATTCACTTATTCTTCCTTTCATCCACAACTGTATCTTGAGCGCCTGTTAGATGTTAGGTTTTGTACTTGACATCGTGAATAACTATATTCAGCCCACAAAAGCAAAGTTCCCACAGCTCTCACCCAAACAAAGTGACTGTTGTCAAAACTGCCTGAATTAGAAGAGGCTGGGATTTAAGATTAAGTAAAGCGTCTGATTTTTCAACCATAAACTTGAAAATAGTTTTAAGATATCCTTTTGGGATCTGAAAATGGATTTACACTGTCCAATCACAAAAGAGGCAAATGCTTCTTGGGCATAATAAATGGTAATGTGTGAGTAATGCGTTGGAATTTAAGATAATGTGCTTGCACAGTGTTCTTACAGCTCCCTTTTTATTTATTTTTTAATTGAAGTATAGTTGATTTACAATATTATAAAAGTTTCAGGTGTACAACATAGTGATTCACAACTTTTTTTTTAGTGATTCACAACTTTTAAAGTAATCATGAAATACTGGCTCTGTTCCCTGTGCTGTACAATAGATCCCTGTAGCTTAGCTATTTCACACATGGTAGCTTGCACTCACGTGACTCTCTTAAGTCTTAGAAAAAGGTAAGATGTGAAAACCCAGGCTCAGGAGGGCTAGGTGGCTTGCAGGAGGTCACACAGTCAGTGATCTTGGCGCAGGTATCAGTATGACATTAATCATTATTGCCATAGTCCAACCCCCTAGTAACTGAAGTCAGCTGGGACATAGCTCTTCCTTACCAACTTAAAGGGTCTAACATACGTTCCCAAGGCTGTGGGCTGTGTGTGCAGAAGAGTATATACATAAAGATGCTCTGAGAGTTCTACTTTAATGCTAAGTGTGAAACGTAAGTAAAACCCTGCTGTCTCGAGAATGCCAGCTCTAGGTACGGTGGGTTGCCTTACTTACTGTTTTCTTACAAAGCCATGGAGTTTGAAAATAATTGTAAGATAATTTTTTTTAAAGATGAGTTATAACAGTTTTTCTTGTGGTCGAATTTGGCCAACCAAGCCTGCCAATAACCATGAAAGCAGTAATAATAATAATAATAGCCGATGTGATGTCATGTGCTTAGCATTTTACACCTGCTTTACATACGATCCTCACGTGGCTTTATGAGGTGGATACCAGTGTCAGCTTCAACAGAAGATTTAAAACATGATTTTGCTCAAAGTTATGGGCTCTGTAAGGAACTCATAGCCAGTCCTGGTGATACAAAACCCAGCACGAAGTGATCCCTGCTGAGGGACCCTGCAGAGTGTAGAGCGTCTGCAAAGTGGAGGGTGTGGTTGGTGCCGGGTGATCCACTGGGTAGCAAAAGAAAATATTAAAACTTCCATTTCTATTTGCTTCTTTTTTGTTTGTTTTTTAAATTTTCCATTTGTTTTTTATATTAAAAAAAAAAAGAAAGAACTTAAGCTTTACTATTATTGAATATACCATTGACTCTGACCCCCTGCTCTCTCTGTAAGTAACATTTGGTTATCTGTCATGCAGTGAATTCCAGGGATCCTAATGGAAAAGTTGAGATCTACAACATGGGGGTTAACAGTAAGGTTGCCAGAAAAGATACAGGATGCCCAGTTTAAGTTTGACTTGTAGACAATCAGCAAATAATTTTTTTGGTATAAATGTAGTCCAACTGTTGCATGCTATTATTGCTTTGCTAAATCTGACAACCCTAGCAGTGATAGCCTCTCTCCTGTGTTTTTATGCAGTGATTTATGTCTGCCAGATTGTGTTAATCTACTGATCACATTACCTAGTTTTGCCTACACCAGTTTCCCCCAATGATAATCATTCATTAGCAGTATCTTCGAGCCCTGGTGACGGGACACGGGGCCTGAGCAAGGCGCTTTGTATATTTCACTCTTTGAGACCGTGGAGGGAAGAAGTTTGGGCTACCCCACTGGAGGATGAGTGACCACATGGAGCAAACTGTCCAAGCCGAGGACTCCTGCACTGTCCAGTGGGGCAGCCAGCAGTCACATGGGGAGGCCACCCTCCGTCACCCAGCAGCCGACCCGCTGACCACAAGGGCATAAGGGAACCCAACAGTGACAGTTTGCTTATATGGACAGATAAGCCAAATAACTTTAATCTAGAAGAAAAAAAACTGAAAAAAAAATGGCTGAGGGGAGGCTGTGCATGTGTTGGAATAGGGGGTATTTGGTAAATCTCTGTACATTCCCCTCAATTTTGCTGTGAATCTAAAATTACTGTAAAAAAAAAAGTCTTAAAATAATTTTTTTTTGACAGTTGGTTGCTTTAAGCCACTGCATTTTGGGGGTGGCTTGTTACACCAAAAAAAAAAGCAAATTGATAACACTGAGTAAAGATACTTAGCTGGCCAGACCTTGTGTTGGCCTTAAAAGTATTTTTTTAATTTTACTTTTTTGTTGATTGGTTGGTCAGGGCCTGCTCTCAGAGGCCTTGTGCTCTACAGAAGGAAAAAACATTATCTAATGGCTTGAAATTTTTGTTGCTTTTCACTCCTAGCATCATTGGATGCTCACCTCTCTTCCACAGGTATACGTATTTCCTTGTTTCTCCTGTTACAAAAACCTAATGCACTTTACACACACGGTTAATGACAGGGGCAGTACGTACAGAAGCAAAACTGTGGTTGGAAACTTTTAATTGGGCATACGAATGGCCACCTAATGTTCAAATTAAATGGTTAGCCCTCCAACCACTAGGCTGCAAATGCAGGGGAAATTTCTCCCACAGCTTCTCATGATCTCAAATGGTGCCTGAAGTTCAAGTTCTTTATTGGTAGCTGAGATGGACACCATTCATTCATTCACTCATTCATCCATCAGCTCAGCTCCGGGTGGCCTCCCGTGTGCCGGGCGTGCTGTGGGGGTCCAGCAGAGAGCCTCACCGGCTTGGTCCTGGAGGGAGGCAGCTTGTGCTTTACACACCAGCTGCTTTCACTGTTTCCATTTCCTTGCCATGGACCAATCAAGAAAGTTCTATTAAGCACCTACTTTTTTTTTTAACTTTATTAATTAATTTACTTAACAATATCATATTTTTAAAAATTGAAGTATCGTTGATGTACAATATTATATGTTACAGGTATACAATCTAATGATTCACAAATTTTTAAAGGTTATACTCCATTTATAGTTATTATAAAATATTGGCTGTGTTCCCCATGGTGTACAATACATCCTTGTAGACTATTTTATACCTGGTAGATTGTGCCTCTTAACCCCCAACCTCCATCTCTCCCTTCCCTCTCCTCACTGGCACCACTTAGCTCCTTATCTACATCTGTGAGTCGGTTTCTTTTCTGTTATATTCGCTAGTTGTTTTTTTTTTTTTAGATTCCACATATAAGTGATATCTTACGGTATTTGTCCTTCTCTGTCTGACTTATTAAGCACCTACTCTTTTTTTTTTTTTACATTTTTATTGATTCATAATCATTTTACAGTGTTGTGTCAAATTCCAGTGTTCAGTATTAAGCACCTACTCTTAAAGAATGCTACAGGAAATGACAGCAAAAGAAGTATTTTACAATTCGGTTTCAGCAGTTCTTCATGTCACCAAATAATGCGTTTTCCTGAAATGTTTTCATGGAATTTCCTGAGTTTTGTTTTGTTTTTTTTTTTTTGAAGAATAAAGAATATACTGTTTTGAGCATCAGAACAGCATCTACCTTGTGATGCACTGTTTGGATGCCTAAGGCTGAACCTCACAGTCAAGGCAACTGGAGAATTATAACAACCATCATGTAACCGAGGGAACCTGGAATGCCAATAACTGAAAAGAAAGTAATCTCTTTTTTAAATTGAGTTATAAATTGACACACAACATTCTATTTGTTGCAGGTGGTCAACATAATGATTTGTTATTTGCATACCTTGCGAAATGATTGCCACAAGTCTACTTAACATCCATCACCAGGCGTGGTGGTTACACAATTTTTTTTTCCTTGTGATGAGAACTTTTAAGATCTACTCTCTTAGCGACTTGCAAATATGTAATATGGTATTGTTAACTAGTGTCACCATGCTAAACATTACACCCCTAGGACTTACTTAGTAATCTATGGTTTGAATTTGGATGACTATATCAATTTCCACCCCCTCCATCATCATGACTGGAAGCGGGGGTGGAATGGTGTATAGATTGCTTTGTCCATTTAACAAAAAATTTTTGAGCCATTGCTCTGTCTCAGGGGTTGTTCTGAATGCTGGGGACACAGCAGTCAAGAAAAGTAGACAAAAACTCTGCCCTCGTGGGTGGATATTTTAAATTGAAGAGACAGATGAAGTAACACGGTAAATAAGAAAAATATGCATCATTTGAGATCCCAGTAAATTCTGACTAGGAGCATCCACATGGTCCATCAGTGACATTTTACAGATGTCATTTACGTGTCACTGCCAAATACTCCTAATATAACCCTAATTTCCTTTTTTATAGTGAAGCAAATACTGACCACGTTTCTGCCTTTGTTCAGTTCAGATTGACAGATACCTGTTGCGCTCCAGCAAGCGCAGGGAGGGGAGAGGGACAAAGGGGAACAGCACACTTCCTGCCCCTAAGGTGGAGGCGGGCCACCAAGTAAACACATCATCTCACTAGAGCATGGTGGGCCCTTGGTGGATGTAACCGTAGGTTGCTGCAGGGACACACATGCTTTCTGGAAACTCCTGAGTTTCCTCTTGAAATAGAGGAAGAAGTTTGTCCAACAAAGAGGCATGGAAGGGACAGTTCAGGTGGCTAGAACAGCAGAAGCCAGGAAGCCAGCCTCTCCATATTAAAGGCAGGAATGGGGAAGAACTGTTACCGCTCTTTGATTGTCCTGCATCAAGACATATGAAGTGGATGTTTCCATCACAATACGGCCATCCAGCTAAGACCACAGAAGCCTTCCCACAGTCAACCCGAAGTTGAGAGTGAGTATCTACTTTCATCAAACTCTTTGACAGATAAACATAATACAAAAATAAAAACATCTCTTCACGCCCACGTTTCCCTTTTCAAAGTCTTTCAAATAAAATGCCTCTCTTTACGATGGGATCCCTTCTATGGATTTGTTACCAGAAAAGGTCTCTCCTAAAGAAAGAAAAGCCATCTTTGATCTGACTTAACAAAAAGATCTAATCAAACAATTAAACCTATGAGAAGAAGGGAGAAAAAGCAGCAAACTTCTTTGAGCCACATCAAACATATGAAAGAGAAAATACTTCATTTAAATGCTGAAAACTAACACAAAACAGCTTGAAACGCAGTAACCTCTGCAGAATAACTGAAACCACATGTTGATCTGCCCCGAGTTTCTAAGACACGATTAAAGGTCATTTCGTGTACAAACATCTCATTCCTCACTAAGAGGCTTGACTGGTTGTCAGCGTTTTGGGCCACTGTGGGGCAGGTGCTGCAACCTGGCGCCATCCCTAGAGATGCTCCAAACCGGGATCAAGGAAGGTAGCACGCCACAAACCAGACGCTTGAAATCTACCCCCCTGAAATGGACCACCGTGGATTTTCGCCTGTTGCTGCCTTGAAGTCCTAGGCGACAAGGACTAAATAAATGATAGAATTCTTGCTCATTCAAAGCCTATAATCCTCGCATGGAAATGGCTTTACTCAAAAATGAACACAGGCTTCCCTTCTGCTTTGCCACCTCCACCTTCACCGGCCTCCAGAGTCCAAAGACACCAGTGTGGGGGCTTCCCCTGGGAGCAGGGGTGTCGCGGCCACAGAGCTGCCTTTGGAAATGTCTTCCAGCAGCTGGGAGGTTTCAATCCAAGACTCTGAAGGGGAAGACAGGGGCATTTGGAAAGTGACTTTTTAAACTGCTCTCAGCCCCGGAGGCCTGTCTCCTTTTACCCGATCCCTTTAAGAAAGGATGTGCTGGAGAAGGACATCAAAGTCTTCCTTTCAAAAGGGAAATCACATCTAGAAAGCTTTTCTCAGAATGAGAAAGAAACAAATTATTTGATTTGAAAGAGAAGTAAATCTTAAGAGCAAAACGAGGGAGGATCAAAGAATCAGTTCATGTGAACTTAAGAAGTGACCCTTTCCAGTGGAACATGACTTTACTCTTTCCGATGCTTGCAAGGCATTTTGGAGATAGTAAGTTTACTTGAGAATCAAAATAAAGAAGTGAGTCTGCGTTCCAGAAAATCACGTGATCCGTCACTTTCTTTCTCTCTCTCTCTCTTTCTCTCTCTCACCAAATTTAAAAGATGTGCCGGTCTTAGCACACTTTGGGGAAATCCGTGGGTGGGGGAGGCAGAAAATGAGAACACGGCGACCTAAGAAAGCAGCCTGAGCAGCTCCCCCCTTCGCCCCGTTTCTTCCTGCCCCGCCCACCCCCTTCCACACCCTCCATCCTTCCCCTCTCCCTGCTTCCTGTTCTTTGGACCTTGCAGGTGAGCCCAGCGGGCAGCAGATGGTTAAGGAAGCTTGGGGTGTTTTCTTTGTATTTTTAATTATTCAAATAAAATCTGAATACATTCTTCTTGTAAGAAAGTAACATCTCAAAACAAAACAAGACCAGAAAACTCCCACATTTTTGTTCAGGGTGAAATCATCTGTGAGGTGCCTTTTCCAGTTCTAGTCCTGGTCTCCATTCCTCCAGGCCAAATGCTATTCTGTTTGGTGCGTACCTTCAAGACCATATGTGTATGGATATTACCTATAAGTATAAACGGAAGGAAGGAATTAGTAAACTTAAAGTAATTAAGTAAACTTTTTTTCATGTGACATGAAAAAAAAAACAGTACCAGTCACTGGTTCTTTGCAAAGTCCAATAAAATCAACACAGACCGTTCGCAGGAATGAGTAAGAAAAGAGGGAACCCACAAATGAACAACATCAAGAATAAAAACAAATATAATTACAGGCAGAGAGCAGGCTTTTTAAATTTTTAGGCACTATTATTTATCATTTGGCTTGAAAAATCTAAAAATGAACTACCCAAATCAGCCCAATCAGGTGTCCCATTTACACCTGAAAGTATTATTTCTCCTTACCTGTTCCCTTGACGCAGTGTAAGTTAAATGCCCATTATAGAAAATTGTAGGAGACTCTGAGTTCCTTTTCTCATGAAAGTACTATATTCTTAGGAGGCAAGATAGACTCAAGTGTGTAGAATTTCTAATCTAAAAATGGACTCATTTAGAAATTAATTTAGCTTTTAGAAGTTTCTGTAGTGGATAAGTCATGATATTGGCAAGATACATTTTCTCAAGAATCACTGATCTTTAATATTTTCTTAGGTGATTATTCGTTAACCCAATTCCAGGCTGAAGAAAGTTACCAGCAGTTGGCAGTGTCCTAACAGATGACCCCCAAACGACCATGTAAACAATAGTCAGCCTTTATTTGCAGCTTACTCCCTGCCAGATGTATGTGTTAACATATTTGGCCCTCGTAATGATGCTAGGGCTTGATACTATTATTATACCCATTTTATAGAAGGCAAGACTGAGGTATGGCGAGGTTGCCTGAGGTCACGCAACTTTGAATGGCAGAATGGGGATTCCAATGGAGAATGGCTCTGACTGTTCAGGGTAGCAAAGACTGTACATTACACTATAGGAGAATCCAGCATTTTCTTCTCTCCTTACCACGTTTTAGCTGGGAACCTCATAATTTCACCCTGGAAGGTGCACCTGTCTCACATAGATGGCCCTTAGCAAGAGTGGGAGTTTAAGGCGGGAAAATCATCAAATGCCCTCAGGAAAGATGACTAAAGGATTTTAGGAAACTGAGGGTGTGTCAGCTAGGGTGAGATTTGCCTAACTAGGCGTTCAGGGAATAAGGCTAGAAAGTCCTTACTCCTCCTAGACCCGGCACTTCAAAACATCTATACTAGTTAACTATTGTCATCATTACTATTATTTTATTATTTAAAAAGTAAATTTAAAAATGTTTTAATTAAAAAATTAAAGTAAGGGGGGAGGGTATAGCTTAGTGGTAGAGAGTGTACTTAGCAGGCATGAGGTCCTGGGTTCAATCCTCAGTACCTCCATTAAATAAATAAATGAATAAATACATACATATAAATAAAGAAATCTATCTCCCACAAAAAATTAAATTAAAAAATTCCTTTTTTATTCAAAATTTTTATTTTTAAATTTTTTTCCTTTTTCAGTTTTATTAGGTAGAATTTTTACAGTTCGACTGCACATACACATTATATCGCATGTAAATACGTATATACAGTACACTGCACTTTTTTTTAGCTTCTATATATGTACTGATCATTGTTTCTAAGAACAGATTAGATCTTTAGATTTTTAAACTTACATAGTTGTCAAAGGAATAAAGCCAATTACAAAATAAGAAAAATTCCTTTTCTTCTTTCTCCCTCCTTTTTCTGTCCTCCTCCACCAACCAACGGAAAAAAAAAAAAAAAAAGTCTGACTGACTACGTGTTAATCTGCTCAGGAGACCTGACTGGCTGTGAATGCCGTATCAGCATTCAAAGGAGAAGAATTCTGTGTGCCACAGCCAGTGAGGGTGGGCGTGGAGAAGTGATCTGGAAGCTTGGGTCCTTCTGATTTCATTTCCTCCCCATCCCTCTTCTCCCTCCCACCTCAGGGGGCTGTTCCCACTCTCTCCTGTCTGCCTCCCCATCCCCATTCGGAGAAGCCAGGCTCAGAAGTGTCTGGGGTTCTGGGCCGAGTCACTGAATATTCTAGAAGGGCAGGACTGTAGTTCTCCCAGTGTTCTAGGTGGTTGTAAACCCCTCCAGGGCTGGGACCCGAGCTCTGCCTTCTTTTGTATAACATTCATTAAATGCCTGTTCCTCCACGGAGAAATTTTTTAAATACTCTAGTAACAGAAAACAGAAAATATACTTCGAGAAAGCCTTTTAGATTCATTTACACAGGAATTGAATTACTTTTTTATTTTTCCTTTTTGGTTACTGGAAGTTTCCAGATGTGTATGTATTATTACCTGGCTCAGACCCCTCTGAAATTAGCTGCAGGGAGACACTTTGAAAGGCCACTTATCACTGTCTGTTAACTGTTAAGTGGTGTATATTATCCCTTTCGACATGATAAGAAAAACACAAACCATTTTCCTTCCTTGAAACCATAACCAGTGGCTTTTTAAATAACAAAACTTCTCTGTGGGCAGAAGAGGGGAAGAAATTCACCTGCATTTATTTCACAAGCTCTGTAGAGTTTTAGAGCCAGACGTGTTATAACAGCTCAGATAAATCATCTCTTTATTTTGTTGTTTTAAGTCAGTCTGGTGCTTTCAGAAGTTTGGTACTTCAGAAGTCCTTCTGTGGGTAGTAAGATGCTCCCGTCCGACCTCTCCAAATCCTTTGTAACAATATGAGTTTGGTTGTAAATGTATAATCAGTCAAGAAGCAGGAACACGTTAGTAGACTGCCTGGGTTTTATCGCTTCCCTTCTCAAGCTTGTTATGCTCAGAGGATACACATTGAGCAACTTGTTTCTGAATTAAAATATTGCTCAATCTGCTTGCTTTCTTAAGAAGAATTACATTAAACCACTAAACTATGTATGCATGAGATCCTGGTTTTGAACAAGTCAGTAACGCACTTTCAACGTTTAGTCTACCGAGATGAGTCAAGGTGATTGATTTATTAATTAGTAAAAGCCATCCTCTGAAATTACCTTGCATTAATCACAATCCGTGCAAAATATATCCAATTTAGTCTGAAGATGTGGATTTGACAGACTATCCCTTTTTCAGAGACCACAGTCAATTTTAATAACTCTTGCTGGATAAATCATTAATGTTCAGCCTGAAATGACGGGTGGTTGAGGAAATTCCCAAAAGTACAACGGACCCATTCTGGCAAAGCTGAAAACTATGCAAAACAGAGACAGGGAGGCTGGGTGAAGCCGGAAATGAGATTCTGACAATTCTGGATAGTCTAGTATCTGCTGCCACTTGCACTAAAGGAATCGACTCTAATTGGATTCTTCTGAATCAAAGGCTGGTGAAAATGTACAGAAAATGTGCAGGAAACCCCAGCTGCCAGAACCCAGCCTTTTAGTGAAAGATGGCTAATGGCTGTCCAGGGCCAAAATAAACTGATTTCATCGGTGAAAAGGTGGATTTGACTGGTCACATGGAGACCTGGTTGTCCTCTTTTGCATGACCCAAATCCCAGTTCTCAAAATCACATACATTTAAGTACCGTAAAATCGTGTCTCCCAATGGACCCACTTTACAGATGAGAAAATGGAGCCCCTACAGGTTCAGTGCAAAATGATATGGCAAATCTAGAACCAGAGTCCAAGTAAAATACCCTAAGGCAAGCTAAATAGCTTTTCTCAGCCTAAATTTCCCTGTAGATAATTGAAGAGCTGGGATAAACCCAGTTGTATGATTTCTAATTCTCCAGTGTGGTGGTTTCAGTATCTTGATTCCAGGTCTACTTTCTCAACCTCACTGAGCCTAAGTATTGATGGATATATAAACATATATAAATATGTGTATATATGTGAAAATACTATACTTCAATGAAAAGTTCTGTAAGAGCAAAGTTTTAAGGATTCTGGTTTAAAATGACTTGTATGTGACAGGATTTTTAAAATCTATGTGTAATGTGTTCACTTCCTATTACTACATGTGGATTTTTTTTGACCTAGTGACTATATAAGAAAAAAAAAAAAAGGAGAAGCCAGCTACTTCTGGAGATTTAAAATTCTTTTCGTGATAAAATGAAATTGATTAGAGAGATATGGGGAAATTATGGGGTTTTTTTAAATCTACCTTCTTTTATTGCAAAGATGGAAATATCTCTAGATTTTATTAGAAAAGAAAAATGCAGCAGCTTGGGCAAATTCAAGTAACAAAGCACATTTTAGTGAGTTCATCTCCCAAAGATAGTTCATGGCTGGTGGAGTGTGGTTCCTGAATAATCTTGAGAGCCAAGTGATTAATCAGAAATGAAGTCAGGAATAGGATTCAGGGAGATTTTAGAAAGAGGCAGAAAATGTCCACAGATAATGTTATGGAAGGAATTCCTTCCCTTCTTGACATGCTTGATGTTTTACAGAGTAAACTACAAAATACTCTTAAGTATTAATGAGCACTTGAGTACTCTGGATTATTAAAAGGGAGAAGGGAAGAGAGAGAGAACACTGTCGCAGGCTGGGAAGCGCTACATACACATGCACTGGGACAAAGGAAGCTTCCATATTTAGAAGCAGGAGTAATTTGGGACGACAACCCTTGGAAATGAGTTTACTGCTTACCTAACTTTGAAACTCTTAACTCTTGATCACTCACCACATAGCAGGCTTCAGCTCAGCAATTAAGGAAATAAAACCCGAATCTGGGTAAATCCCTGAGCTGTGCTTGGTGTCTGCCCTTTCCCTCAGGCCTGGGATCCTCACTCAGTATCAAAAAGGAAAGCAGGTTTTTGCGGTTAATTGTTTAAATGCTGCACCGTGAACAAAATACCTAGCGGGAAATGCTACCTCTTAGGATAAGTTTACAGAGCAATTGATCTTAGCTGAAATTTCTCCTTTTGTTCTGAAGGCCTCTGGGGAAGTTGATAAAGCTATGATTTATCGTTTTGCAAGGGACATTCCAAAAAGGCAGTTTGTTTAATTTTTTTTTTTTTAAGACAAGTAAAGGTCATAGAGACATACACAATTTTTAATCTAACTTCTGGAGGGTTGTTTTGAAAAGAGCAGTATTTAAAGAAATTTGGAGTCTTTTGATATGTCTGTCAAAAACACATAGTTTGAAAAAATAATTTTAACTTTATAATAAGATTCAAATGCATGCTGAGTGTAAAAAAAAAAAATACTGTGAAGTAAAAGATTTGTGAAAAAATGGATTTCATAAGGGGCCTCCAAAACTAATGAGTGGATATCACCACTGAACTTGTTTAAAGACAGGTCCAGGGGACAGGGTGATAAATTTCCAAGTAGAAACACCAGCATTCTACAACCAAATTCTCAGTTCTGGTCCACAACTTGCCATATGCCTGAGCTACATTTTTTTAATTTTAATTTAATTTTTAGCAACCAGCTGAGGCCTCAGCTTCCTTCAAGTGTGGGACAATCCTTGTTACTTCCTTCTGCTCGTCCCCTCCCGTGGGCCCAGAGGGCAAACGAAGAAACCCTTCCTTCTGATCAACGCTAAAAGCAATGGGAGAACCGCTGCCTTTCTCCAGTTTTGGGCAGGCTTTTTCTCAATTTTAATATGTGGCAGTTCCACCCATCCCCCACCCCTACCAAAGCAGGTTCCTTCTTAATTAGGGTTTTGCAAACCCTTGCTTGGCTAGAAAGATCTACCTTTTGCAAAATAGAAATGGCATTTTAAGAATGTTGGTTGGCAGATAAACACTCCTAAATGCAGTGATAGCTCTTGAACTTCCCATTCCCAATTTAATCTTGAATGGAAACGTCCAGGAATGCAGTAAACCTGGAAAACATTCTTGAAAAAGAAGGATACACGTGCAAATTCCCCTATAAAGAAGCCTTTGAAAATAAAGCAAGCAAAACGCCACCTTCAGAGATTAATTACAGGGGCTTGATACTGAGAACTATATAATGCTGGCGGGAGTGATCATGATAACTGACAAAATTGAATTAGCCTCAGCTTGAAGACTCACAGTTAAAGAAGCAAGCGGGGAAAAAAAAAAATCTACTGTGGGAAAAGTGTTTAAATATCGGTCATTGTGAAAAGAGTATGAAAATAAAACCAGAAATGGAAGAAGGGTTTCTGTGTGCAGCGGGAAAGTTTACCCAAATGACAAGCTGTCACGTGGGGACGTCCCAACAACATTCTTCAATCTATTTCCTTAGATCAAAAAGGACAGACAGAAGCCCAACATTTGTATCTGTGCTGGTTGGTCAGGCTCTCTCTTTCCTAAAGTAATTATATGCTGCATCCATGAAGCAATGTGTCTAATACCTTAACGCTCTGAGTACAAAGACGAGTCGGGTCATATGACGTTGCTATATTTAGGAAAGGACTCTGTTTTCTGTTTTGCTCAACCCTTAGAATTTTCTGCTCTGAAGAAAGAGGAGTTTCAAATGTGCATTGATCTTTCTCATATCGTGAATAAACTGAATAAGCACCTGTTTTCAACTGCCAAAATACTTTTTTTTTTTTTGAAAAGGGGAAAAAGAAGTCTGTATGCTCTTAATTCAACATGGGAGGTATAATTTTTTCCCCCTGCTTTTCTTCAAAAGAACATAAACAGAAAGGTACACCAATAATATTTACCAAATTTTATAAATGCTAAGGGATATACTTAACTGAACAAAGCAACAATGTGGAATGGTGATAATATTCCAAGATAATTTAGATGAAAACATTCCCCCCCCCCACTCTGAAAAAGGAAAAAAAAAAAAAAACGACTAGTCTTGGAGAAAACTAGCTTATGTAACTATGCAAAGTGACTGAAAAATTAACTCTAAGCAGAAAATAATTCATTAGTTACAGAGATGTGTGTGACTCCTTTCTCATAAAATGTCTGGAAATAATAATAGTTTAAAAAATGGACAGCTTTTCTTTTAAGTTAAATGTCATAAACCTCAACTGAGGGCAAGCCAAGTCCCTTTGAAAGGAGGCTCGCTGTCTTTGAATATTCTCTCTGTGGGAGTAGTCCAAATATTTTTCTGATGTTGATAATCGGACTAAATTAGTGGGCTAGGTTCAGATCCCCCGTATGTACAGAATTCATTCATTCATTCTTTCATTCAAAATATTTCTTAAGATCCACTTCCTAAAAATGTTGACTACAGATTTACCTGTCCAGGATAGAGACAGGACAGGTACTCAGCACAGAAGTCGATTTTAACGGAGTGCCGCTGTGTCAAAATAACGCAGTTCTTCTAAAAACATCCCAGGTTAACCACAGCGGGATTACAGGGGGCACTGCTATTTTAATTTTTAAATTAAGAAAATGTGTACCCAAATCTTCCTTATTTTTTATCACTATAGTTTTCCATCTGCCTTTCTCCAGGGCATCTGTTGTTGTTTTATATAATTTTCATTGCTGTTTCTGAGCAGAGGCTCTTTTCCATTATAGCTTTAACTAATTTTTCATTTCTCATTCATTCATTCTTTTCATTCAACAATCATTATTAAACAATGAGCTCTAGGTGCTCGGGGATTGTAGAATTTCGATCTGTGAGCTAGACAGAATTTCCCAAAAATGTCTATTTAAACCCTCAATTGTTTGGAAGTAGGTGATCTTTAATACACACGTTTACGCTTCATTGTCATGGCTCAGGGTGGCCCAGTACCATAGTTGATCAATTCTAAGGTACACTTTAGTTTTCACATTTTAATATAACTGAAGTTAGTATGCATTTTGCAGTTGATGGCATCTTGCAGTTATATTGGGAAGCCCTTCTTTCTTCCTTAATAGTCCGTAAAATAATAATGGGGCAGCTTACGTCGAGTGGTGGTGTTTTAGGTCCGACAAAAATGCTGTAACTAGCCCTTTCAGTTTTCTGAATTATTTTGATGTTATTGCTCAAGTGTTTCTTCCACAATGGACTTCCATAGCACTAATAACACTGGTGAACATAATAATAACTACCATTCATTGAGCTCTTCCTGTGTGTCGGCAGCGGCACGAATTCCCTGCCATTTAACCTTGACAAAGCCCTAGAAGGTCGGTACCATTGTTATCTTGTTTTGTAGATGGAGAAAGAAGCCCAGAGAACACTTACATGGCTGCCCTCACTCGCCTCACTTGAATCTCTGTCTTTTTTTGGGGGGGTGGTGATAATTAGGTTTAATTTATTGAATTATTATTATAATTTTTTTAATGGAGGTACTGGGGACTGAACCCAGGACCTTGATCTATACCTTCCCCTCTTAGTCTCTCTCTTTATTTAAAAGTTTGACATTTTGTTCAGCATGGATTTTGGGGGGCATGATTTCGATTTTTTTAAAATACGGTTTTGAAATAATATCTACGTCAATCACTGAGTTTTTGGTGCCTCTGAGATGTTGTGCCTCAGGCGAATGCCTCACTAGCCTCACCCTAGTCTCAGCCCTGGATCAAGAAATAAAATTCAGACCCAGGAAGTCTCACGTTCTCTGATGTGAGACCCTGAATTAACGGCACAGTTTCCTTCACAGCATTTGTCACTATTAGTAATAATGAATTTGTTTGCTCTCAGGATCCTTGACAGGCTCCCCGGAGTGAAAGAGAAGCTCCAGGAAGGCAGGGAACACGTTCATCTCGCTCATCATGGTAGCACCATCGGTTGGAACAGAACCAGCTGATACTTCCTGTCCGCAAACAGCGCTGGACTCAGGCTACCTGTCAGGTGTTGCTTTAGATGCTGGAAATACAGCTGTGAGCTGGTTTCTCTTCATGGGTTACTACAGTCTTTGCATAAACAAGTAAAAAATTAGATAAAGCAAGGCGACGTTGGTGGAAGGAGCACTATTAACACTGTTTCCTGCACTCATTGAGGAAAAAGTGGCCAATGCAAAACGACTGGCTAGTTCCCAAACCAGTTTATATCTGGCTTTAAAAGTACTTCATTTGGGCTAAGAGTGGTGGTTGTCTTTGTTGCTTTTTGTCTTCTATCAATGGTAAAAATGAGTGGAAAGACCCCGCAACCGGCAGCAAGACGGGGCAGCCCACGATCGGTCTGGAGAACGCTGGGGGAAATCGGCCTGCCGTTCCAGACGCGCTGGGGGGAAACCACAAGGCTGACTGTTCTCGTGGGAATCCTTGAGTGTTGCCTCTGGTTAAGTTCTGCTTGGAAGTTAACATTCCTCCCCTAAGAACAAAATGCCCATTGAGTGTACTTAGAAGTGCCCATACTGGGTACTGGTGTGGGACGGGGTCCCTCCTACAACTCCGATTTTCAGCTGGGGTGCTCAGCTAATGACCCTTCCTCCTGCTCTTTTTCTGCCTTCTTTTCTACTCTGTCTCCCCCCTCCCCATATCATCACTATATCAAACAGTATCCAGCACCCTATCCTATTTTGTGTCTGCTCTAAAAGCAAACTTGCAAAACAGTATTTGAAGTTTGCAGAGTGTTTTACATGTCATCTTAGGATCACTATACCTTCAAAACTAATAGAAAATAGCAAAGCTGGTCTCCTCCCGCATCACCCAACCCCCCCCCATGTAAATGCAAACAGCTGAACGATATTCCGATATTATATAATTACTTGCATTCTAACTGAAATTACAGAATATTGAAAAAAGCAAATTGGGGTCATTTGAAATTGAAAGCATGCCTGAAATTTTATTATTACCCAATTTCCTCTGAAGGCTATGTCATAACAGTTATGTTTTATCATCACTAATGATGAGAATTTTTTTTTTAACAAAGCACCTAATATGTGCAAGGTCTTTGCTGGACCTGGAGAAAGAATGATAAATGGAACTTGATGTCTGCTCTTCAATTTATGCAATATGTAAATATCAAATGTCTTCCAGGTGTAAGGGACTCCATGCTTTAGATCAGGGGTCAGCAAATATATTCTGTAAAAAGGCAGATAGCACATATTTGAGGCTTTAAGAGCCATGTAGTCTGTCTCAGCTAACAAGCAGTGGGAAAGCTGCCATAGACGATCCGTAAATGAATGAGCATGCCTGTGTTCCAATAAAACTTTATTTATAAAAACATGCAGTTGCCCAGATATGCCCTGGGCGGTGGATTACTGAGAACTGCTTTCCTTGTTCTGAGTCCTTCAACTGTCACCACCCACCCTGGAGGCCAGCACAAAGATTGTGCTCATCTTCCCATTTTGGAAGGGGGAAGCGGAAGCTGGAGAGACAGTAAGTAACTTAACACAGGCACACAGCCAGTGACTGTGGAAACTGGGATGTGAATGGCCATTTTCCCTGTGAGGGAAATGAGCCTTATCCACAGACTCTTTTATGAACGGTGCAGACTCTGGAGCCAGAGTGGCAGCTTCAAACCCTGGCTTCTGCACTTACTACCTGTGAGACCACAGGCAGGTGGCCTGCCTGCCCCATCTTCACCTGTATAATGGGATGGTATCAGGGTCTCATCACAGTAAGGTTTAAATGAGCTAGCGTGTGTCAGGCTGCTTGGGAAAGAGCCTGGCGCAAAGTCATAGAATGATAAATGTTCCCTGTTACTATTACAAGACGTATATGGAGGCACTGGGAGTGTGGTTGTGAGTGAAAGAGGAGTCAACGATGGGGGGGTGCATTCTGCTCAGAAGCAACTAGGAAGAGAACCGAGAAGTGGGGACTGAGCGGTAGGAAGGGGAACACTCCATCCCTGCAGTTTCCCTTCATGTCGGCGGCGGTGCGCCTCTCTCTGCCTCTCTCACACATGTCCGGCTGTGTGCAGGTGGGTGGAGTGGTTCAATCTGATGGCTGAGTTTGGAAGGAAGACTGGGTTGGGTTAGCTCAGCCCCTTCTGATCACTCGCTCCCTGGGGAGCCAGCAAAAAACCTGTGCTGTCAAAGCTTTTGACTGACAAGCTTCAAATCAATGCCCTGCCCTTGAGCTGACTTCCTGTGCTGCCCCTGGACTGCCTGTCACGGGAGGGTGAGCCTGGCTCGTCCTGGAGTTCAGTACCAAGAACCTCACTGCTTCATCAGTGCTGGCTTTCTTGGTCCCTATTTGTTTTCACCTTTTTTTTCTTTTTAACCTCCTTATTTGTCATTTGAATCAAGACACAGGCGAGGGTGGGGTGGGTATAGCTCAGTGGCAGACCACATGCTTAGCATGCACAAAGTCCTGGGTTCAATCCCCAGTGCTCCATTAAAATTAAAAAAAAAAAAAAGGTAGAGAGTACTGTTGTGTTCCTCAGGACTTCTGAGCTCCTGGGTAGAAAAGGCTACCACATTTCCTGCCCATGTCACTTCCCCCTTCCCTGCCTCTCCATCCCATCTACAGGCTAAAGACCCACCCACGTCCCACTCAAGCTCCGTCCTCCGGCCTGAACCTCAGTCGTGCTTATCCATCTGCCTCCTTAAACAAACCACTCCTTGCACCAATCTCTGTATTTCTTCAGAGTTGGATTTCTACCTGAAACGTGTGTTAAATAATCACTTAATTGCTCTTTGCTCACCCTCACAAGAATCTAAGTCACACGAAAGCAGAGACTTATTTCTATTCAGTGTGTCCAGAATAGTGCCAGGCACGGGGAAAGTCTTCAAAAATATCTGCTGAATGAACAAATGGAATAAGCAAGCAGGCCTGATGGGGTGGTTCTGAACTCGAGTCCATGCCCCATCCACCACATGCGAGGAGATCCCTGCTTGAGCTCACGAGGGACTCTAGTAACTTCCTGTAATTCTTCATGTTAAGCCAGAAATCTGGATTTTATAAGGTAAACTCTCCAGGTTATTTTATTTTATTTTTAATTAAAAATGACCACTTGCTATCTCAAGTGCAGTCTACGGGCATTTCATAGAAAGTCAACAAATAGAGCTAAACAATAATAATAAAAAAAAAAAAGCTTCAGACTCCAACCTCTGTTAACACTTAATGCTTCTAGATCTGTTTTTCTGTGCCTACATAAACATCCGTGTTTTTTTTCCCACCAAAAGGAGATCATGCCTAATTTAATGAGTTAGTGATCTCCACCTTTCCATTTCAGTAACTTTATTTCTTATCTAGGACAACTCCATATTCAAGTTTCCCCACTGACCCCCCAGAAAATGTCTTTTGTAGCTGGTTTATCCAAACTAAGATGCAGTCAAGGCCCAGGCATGGAATGTCGCTCAAGTCTTTTCTAGTCTAGCACCATCCCTTTTTTCTTTCTCCTTGCCTTACATAGCCCCGGCCAGTTGTCCCTTAGAATGTCCCTTTTGGGGGATTTATGTGGCTGTTTTCTCATTCTCCAGGATTTTAGACTTTAAAAGGTAATTTTTTTTTTCTTAATTAAGTATAGTCAGTTTACAATGTTGTGTGAATTTCTGGTGCATAGCATAATGTTTCAGTCACACATGTACGTACATTTATTTCTTTTCATATTCTTTTTAATTATAAGTTACTACAAGGTATTGAATATAGTTCCCTGTGCTGTACAATAGAAACTTGTTGTTTATTTTATATAAAGTAGTTAGTATCTGCAAATCTCGAACTCCCAATGTATCCCTTCTCACCCTCTTTCTTTTTTTTTTAACTGAAGTATACTTGATTTACAACGTTGTGTTAGTTTAAGGTGTATAGCAAAATGATTCAGATATATGTATATATTCTTTTTTGGATTCTTCTCCATTACAAGCTATTATAAGATATTGAATATAATTCCCTGCACTACACAGTGGGTCCTTGTTGTTTATTTTGTATATAGTCATGTCTATTTATTAATTCCTTTTTCCTAATTTATCCACACCCCCTCTTTCCCCTTTGGTAACCATAAGATTCTTTTCTATGTCTCTGAGTCTGTTTCTGTTTCGTAAATAAGTCCATTTGTATCATATTTTAGATTCCACCTATAAGTGATAGCATATGATATTTGTCCTTCTCTGTCTGACTTTCTTCACTTAGTATGATCATCTCTAGGTCCATCCACGTTACTGTAAATGGCATTATTTCATTCTTTTTTATGGCTGAGTAGTATTCAACCACATGTACATCACATCTTTATCCGTTTATCTGTTGATGGACATTTAGTTTGCTTCTGTGTCTTGGCTATTGTAAATTGTGCTGTTATGAACACTGGGGTACATGTATCTGTTAAAAGGTAATTTTTGAAAAATGAAATCATTGTGCAGGACAGATGGCACCCGTCTGCAGGCTGAATTCAGCCACCAGTGCCCACGCTCTGACATGAGGGCTGGGCAGGGACCCACCTTGCAGTGCTGTGGTCCCTGGGCTTGAAAGTTTGATTCCCTGTAGCACAAACAAGAAGCTGTTGAAAGATTCCAAGAAGGTGAGCGTTTCTATGAGTGCAACTTAAAAAGAAAAAATTCTACACATAAGTGATGCTACATAGTATTTGTCTCTGTCTGGCTTATTTTACTTGGCATAATGCCCTCCAGTTTCACTTATGTTGTTGCGAATGGTAGGTTTCCTCCTTTTTCATGCCTGAATGATATTTCACTATTTGAAAAATATGTGTATTATAAATGTAAATTTTCTACTGTTTATTAAATATATTTATTAAACATATTTTCTTTATCCAATTATTCCTTGATGGACACTTAGATTGTTTGCATATCTTGTCTACCGTGAATAATGCTGCTGTGAACATGGGAGAGCAGATATCTTTTTGAGACAGTGATTTCATTTCCTTCAGGTGCTATTGATATTGTGATAAATGAAAAATTTGCCCAGTTTCTTATGCCTAACAGACTGTGTTCTAGAAGCTGGGCTTTCTAACTCCCATTTCATTCCTCTTTTCATTCAATGCTATATATGGAAAATTAGATTACTCAAAGCAAAAAAAAAAATTTTTTTTAAACAACCTGGATATTTGTATCAGCTTAACTCAGTTTCTGCTGTAATCTGGAAAATCAAGTTTTTTTCAGAAAATGTCAGATTTATTCAGGTTTCACAGACACATTCACTTCAAATTTTTTATAATTTCAGAGTTCTTTATTTTTTAGTTGAAGTACAGTCAGTCTACAATGTTGTGTCAATTTCTGGTGTTTCATCATGTTTCAGTCATACATATATATACATGTCATCACTTCAATTTTTAAATTTCATGAATCTTAGAAAAGGGCAACAGTGAAAAAAACTCACGAACTATTTTCTTGCCAGATTTATACCTAAATTTTACTGAAATATTTTTATAAATTTTCTTCTGTTAATAAAATTAAGACATGATGATTATAGAACATTTAAAAAATATGAAGCAGCACAAAAACTCAAAATAAAAATCACTCAAAATTCTACTCCTCCCCAGCTAATGCCTTCTACAGTTTGACACTATCCGTTTCAAGGTTTTATATGCATATGAAAATATTTTTTGTTTTCATATTGTTCTCTGATTTTTATATTGTTCTCTGAGTTTCTTTAAACTTTTTATTTTATTTTAAATTTAATTAATTTATTTTTTAATAGAGGCACTGGAGATTGAACCAAGGACCTCATGCATGCTAAGCATGCACTCTACTGCTGAGCTATACCTCCAATGCTCTGATTTTCCACATACATGGCAGATACTACTGGCTTCTTATGCAACAACCATTCTATTCTTTGCTCACAGAACCCTGACTCTTTTTAGATATTTTACTTCAAAGGGGAGGCTGGACCCTCCCTTGTCCCAGAAAGTAAAACTCAGTTACTTTAACACACAAATCTCAATGTTCCATTTTCCTTACCAGTGATCAGTTTAGAATGAGATTTCTCAACTTCAAAACTTTTGACATTTGGGGACAGATAATTCTTTGCTGTTGGGGACTGTCCTGTGCATTGTAGAATGTTTAACAGCATCCCTGGCCTCTACTCACTAGATGCCAGTAGTAACATCCCCTACACACCCCAGCTGTGACAACCAAAAATGTTCCAGACATTGTCCAGACATTGTCAAGTGTCCTGTGGAAAGCAAAAATGCACCTGATTAAGAACCACTGTGGGGGAGGGTATAGGTCAGTGGTAGAGTGCATGACTAGCATGCTTGAAGGTCCTGGGTTCAATCCTCAGTACTTCCACCAGAAGTAATAAATAAATAGATAAACCTAATTACTTCCCCCGTCAAAAAAAATTAAAAATTAAAAAAAAAGAACCACTGGCTTAAGAATAAGCAGGTAATACAGTTCTGGCCAATGAGTCATGCTATTCTGTGACTACAGAATTCTTCTTAATGACTGTATAGTATTCCATGGTGGAAATAGACCATAATTTATATAACCAGTCTGGTTATGACGGATATTAATTTCTTTTTCAGTTTTCTGCTGTTACATGTTACCATGACTATCTGTGCCCTTATAAACTTGCACACATGTGGGAATGAATTTATAGAATAAATGCCTAAAAGTAGAGTTTGTGGAATTTGTGAATTAAAGACTATACATGGTTTACATTTCAATAGACGTCTCCCTTCCAAAAAGTTCCAAAAAGTCAACGCTAGTTTATCCACTAAATATATGTGTCCATTTCCATAGACCTCCACTAACTCTAGGGAGAAAATCCATTTAAAAATATGTTTTGCACTTCACACATTAAAAAAAAAGTTATATGTTTGTTGAAAACTCTCACTTTTCTTAGTAATGGAATAATTTTCCTCTGAATAGAGGTACCACAATTTATTTATATTCTCCAGATTTGAATACTCAGTTGATTTTTATTTGGTACTGAAGTTCTTTTTGGTCTTTTAAAATTGAGTGCAAATATTTTTCATAATTGTGAAAAATCACTGACAGATTTTTTTTTAATGTTTAATGTTAAGAAAATCTGTCATCTGTTGTTGGATTTTATGATTATTTAATCTGTGTTTCTATAAAATAATCTTCCTCCACGGATGACTTCTTCACTAGACACAGTGAGCCCATGAAAAAAGTTTTAATATCTCTTAAAATCAAAAGAAAAAAGTGATCTTTTAGGTTGAAGAAAATATTTTAATATTTAATGTTAATATATTTATTTTTATGCTGATGCAATTATAAAATGTAATTTATTTTATCTTATTTTTTAATGAAAGTCATATATTATGGCCCTGCTTAGTTTTAGCGTATTTGTTCAAAACACATGGATCAAGTCGGGCTTTTTTAAGGCAAAATAAGTGGAATGCAAGTGGCAACTTGAATCCCAATGTGTAAAATATTCAGTTTTCCATCAATAATGACCAATTTTCAATTTTGAAATGTAACTCAGAGGGGGAGGGTATAGCTCAGTGGTAGAGTGCATACCTAGCATGCACAAGGTCCTGGGTTCAATCCCCAGTGCCTCCATTAAATAAATAAATCTAATTAAAAAAAAAAAAAAGAAATGTAACTCAGTAAAGGGAGATGAGACATACTTCACATCACTTTTCATAAAGGATGATGATCAGCCATCAGCAAAATACTGAGCGGAAAATAGAAGAAACATTTTTCATTTAGTCTCCCCTTTGTTTTATTTTTGTTGTTTGGCATCATTTTATTAGTAATAGATGTGTTCAGTGTTCACCTCTCCCACGCATTGCTTTAGTGTGATGCTTTTTATTTAAATAAAAATGTATTTTAGGGGAAGGTATAGCTTAAGTGGTAGAGCGCATGCTTAGCATGCATGAGGTCCTGGGTTCAATCCCCGGTGTCTCCTCTAAAAATAAATAAACCTAATTACCCCACCACCACCACCAAAATAAAACAATTCAGTAATACAATAATAAATAAAGTATAAAAAATAAAATGTATAACACCAGAAATTGACACATTGTAACTAGCTATACTTCAATTTTTTTAGATGTATTTCATTTTATTTTTTAATCTTTTTAAAGGTGTATTTTATTTTTACAACTTTGGATTTATTCAGAACATTCTGGGTTTTACTCGTGCATTTATCCAACAAATTTAAGTGCAAACATGTTTTAAGGGCAAAACGTTTAAGTACAAAGTGAGAAAAGCCAGGCGAAGAACATTTGGAAGCAGATGGACAGATGTGGATGATTTGGGGGTGTCTTTGGAAAGTTAATATGAAGGAAGAGTTCCCAGCATCAATTATTTGTAGTTGGACAGAGGAAACAGAGGACAGGAATTGAGCTGATGGCAGGTGGGCTGGGTATAGAACCTCTGAGGGTTAAGCTGAGGAGGCGCCGGTGCCTCTCACAGCTGTTTTGTGCAGGTAACTTGGTTAATGACCTGCCTCCTTCCCTGGTGTTAGAACACTTTCGGTTACAGTATTGCGGTGAATCATTTCCCTCCAAGGCTCAGGGTCATCTATCACCCCAGCGCCTTGCCTAGATTTTAACAAATACAAGCAGAAAAGTTTCCTCATTCCAGAAATGCAAAACAAATTACATAAGAAATATGTTCTTAAAAAATCTTCATAAAGGTGTAACGACTGGAGGAAAAATTATGTATGGGAAAGCAGATCTCAAAAAAAAAACCAAAATGTTGTCAAAGAAAAGAGGTTTCTCTTCCCTTGTCTAATTTATAACAGTGACATTCCTTTCTGAAGTCAGGAACTGGGGTTGGGGTGGGGGGGTGGCTGAGTGTATTTTCCTTTGCTGAGCCTGCAGGATTTCAGTGGGAATGGAGAGAGCAGGGATAAGGATGGTGTGGAAATACTGGCCTTGCCTATTTCTTGCTCTACAGGAGTTTTTGGTTGCCAAATCAATACCTTGGTTGTCCTTGAAAACCCCTGAAAGGTCTGTTTTAATAGCTTGTCACATGGGTGAAATTACACTGATTACTTAGCAAAGCTTCACGTTTGATCTCCTGATCTAGTTAGGGACGTGTGACAGAGAGCCGGTGGCCCGAGAGATCATTAACAAATTAAAAGAAGAAGGAAGGGAAAACTGCAAGTTACAGAAATACAGGAAGTCTGAGGTTTGTCAGTTGTTGAAACATTTGATATTGTCTTTTGAGAGTCACAGAGCTCTGAGGGCTTTCTTTGGATGACAAAATACTGACATTTAAAAATAACAACAGCAGCAGTGGCAAAATCACACACAACACTGTTCAAACTCAGGAGCCGTGGATGGAGCCCAGCTTCATGACTGGTGGCTGGCGCTGGTTCCACTTCACTCTCTTAAGAGATACGTCCGCTTAAAGATGGTTTTCTTTCCCACTTACACAAGAATGAAATGTAGGGTTTTCTTCACAAGTTTTGCACTCGTTAGAAAGTGTGCTTTTTAAACTTTTATTATTATTTTTTATTTAACAGATTATTTTTCAGAATGTAAGAATACACAGAAATTGAACAGAGAGTACAGAAAGTTGCCACATAGCCTCCTCCCCCTCCCATACAATGTCCCTGTTATTAACATCTTCCATTAGTGTCCCACATTTGGGACAAATGGTGAACCAATATTGATACATGGTTATTAATTTAAGCCCACTGTCTATATTGAAGTTCATTCTTCATATTGTGCAGTTCTATGCCTTTTGAAAACTGTATCGCAATGCGTATCCACTGTTACAGTATCACACAGAACAGTTTCACTGCCCGAAAACCTACCCCTTCTGTTCCAGCCAGCAACCCTTCTAAATTCCGTACTTTCAATGTAAGTACTATTATTTTTCCCTTCTCCAAGGGGCTTTTATTTTAGGACTAGAAGAGAGCTGATTCTCCTTTTTGGCAGAGACCCACAGAAAGTCTCTTTGGCTGCAGTCTTGCATATGCCTGGAAAATGCCCTCTCCTAGTGTTGGTGTTTCTGCCCAGGCAGGAAGTTACCAAAATACCAAAACTTGCTTTGCCAAATACCCAAGAGGAAGCCCCTTTCCCGGAAACAGTAGCACAAACAAGCAAAGAGCTGGGATGGGTGTGTCTGCCCCTCCCCTCCACTCGCCCTCACCCTGGTTTACATTTGCACATACTGATTATCTTATTAAGCTGCTGAAACACAGGATTGCTTCCTGCTGGTCTCTTGAAGATGTGACGTCTTGCTCCCAAGTCCTCTCTGTTACTACGCGCATGTCAGTGTTGACTCTTAAGGCTGTGACTGAGACTTCTAAAGGCTTCTAAACTGAAAGTTTAGGGGGTAGACTGCTAGGTTTTTAGGTAGAGAATGCAGAAGGTAAAAAGTAAAAATGATCACATGTTATGCATGCTGTTATAAGGTAGTCAGCAAATATTTGAGTGCCCACCACGTGTCAGGCTCTGCTCAAGGGCAGGACAAAGCTCTTGCCCTCAGGGAGCCTGTGGTCTTGTAGGAGAAGACAAATACTGAACAGAGGAATTTACAGACAGGAAGACAATAAAACAGGGTCGTGGGGTGATGAACAGTGAGCTGTTTGGGTTAGGGAGTTGGGGAAGGTTCCCACAGAGTTGGTGTTTGAACAGAGCCCTGAATGAAGTGGGCCAGCAAGCAGGCAGATTTGGCAAATAGAGGGTTCCAGGCAGAAGTGGGGGCAAACAAGGGGCCTGGGACTGGATGAGCTGGATCCGTTGGAGGCAAAGGAAAACCGGTGCATTTAGAGCTGGTAGGACAGAAAGTGGAGAAGTTGATAGGAGTTGTGGTCAGAAAGGGTGGACGCTGTAGGAATTTAGGGTTTATTATGAACAAGATGAGAGCCCCCCCAGGGAGGCTGTCTGTGGGATGGGGGGCATCCAGTGAGTTCTATTTCATCTCATCTGTCATTACTCATTGGCTCAGCGATCTCATTCAGATCTCGCTGTAACCGTACGGTGATGACACCCAAACGTGCATCTCCAACCAAGCCTCCCCCCAAGCTCTTCACGTGACATCTCCCCCATGAATGTCAAAACCATCTCAAATGTAGCGGAACTCGAACCAAGCCGTTCATCTTTCCCCACTCAACCTGCTTCTCCCAATCTCCCTCACTCTTTTAAAGAAAATTTCAGGCTTCTGTTGGCTCAGGCCAAAAACCTTGGAGTCATCCTTGACTGCTTCTTTCATTCAGCTACTTTTTCTAATTCAGAGCAAATCCCGTTGACTCTACCTTCAAAATGTATTAAGAATCCCACTAGAGGAATATAACCAATATTTTGTAATAACTATAAAAGGAGTGCAACCTTTTAAAATTGTATTTAAAAATAAATATAATTACAAACCAAAAAAAAAAAAAGTCTCACTAGATTAATCTTAGCAATTCTGTCATTTCCCTGATCCAAACCCTCATCATCTCTTAGCTAGGTTATTAGAATGACCTTGTAACTGTTTCCATTCTTGCCCCCTCCCCTGACCTTATTCTTTTTCTTTTTATTTTTTTTAAGGAGGGAGGTAATTAGGTTTACTTATTTTGTTTTTTAGAGGAGGTACTGGGGATTGAACCCAGGACCTTGTGTATGCTAAGCATGTGCTCTACCAATTGAGCTATACCCTCCCCACTCCAACTTTATTCTTAAAATAGGGAAATCTGTTAAAATAAGCCAGACCACGTCACCCCTCACCGCAAAACTGCCATGGCTTCCAAAGGCCTTACGGTGGACTGCACATGATGTGGTCCACGGGTCCCTGTGCTTTCTGACCTCATCCACTCTGCTTCAGTCACAATGAGTCCCCTTGTCCTGCTAAGAACACATCAGACATGATCCTACCTCAGGGCCTTTGCATATGCGGTGGTACTTGGATATTCCCTCAGAGACATGTGTGACTTGCTCCTTCACTTACTTCAGGTCTTTTTTTTTTCTGTCAAAGGCCAGAGAGTCAATATTTTAGGCCCTGTGGGCCACGTGGTCTCTTTGGCAACAAGAAACCCTGCTTTTGTCATGCAGAAGCCGCCATACACAATAAACAAAGAAGCAGAGCTGGGACCCAATAAAACTTTATTTATGGACACTGACATGGAATTTCCTATGAGTTTCATGTGTTCTCAAATGTTCCTCTTTTGATTTGTATTCCAACAAGTTAAAACTGAAACAGCCATTCTTAGCTCACAGCTGTACAAAAACAGGCCGTGAGTCCCTGCCCGGCATGTGGACCCCTGCCTTACAGAGTACCTTCCGGCCACCCTCTCCAAAATTACATGTGCACGCACACACAAACACCCGCTCCCTTTTTTTGCATCCTTCTCTCTTACTAGCATATCACCATCTGGCTTTCTCTGTATCTAACTTACTATCTTGTTGATTTTATCTTATTATTATTGTTATTTTTTTCATCTCTCCTCCCAAACCTCCACCTGTAACCTCTGTGAGGACAGGGATTTTTGTCTGTTTTGGTGCACTGATGTGTCCTGAGATCCCTAAGTCCCCGGCATGTACAGGGAGCTCAGCCCGAGGCACTTCTGTGAGAGAGTGGCACCTGGGAGCAAAGACTGTGGGGAAGTCTGGGGAGTGGACGCTCCAGCTCTGCCCCCAGGGGCGGGGGGAGAGGAGGCCGCATCTGCTGAGCACACTCTCTGCAGAAGCATCGGGCTTCGGGCTTCAGACGTGCCAGCTGTGAAATAGCTTCCGGCTGAGAGGAGGGCTTGGCGCAGGAGCCAAGATGTTTGTGGACAGTGATGCAGAGGGCTGGGCAGGGATGGACTTCGGTTCCCAGACCTGGGTCTGCCGCAAAGCAACCCGACAGAGTTTTCCAGAAATCGATTCTCTGGGGCAGCACACTACACTCACCAAAATCAGAATCCCTTGAGAGGCAGACAGTTAAGAGATGAAAGC
The DNA here is from genome assembly GCF_048564905.1 of Vicugna pacos. Lineage (NCBI taxonomy): Eukaryota > Metazoa > Chordata > Mammalia > Artiodactyla > Camelidae > Vicugna > Vicugna pacos. The sequence goes on along the minus strand of NC_133005.1, from coordinate 39,544,859 downwards.
CAGACTCCACCAAACACTGACCAAATGACCTTGGCCGAGTTACTTAACCTTCCTGAGCGTTGCCTGCAACACAGAGATTGTAATTACCTCACAGAATTGTCACGAGGATTCCATGAGCTCATGTAAGTGTATCTGTCAGCACAGTGTTTGGCACACTGTTTGCAATAAATAACAGCTATTATTTACTCTTTGTGAGAAAGACACACTCCTGGGGGAATAAATAATGGAAAGATAGATCAGCAAAAATAAGACAAAAACTAAGGTCTTTCTACTTCCCCAAAATAACTACTGATAAGGTTCGGGTGCACAGCCCTCCAGATGGTGAGCTCTTTGTGTGCCTTTTAACACAATACTGAGAACTGGGCTGCCTGTCATCTTAAACTGCACCAAGGAATCAACCCTGAAACTGATCAAGGCTCTAAGTCTGACTCCTGGTTCACAGGAAGCACAGAGAACAAAGAAACATGTGAAAGGACAGAAGGAGTTGGAATCAGCAGAATTTAAAAAGCGGGAGTGTCTGCAGGACAAACACCCCAGTTTCTTCAACAGATAAACTGCAGGGAGAGAAAAGGGTCGAGGCGTCCTGCAGAGCAGCGCTATCTAATAGAACTTTCTGCGATGATGGACATGTTCACTGCATTGGTTCACTGGCAGGCACTAGCCATCTATGGCAATTAAACTCTTGAAGTGTGACCTGTGTGGCCAAAGGACTGAATTTTTAATTGTATTAATATTAACGTGTCTAAATAGCCCCATGTGACGTGTGACTACCGTGCAGGTACAGGTTACAAGGAACTTGGAGGCATGTCAGCCAACTGTGTTGGAAAGACTTTGGATTCATAGTCAAACAAATGAACTTAAAAAAAAAAAAAAAAAGAAATCTATGAGACAATTTAAACCCTGGCGAAAATCTTTGATGATATTACAGACATTGCTAATTGTGTAATGTGTGATAATGATATTGTGGTTATGCTTTTTAAGGAAGTCCTTATCTTTTAGAGATACTAAAATGCTAGTAGATGAAATTCTATGATATCTAGAATTTTCATCAACGTAACATGGCGGAGGGAGTGGTGTGTCAATGATACAGAGGTGCATGAGTTCACAGCTGTTGATGCTGTAAATAGAGGTGCCTCATTCTCTTTTCTCCACTTTGGTTTTTGTTTGAAATTGTCCATAATAAGAAAAATTTGTAAAAGCCACTTCATCAATGGGGTTTATGTCTGTGTTTTCTTCCTTAAGGAGTTCCATTATAAGTGAACACTGACATTTATAAATGAAAAGCCATCAAGTCTAAAAGTGTTCTTAGGGTTTTAAGTAGAAGGTAAAGCAGTGCTTTTTACAAAAATCATGGCTAAGCCCATGTTGCCAGCTTCCTTCAAGGGGGCTGGAATCATTCCCATTTTGATACCATAAAGGGTGTTCACATATCAAACTGAACTGCCAGGACAGAGACCACTAGTTGTTTCAGTATCTGTATCTGCTTCTCCCTCAGCAATAAAATCTCCAGCTTTTAGTTGGAATGTGGCCACCCCGATAACAGGGTATGTTTCCCAGCCTCCTTTATACTTGAGGGTGGTTGTATGACTACATTCTGACCAATAGTTTGTAAGGGGAAGTGGTATCTGTGACTTCCTGGAAGTGTCTTTAAAGAGGCATGTCTCCTTTTCTGACCTCCCCCAATTCTTCCTGCTTTCTGGAATGTAGTTAAATGGCTGGAGCTTGAGCAGCCATGTTGGATCATGAGGCAGAAGCCATATGAAAAAATGGTGGAAGCATGAGATAGAAAGAGCCCAGTTCCCACGTGATGGAGTCCTACACAGCCATTGACTACCTCCAAATTAATTTTATTCACAACTAATTCTGATCCTAATTAATATAGTTGCTAAAATTTATTTTTATCAATTCCCTTATATTTATTAAGTATTTACTCTGCATGTTCTATCATGTTAATTGCTATGAGGAAACAAGATAAAAGTTGTAGATTCAGCATATAAAGGGTTTTTCGATTTAGCTGAGGGAAAGATACACAAAATATAAGATGATTAATTAAGATGTGATAATAAATAATAATACCAGCTAGCATATACTGAGTACTTAGTATGTGCCAGATAAAGTTCTAAGCACTTTACACATAGTAACTAGTTTAGTCCTCACAGCAAGATGGAGAGTTATCATCATTCCCATTTACAGTTGAGAAAACAGAAGCACAGAGAGGTTAAGTAAGTTGTCCCAGGTCAGACCGCTTATAAGCTGTGGACACAGGACGAACAGATGGTATTGATTAGGAAGGATTTGGAAGGATTCTCCTTCCTTTCTCAAGAGCTAGGGTCAGCTGGCAAATCTTTGTAAAGAAGATCTTGATTCATTCAACACATATTTATCGAGTGCTTGCTGTGAGGCAGAGAATGGAACAAGCCTGGGGCCTAAATTCTGGAGGTTATTAAGAATGAGTAAGTTGTGATTTGAAGGCAAAGCTGCCATGTTGCGCAACTCCAAGGCACTGCTCCATGAATGGTCCCCCCTGGAGTCGTGTGAAGCCACAGCAGTGACCCTGAGTTTAAGACTCACAGGCTGAACGTGGCCACAGATACATTTTGGTGGGAGTGTGGTTTTTAAGAAAGTTGAGAGACTTCACATGAAAACGCTGGTATCTGGTTTCTTTTGAAATAGTGGAATATTCGTCAATATTAGACCAGAATTTCCGCACCTCAGCATCTGGCTGAGGCTGAGTATGGCTGCCTCGTGTTTCCTCTCCTTGCCACAGTTTGCTGCTCTCCTTGTGATGAGTGGGGTACGGTTACTGGAGGCCCCTACGTGACATGATGCAGTCAATTTCACATGCCTTGTGCTGCAGACATGGAGTGGGATGAGAGATGAAAATCACAGTATTCAGTTTTATTTCTCCCCTCACCTCCCAGTTACCAAAAGAGAGTATCTGAAATGAAAATCTTCTCAAATATTCTTATAATCAGACATAAAGCATTTGAGAGACTTCCAAACTATAGCCCTAGTGATAACAACTTGATTTTCCTACCTAGCTATCAAATCTCCGTATCAGAGAAACCAAGAAAACTTCTGAAAGGCAAAGAAGTTGGTTCATTCAATTTGCAGAAAACGTGAGTGTTTTCTTCTTCTTTCAGAGGTATCCCCAACTCCTAACAAACAAAAATCTAGATGTTTATTAGCATGAAAAAATAATAAAAGTAGACACTCATGCACACTTTTTAAATCAATAATACAAAAATCAATATATTGGAAAGGCTTATCTCCTCTTGGAAGCAAACTAGGAATCAGGCAAAGGAGAGGCAAAAAACAGACCCACTTTTTTCTTTGTTGTCTGTGAGCCCAGCATTGACTGACTGCTCCTTCAGTTCACACTATTCTCCCCAAGGCCAGAATTTCTCTGACTGCCTTGTCAACTTTTAGCTCCTCACATTTCCATGCTCCTTCCTACCCCAGGGCCTTTGCATACTCTGTTCCCTTTGCTTGAAATCTCTTCCTTTTTCTAATTTCCCCTTGCTCATTCCCCTCTACAGTGCTTTTAGTATAGCTGATTTCTATTTACCCTTCAGGTCTCAGCTCCACTGTCCCTTCTACCTGGAAGCCTTAACTAACTTTTTACCACCCTTAGGGTTCCTTTTATGTATATATGTATATTCCTATAGCGCCAGGGCCGAGTCATGACTGCTGTGGGCCCAAGGTATTTTTGCCTTTGTGGGCCTCTTCCTCCATGAAAGGTTATTAAAAATTCTATTTTGCAAGTGTGCAAATATATAAATGAATAAAGATGAATACAATCCAGGCTGAATTGATGATATTTTCATGATTGTGATACGATTCATAATATTTTCATGATTATTACATTCATCTTTTCTTCTGGCTTTCAAAGAAAGGACAATAAAAACATTTCTGAGGGGCCCCTGGAAGTACTGTTCCTCCAGCTCCTCGTGCGGAAGCTGGCCTTCACAGCGCCGTGAAATTTTTCTCCTGAGCACTTACTCCGATTGTAGTTACGTACTTTCTGCAAGTTGCAGGCTGAGAACGTCTGAATCCCCTGGGGTGACATGCAGAGTGTGAGACCCCCCCCCCAGTACCCAGGGAGGGGCTGGCCAAGGGGCCAAGGCCACCTTGCATTTTTAATCAAGCCTCTGGTCATTCTAATGCTTACAAATGTCTGATCTCCACTGGGCTTTTCGCTGTTTAATGTCTGGTTGCCTGGCTAAAACTTTGACTCAAGTTAAGACCATTTTTTTTGAGTATGCAATTCTGCATTTCTGTCCCAGCATAGGTCCTGGCAGACAGTAGGTGCTCAATAAGTTTTCAGTGACTAAGAAAAGAGGAAAAAAAAAAAAGGGATGTACCTGGGCGTATTTTGCAAGGCTCCCCCTTTAACAGGGCTGTGGGAAAGTAATGATATTTTCAAGGACCTTGTGAGTCTTATGTATCAATGTACCCCTTCCCTTTCTGCCTAGAGGACTGCCTGGTAGAGCAGCTCTACAATAAAGATATGCTGGTGAACAGTCATGCACTGTGCAAAATTTGCATGTATTACACACATTCATGATTTTACTCCAATTACAGATTAGTCATTTCATAAATCTCTTTTTTATCTATTTGAATCCGAGACTTGAAAAACATCCTGTATGTGGTGGATAGAAGGCTACTTCTCCCTGGAGAAGGGACTGGCGTAGGCTTTTGCATTCATGGTGTTTGGCTGTAGCAGTATAACTCTCCTATGTGCAGTAAGAATTACAAAGTTCAGGGGGAAGGGTATAGCTCAGTGGTAGAGCACATGCTTAGCTTGTGTGAGGTCCTGGGTTCAATCCCCAGCACCTCCATTGAAAAACAAATACATTTAATTACCTCCCCCCCAAAACAAAAGCAAACAAACAAAAAAATCTAAAAGTTCACAGAAAATGAAATCATTTCGTGGGATTTACACTGAGTTCACCTTAGGATGGGAGCCTTCAGGTCGTTTCATTATCCACAGAATGGAGAGCTTCATATACTCGTCATAGCAGTTGTATGTGCTATGGTTAGCAACTTGATAATAAAAGCAAGTTTGAATGACCTGTGTAAGTTCTGCATATTTCAGTTGTGTCCCAGAGATAGCTTTTCTTCCTCTTGTTAAAACTGCACTGCAATTTCCATAGAGTGGGTGCTGCATTTCAAAAAAAAAAACAGTGTGTGTGTATAAAAACTGAGCCCTTTTATTTTTTTCACTTCCCCTTTAGAAGGAGGAAGAAATTTATCATGAGAACAGAACTGATATTAGGAATCTGGTCCAAAAAAGAAGCTTCCAGGGAATGTTGTGAAGTCCATGTAGGGAAAATTTGACTTAATATACCTTCAATTTTTTCAGAATGAGAGCAATGAAGAACTGTGAATTAGCCAAGAAAAATGATACTTTTTTTCTACTCATGGTTTGCATTATTGCTATCCAAACTTGTTTCATAAAAGATGACATATTTTCCATATTACACATGCTTGAAGATTGAAAGATATTTCTTGTATATTTTTTAATGTACACGAAATATTTATATATAAATATATTTCTAATATGTATTTAAAGTATATAAAAGCTGACACAAAACTTTCATTTGAGTAACTAGAAAATATAATTAAGCAAAATATATATTTTCTCAAATATTATGGATAGACTGAATTTGTCATTTGCTTGGTTCTGTTTGTTTTTTCTTTTTGGTCTGTTTCCAGTTTGCTTGTTCTTTTTTCTTTTTAATTTCTTTACTTTATTTTTTAATGGAAGTACTGGGGATTGAACCAAGGACCTCCTGCATACTAAGTGTGCACGCTTCCACTGAACTATACCCTCCCCCCTTAGTTTGTTGATTGCTGTTTTTTTAAGATGGTAACTACAAGTCCTTCAGCTAGTGAATACAATCCTCCACATTTTAACATTTTATAAGTTGAAGTTTTATAAGCATTTTAAATGAATTGAAATAAATCTGCTTGTTCAAAGACAAAGTGTCTAGTGCTTACTCTTAAACACACATCGTATTTTCTAGCTGATCTGATTTAGCTAGGGAACTTCTATGTGTTGGTAATGGAACAAATTATTTGGCTCAAGGATTTAAAGGAAATGTTAAGGGGTAGAAATAAAGCTTGACGCAGATCCATGTCACACACCTTCCCTTTCTCAGTGGGTTCTGGTTCTCTATTGAATCCAAGTCTCTGCAGTGAGATTTTCCCGACTTTCACCTACGCTCCTGTGACTTTAGAAAAAAAAAATTCTGCTTCTAGGACAAAGGTCAATGAGCTAACTTCATTGCAGGTTTGCAGGTTGCATTAATGCCTGGAGGCAGCAAAGAATAATGGGTCCGAGCCTGGCGCCAAAGCTGTGTGATCTAGGGTTGGTGGGTTAACATTTCTGTGCCTGTTTCTGCCTCTGTAAAGTGGCATCTGCCCCGTGGGGCTGTACTAAGGATTCACTGAGCTAGTAGATGTAAAATGCTTAGAAGAGCACTTTGAGATGAGGTGAGCAGGATATTAAAATGTTTGCCATGATTGGATGAGAGTTGGTGACAGCTCCCCCTCCCCCCAATGGCTACGGCTCAGCAAATAAGAGTCTATTCCAGAGGGAGGGATCTGTAACCGTAGGGGAAAGCCATTTACTGAAAGAAACTGAAAGTTTTCTTTTATGTATTTTGAAAATGGGATCGTTCACCGAAGACAGCTCTTCTGCATAGTAAAAATGCCAGTAAAGAAGAGAAAATGCTGATTTCTCCCAGCCTGTGGCACCAGGGAGGAGGGACTTTCAGAGCCAAAGGGACTTTTAGCTGAGCAATAAAGCAATATTCCTGGCGAACACTGCCCTCCGCCCTTCTCCCCGTGATTGTAAAACTCCGTAACAGAATGTTCAAGGTCTCCTAGGTATTTTACAAAAACCACTTGAGAAAGACTGCCCCTGAATCATCAATTTTTAACCAGTGCTTACCAGGCATGTTCTAAATAAGTGATACCCAAATAACTGTTTCATGGCTTGTCGTGAAAACTCCGCAGTAGTTCTTCCACTGGTGTTAGCAACAACCATCCATTGTGTGAAGCGCATCATGTGAGTTACACAAAAATGATAAAATAGTTTTAAAAATAATTTCCCCCCTAGATGACAACAACAACAAAAATCATTGTAAAAAATGTGAAAAATAAACACACACACATAGAGGAAATTAAAAATGACTGGTATCGATTAGTAACATCTTAGTGGTTGAGAAAGGGTTATCAAAAAAATCCCTCAGATGTGGTGCAGAATCTGGGATTTTTTTGGGGGGGGGTCAGGATAAAATAAGACCAAAATAAGTTCAAGGAGAAAAAGAGGAAGCTATTGTACAAGAAAACCAGCATCGAGACCACTTCCTTCTCAAACGGGTTGTGAAAAAGGACCAGGATCTTCAAGGTAGGGAGAGAAACAAGACTTGAATATTTCTTGGGAATTCCGGGAGTTGAAAAGAACAGGCTTAACGTAAAAGCAACAGGTCTAGGAGCTTCCAGAGTCTGGACGTGCAGAAGGGAACACGCAGACTCAGGTTACAAGGGACAGGGCATGCTGAGGAAAGACCAGTACTCTTTGCCAGGAATCCTGGATTTAAGTTTGGGTTCTGCAATTAACTAACGTTGTGACCTTAGGAAGGTCAAGGTCTCTCTGAGTTTCCTAATCTGTGAAATGGGACACTTCCGCTTTCTACCTTGCAGAGTCATATTAAGATACTGTATCTATAAAATCCTTTTAGTGATACAATGCAAACGTATGGTATGGTATTTTCTTAAGGAGGCACAATTCCAAGCTTCTTTCTGTATTGTTTGGATCCAAACACTATTTCCTTGTCTATGTTATTTATCTACATGAACTTACAGTTGTCTGTAAAGATGAAAGAGGCTGCTTCCGCAGAGCAGAAACTTGGGTGGTTTGATTCTTTTGTAAATTTATCTAAAGTCATATTTTTAAAAATAAGTACCTAGAAATGCTCTTCCTCAGCTGTCCCGAGGTTAAAACCACCTCTCTCAGTTTATTCCTGACTCAAACATTTGTTGACTGTCTCTGGACACGGTTTAATGGCCTAAGCTTAAGCACTCTTGATAAATGGATCAAGAAGTCAGTATTTCCTCGCCAAACACATTCTCTTCTCCATTCCTTCTCTGGCCAAATTCTGTAGGGCTCTGGCCATAAATGTGTAATGCCTCCTAGGAACACGGGCCTGCCTATCTGAGGACCCACGCCCTTCTGCTGTTCCACATGAAACTTGGAGGCAGGCCAGGGTATGGCCAAATGACTGCGCCAGAACTAGTTAATCACAGGCCCTCTGGGGCCGGGGGGGACGGAGGCCCCCCCCCCCCCACTCTGGACCCAGGCGGGCTGCGGAGGCACTTTCCAGCCGGCCCTTCTGGTGGGACAGTAACCCTTGGGGGCAGCGTGAGTCTTTGCTAAATTACAGCAGTGCTGAGCTAATTCGGTGCCGGCTCCCTGGATTTAGGCCATGGTTACTGGTTGGCTTTTCTGAGCCTGCTTTTTGGCACAGGTAGGAAAGGAGGAGGGAAAAAAAAAATGGTGTAAGCAAGTTTCGAAATCTTAGATCATTTCATGAATGACTCAGTGTTTCCTTTTGGAAAAGTGCAATAATTGGCTTTCATTAATAACTTAGCTTTAAAAAAAAAAAGGTTCTAAATATTGAGGAGCGTTTTGTGCTATCTGAACGCAGCCATGCTCCGATCTTCATTTTTATAGCTTCCAGAGGAATTTCATTCACTTGATAACGTGTACTTGTTGAAAAATAAACTGTCACATACTTCCTCCTTCAAGCTTCCTGTTCTTTCTGAGAAAAGCATTGAGGTTGTCTTTTTCTCTCTCTCTCTTTCCTTTTTTTTTTCCATTGAAAAATGCAAAATGAAAGGTACCAAATTAACACGTTGTACAATTTAAACTTACACAGTGTTACGTGTCAGTTATACCTCAAGCTGGAAAAGATATTCAAAATATAAAGCTTTTACTCTTCTTTGTAAGACTGGTTATATTCAGACAAGAAGAGAATAACAAGTTCTTTATCTCTTCATAGAATGAAAAGGTCATACAGTATATTGCTTTAGTGTATGAAATAAATAACTAAATCTGTTTCAAATATTATCTTTAACTCATTTGGACACATTTCAGTTTTAGAATTGAAAGAAAACGAGACAATAAAAACCTCTCTCTCTCTTTCTCTCTCTGCACAGAAAAAATCCTGAAGTTTTAACACAGAAGACACCCATTATTCCGGCATTAATACAGTTGAATCCAGCTTCAGAGCTACAAACCCAGAAGACGTCTTGAATGACTCATTACTGGACTTAATGTTTCTAATGTTAAAGGTATGCAAATAGCGCTTAATCGGTGAAGGAAGACTCTGCAATTCAATAAATAAGGTTGAGAATGTTACTGTGGTTACCGCGGACTCTATTTGCATACAGGCTTATCTTGTTTTTAAAGCAGTAGGGAAAAAAAAAAAAAAAAAGAGGAGGGAGAGACAAATCCCAAGTTTCACCACAGGTTCTCAAAATACTATCTTACAATTAGGCTCAGGGGTCCAGGCCCTCTTAACAAGCGAAAAAAAGTGCTTAGTGTGGAAGAATCCAAAACACATTAGAAACATTTTCTCGAATGTAGAAAGCAAACAAGGGACTGGCCTCAGGTCATCTTACTGAGAAAATGACACAATCAAACTTTTTGTCACTCACATCTGGTATGTTAGATCAGGACTGATTCTGTTACTACTCGGGTTTCAGGAGTCTGCCCTGTTCGAGTGGCTTGGGCTGATCACTGCGTGGGTCCCCGGTTAGTTCTTCAAGCCAGACAGACACTCACACTGAAATAGAATAAAGAGAAACCAAGAGAGGGGCCCCCGAGCAGATTCTCACGCTATATATCAATCACAAATCTTGCAACGTTTAATTCCGTGAACTAAAGCCAGAATCACATGTCCTCACTTTGCAAGAAAAGCTCGAATTGTACATCTTTGTACATCTGTATAAGCACATATGATCCATTTTGTGCTCCGGAAGAAACTGCGCTCCCATGCAATTGCTCATCCATGCGGGGGGGGGGGGCTGGTGGTGGAAATATTTCCAGGAAATAGATTAGGCAAAGTCCATCCTGACTCAGGAAGAGAATGGATTTCAAGCTTCAGAAAATGTCGAAATTACTCACACCCGCGGTGGAGGAGGAGGGAGCGGGGAGATGCCCTGATGGCGTGTGGCACCCACCACCCCCCGCAGGCAGCATGTCTCCCTCTGGACCTCAGCGAGCGAATCCGACATCCGTTCACCTTCCAGGGGCAGGGAATGCGTGAGAAAACGTTTGGAGGAGAAACAAATACAAATGCTGTAAGGATTCATTTCATAACCGTCTCCGGCTGTTTATTTTCACCTGGGTAGCTCATCCAGCTCTGGGGGCGTGGTCAAGGCTGCTCTGACAATGCACTCCTGGGCAAGATGGAGCAGGTGTCCTATTTTTAGTTCCTGTGTATCACCCCCCACCCCCACCCCGCCCCACCGCCACCGTGAAGTTTGATTCTGAAGTGGAAAGTGGGGAAAGGGAGGAATGGTGAGAAGCTGAGGCACTGAGAAACAGAGGTGCTTTGCTTCTTTTTAATGAGCTTGGTCCCGGAGGAATGTGATGCAGACGTATTACTGTACTTCAAAAAACCTACATGTCTAGCTTCCTACTAAGTTCATACCTGCTTCTGGTACTAAACAAGAAGTACAAAGGGGGCACAGAGAAAAAGCCTGTCCCCCTCCCACCGTGGTCCCCCAGCCTCCCAGGTCCCCTCCCTCCCTAGAGGTCACCACTGTGATCCAGAGTGAAGATTTTTTTAAAAAAGGAGATAATTATCCTGTCCATTTGGTTCTCCTTTCCAACGTGAATACCTCTTTTGTGGTCTTTATTCTTGGATAATTTTCTCTGAAATATCTTAAGGTACAAAGGGAAAAAAGAGTTTCAGTGGTATGATAGTTTTTACCTATTAGGGTTTTAATTTAACTGTCAGTGAAACCTTTTTTTTTTTTTTTCTGTTTCACTTCTCAGAGATATTCTATACCATTCTGTGGGCCAAAAGGAGTTGGGCGGGAGTGGGGGGTGGGAGTAGGGGAAGCCGGTACAGCATTTGGATTTTATAAATTTTTATAAGAAAAAGAAAACAAGGCATGATTGAAGAAGCTAACATTATTTTTAACATATGGGAAAAACCTTCATTGTAATGATCAAGCAAAAAAAAAAAAAAAAGAAGAAGAAGAAAGAAAGGTAGACCCAAGGACTATGCCATTTTTAAAAAGCTTCGGGGAAACACACCAACGTAGGAACCGTGGTTGTTCCTGAGTGTCATGTATTGGGTTCGTGGGTGTTTTCTGCAGTTTTCAAATTTTCTGTAATGAACAGTAAGGCTCTCTTACTATAAAAATCAAAAAGTATCTTTTATGGGTTGTATATGGCATGCTAGAATGTATCCTCTGATCTCTTCTCAGTGATATTGTAAAATCTGAGAACTCTGGTATCTAAAACATGGCAGGTGAGTAGACCTAATAACAGTATTCTTTCAGCTTATTGTGGAGTTATCTCGAAAAATTCTGATTCATCTACTGTGGACTCTGTCCTATTTACATCTGTTCAATATATATTATATATAGTTTAACTGTATAGATAACATTTCAGAGCCTATCCCCACAGTTGGGAAGCTGGTATTTTTAACACTACACAGGATATTCTGTATCAGGTCAGTAAATAGAAGTTAGACTTGAAGACTGAAGATCTGGTCAGCTTTTCTTGAAGGGTTGGTCTCGACACCTATAATAAGCCTGAGAATGGCTTACAGACACTCCATCTAATATTCTCTAAAGATCCCTAGTGGTAGCTTTTGGGCCTGATCCACTTAATGATTCATTTGTATTGTTATGTTATTTTTCAGTTGTATGCCTGTGTGCTTAAAGGAAAAAGGACAAAAATAAGTTTGAGGAAAAAAAAACATTTTAATTGCTTTCAAATGTTCCAATAAACCCAAACCCGTAAACTCTTGCTCAAGAATTTCCTTGCCAGATTATTACATACTTGCTTGCCAAGTCTCTCTAGTTTTCTCTTATTTTCTTAATCTTAGGAACTATAGAAAAGACTAAGCGTTGCTGGCTGGTCAGAAAAGGTAAATATTTTCGAAAGACTTCACCATTCAAATGCCATAGGAAAAAGCTGAAGAAAGAAATCAGATCTCTACTCTAAACAACTGATAGTTTAAGAATCAGAAAACAGCAAAACAATCTTAAACTCCCCAAAAGAAGAATTATGTATTTTTCCCCATTCATGTTTAATTTTGTTATCTTCAACTGTAGTTCCTACTGCAAACATCCCAACAAACGGCCGGTCTCTGTGACTAAGGAAATGCTCCAACTTCTGATCCACTGATAGGGGAAGAAATATCTGCAAGGCCAGGAGGCCTCGTAAGTCGCTATCTAACTGATGTGCCACCAGCAACAGGCCCGGCTCGATGGTGCGGGGCAGTGCTTGTGCTCAAACCATTGCAAGTTTGCTAAGATTATGCCCATTCGGCAACTCCGGGCGGGCACCATTCTGTGTAACCAGGATACAAGGGAATTCTATGCAACCAGATACTGGATTCTATGTAACCAGAATACAATGGAATATACATGAGTGGTGGGTGCCCGATGCTCAAAGCAGAAACTTTGAATTATGACAAGTTAAAATTCCAGTGTTTCTCTGATGAATTGACAGTGTTTTGCTGGATATTTGAAAATGAAGAAAGACATAAAATCTTTAATACCTTGACCACAGGTGCTACTGTTCTAGCACAGGGAACTATATTCAGTAGCTTGTTAATAACCTATTATAAAAAGAAAAAATATATATATGTGTGTAACTGAATCACTATGCTGTACACCAGAAACTAACACAACATTGTAAATCAACTATCCTTTTTTTTTTTTTGGCGGCGGGAGGTAATTAGGTTTCTTCATGTATTTTTAAATTAATTTTTTAGTTTAATTTTTTAGTGGAGGTACTGGGGATTGAACCTAGGACCTTGTGCATGCTAAGCACGTGCTCTACTGCTGAGCTATACCCTCCCCCCCACCTATAATTTTTTTTAATTTTTAAAAAAAAGAGAAAAAAAATCTTTAATAACTTGAAGAGGAGGGCAGAAATTGTTTTGTTTTTATTTGTGTTTTTAACAACCGAGTATAGTTGATTTAGTTCTAGATATACAGCAAAGTGATTCAGATATCTATATGTATATATTCCTTTTCAGATTATAGGTTATTACAAGATATTAAATATAGTTCCCTGAGCTCTACAGGAGGTCCTTGTGGTTAGAAACTGTTTTTAATATACAGAAATGGAAGGAGATAAGACTTTAGAGCCAATTCAGGTATCAGCGTTTTTCACAACCAAAACTCACTTAGGTATGAATGATCTCCCTAAATTATTAATAAGGACAGTTTTATTTCAATCTTGATTTCTCTGAAGGTGACAGCAGACAGCGTCTTGGGTTCAGGACCCTCCTGCAAAGTACTGTTTTATAAGCATTGTTTTCAAGATAACAAACAACAACAAAAAGTCCATGACATCTCTATGTCTCCAAAGAGACACCATCATAATCTTGGGGCACCCTCCATCCACCTCCTGATGTCTTGGGACAAAGAGAGGGAACCTGAGTCAGGAATAGGCTCAAACTATAGCTCCGACATGATCCAAGGACACCAAAACCCCAAAGTCTATTTAATTGAAGCCAGTGCCCTTGGCTTTTGACTCAGCTTGACATAATTGTTATTTAAAGTACATGAATTTGTAAAAATATTTTTCATCCTCATTATCATGTAGTGTTAGAAGGAATTCATTACTCTCTGGGGTCAGAGGGAAAGGCTTTCATTCTTGAGAGACCCAGTCGAGGGTTCGTTTATTCGCTAAATAGCCTCAGACATTCTCAAATGCCAGATGTCTTCAGGAGAAATAAAATTCCTAAGTAGGCCTTCTCTGCTGCCTTTTAGACCCCTGAGAAGGCAGGTCTGCCAAGAAGGCAAACACTTGCTTTATCTTGGAGTCTAAGACTGTGAGCTTTTCTTATCTGTTTTCATATTTATAGCTAAGGTTCTGAATTAAACACTAAATATAAATCTATCAACCTAGTGCTCAGAGAGAAGTCTCTGAAAAGATGGAGTTTAAGGAAGAAGTCTAAAAGAGAAAAATGGAATAATGCATTATAGAACAGACTTCAGATCCCTCAAAGTGCAAAATAAAATGTTTTCCAAATAGCTTTTTTTTAAAATGTCTGTCAAATCTGTCAATCACCTGCTCAACGTTATTTTACATTTCTTCAAAACCTCTGAAGTTCAAAGTAAATAACTGTTACAAAGGGTAAATCCAATATTTACAAGGAGACTGTTTCCTGAGAATTTGACATTTCAATTAAGGTTGGGCTAGTTCTGCCCCTGCCTTTTCAAAGATGATCAAATATATCACATTGGAAAACCGTGTAATCTTGTTTGGAAACCTTCCTCATGTTCTTGTACCCTGTAAGAGTTCTGCCAGAGAACTTTAATATGAATCAGAAACTTAATTTAAGTAAACGGTACTGAAAAAGAAACTTCTAGCCCAGGACTTTGAATCTTTGGACTATTAATAACCAAGAGAACTGCATTTTCAAGTTGGTGTATTGTTTACCTATTCTGCCCCCAGCTTTGATCTCAGTATTTGCGGGGTGTCCATGAAGCCTGGAAACAAAGGCGAAAATGCATCACTTCATCATGAACCTCTTCAATCTGCAAAAAATTAGAATACCACTGAAGAGAATAATAGAATAGTGTAATAGAATAAAACAGAAGACAGGAAAGTAAATTAACAAGGTAAATTAAGTAACACTATCTACGTTTCGTGGAAATCCTCCGCGTGAACTTGTGGGGTGTGTTGAGCCAGCTGAGTCGCCTGGTGAAATGGGAAACTCCACTGCAGGAAGTGGTGCTTTTCTGATGCTGCTAATTAAGGAATGTGGAACCCTTCCTTCTGAGTCAGCTTGGCGGTATGTGGAACTCTGCGCTGCTTGCCGCTTAGGTGATTATTGCATGAAACTTTGGAAATAAAACCAGGGTGTCTTGCCACTTCACACTTAAGAGCCAGGAGGTGGTGTATGTGTGGTGTGTGTGTTTAAATGGTTCCTAATCTTTAAAATGGCTCGTTGCAGCTGGCCTTTTTATCAGCTGATCATATTTACAGCGTCGTCTCAGACTCCGCTGCTATCCCACGGAGGGAGGATCTGGACCATTTATGGGCTTGTGTTCTGAGGTACCACGGCTTATCATGGCATTCTGAGGATTCACTATTACACAGCAATAAAAACATCGCTGTGGGACTGTCAGCTCTTTTTATTTTTCAGTTCTTTTTGGTAAAATACATGTTAGTTTGTTTTATTTCCCAGGGCGACATAGGCGTATTATAGGAAATCACTGGAGAAAAACAGGAGGCAGGAAAAGGTCATGCATATCCCAATGATCAGAAAACAGCCATTTAAACAATTTTAACCAAAACTTTGAAATGAACAGTAGCATAGAGGGAACAGTAAAAATGAACTCCCCCCGCTGCCCCAGGCCCAACACCCACTTCTGCAGTTTCAGGGTGTTAACCACATTTGCTTCAATTCTCTCCTTTTTAAAATTTGCTGAAGTATTACGAATTCCAACATACCATGCCATTTTCCTCCTATGCTCTTCGGTATATTTCTCTAAAAAATATGTACCTTTTTTCCCCCTAGTAACTAATAATGCCATTATCAGAGCAAGTGAATTAACGAGAAGTCCTTCGTATCACATAATGTGCAGTCCATACTAGAATTTCCCTGACAAGAAAGCCAATTTTAACAGCTTTATTTATCATTATATTCTTTCTGTTTGCTTACTAATAAAAAGACATTTATTAAAAATAGGATTTTGCACCTTGATCTTTTTTCCAGTTGCTCTTATAACTATTTCTCAATGACTCGGCTTTTCAAAACTTCTAATTTCAAAATGGCTTGTGTGCAAAATTGGGGCATCATTTGGATGATTAGCGCTTCCTCTGTGTGTTTCCACATATACGTGGAGAGAGGGGTGGGTGTGTATTTTTCTTCCCCTTATAGTAAATCTTGTTGCCATGAATGTCTTTGTTCATAACACCTTCCCCTTGATTCGGGCTATTTCCCTGGGACTGATTTTAGGGTGTTACTGCTGCACCCAAATGTATGAACATTTGTAAGGCCCTTGACTTGTCTCACTGAGTTGTTTACAAAAGGACTGTACCAATTTACACTTCCACTTACAAAGGATGAGAAAGCCTCTATTAAAATGTTTAAAGGCAGTGCTTTTCAGAGCTCTTATAAATCATTGGCTAAGACTGGCTCGTGTGTCATATGGTCAAAGCCATCCCAAAATAAATAAATACACATTTTCTATAGCCATAAAAACCTGGCATGCGCAGACTGCCAAACAACCACAAACTAACTTTGATTAAACGAGGAAACCGGTCTGCTGGTTGAAAATGTGGTAATGAGATAGTTTCCACCCAGCCGGGAAGCCCAGTCGTGGAGGGGGAGGGGAGCCTGCGTTTCTTCTTGCCTTTCTACCATCCTGGAGAAGGTAGAAGTGAACAGGTCAGCAATCTCTTCCTTTCCTTTACGGTTTTTTTTTTTTTTTTAAAGCTGAGGCTTTTATTTGTTTCCATATGGCTGAGTTGATGATGCAAAAATACGGTTGAAAACGGGTTGAAAACTAGCAGAAAACTTCTGATGGCAGGCGTTTCCTGTAAACGCAGCCCCATTTTACCGGGTAACAGAGGATTAAGGCAGAGCCATTTTAGCTTGGAGTCCAAATTCTACTTTGTTTCCTTGGGGACAGTTGTTCTTATTCCTTGACTTCAAATAAAACTGCTTCAGAAACTGTTTATTTCTGTTCATAGCATTCTTCTTTTCTTTAAAGGATATAGCATATCAGTTACAAATCCTTGTAGAAAATTCAGATTGTATGAGTTTGGAGAAATTTATGTGACACTTTTTTTTTTTTGAAGCAGGGAGAAAGAAAAACTCATTACTGTCGTGTTTATGGGGGAGGGGAAAAAAAGGAACTTGATAAGAAAATACTTAACAAGATGGTCTTTAAAAGCCCAGCATTTTAATCTTTAATTCTTTGCTTTTTCTTTCTGTTGTTTTTTCCTTTTTGAAAAAGTTCAGGAAAGATGGTCCTATTACCCTCATTTGTTTTATACTGTTTTCATCTCACTTAACGATGCTGAAGCCGTTCCTCAAAGCAAGTGGGAACAAAACATAATCTCTTAAAATATTTTTAAGAGGACATGCAGGCTTGGTATTTGTGAAAATATGTCAACAAAATGTGCTAACCACGTCTGAAAAAAAAGTTGTTGAAGAAGCCAAGGGGATTAGTTAGGTTGAAGGGCTGTTTTAGTACAGGGAGCCATCCGGAGAAAAGAATGGCTAATGTCATTTTGGCTGAGGTTTCCTGAGTTAGTTTGAAGGTTTTTAAGGTCTCCTCTCCACCAGCTCATTTAACCCTTAAACGAGCACTACTGCAGTGGGCAACATTATTATTCCCATTTTACAGATGAGGCAGAGAGGCTAAATCATTGGGCTGAGGTCTCCCAGCAGCTGAGCTGTGGAGTCAGGATTGGGATCCAGGAAGGCTCTGAAGACTGGGTTTTATTCATTTCCGGTTTCTGGGAAAACGTGCTGTGTTGGGGGTTGGGAGCTGCTGAGCAAAAGTCCATCAGCTGAAAGTGAAGTGGTGTAGTAGCTGGCTTGGGATCATTTACACTCCAGAAATTTAGGGCAGCTCTCTGATCTTTAGTCTAGACTCTGGATTTTTTTGGTCACGCCAGCCTGTTAAGGGTGTGGCTCCGACCTTAATCTCCTCTCCAGCATTTCCCCCAATCCAGTGTCCTGGTGGAGGGCGTGGCTTCAGAGGGCACACCTAAAGTCAGGAGAGTTGGATCTCTTCTGCTCCACATCTTTTCCTGCTGCCACTCACTTCTGACCTCTTCCTTCAGGGGTCCCTCAGGCCTCCCTTGACCTCTACCTTGAAGAGGATGCCCAAGGAACCCTGAAAGGTGGGTTGTCTCCGAACGTCCATGAGGAGCCCCCCAGACTGAGGTATCTTTCTTCAGAGAATTCTGCTTGCCTTGTCTACGTTGTGTGGTCTAGCAGATGACTGAGAGTGACTCAGTGCTGGAGAGGACAAATCTGGGTCCAAATCCAATTGTATCCCTTACTTGCTATAAATGCACTCACTTCTCTTTTCCAACCCATGAATAAGTGCCCTGGCATGGCCGTGCAGTGGGTGACTGCACGTGCTTCTGGGACTGTGGGCACCGGTATTCATAATAATAGCGTGTCTTAACTAAGTGCTTACTGTGTGCCAAATTCTCCTCCAAAGCATTTTACAGGTGAGGACTCACTGATTCCTCTTAAATACACTTGTCAGTGAGTGTTCTTACATCTGTAAAATGGGGGGAACAGAGGCAAAGAGTGCTCCAGCGAGGTGGCAAAGGCTGCAGAGCTGGGTAGCACAGAGTCTTGGTCTGAACCCAGAAAGCCAATTTCAAGCCTTTTAACCACTATTTATATCACCCCTGGGAGCAGCACGTTTCTAATCTGGGCGAAAGGGGTTCTGACTGCCTGGGTACCGGGTGCTTGGCCTATAATAAGTACTTAATCGATGATCTGTGTTATTATTCTCTGTTTACCTAAGGCCAAGGTCAAAGACTTAGGACCAGAGAAGAATGGTGTGAGGCAGCATGGCCTTTGGAATTAGACTGGGCTAGACTTCCACTTAATTCTTCTTGTAGAACCTCAAGGAATTTAGAGGAGTTAGTAAGTCAGAGAGCAAGTTAACCTCTGATGGCTACAGTTTCCTCATCTGTCAAATGAATTTACATATACTTCATTTATACATAGATTTAAAATTATATATATATATATATATATGTAAATGGAGATTGGTTATCAGGAGCACCAAGTAACAGCACGATTGGATTCCTCAGATGTGGAGCTAAGACTCTGGCACACAGCAGGGGCTCAGTAAATTGCTTGATTTTTCCTGTTTTCATTACCCTTCTCTCTCCTGTTACCGCTGTCCTGTTGTTGTTGTAAAAGTAGCCGAAAATATAAACACACTTAAATATCTGAGTGATTTCAGCCAGGGAGAATATCTCCAGTACTATTTTAGAAGTGCTCTTGGGTTTATCATGTTTAACAAGCCTCTTTTTAAAAAAATTATTCACTATTGTGTTATTTAATTATTCCCTTTTGGCGGGGGAGGTAATTAGGTTTATTTATTTTTGGAGGGGGTACTGGGGATTGAACCCAGGACCTTGTGCCTGCTAAGCATGCGTTCTACCGCTTGAGCTACACCCTACCTACCCCCAACCCCTGGCCTTCATAAGCCTCGGTACCCAAGCCAGGTCACTGTTCTTCTGCTTATACCATTTAGCGGCTCTCTGGCTTATCTGGATAAAGTCCGATCTTTACAAAGCCCTGAAGTTCCCAGGCAATCACTATGCATCTCCTCCATTTCCATTTTCTGCCATTCTGGCTTCCTTGCTGTTCCTTGAATCACTGGGCACAGCGCCTCAAGGTCTTTGCAGGCCATCTTTTAGCCTGGAATACTCTTTCCCCAGAACTCTGCATGGCTCCCACTGTCACCCTATTCAGAGCTGTACTCAGATGCCTCCACCTCTGAAGTCTTCCTCGACGAGCCTCTTTAACATCGCCCCCACCCGCCCCCTCTGTTTCCTGTGCCCCGCTTATTTTTCTCCATAACACTGATTTCATGCACTAATACTGGATGTTAACTCCACAGTCATTTTGATTGGTTTGCTCTCCTGCTGTGTCCCCAGCACCTAGACCAGGATCTGGTACACAGTCGGTGCTTAATAAATACCTGTTGAGTAAGAGAGTAAATGAGTGAATGAAAGAATCCAGAGGGCATATTTACCTGACTGAGTAGAATGGCTAAATATGGGACAATTCCTTTGTGCCGGCAGCTGACATGACGTGGGGGGAGCTGGTCTTCCCTTCAAGGGGCCTGTGGCCCATTCAGGCAGGGTGGGCAGAACCCTGCAAGTGTCACAAAGGAGGTGTTGAACAAACAGAGAGTGACTGAACAAAGAGAGGGTGGTGGAATTTGGAGGGGGCCTTGGGGAGGGTGGCTCCAGACTGATTTTTGCACATAGGGGGCACATGGCTTTGGAGAGATTCCAAGTGAGAGCGGGACTGGTGTAGAGAAAGGAGGTGGGTAAGCAGAGAACGGTTTATCGCATGTTTATCAAAAAGCCATAGATGGAGATAATACATATTTCATTCTCTATTTTTCATTTCCAAGGCTATGTACCCCAGTTCGGCATTTCTTACTAGTAGGCGCATGAGTATGCTTTACATGAAAAGGGATTAAAATGCTCAGCTACCACCAAACTGGCCTGGGTCCTTGCCCACGCTTGAGAATTAACCGGCTTTTATTTTTGTACTTGCATATGTGTGTGTATATATATAAAAAAACTTATTTATTGAGATATAATTAACATATAGCATTATATTAGTTTCAGGGTGTACAACATAATGATTCAGTACTTGGGTGTATTGCAATATGATCAGCACACATATTTCTTATGATCTCCGTGGGTGTATATGTTCATACGGAAAAATTAAAAAAAAACTTTTTTAGTGGGAGAGGTAATTAGGGTTATTTATTTATTTTTCAAGAAGAAACTGGGGATTGAATCTGGGACCTTGTGGATGCTAAGCATGCGCTCTACCACTTGAGCTATACCCTCCCCCATACGGATGTATATTTTTTATATAATATATAAAATACATATTACATATATATATATACAATACATATATATATAAAATATATATATATATACACATACACACACATACATGTATTATCTGCATATACATGTATTTCCTTTAGAAAATATATTATTGTGTGTGTGTTTGAACAAAAATGGCATACCTTTTTGTGGCTGTATTTTTTTTTTCACTCCACCCTGTCTTGGCCATCTAGTCACATGAGTACGTGGAGCCTAACTCTTTAATTACTACCTTGCCAAGTGCCTGGGACAAAAAAAGGGGTCCCAAACAAATAATTTATAGAAGGAATCTGGCTGAAAGCTTGGCTGGGCCCATGTGTAGTTTTGCATCCTAAGAGAGGGACCGATGACTTATTTGGGGAAAATTGGAGATTTTTGCCCAGGGCAGTAGCCGGATGGTCATTTGTGCAGTTCAGGAAGACGTACCCTGGGTTAGGAAGAAGACAAGGACAGGAGGACTGGTTATGAGATTATTACACAGATCAGAATGAAAGAAGAAACAGGGACTGTGGAAATAAACGGGAAAAGGGTGCATTTGAGAGGGTTTCAGGTGATAGGATGTGTAAGATTTACTAACCGATTAGCTCTGAGGGGCAATGTGAAGGAAGGCAGGGAAGGTAAAGACCTGGTCTAGGAGATTTTCATTTTACAAACATACATTGCCTCCCAGCTCTGTGCGAAAAGCACTCTGCTAATAGCTGTTGGGACATACTTTGCATGACCTTTCTTCCCTACCTTCAAAGGAGATTTGCAATCTGTTGGGGAAGACAGGCAGGGTACACAGGTACACCAGGAACGCAAGGGAGGGACTGAGGTGGGAGGGGACTAGCCCCTGGGCGACCAAGTGAAGTAGGTCTGTTCCAGGATGGGGGGAGGGGAGGCACACTGGGTGAGAATGTTTCAACCTTGCCCCAGAGCCATACATGGCTGACCGCTGAACATTCAGGAAATCGGGTGTCGAGAAATGTGCATCAGTGTTGATTTTTAGAAGTGAGGACATTTAGGTGAGGACATAAGTGAGGGTTGAGCTTTGACACTGGGTTCAACTGGCCCATTGGCCTGAGTCTGGAAGATAGCAAACAAACTGTTAGCTGTGTGACCCCTGCCGGCCTACTTAACTATCCTGGGCCTCAGTTTCCTCTTTTTAAAGGAAAGGCAGCAATGATTCAAGGGGTGAAGATTGATCAGATTACAGCTAGACGGGTGCCAGGCGTGGTTATCAGCGACTGCCTTGATTCTGTGATCCCGCCCTGGGCATAAGGAGGGGAAAACTTCAGCTTGAAGTAAGAGGACTCTGAGTTCACGTTTGCCATGGCCCCTTTGTTTAACCAGGGTGAGATCTTTTGAGAGATAATCTCTCTCGAGGAAGAAACACTTACTTGATGTTCAATAGTTCTTTCAGTTTTACTTCTATTTTTTTTCCCCTCAGTGGCATTCCAGTGCTCTTGGAATAAAACACAAAGTCTTCACACCGGCTCCTGCCAGAACTTTTGTTTTTATTCTGAGGGAGTTTGGGGCAGGGTCCTACTGTGATCAGATTTTTGCCTTTTGAAAAGATCAATGCAGATTTTGAAAAGATCACCGTGACAGAGGTGTGACTGCATCTCTGCTGGGACGGTAGCCCTGCAAACACGGAGCTCACTTTCCGGACAGCCCGTCTCCCCGGCACGTGGGGGAAACGCGGGCCCCTAGTGGGTGTGCGTTCTGTTGGCTGAACGCGTCTTTAACATCTGCATTTCAAGCAAGACCAGGGAGAGCCGTTTCATTGTGTGGCTAGGAGCGTGTCATGGGATAAGAGACAACAAGTGTGTGGCACCCAGTATGCGCCCTCATTTTGTGTCTAGTGTTTAATGAGCATCTACTGTGCCAGGCATGGTTCAAGGTCCTGGGGATACACCATGAGGTGTTGGGGTGAGGCTTGGCCAGTGTCTGTACAGCAAAGGAGGGCAGTGAGGGAGGGAAGAGGGGGAGATAGAACGGGGTAGGGGGACCTAGGCAGAGGGCCCTGGGCTGAGGGAGGCCGTATATCTCTGTGGATAAAGGCCAAGGCCCTGGAGGCAGGTGCTCGATTTAGACTCCGAGCGCTGCTGCTGGTTACTGGCGGGCCTTGGGAAAGCTACTGAATCCCTTTTGTGCCCAGGTTCTTCACCTCTAAAAATGGAAACATAAGTGCCCTACCTCACAGGGTCGTCACCTGGATTAAACGAGTCACAAAGTGAAAGGTACCCTGGGGTGGGCTCAGTAGACCAGAGTGCTCTCAGCTGAGCCTCGCGGCATGCGGGCCCCGCTTCTGTACAGAACTTTTTGGAAGTATCAGTGCTGGAGTCCACCCAGCCCACCCCAGGCAGAGAAACACAGGAGGCACTGCTGGCGGTGAGTTCGGACAAGTCCCTGCTCTTGATGGAGTTACCGGTCTGATTCAGACCAAAAAAGTAAAATTCCCGACCAACCAACTGTACATTCCACTCACTACACCATGATCTCATCCAAAAGGAACAGTCAAGGAAGAGGAGAAAAGTGCGTTCAAAGACCCTGAGTGCTCTAGCAAAAACTGCAGAACCTTCTGGGTTTTGGGTCTGATGGAAACGTCACCAGGGGCTGGGCCTGGAGTTCCAGGT
This sequence comes from Vicugna pacos, assembly GCF_048564905.1. NCBI lineage: Eukaryota > Metazoa > Chordata > Mammalia > Artiodactyla > Camelidae > Vicugna > Vicugna pacos. The sequence goes on along the minus strand of NC_133005.1, from coordinate 39,521,342 downwards.
GTGTTCAAGCATGAGTCCACACAAAAGTGGAGTCTTCTGTGGAGTGAATACTCCGTAGACACAAGAGTCACTGTAAAAACAACCCTTTCCTGTTATACAACACGCAGCTTCCCCGTGCTATGACGTGGGCAACCCAACTGTCCAATGAGGCAGGCCCAGTAGAGGTTATAAACCCCATTTTACAGATGAGGAAACTGAGCCAAGACCCCAGTGACTGGCCTGAACACCCAAACTTCAGTTCCCTTCTGGCTGGATCTCCTACAGCTGAGTTCTATGCATTAATATTATTTTTATATTCACTTGTTTTGAAAACATATATTGATCTCTGCTATAGACAGACGTCATGCAAAGACTTGGAGATATAGCAGAGAATAAATCACAGTGTCACCTATTTTTATGGAGTTTAGACTCTAGTGGGAAGAGGCCAGGCAGGAATAATTGATGTGTGATGAGTGTAACTGCATCGGTTTGAGCTCGGTGGGTTACCTGGCAGAGATTCAGGGTCCAATGTCAGTTGCTGACCCATCTCTCTACTTCTCCATGTCCAGTCCCTTCCTGGAGAGTCTCATACAATTCCACAATATTAAATATGCATTAGTGGTGGCGGGTTGTGGGAGAAGGTCTGGGATTGAAACCTAGAAATAATTTCTGGCCTTCGAAAGGGAGCTGGAGTAGACAGCTGCAAGTATGTTTTGGGAGTTGAGGGGAGAGGTCTGGGTGGGAAATATTTCAATTTAGGAGCCTTATAGATGATGGTATTTTGAGCCATTGGACCCAATGAAATACCTAGGAAATGAATTGGGAAAAGACCAGGCTCCAGCACTGGGCGCTGGCACATGTCAGAGTCTGGAGGTCAGGGGAAAAGACTCGGCAGATGGGATGGAGAAGGAGCGGCCAGTGAGGACTGGGGGAAATCGGGAGGACGTGGTGTCCCAAATAAAGGGGAAAGTGTTTTAAGGAAGAGGAAGGATTCCCTCTGTCAGGTGCTCCAGATGTAGCCAAGAAAATGAGAACAGAGAATTGACCATCTTTGATACCTTACCGTAGCTCGCTACCGGAGTCAAAACCCAGCCCTTGCCCCTGTCTCTACAAGGTCCTGTCCTGTCGTACTTCCTTGCTCCCTTGTCCTCACTCCCTGGGCCCCGACGCACTGGCCGCCTTGCAGAGCCTTCCCCAAGCCAAGCTTTCTGCTCCGAGCCTTCTCACCTTCTGTTCCCCGTCTTTGAATGCCTTGTCACCCGACTTCCTGGTGGTCTCTGCTCCTCAGGAAGCCCCAATCCAAAGAAACAGCAGGCATCTTCCCATCTCCAGTGACCCTGATGTCATCTGCCCCTAGAAGATACGCTCCAAAGGGGAAAGAACTTCATTTGTGTTGCTTACCGTGCCTAGAACAGTGCCAGATCCCCCCAAGACTCTGGGTTTACAAGCTTTACACAGTGTGTCTCAATTCTTCAAAGAGTCTTACATAAATAGAAATACTATTTATGTAAATAATATAATTATATTATTGTATATATTTCTTCCAGCTTTATTGAGATATGATTAACATGCAGCATTGTGTAAGTTTAAGGTGCTCAGAGTAGTACATTTGATATGTGCACGCATTTTGAAATGGTGACCACAGTAAGTTTAGTGACATGCATCATTTCACAGAGTTACAAACATTTTTTTCCTTGTGATGAGAACTTTCAGGATCTACTTGCACTTTCTACAAGGGTATGTTATACAGCACAGGGAATATAGCCAACATTTTATAGTAACTTTAAATGGAGTGTAATCTATAAAAATTTTGAGTCACTATGTTGTATACCTGAAACTAATATAATATTATAAAATCAACTATACTTCAACTGAAAAAAAATTTTAAAAAGGTTTACTTCCTCCCCCTCCTCCTCCTTTTTCACACCATTTAATGGAGCAGGAATTGAAACCCGTAGAGATTAAATAATACTCTGGGATTAAAGCAGTTCTCAAGAGGTTGGAACAGGAATATCTGAGCCCAGTATTGGATTATTGGAGAGAAGACACTCCTGCACCTGGTCAGAGGGCACCAGCCAGAGAGCCTGGAGTTTAAGGCTCGCAGGAGGAGCAGAAGCTGACTTCCTGAAAGAATGGGGAGAGGGAGGTGGGAACCACAGGGCTGGAGCCTCTGGGTCAGAGAGAAGGCCTAATAGCTGAAGCTCAGAGCCCTAAGTGAAGGGCTTGCCAAGACTTGAGGCTGGAGTGTTAGGCCAGATCTACAGGGTTGGCAGGCAAGCTCTGGAGTTTGTTCTTTTCTCCTGAGGCCATGGGAAGCCATTTAGCAGGGCGGTGACATGATCTGATTTACACTGTAAAAGATCTCTTGGGCTATGGGTGGAGAATGCATTAAGGCAAAGCTAGAGAGGAATAAGCTTGGGGACACCTTGGGTACTCAGTGTATCTGGGGGAGAGAGTGAGAGGTCGTGGTGCAGTGGAGTAGCCTTGCGTTAGAGATGAAGGTGAGTAGCGGGGGAGGGTATAGCTCAAGTGGTGGAGTGCATGCTTAGCCTGCACAAGGTACATAATTACCTCCCCCCTGGAAAAAAAAAAAAGAGATGAAGGTCAGTAGACATATTTGAGATATATACCAAGATAGAAATTATAGGGCCCGCTGATGGATTAAAGATGTGTGTGTATGTTTGACTACTAGGTTTTGGCTTAAGTGGGTGGATGGAAGATGGTTCCATTTATTGAAATGACGATGAGAAACGGATTTCAATAGATGTCAGTTACTCTCCTCTTCCACCGCCTCCCCTCATCCCACAGCCCCCCCATTTGGAGGTGCTCCAAGGTTTTCGTGATCCACGTACTTTATTTTTCTTTTACTTTTATTGTGATGTAATCAACACAGCACTGTATAAGGTGGACAAAGTAATGATTTGATTTATACATCATGAAATGATTACCACTTAAGTTTTGTGAACATCCAATCATCTGATATAGATACAAAGTAAAAAAATTTTTTTTCTTCCCTTGTGATGAGAACTCAGGATTTATTCTTTTAACAGCTTTCATATATAACAAACAGCAGTGTTAATTATATTAATCATGTTGCATGTTACATCCCTAGTACTTTATATATATATATATAAACAAAAATTTATTTATTTATTGGTATGGGGGGAGGTAATTAGGTTTATTTAATTTATTTTTTAATGGAAGTACTGGGGATTGAACCCAGGACCTCCTGCATGGGTGTCATGCATTCTACCACTGAGCTATACCCCTCCCCCATACACATTTTTTATTGAGATATAGTTTATACACAATATTATGTAAGTTTCAGGTGTACAACATAGCAATTCACAATTTTTAAAGGTCTATTTATAGTTATTATAAAGTATTGGCTATATTCCGTGTGCTGTACAATATATCCTTGTAGCTTATTTATTTTATATATAGTGGTTTGTGCCTCAGTCCCCTCCCCCCATCGTGCCCCTCCCCACCACGTAACCAACAGCTTGTTCTCTATATCTGTGTTTCTTTTTTGTTATAGTCACTAGTTTGTTTTATTTGTGACCCATGTAATTTTTAAAGAAAGTTTACAGTTACATTTTGAGTGAGGTCAACCTTGGAAAACCATCCAGGATATTGGAGGAAGATGTAAATAAGTTGTGCTTGTAAAGCAGGGGAGGGTACTCACCAAACTTGCCAATGGGACAGATACAGTCAAGATTGGTTAGTCACGTCATGATTGCAACTAAACCTCTATTTATATTGAGCCTTATTCTTGGCCCCTCCCTTTTTTGGTTTGCTTATAAAAACCAGCAATCACATCTCTTCCAGTTTTGTTCCGAGTCAGGTGGACTGTCCAACTCAGGGAGAGAAAGTCTCCAGGTTCCAGACCCTGCCTCCACTTCTGAAAGGTAATTTCTGCTATTTTTTTTATCATGTATTATTATGATGTTTTATAGGGCGTTTAAAATTGTGGGATGACTTGTGTGGGATCAAGACACTTAACAGAAAAGAGAGAAGTCTAGTGTTCCCTGGAGTCTTGGTGATCCCCTACTTCATTTAGTGCATTCAGTTCTGTTCAAAGAGCTGCCCCGGTTTCCTTCTCAAATGTCCTTTGTAGTTTGCAAAGCTGGCAGGTTTGCCTAAGTTTTTCATTTTCTTTTCCTGCTAACTCCTCACTGCAGTTTTTCAGGTTTTCCTGCTCTGAACACTGAATTCTTTTAAGTCTCTGTTGGCTCCATTTCAGCTCCAGGGATTTACATACAGTTTCCAAATCGTTTCTCTATCATAGTTTCACAGTAAAATAAATACTTGCGAAATAAGAAGATCATACAGGCATTCTCTTCTTCTAATTAAGTCTAAGCCTCAAAAGATGATTCCAATGAATGTTAAATATAGCAAGTTAGAAGGGTTGTTTTTTTTTTTTTTTTTTTGGTTTTGTTTTGTTATTAGATCCGAGAATGCGGTGGCAGTCAAGAGCTGGAGGGAAACAGAAGTTAGCTAAAGGCAGAGGTCTCCTATCTGTAGGATTAAATCAGAGATAATGGTGCGATTTTATAAGCGTACACTGGGAAATGTATTTTAAGGAGGGCTGGTCTGTTTTGATAATTGTGAAAAATGAGGTGTAGCTGATGTCTGCCGCGTTAAAAAGAGGTGAAGTGGGGTCTTGTGCCCTCTCCCCGAATAACATGTGCAGAACATTAGCTCACATTTGAAGGGACATTTCTGCTTCCATTGTTTGTATTGCCTGCGTTTCTGCAGCACCTGACTCCTTTAGAGATAGTCTCGCTGGGGCGGGGGTGGGGGTGGGGGTGGGGTGGGGTGGGGGGCGATGGCAAAACAGGATTACGGGTGGGCGGAGCTAAGTATATGGAGACCAACGTTCGACTTTCAATTTTCTTTTCATGCGATAATAATGAGTTCTCAGGTTTTACTACAAAACCAAATGTTCCCAGTGTCCTCCTGTTGCTTTTGGAGTTTCCATTCTTAATTATTTTAACTATACATGATTTCCAAATAAATCTTAAGTGTGAGTCTCCGCCTTCTGAGGGGCGAATGTGTCTTACGGCGCATTCAGATCACTCTATGTCCATTTAAAAACACAGTATGTGTTTGCAACCCAGCACTCAGCCACTGGCAGAATTTTGCAACGACTTCCCAGTTTTGTTGGCACGTCTCCAGGAGTAAGGTTCTTTGTAATTCTTTGCTCAAACACAAGGCTCGTGTATAAAACTCTTAGCAGATAGATTTAATACAATTATCTTTCAGTTTTAAAGCTACAACATAATAAGGTGTTGTGGTTTTTGTTTTTTGTTGTTTTTTTTTTTTTGCGGAGTGGGGGAGGAGAAACTGTAACTAACAAACCATATGATACTATTATGCTTACAAAGTGGTAGCTCTGTGAGGGCATACGGGGAAAAGCACCATTTTTTTTTGCTCAGAAAATAATTCAGTAGCAACAAGGTCTGAGAGCCAAGAGTCTCATTGTTCTTAGTGAAACGATTATTTGTCAAAACATTTGATTGTTTCCCTATTCCTACTGAAAAGTTTGGACTTTTCTTTTTCCTCAATTTTGACACTAGAATTTTTAACTATCAGTGCTATTGTGTTTACAGCATTCAAGGTTTCAGAGTTCAAAGGTTATCCATTAACATGTAGAGTAAGGCTACACTTATGTGGAGACTCAATTTGGTTTCACTTGTTCATAGTTTCTTTGTTTTGTAGCAATGCCCTAAGTCATTTGTTTTGATAAGTTAAACGAAGTTTCTTGTTTAGGAAGAGTATGCCTTTGGACTGCTTTGGGATGTGACTATTTATAAGACTAAAAAATATTTTTAAAAAGATATTCATCTTCCCTGAGAAAAGGAACTCTAGTAGTAGAAGTGATCAGTATCAGTGTACTTGAGTGAAAAAAAAAAAAAAGAAAAAAGAGTTCTGGCCTAAGAATCTACTTCTGGCACTGCTAATTAATTAAGTGTGAGTAAGTAATTGGTTCACTTCCCTTTTAAAAAAGACTAACCAGACCATATTTGGGGTTAGTAGTTATATATAAAATGACAGCAAAACATCACACTTGGCAAATTCTTCCCCTTTGCTAAGAAACTCTTAAATTCCATTTTCTATTTTTTAAGGATTGCACTGCTCACCAGTGGAGCATTTTTGTAGGGATTTTTTTTGCTTCTGATTTATTAAATATATACTTTAAGTGCCTTTCATAATGTGTTTTAAGTTTTTCCATTTAGGATACACCCAAGGCCAATACCAAAAAAAAAAAAAAACCTCGTCTATTTTGTTTGTGGTGACTTGCAAAGCTCCCTTTACTTTTGCATTCGTTTGCATCGTGGGGCAGAGAACTTGGTGGATGTGATTGTTGGCTTTTATGGTTCTTCCTTGGGGGTTACTTAAAACGGGGGAATATCACTTAAGAATCATAACTTTTTACTTTTTTAATGAGCAAATAAAAAGTATAATTGGAAAACGCTTTAAATAAGTTGGCATTGAGGGGCAGGGGGAGGGCTATTTTTTTTTTTTTTTGTCCCCAGTTTTAAGCCTGGTTTTCATCTATGTGGATTTCTATCAAAGCCAAGTGGATTCTTGGAACCTAAGCCAAGTTTAGAAATCTCAAGTTATTATAGCGGCGTAGGCCCAGCCCTTTCAGAAAAACAGCAACAATTAAAGGATAGCTTTATGAAGACACTAATTAAAAATATTTTAATCATCTTATCTCTGAAAAAGATCTTAAAACTGAAAAAAATGTTGTTTGTGCACAGCTGCTTTCTAGCCTACCCAGATGGGTGTAAAGGCTTTTTGTTTGTTAGTAATGTTGGATGACCCAGGAGTTGGGGCAACCAGCCCCTCCCCTCGCCTGGGCACACCTTGCGAAGGAGGGGGAAGCGGCGAGGCAGAGGTCAGGAACTGCGCCTGCGCGCTGCCCTCGTGGCCCCCTCCCCGCGTACCTGTCACTGGAACCGCCGGGGCGCGCGCGGGCCACGTTAAGCCGGATGGCGGGAGGCGGGGGGTGTGGGGGCGGTGAAAGGCGCGCGCGTGCGCGGGAGTAGCAGGGCGAGAACAGGGAGTGCGCGCGCTCGTCCGCTAGGAGGCGGAGTCCAGGCGGTGGGCGGGGCGGGGCGCGCCTGCGCAGATCACGTGGGTGCGGGGGCGGGACTGAGGGCGGGGCCAGGCGGCCGGTGAAGGCAGGAGGCGGGGCGTCTCCGAGCGGCGGGGCTGAGGGAGGGCGCAACAGCTGCTCCCTGAGCACTTTCTGACCCAACAGTCCCCCTGTGCCGGACGCGCCGGGCCCCGGCGGCTCTAGGGACCCCCCGTGCCTGCACTGTCCTCACGCGGACGAGTAGGGGGCGCCCGCGCCTTTGCCCCCCGTGAGCACCCCCGCCCCGCTCACCTTAGCCCCGCGCCCGAGGTGAGCCCGGCCCCCAAATCCTCCAAGCGGGTTTGGGGTGGGGGTGGGGGTGCTCCTTTTGGGGGGTCTTCAAGGCGTGAGGCCCCGAGGCTCTCTGGGGGATGGCCTCGTCCCTCACTCAGTGGCCCCGCGTCTCTTTCGGGGAGCCGGTGCGGGCGCGGAATCCGGGAGGTGTCCGCACAAAAGGCCGAGAGAAACTCCCCGTCGCCTCCCCTCCCTCTTGCCTTCCCCGCCCCCTCCCCTTCTCGCCTGCTCCCTCCTCATTCAAACCTCGGCTCGCTCGTGTGGTGTCAGTTCAGTCCCGGCCGCCGCCGAGCGAGGAAATGGCCGAGGAGCCGGAGCCGCAGGTAAAGGGGGCGCGCCCCACGCCCGCGCGGGGCCCCAAGGGGCGCCTCGCCTCGCCCCTCCGGCGTCCCGCGAGCCCGCCCTCGAGTCTCCGGAGCTCGTTATCTCGCCCCCCTCCCCGGATGGTCCTGCCGCCCCGCCCGCCCCCCCATCCCTACTCTCTGTTCCGCTCCTCTAGGGCGCCCCCTCCCCACTCGTCTTCTGAGCCATTCTGCCGGCGAGAAGGTGTCGGGCGAGCCCCCGGTGTGTACAGACTGTGTTTGACCATAACACTCACTCTTGGAAACAGTCTAGATGGCTTGAGGGCAGGGGAGCGCCCCCTTCCCTGGGATGGGAGCGAGGGGCCCAACGAAGGGAGCCCGGGGACTGCGTGGGTGGCTGGGTTGGGGGCTGTTCCTGAAAAGTTGGGTGGCTCCTCTGGGCAGGTCTCCCCATTTGCCCACTCGGCCGTGGGGGGCGGGCGGAAGGGAGCGGGCCGGCGCGGGGTCCCCTGCGATGGCCCGGGAGGGGCCAGGGCAAGTTGGAAACAGCCAAAACAATGCGTCCTAACAGGCGTCCCCCGCAAACAATGGCCGGGACCGTCCGCACGGGCCGGGCGGAGGGCGCGTCTACAGGGACCGAGGGAGGGGCTGGGCCTCGCCGCGAACCCGGACGCACACCCCCGTCAGCCCCCGGGCACCCCCAAATCCGTCCCCGGGAGTCCAGGTCCTCTGCCCATCCCTGGGCAGGCGGTGCAGCGGGCAGCGTTTCCTGGATGTGTGTGATAAGGTTTTATTTCACCCCTTTAATTTTAAAAGATTTTTTTAACTTAAAAAAAAATAGTCCTCAAACGCTTTAAGACTATCCTTATCAATTCTAGTGGGAGACGCAAAGCCAGCTGGAAGCAGAACTAGGAACTCTAAAGGGCAGGAGGGATTGCAGTGTTAGCCTAAAAGTGCTTCTTTCTTTCTTTTTTTAAAAAGGGAAGTTTCTGCCAGGAGGCGCTGAGTGGCGAAACCGCTCAGTTTCAGATGTAGAACCTTCTTCACTCTTGATTTGGTCCCAAAATGTGAGCCGCACGGGATGGGGAGGGGAGTGCGCTGCTGGGGGCCCCCGAGAGGCTGGATTCGGGGCTGCCCGGGCTGTCCTGCTCCAAGGGGGCCAGACGTGGCCTGCGGGGTGCATAGGCCGGTACCTGCGCCCTGGGGATTGGGACAGACCTTCAGGTCCCGGGTTGGAACCCACATTTTTGGATTCTGGGTAGGGCCACCGAGGACGGGAAGACGCATTCTTGGACGGGTGGGTGGGGTGAGGTGGGGGGGAGTTTCCCGCAAGGCTTAGTAACGGGAGCAGGAAAGGGCCACTAATGGCCACTTCTGGGACCCCAAGTAGCCTGTTCACACTTGGAGCAGTATAAACTTTCTCTCTCTCTTTTTTTATTTCAAGAAAAGAACGGTCACTTGAGAATTTAAGGCTTTGGTGTGTTTTCCCCTTTGAAATTCCTTGAGCCTCAATTTATCTTTCAGGATCAGCCTATAGGGCTTGGAGCTTGAACATTCCTTAACGTGTATTAAAGACATGGCGGGTACAGTGGTTCTTTGGCCGGTCTGGGGTCCTCTGTTATTGACCACCGAGTGTAGTGGCTGGTTTCCTAGTTTTCTAGATCGTTTGGAACCATTAAGCTGTATGTTTTAAGAAGCCTAGGTCTGATTTAGTTCAGGTTGATTCAATTATGTCTTCATCGCTTTTGAGTTGGTTGAATGAGTTGACATGAGATTAAGCTCAACAAAAGAAAAGGCAGGGTAACAGCAGCTGCCCGCCAGGCCCGGCCAGTAGGTAGGGGTCTTTAGGAGGCCTTTCACCTTCTCTTTTGTATGTGTCAAGAAGTACATTTAAAATGTTCTTTACTGCCCCCCCCCATGGAATGGATGGACTGCCTTGATTGATATCAAATCAGACTTAAAATACTAAATTTTGTAATACTTTGAGAATGAGTAATAGATCTAGATTTTCTAAATAGCCTTTAGTGTCTGTAGTGACAAGTGCAGAGTAATAACCTAATTGCTTTTTGTCTGAAAAATGTAACAGTCAGACCACTAGTTTGTGCTTGCTTAGTTAATGTGTGCTGAGAACTTTTAAGGTGTGTCCTTAATGGTAGATGACTTTTTCTGGGAAGTCCTGTTTATTTTAGATACTGTTTTGTTCAGCATTCTAAAGACTGTAGTTGTGTGTGGGTGTTTAATCCTGGTGTTTCAGTCCAAGTCGACCCCCACCCCAAATTGCTGCCGTTTTAAATCAGTTATGTAAGTTTTGAATTCAAGAGACAGGGACTTATTTAGAAATTCAGTTGTCAATAGCTGCAAGCCAAATTTATCATTTATTTGGCTTGTTTGGTAGAATAGGGTTAATAATCTCATGGTTTGGAATTTTAATTATTTGGCGTGAAGAGGGAGGCTGCTCCTTTAGAATTGCACATTGATTTGCATGCTTGCGGAGGAAGAGGGGGAAAAGATTATGACTTCTAGGTAAAGGACACATACTTTTTTGTTTGGTGTCCAACTTCTTTCTGTCATTTTATCTTCACGACATTAATTAACACTACCTTTGCTGTTTTTTAATAACACGTGAGATGGAAGTTTAGTAGATATCTTGGGTTCCTATTATTCCTTTTCCCTTCTTAATCCCCCCAAAAAGGAACTAATATACACTTAGATACAGCTTGTAGAAAATATTTCCCCTTTTCACCCTGAAGAATTGATTTAGATAACAGCTTGATTTTTTTTTTCCCCCAAGTTGGAGAGGAAGAGGGAGGGGTGAAGGTTTTGACTTTGCCAGTAAAGGTTTAAGGTGCAGGCAGCTCTGCGTTCTTAGTAATCCTCCATTTTTGGCAGTGGAACTTCAGGGAGGAATAGCAGCCCCTGTTTTAATAAAAGCCCCTTCCAGTGGTCCTTTTCAAGAGGAAATCTGAAAATAAGACTTAATCATCAAGTCACTTACAAACTGATGAAATAATTAAGGACTATAATGGCCTGGCAAGGACAGAGTCTCTCTGTCTCCTCATTTCAGATAAATGCTAATCACCTTTCTCTCTCTTAACAACATTTATGATGAAATGGCATGTTTTTGCCACAGCAGGGCTGCTTTCCCAACCCGGAGCACTCTTAATTCTGATACGCTTGATTAGAGCCTCAGGGGTCCCAAAAGATGTGCTGTTTTCCCACCTTGTAAAATTACATTCTTTTCTCACAGTTGTCACGAACATGATATTGGTTGATAAGAACTTTCGAGTAGTTTTAATGACTCTTGACTGCTCACAATCTACTACTTTAAAAAAAGGATAGACTTTTTATCTCTCTTAGGACTGTAAGTGATTTTATGTTTTACATGAAGCTTTGTTTCTGTTTGCTCAAAAAATTTTTTTTTGAGTTCAGATTCTTCTAGCTCACGTATGCCAGTATGGCCTGTAAGGGTTTTGAAGTTGCTGGATGTGACTTGTTTTAAACGGTTCATTTCTGATTTCCTATTTCAGTTTAATTGTGTAGCAGTATGTGTAATAAATGGATTGAAAAGGTGAAGTCAAAGAATTGAACTATGGCTATATATTTTCAAACTTTAAAATTATATACCGTATGAGTGAAACACATGAGACAGTTGGAGAAACTGATGAGTATTCATTCCAATAGAATAAAATAAATGTAATGAGATTTTAAGTTAAATGTAATGACTTCATTTGGAGCATACAGAGTAGTTTTCAAATTACTGAGGTGTGTTACAAAATAAAAACCTGGAAGGTATTTACAGAACAGCTCCTGAAGTGGAATTAAAGGAATCCCAGTCATATTAAATATTCTAAGTAGGGAAGGGTTTAGTTACAGCATGTAAAGTCCTGGCGGTGGAAGTCTTGATTTGTGCACCTCATCTCCACATTTTTGGGGGAGGGGTGTTGACTAGTTTAAGTGCACGTGGAAGAAAGAATGAATTGCACAAAGACAGCAGGAAATTTCTTAAATTTTGGGTAAGGGAGGCGTGATCCTTACAACTGGCCTCATTTTGGGGGCAATATAAAAAGCTTTTGAAATGGTGAGATGTTGATGAAATGTTGGCTTTTGGGAATGAGGTGATCTCGATTATTTTTCTCCAGCTGACACTATAGTTAGGCAAATTTGCAGTGGTATGTAGGGCAGAGGGTTTTCAATTGAGACCATGAGGGCCGATAGACTTTGAGGAAGTGGCAGGACAGGGACCATCCTTTCCTAAAATCTGCAGCTCGTGACGAGCAAGCTCAATTCTTGTATAAATCTGTTTTCCCCAATAAATGGAGGGGCAGCGCCTGTCAGCCAGGTGCCACCACAAGTTGCCCATTTACGTTTAACATTGGGATACTCATTAAAAAACTTTGTATTTGAGCATTTGTTGACAGACTGTTCTGAACATCCCCATTAACTTCCTGCCCAGGGTAACAACACAAGTGAGTTACTGGAAATTTGGGGCCAGTTTGGTAATTTTATGATAAAGTTGAGAAATAAAATTACTAAACCCGAAAAGACAGCTGAGTAAGTTGTATGAGAGAATTAGCTTAAATTCCTTAACCTTTATACCAAAGTTGCTTTTCACCAACACCTTCCTCCACTTGATACAGAAGAGCACCCCTAGAGTTAGCTGCTAGTTTTTTTAGTGGGTTCATGTAATGTTTTGTGTATTGGTGTTCATTAGTTTCTAGTGTGCCAGGAAACCTTTCGAATTTAAAATACAGTTCTGTGGACTGGACATTGAGAGTCCAGATAGATTTTGTTCTTGTGTTCTTGAATCAGCATTAGGAGAAACACTCGTTTTTGTATTTCCTACCTGTAACAAATCAGGATAACTTCAAAACAGTTCTGTTATACCAGAAGTGTTTTTGTGTTTTGTAAATTAGTGGATAAGTGCTTTTCAGTTCAGTATATAAATCTACTGAACAGTGATTTTATTAATTGAAAGGAGACTTTTTTCCCCACTTAATTTTGAAAGCAAAGAGGTGATTTGAAAGAGTCAGACATACAGCGTTAGTATTTGTTCAGCAGAGATAGGGAGAGGAGTATTAAATGTGGCTGAAGAAAGAGCTCATGACTTAAAAGGCAGTGCCCATGTTTGTATATAATCTGTAGTTGGTTAAATTGGGTATAATTAATAACACTCACCATTTGGCCTTGTGGAAAAAGAGGTGTAGGTGTGTAGGGTAATGAGTGACATAATGGTTATAGTGATTTGTATCTCTGTGTGTATACAGTTATTTTTGTGTGTGTGTGCAGTGTTTTCTTTGTAGAGTTAAAGAATATGGGTAAAGATAGATTAGTTTTTTCCCTTTTTAAGTTCATTCAAATCTCTCTGCAGTTAGTCCTGTCCAAAATCTTTTCAAAATATTTAAAGTAGTGCCGGTTAAGTAGTAATAATATGAACTCACTGATAAAGAGCGCTTAATCTTGCTTAATTAAAATTTAAAAAATTAATTTCCCTTATAATTCTCTTTTTCAGGCCAAGATGGAATTTTTAAAGCCAGTTTATAAAGCACAGTATCTGTTAATATTGATAATACTGAAACTAAAAATGATACGTGTTGCTTTAAATTCGTATTAGGTCATTTAACTGAATTGACTTAAGAGGAAGCAGACAGAGTTCTTAATCCTGACACTCCAGTGTGCTAGTATGATTATATTTTTATTGTACCCATTTAGAACTGAGCACCTACATACAGTTTCAAGAAAATGAGACTCTGTCCTATAGGATCTTCCCAAGCTCTGCCTTTGAACAATCATTTGCTTTTGAATAGGTTGTAACTGTTGAATATAAACTTTGAATATTTTATTCTTTTTCTCTCACTTAACTTTTAAACATCTTTCCACAGCTATATTAGGAAAGTTGGGTTGACCATTTAGCTCAATGGGTGTGACCTTGGTAATTTCCTTGAAATAAGTGATGAAGGGTTTAGAGTTGCAGGTTTTGACTGCCTCTATAGAGTTAGTTCTCTTCATTGTCAGATATGTAATATTGTTATGTGTAAAATATAGACAAGAAACCTATAGAAAAACCCATCAGTTTCCTAATCAGATCTTGGAGATAATTTTGAAGTTTAAAGGATACAAATGAATTGGCCAGAGACTAGTGGTTTAGACTGGAGTTTTAATGATCATTTGACACTTACAACTTGGGTGGTGGTGGGGGGAGTAGAGTTACAGGAATATTGAAACAACTAGGCTGTGAATAGAATTTTTATGTGTTTTTGACAGGTTTTGAGGACTTTGGATACATTATTGCTCCATACTATAGTAATAAATATCCCGTACCAAGACGTGTAGTATAAGCTGTTACACTGCAGTAGAAGTGTGCTCTCCCTAAAGCTGACAGTTTGGGTACAGCTGTATATAAAGAACAGGATTTCCAAGCCACAGCCGTTTCTGGCGAGGTGGCATTTACCTCTCATTTGTTGTGCTTAAGCACAAATTGTGCTTTTCATTAAGCTTTGTCTGATGTGTAATATTTGCCAATTTCAGGGTCTGTAGGTATTGGCAGAATTCATAGTAACTTTACTCACAAATGAATATCTGCTTAAAAGAAATAATGACCCAAAGGACCTCAGACTTCTGTTTCAGGCAGTTACAGCAGTATGGTTCCTACTCTTTTCAAAGCGTATGTTGTGGTAAATTAGAAAAAAAGTATCTTCTTAAGTGATCACAATATAAATTAAACCCTAATATTCTCTCAAAATATAAGGTTATTCTGAACAACCCCTTGCTTTAGGTGCTTTAGGAGTCTATGGCCGATGGTTAAGTGCTGTCATTAACCTGAGTAAAGGTTAAATCTTTCTTAAGACACTGAAAAAATTTTTGCTAAGTGCCTTTCAATAAGCTTAGTGTGTTCAGAATGCTCATTTTTCTGCAAACAAAAAGCATTTAGACTATAGGTGTTTGTGTGTGTGTGTGTGTGTGTGTGTCGTAGTGGTCGTCGTCACTATCGCCCCCCCCCCGCCCCCAGTTCTTTGTCAAGACAGACAATTTACTTTATCAGCAGTGCCCTTGGTGTACTGTTGGCGCCTGTGTGCTCACACGTAGGATGCCGAAGGTTCTGGGAAGCCTGTGTGCCTTCGTACACTTCCCTCGATTGGAATGATGATTTGTTATTAACGGTAATTAGGCTTGAATGGCTGTTTTTGTAAGTTCTGTTATTATTAAAGTTTTCATTATTACAGTCACTCTGAAGATTTTTGATTTTTGTTTAGCAGATTGGTTTTAAGTGATGTAGTTTCTGATTAGTAGTTTAAGGAAGTGTTTTGTCTGCCTGAAGTTTCTAAGTCAAGAGTTGAGGGCATTTGGTCTGAGAGATTTCCCTAGCCTGCCCTGTGTTTTTGTTTTGGTAGGTCAGTGAGGGGAGGGGTTGTATACCCAAGTGATGTAGTGTTGCTTGTGCTAGTCAACTTTATGGTATGATTGTGATTCATTTTTTTTTATTATACTCTTAACATTGCAGGAAATGCTAATTAGATGGCAGCCACAGGTAGCCATGTAGAAATCTTGATGAACATTCAAGTTAATTTTAATATCTAGTCAGTTATGGTTGGTGACTGTGGCCAGAGGTGCACATACTCATTCTACACCTGTACTGGTTACGTGGTGTCTGTTCATTTATCCACCAGATGTGTCTTGAGGGCCTAACCCTGTGCCAGGCACCCCTTCTAGGCACTGGGGGGCAGCAGTGAACCAGATGGACAGTCTCTGTCCCCCAGGATCTTACAGAAGACATGGGCCATCCCTTTAAAGTATCTTTTGGGGGAGTAGTGGGGATCGCTGTGACCCAAGGTAGTCTAGTGCTGGGGACAGTTGGGCACAGTTAGTGATGATTAGAATCCGTCCCAGCAACTTTCCTGGAGGAAGTCCTTTGGTCTTGCTTGGAGGACCTTCTGCCCCATGTGACAAAACTAGAAGACTGCACCCCCGGCCTAGGACATCCTTCCTCTCCTCTTCCGGCAGCCATCCTATTCACCCTTTCCGGCAAAACTGAAGCCCTTCTTTATCCTGAGATGTCCCCACTGCCCTCCTTTACCAGTCCTTTAGGGCTTGTGTTGGAAGCTGATGGTGACTTACTTAACCAGATATTTGACCATTTCAGAGATAAAAGTTGAAACTAAGTCATTCTTCTAAGACAGGAATTTCCAGTATGTGCCTTTAGTCCATGGGGAAAGTAATAGGGATGTACCACATGATGTTTCCAATCCAGAGACTGAGTTTAGGGTTGGTGTCTTTTGGGGAAAGATTATTTATAGAAAAGTGGAGTTCCCCCAAACTGAAAAATGTCACAGACTAGTCTTTAAAAGAAAAAAAAAGTAAATAATATTGAGGTCTGGCATGGGGGACTTTGATTTTGGCAAATTAGGACATAAAAAAAAAACCAAAACCCAAACTCTGCTTTTGCCACTTTTTCATTTTATAAAAAGAGCACTTTGGCATTCAAAAGTAGGAAGGACCTCAAATAAAGGACAATCTTTATTCAAACTGAAATTATTTCATGTAGATTTGTGTGGAGCTCATTGAATTATTTCTTTATTTCTCATTCAGCTGTTGGCTGGTGAAAATAGTGTTGCCAGGGTTTGAGAACTACTTTTCTAGAGTATATCCTGTTGCTTTCTTCAGTTAAAATATTACTCAGGACATGGGCACTCAGTATATATTTGTTGCCCATGAGTAAATGACTGCACAGAAACCTAAATTATCAATCACATATCCAAATATCATTTCCCATCTTGATTAGCATAATCATTAAGTATTCTTTTGAGCATGTCTGTTCATAAATGTGGATCTAACCCCAAAACCACAGGGTTTCACAACACTGCAGGGGTCCTATAATTTAACCTTCCGCATTACGTAGATGGAGAAAGATGAGGTATGTGGGGGGGTGACAGCTTTAAGGTTGTGACTTAGCCAGGACCAGAACTCAGGACGCTGGAGTGTTCTGCTAGGCGAGCTGGTAGTCCGCCCATTGGGATTGCAACAGAAGACGAAGAAATTAGGATAAAACATTTTAATCCATTCTTTCTTTACCCTGAACTTTGATTTGCAGTCTTCAGAAAAGCTTAAAGATCTAGTTTATTCAAAACTAAAGATAACAAGGAGTATGAGAATTTTCTTTTCATGAGTGTGAAGAAGGGGAAGAAGTGTGTCCTCCTGTTCCGAGCCTGCTGGCCCTCGCTCTTTGAGGAAGTGGGGAGAAGGGAAGGAAAGTTGTGTTTTTTTTTAGTTTAACGTTGACTGTGGTGGGAATAGTTTGCATGTCTTACTGTTTTCTTGGGTTGAATTAACTGACTTCAGTTACAGTAGTTGGGACGATTTTAAAACAATCCCTGTGCTAGCCGCATAGGTGGAGGGTATTGGCTTTGGAGGTTAGTTCTTCTCCAGGAGTGGAGATGAGCTTCTGAGTCAGAGCCTGCAGAGTTAAGTCGAGTGATAGATTTTTCACCTGGCCAGTGCATCCTGTGGAAGGTGGGTCAAAAGTTAGAGGACCCCTTTCCTGGTTGAGGACTAAGCCATATTGAACCAGCTCTGTTGAGGATTTGTAGCTTTGTGTATGTATTTCCTTATTTGTTGTTTGGATAAGGAAGCCCTACCCTGATGCCTGTTGAAGGCAGAAAGTTGTTGAAAGCAAACGGGATTTGGGCAGTGGAATGAGGTTTAGAATATCCCATGAACTAAAATATATCAGGATTCCCCTTGACCAAGATGAACACCCATTCTGAGGTGGTGTGTATTTCTTGAATGGGGATTTTAGGACAGGTTCCCATTTCTTTGTGCTTATGTTGTTGGCCTATGTAATGTGTGCTTTTAGGCATTTATATTTCTTGTTTGTTTGTTTGTATATGAGACAGTTTGAAGTTCTGGCTTTTAACATTTGACCTGAAGTGCTTTCATTATCATCTTGTTTTTCACCATTCTTACAGTCTCCAGACTTGTAGAGGCTGTTCGTAAGGATACTCATGTGCATTTTAGTGGCAATTAAAACCTATTCAGCTGAATATACCAGTCTCTCTCTTGAAACTTTACATTTTAGATTTAAATCATTAAAGCACCATGTTTTAAGTTTCTTAACTGAGTGAATCTCTAGCATTTGATAAGGGTGCTGATTGGATAAAATGCTGATGATTGAATTAACTAGCATATTTAACTGCATGTGCTGTCTTAGTTAAAAGTGAAGCAGTTGCAGTAGGTCCCTTCTCTGCTACGTGGGCAAGACCACTGTGAGTCACCGGCCAGCCTCCTCTTTTCTCTGACCAGAGCTAACCGTTTCTATTTTTTTTTTTTCTCTAGGTTTTGGAAATCCCTTGTCTCCAGGTTGCTGGAATTGACTTCTTGCTCAACTGAATCACTCACTTGATGAAGACAAAGAGAACTAATGCTTTGTGCTGACTCATATTTGAATCAAAGCACCGGGGAGTCTGTCTGCCTTGTTTGTGGAGAGATCCAGTGATAGTGTCTATCCCTGAGCTTCCTAAAACTTCTGAAGATACGAAGTTAGAGGAATATACTCTTTTGAATTTTTATAGCAAATATTTGCTCTAGTTTTGAAGCCTCGGGCTGCTGGGCGTGTGAGTGACAAGTCTCTACAAGTGGCCTTATTCCAGCTGCGGAGATTCCTCAGCCAGACCCTTATTTTATATACAGTCCTCAAGAGACAGGAGACATGCCCACTCAATCCCTCCTGGTGTACATGGACGGACCAGAAGTTATCGGCAATTCTCTTGGCTCCCAGATGGAGATAGATGAAGCCATGACAATAAAAGGGGCCACCGCTGTTCCTTTCAGGGCCACGCAGGAGAAAAGCATCATCCAGATAGAAGGATACCTGCCCCTGGACTGCATGTTTTGCAGTCAGACCTTCACACGTTCAGAAGACCTCAATAAACACGTCTTACTGCAGCATCGGCCGATCCTCTGTGAGCCCGCCGTTCTGCGTGTTGAAGCCGAGTATCTTAGTCCTCTTGATAAAGGTCAAGTGAGAACAGAACCTCTGAAGGACAAGAACTGCAAGGAGAACGAAGAACTTAGCTGTGAAGTGTGTGGGCAGACGTTCAGAGTCGCTTTCGACGTCGAGATCCACATGAAGAAGCACAAGGACTCTTTCACGTACGGGTGTAACGTGTGCGGGAGGAGGTTCAAGGAGCCCTGGTTTCTGAAGAATCACATGCGAACCCACACGGGCAAGTCGGGGGCCAAGAGCAGACTGCAGCCAGGCCTGGAGAGCCCGATGACGATCAACGAGGTGGTGCAGGAGCACGCAGCCGGGACCATCTCATCTCCTTACAAGATCTGCATGGTTTGTGGCTTTCTGTTTCCAAATAAAGAAAGTCTAATTGATCACAGGAAGATGCACACCAAAGAAACTGCTTCCGGTCCCAGCAACCCACAGACAGACTCTCAGCAGGAGGGAATGCCATCTCCGGGGGAAGAGCTGCTGCAGTTTTTAAACTTAAGACCAAAATCTCACCCCGAGATCGCGAGGAAGCCGGCCAAATGGATACCTCAGCTCGACCCGTTCACCACCTACCAGGCCTGGCAGCTGGCCACCAAAGGGAAGGTCGCCGTGTGCCGGGAAGTGAAGGAACAGCCGGGCCAGGAAGGGAGCACTGACAATGATGAGTCGTGTTCAGACAAAGAAGAGCTGGGAGAAATTTGGACCGCGAGTAAAAGCCATCCCGAAGGTTCTGGAAAGTCCAAGACAAGTAAAAGCGGTTGTCCGGGCCTCTCACAAGACAAGGAGAAGCCTAGACACCCCAACGAAGTGCCTTCCGGGGACGCGGACCCCAAGTTACCCAGTAACAAAGAGAAGCCGACACATTGCTCCGAGTGTGGCAAAGCCTTCAGAACCTACCACCAGCTGGTCCTGCACTCCCGGGTGCACAAGAAGGACCGGCGGGCCGATGCCGAGTCGCCGACCATGTCCGTGGACGGGAGGCAGCCGAGGACGTGTTCTCCGGACCTGCCGCCCACCCTGGATGAGAACGGAGCCATCGACCGGGAAGGTGGCTCAGAAGACGGGTCCGAGGACGGGCTTCCGGAAGGGCTCCCCCTGGGTAAGCTGCTCTGTTGTGTGTGTCCCCCCCACCACGCCCCGGGAACACTAGCAAGCAGGCTTGGGGGGAGGCAGAGCTGGTTTGGAGTCCTGGCTCTTTTTGGTGTCACCCTCTTGTAAGTCACTTAACCTCTCAGGGCCTTCATTTTCTCATTTCTGTAACAATAGGGTTGAGTTTGAAAGGCTTCTGGCCATTCTAAAAATGAGGTGATTTCTTGGGTTGCTAACAAAAGTCACTCATTATTGTAACTCAGGCATCAGCCTAAAGCGGTGCCCTTCGCTGGGGCGATTTAGTCCCGAGTGGACGAGGGGCACTGTCTGGAGACAGTTTCGGCTGTCGCGGCTGGGTCGGTGAGTGCGGGCTCCCCGTGAGTCGTGGCCAGGGATGTGCTGGCCATCCTCCCGTGTACCGGGCAGACCCCACGGCAGAGTGACCTGGCCCCAAATGTCCCTTTCTATTGGGGCCAGAGCGTTCTTATGTTTATTCCAGATGGACATGCGTGGGTACAGCAGGTCCTGGGAGTGATTATCAGCCAGAGCAGGAACGTTACTGTTAGAGAAGCCATTCGGTGCTGCCTGGTACCCCATCCTTTCTGTCCCGGGCAGGTATTCAACAGTCAGTGCAGTAACTAAAACAGTTTGTAAAGTAAAGAGAATGTGAACATACCAAAGATGTTTGAAAGAAGGTCTCATTTGCTCAG
This sequence comes from Vicugna pacos, assembly GCF_048564905.1. Classification (NCBI taxonomy): domain Eukaryota; kingdom Metazoa; phylum Chordata; class Mammalia; order Artiodactyla; family Camelidae; genus Vicugna; species Vicugna pacos. Next base: position 39,500,834 of record NC_133005.1, on the reverse strand, counting down.
TCAGGTTTTTTAATGTACTAAAGGCATTTATAGGAAGTGGAAGCCCTCACTGAAGGCTTGTTGCCGTATTTCTTGCATCCCAGTGGGCATTATCTCGGGCAGAGGATTCCACCTGGGGTTCAGGTCTTGCTCATCTTCACTTAAACCGCAGCTTCTCGTGTCCATGTAATAATTTGTTTGAATAGAAGACCCTGCTGCTGGAGGAGTTCATAAACCCCTGTGTGTGTAATCAGCACGTGAATGATGAGCACATGAATTAGTCTCGGAGAAACATCATCGTTTACAGAAGTGGTCTTGGGTTTAAACAAATGCTGTCTTTCACTGTAACTTGACTGTGTGTTGTTTTCTCTAAGAACTCAGTGTATGAGTCCCAGGATGAATGTGCCCAGATAACCCATCTTCTCTTAAGTCAGTGCCCAGTTCTCTTTCTGATCATGTGATGGATGTGAGAGCAGTAGTTTTCATATCAAATATTTAGGATGTTTTGAGTTTCCTGGAACACAGGAAACCTAGCACTCAGCATGCTGACAATCTTCAGATTTTAGAAATCTAGAAAACGCATTATAGTGTCTTAATGACATCATAAAAATGGCTTTAAACACAGCCTCTCGTCTTCTAAGTGATTCCTCTTAGCATCAGTTCTGTTCGTGGGCCTGCAGTATGGGGAGGTAGTCAGGCCTGTGAGATGCCCCAGAACCCTGAAAGAAATGAGCTGGCCAGTTGCATTCTGCGGGTAGTTGGTGTGAGCAGAAGAATTGGGTGGAAAACCCAGGCTCAGTTGGCAGGCGGGAAGAAGAGCCCAGAATAGCTGGGAGCGCCAGGACTCGCAGGAGTCTGGTTCTACCACTGCGTCGTTCTGTGAGCCATGCCATGTTGCTTAACCTTTCTTTGCCCTGATTTCCCTGTTTACAAAATCAGTTCATCGACCCTTGCCTTCCACCTCCCAAGGATGATTTCACTTGTCTGTTCATAAAAACTCCTTTAAAGGGCAGCACTACAAAATCAAAGCTGATGCTAAAGGATCAGGACCAGGTAGAGTGGACACTGCATGTCCTTTGTGTTAGAATAAAGGCATTCCGTAACTTCGTGGATGTGACGCAACATCCCATAAACCCTGACACAGAGTTGGAAGTAGGAGACTGCAGTGAGGCGCAAACCCAGCTGCGGACTCAGCTTTGGGTGTGACTGCAAGAAGGAAAGCTGGGTGTTCCTTCCAGGTTAGGGAATGGGTCTTCCTGAGCTCGCATTATGGTGTGGTTCCTCGTCTAGGTTTCCTTTACTGTTACTTATTATCTGCCTGGCTTTCTGTAGATTTATATACCTGTAAGATCAAAAAGCAAAGTAAATAATTTTTTTTAACTTTTATAAATAGGTTTAGTAATAGTTCTTGCAAATTGTTTTTTTAAAAGTCTTTATGACACCTTTTTAGATCCAGGGTTTTCTGTGCTATTTTAGAGTGTGTAGAGGTTTGGAGGTGGATATGCTGTCCTCAGGGATGTTTAGGGGTGACCGAGATTTATACAGTCCTGTCTTTATTGTACCTGGAGGCTAGCCGTGTTTTGCTTGTAAGTGGCTTTTTAAAATCAGTAAAATCTATAAATCCAGACTGCAGAATGTGGAAGGAGCCAGGAAGAGGTCATTTAGTTGGAAATTATAGTTTTTCAAGGCAAAATGACCAGTTATGGTAAATTTAAAGAGAGGACCTGACTTCTGTTGTACTTCTGTTGTAACGTATGTAACATGCCCGGCGACCAGTGGAGGTTCATCTGGAACTTAACATACTCGTGTGGTGGAGTGGGTATTTTAACTGTAGCGTCTCTGACGATCTTGGGGGGCTGGTGTGGGAAGTACAGTCATTCATTAGCGCCCCCAGGAGACCTTTGTTTACTCCCTTGCACACAAGATACACTGTCCCGATCGTCCTGCTGAGAGTGAAATTTAAAGTTTAACCATTGTCATTTGGGGACAGATTTTGACTTATCAGCTACATTTTGCCCGTGTGAGTGCTGGTGGACAATATAATCTGCTTTCCAAAATGTTACTAAATTTTGACAAACTTTCCTAGGTGTTTGCCCAGGGCCAAACTTTTTATTTTCTGTAAAGATTAAGTTGTCCTTACTACCCTCTAGTGGCAACTTGCTTAATCTTAAAATAAAAAACTTTTTTTTCCTCTGGTGGTTGGGAAAGTTGGCGATCTGTATTGGCTCAGTTTTCTGAATGACTTACTCTGATGAAGCTGGTTATTCCAGCCTGTATGCAGGTCCTGCTTGAGTTTGTCAGACCCTGCCCGTTTCAGACTTGCTGGGAAAGCATTTCAGTCTGTTATGTAGTCTTGTGATAGAGGCAAATGAAGAACTGAATCTCTAACAGTGAACTCTGCTACACTCAAAAAACTGACACACACACATGCTGTCCTACTGCAGACAACCTCAAAACAACATTTGGTGTGTTCTTAGTGTTTTTGGGTTACCCCAACACCTCATATAAAAATTATTTTATACTTTCCAGAAATGTTCCTATCAAGAATATTTGTCAGCTCACCCTGTTCACATACTTGAGCTGTCTTCTTACATGAATATTTTTGTTTCTGTTTTAAGATAAAAATGATGATGGAGGGAAAATAAAGCATCTTACATCCTCAAGAGAATGTAGTTATTGTGGAAAGTTTTTCCGTTCAAATTATTACCTCAATATTCATCTCAGAACGCATACAGGTAAGGAACTTCTAAGATTTTTTACAGCATGTATTATTTCAAAGGGTCCTGATCTGGGTCTGATTTTGTTCTTATTGTGAGATATTCTGCTAGTGCCTTGGAACAGCTGAAGAATAAATGCGGTGTGTTGATTGTAGCTGTCATTTTGCCTCCTTTAGTGTCACTGTAACAAACTTGTTTTGAAGTAAGTTTTTGGTTTAATTTCTGATTCCTTTATCCTAATTCTCATCTTATTAAAACTGCTTTAATATTTTTTAATACCACAGCTTTTTGGTATTTTTTTTTTATGATTTGGGGTGGGGTGAATGTCTTTAGTAGTCTTTAGCTCGCAGAAGCAGCTGCAGCATGGTGTTCACCAGGCTGTGTGGACATTTTTTGCATCTTTTACTCACTGGTTGTACAACTTTAGACAAATTATTTAACCTTTCTGTGCTCCAGTTTTCTTTGTTGTAAAAGTGGGATAGTAATATTCCCACTTCTGTAAGGCTGTTATGAAGATTAAATGAGATGAGTTTAAAGTGTGCTTTTAATTTTTTAAAATTAAAGACCTGAGTTCACATTTTCAAATATTTGGTGTAGAAAGGGTGATAAAACAATCAACTCATGACTGATCCTGGATATGAAGGTGAATAGGCAAGAAGGGAAGAGGAAGGAATTCCACTTTCTGTCTGAGATTCTTCTGGTTTCAAAGGTCTGTGTTTGGATGCTTTTCATAAACTTCCATAATAGAGTGACATTTCTTGTTTTAGGTGAAAAACCATACAAATGTGAATTTTGTGACTATGCTGCAGCCCAGAAGACCTCTCTGCGGTATCACTTGGAGAGACATCACAAAGACAAGCAGGTCGATGTTGCTGCCGAAGTCAAGAACGATGGGAAGAACCAGGAGACCGAAGATGCACTTCTAACCGCTGACAGTACGCAAACCAAAAATTTGAAAAGATGTTTTGATGGTGCCAAAGATGTTAAAGGCAGCCCACCTGCAAAGCAACTGAAGGGGATGGCTTCTGCCTTTCAGAACGTTCTGGGCAGCGCTGTCCTCTCACCAGTACACAGAGATACTCAGGATTTCAGCAAAAATGCAGCTGATGACAGTGCTGATAAAACGAGCAAAAATCCTGCCCCTGCTTATTTGGACATGCTAAAAAAGAGATCAGCAGCTGAACCTCAGGCCAACAACCTCATCTGTAGAACAGAAGTGGACGTCACCCCGCACCCAGATGGCAGTGCGGCCCACGGCGTGGAAGTCGGCCACAAGGAGAAGCGAGCGGAGGCTGCGGCGGACTGCAAGTACAGGCCAGGCGTGGACTGTCAAGAAAAGCCGCTGAACCTATCCCTCGGGGCTCTCCACGGGTGCCCGGCGGTTCCTCTGGGTAAAAGTGCAACCACAAGTAACACCTGCCCGTTTTGTACCTTCAAGACCTGTTACCCAGAAGTTTTAACGATGCACCAGAGACTGGTGCATAAATACAACCCCAACATCCAGAAAAGCTATAGAAACAAGTCTTTACTTCAAAGTAGACGGACCGGATGCCCGCCAGCTTTACTGGGAAAAGACGTGCCCCCGCTGTCTGACTCCTACAAGCCCAAGCCCAAGCCCGCCCTCCCAGCGCAGCCCAAAGCCCTGCCGTCCGAGAAGGCGAAGCCCCGCCCCGCCGGGCCCGGCAGGGCCGCCCTCACTTCCGGGATCGACGCCAGCACTTTAGCCCCGAGTAACCTGAAGTCCCACCGGCCGCAGCAGGGAGTCGCGGGGCAGGCGGCCACGGCCACCAGGCAGCAGTCTTCCGAGATACTCGTTAAAACCAGCATTTCTCCGGCTCCGGACAAAACCAAGAGGCCCGAGCCCAAACTCAAGCCTCCAGTGGGGGCCCCGGCCCAGCCCCCCGCGGGCAGCAGCGCCGTCAACGGCTGTGCCGACCACCCCCCCAAGAACGACGGCCCCTGGGTGCCCCCGGGCCGAGACTACTTCTGCGGCCGGAGCAGCGGCGCCGAGCTGGCGGAGCCGCACCCCAAAAGGCTGAGGCCGGGGGCGCCGGCCCTGGACGTGGACCAGTCCGGCCCCAGTTACCGCAGGGGCTTCGACCTCCCCAAGTACCACGTGGTCCGCGGGATCACGTCGCTGCTGCCCCAGGAGTGCGTGTGCCCTCCGCCCACGGTGCTGCCCCCCAAGCCCAGGTTCCTGGGGTCCGGGGAGGCCGACGCGGCCGGCGTGCTGAGCGTGCAGAAGCCCTACGGCGGGGCCGGAACCCTGTTCCCCTGCGGCCCCGCGGGCCCCGCGGCCGGCCCAGCGCTGGAAGGTACCCCCGGCGGGCGTCCAGGGGAAGGGGGCGCGGTGGGGGACTTCTGAAGGGGCCAGACGTTCTTAGATGTGGCAGTGGTCTGGGACCCCAAGAATCAGCCCCGCAGGGGAAAGCTTATTCCTCAGTGTTTCATTTCTCCCTTTTAATTTCGTTTTCTCCCTTCCTTGGGGTGGTGGGTGGGGGTCATGGAGAGTGGCTGGGGACCAGGAGACTGATCCTTTCCTTGCTGTTGAAATTTCAGGTGTCATTTCTACCCTGCTCACCTCACCTCATCCTAGTCTCGTTTTCTCCTTTGCACGTTAAGGCAGTGCCCAGCACCCCAGCCCAGCCCAGCCTGGGAGGTGGGAGATGTGGGGCACTTCCTTCCATGCCTTTCCACCCTGACTGGACTGTGAACTCATTCAGGGCAGAAAACACATTTTATGGACATTTGATGTGGAGCCCTGTCACGCGCCCTCGCACAAGGGGGTGCGAGGGGTCCTCGGTAAATACCCACGAGGACCCTTGGTCTACCAGAGCCGAAGGTGTAAGCACTGCTGGTTAAACAATCTTTTGAACAGCTTTGATGTTAGGACCTACAGAATTATGCTGCCTTATTTAGCCTTGGTTAAATAGTAAGTGAATTTTAAAAGGGAAGTTTTTCTCAGGATTGTCCATTGTTACTGTTCTGTCTCCTCGTGGAGGTGTTCTTATAGCCCCTGCTCCCTCATGGCAGCGATTCGTAGAGGTGTTACCTGTGCGTGTGAAAAGGTAGAGCAGAGTGTCCTCGGCGCCTGTCCTACTTGGCAAACGGGATCAAACCAGCATGCCTGCCTTTGCCAGACAGAAGCTCTGCGGGTCTGTCTGCCCCAAAGGGACAGATCCATTTTAAACTCCTCAGTTTGTATTAATTTCGAATTAAGGATTCTGTGTGGTGACAGTCTTATCAAGGATGGCTTGATACCAGTTGATCTGGTAGGGACAGCAAATTACAAAACAATTGCTTTCACACACTCCAATTTTATAAAAATTGTGATGAAAAGTTAATTTTTGCTGCCTTTTGATTAAAAGCGTCCATTCTTTCCCCCCTTGATGCTTAAAATGGACATGAGTCATAACTGCCTGCTTGAAGAGAAAAGCTTTATATTGCAAGTAAATTGGTCTTTTCCCTCCTTCTTCCACCCAGTTTTGGTTCATGGTGCACAAAGGTTTAAAATTTTTATGCTCCTGTTTTCTTTTGGCTTTTTAATTCTTACTAATGACTGACTAGAACTTAGATAATTTTAGCTTTAGTGACTTAAAATGCTGTGCTAAGAAATGTCCTCATGGGACTTAAAAATATGTCACCTGTAACTTCTCAACATGTATCTGTCTTATGTGTTCTGATCATTTGATCAGTTAGGAATTTTGCAAATTGACTTCTGACAACCCATGCACTCTCACCTAATTGTGGAACTTAATTCTAAATGCCCTTTTACACTTTTTGTTTTTCAATCAGGAAAAAGGCCAGTGTCTTATCAACACTTATCTAGCAGCATGCTACAAAAGCGGAACTATGAGAATTTTATTGGGAATGCACATTATCGACCAAATGACAAAAAAACTTGATTTTTCTATTTTGGGGATGAAAGGTGAGCATATATAACATACTGATTTTATTTAATTGAAAGCAAACCATCTAGCTTATCCAACATAATAATCTGAAGTAAAATTGCTTTTAATGTGAATGTTGAGGTGTTTTAAAACAGAGTCCTTAGGGTATCTGGATCTCAGTGGTGATGATAATGGTCAAAACAGTAATAACAATTGGAATTTACTAAGCATTTATTTCGTGCCGGGCATTGAATGAAGTGTCTACTCGTTGTGAACTCATTTACTCTTCTTATAGCAGGGGACTCAAGGGCAGAGGATAGCCAACTGCCCACCACCTCGTTTTGTCAATAAAGTTTTATTGGCACACAACCACAGCCATTCCTTTACATACTGTCTGTCTGTGGTTGCTTTGTGCCACAACAGCAGATTCTGACGGATTTCGTGGCCTGCAAAGCTGAGAATATTAACTGTCTGGTCCTTTACATAAAAAGTTGGCTGACCCCTGGATTAGGAGGTTCTGGGCCCACTTTACAGATGTGGAGACTGAGCCTTGCATTAGGTAACTTGTCCAAGGCCTTATTCTGCCTAGTTTTGATCCTAGGTCTGCACCGTCCAAGGCCTGTGCTCCAACCCTCCAGTTTAAGTTCTTGTTCAAAGCCTTTATAAAACCTTATCTGAGGGGAGTGGGACAGAGCAAGTAGGTTTATTTTGACTTTTTGGTTCACATCGCAGAGGTATCTAACTAGAGATACCTAATAGTCTCGGTAGTGTCCTGGGAGGCGTACACACGTTAGTTTAGTTAATTCCAAGTTTGGGCAGAGGGCATGGTGTCTATGTGAGAGTTACACTGGGACGCTTTTAAAGTTAAATTGGTTGGAAAGATTGGGGCTCTTGGACAAGATTTAGTTCCCTCTCAGATGACTCTTGTCCGGTTAAACCACCACAGCGTCCTCATGGAGCAGTCTCTTGACTGACGGCCTGCTGGTTCTTGGTACGGAGATGAGACACTCTCGAGGTCCAGGGTAGAATTTTTCCCCGAGGCTCATGGGGCGCGTCAGCCGGTGCAGTTCTGATGACATCAGTAGTACAAGAGTGGTGTCATCACAGGGATGAGATTAAATCCACTCTGCCTTGAAACATGAAAACAACTTACGGGTTAGAAGCAGCAGGTCATTTGCGCTATGTGTCCCAGCCAGTCGATAACGGCAAATGGGAACGGCCCTGGTTGTCCAGCTCAGGCCTCTTCCTGCAGCCTCTGGGCTTCTCTGCTTGCGTCTCCCTCCACCTGGAAACATCCTTCCTGCACCTTCTTGGCAAACAACCTCCTTCTGATATTTGGATGCTTCAGGACCAGCTCACATATCATTTCTGCAGAATATTGGCTGGGGGCTGGGGCTTGCCTGTTTGTGTTCCCTCTGTGCTGTGCTTCGTACCTGTTCCCGAACAGGTGCTGACTGAATGCGTGTTACACGGGTCTCATGCACCAGCCTTCCCATGCAGGAGGCTCTTCTGAGTCATTTGCTGTATTAAGTCCACGTCATGTGTTTTCCTTTCATCAGGTGTAAACTTGCAGGGTTTCTTAGAGGTGGCAGTTGTCTTTGGCAACTGTAACTGATGTAATTCTGGTTCTTGGTTAAATCATCTTCAGTAAATCACAGTTAAGTAGATATTAGCATCTCCTAAATAATGCAGCTGATCTATTTTTTTAGTCTTCTGAGACTTTGCAAAATTTAAGCTTAAATTGAATCTGTTGCATTTCTGGGTCTCTATATAGTTCTATTTATTTGTTACACTTTTTGTTAAAAGATTTTTCTGAACTGTATTCAGTTTTATTCTAATCATTTTTATACCTTTTTCCTCCTTAGGTCTTGATGGATGTGTACTCTCCATGAAATTAAATTAGTTCATCTTTTGAAAAAGAAAATGGTGAAAGCTACTGAAATAAGCTGTGATTGTACTGTAAATATAACATATAAGGAACACTACGGTTTTGTAAAGTTGTTCTGTTAATTTTTGTACCAAATAGCAATAAAAACTATAGTTGAAACAGTTGGGTTGTACACAGATGGAGACCAGACATCTCTATTTTGCCCCAAATAATATTTTTTTTTAGAATTGACCAAATAAGAAATGGAATTTTTTGCATACTTGAGCGCTGCTGAAAAGAAATCATTTGGGTTGGGGGGGTGGGGCGGGGAGAAAGTATATAACGCTTGCACCTCAGGTAAAAATCTGTAAATATATGTTGTAAACCTGCTTGTTTAAATACTGTGTGTATTCTTTTTCTCTAATGTAGCTCATCACTTTGAGCAAGTTTCTGCTATTTGTCCTCTTTCATTTAAAATGTATGTTTCTAAAAAAAAATTTCAATGATTTGTATAATGTTAAATCCTCCACAGTCTATTGTCTTTGACAAAATTGTTAACTGAAGCATCGACCTATGATACGTGCTGCGTGATCGAGGTCAGCCGTTCTGACCTGGGTGCCCTTTACTGCAAATTTCAGGGCATCATCCGAGAAGGACCTCGATCCACCATCCTTTTCTGAGTAAATGGGTGGTTTGTGGGATTTTTAAGTGCGTGTGTCTACAGAGAAGTATTCCTTCTGTAGGCCAGCTACACGTTCAGTAAACATACCACATTGTATGTAGAGTTACTTAAATTTGTTTTCTATCAAGTTAATCATTTCTGTTGGAAAATTCGTGGGGTTTTTTTTGGCGTTTGCCTAAATTAGTACATTAAAAAATATAAACGCTGAACTATACATGTGAATTACATACATTGGAAGCAATTTTAAAGGAAACGAGGGTGAATTTTAGGTTTGTATTTGGAGGGCTGGGTGCGCCTGGCATTTGGGTTAACTGTGGACACACTCAAGTTAATCACGGGCACGTCAGTTCTGCACCAGGAGTGGTGCCCGGGGAAGAGGGACTCAGTTCTGAGACCTCAGTTGTCTTCCCAGGGTTGGCTGGTTTGAAGCAGCGTTTTTGTCAGTGTACAAGCAATTTGGGTTTTTAAAAGAGAGGATAGCCACCAGCCGGCTTACTAAATGTTTTAAACTTTTGTTCCTTTAATCCTCTGTCCACGGCTGAGTGTATTCAGCAGTACCTGGGTTTAGCGACCACAAAATATACTTTATGAAGAAACTGTATCAAAATAAATTTGCACTGTTAATTTGTCTTGCCCGGCCCTTCTCCATCAGAGGAAGGGTAATGTCCTAAAAGAATCCTGATTTTTTTTGTTTGTTTTCATTATGCAACATGACGCCTACTTGATAGAGAAGTCTTAACTCCCGTGGGCAAAGGGAGGCCTAATTGGAGAACAGTCTTCTGGCATCGCGATGAAGTGCTTTGTATCAGGAAAGTGTACACTATTTACTTTTTTCCTGTCCACAAGCTGAGCCATATGTACATAATCTAGATGTTTGTTTTCATAGTTTTGCACTTTTATAGCCTATTTTTGAAGATTAACACATTTACAAGATAATTGACCTGATCTTGACCTAATCCAGTGAGTGTTCCAGACAGCTTGCTGTGACTATAAATATAAATCCTAAAAGTGGATACATGATAATAGAGGGCTGAAATTTAAATCTGTATTTAAAAAAAAAAATCACCAAATCTATTTGAAAACAAGTCAATTCGTGTTTTGCTGAAATTTGGGGGCTTTTAGATTTCTCCTTTTTAACTACGTTTCTGAATGCATACAGATGTCAGTTTTTTTTTTCCCCCACAGTCCTTGTTCTCCAAAATATATTTTTTTGGTCCATCAGTATTAACTATTGGGATACTACTGGTTTTGTGTATTTTTTTTTTTCCTTTGAGACAACAGTACATATAATAGAGGTACAATCCTTTGGATTTTTTGTTTATGTATTTATTTCATTCCAGTTTGATTTATTTTAATTGTTGATACTTAAGTTGTCAAACTGTAGACATTACTTGTTTTATTTATGATATATTTCAGCTTAAAGTTATGTTATTATATGTGGATGTAAATATAGATTTGGTGTTTTGCAGTCTTGGGCTCTGGTCGTTATTGTGTCCCTGGTTTCTGATTTTGTTTTCATTTTTTATAAATACAATTTTAAACGTCTACAGTAGTAGAGAGATTAGTATCATGAATCCCCATGTGCTCGCTGGCAACATCTGTCACTTTTTTTGGTGACCCCTGCCCTTTCCCGAGTATTTTAAAGCGAATCTTAAGATGATTTAATTTCATCCCTAAAATACTTCAGTAAGTGTGTCTCATGGGTAAGTGCTTTTCCTGATCACATCTAACTAGATGCACAGCAACTTTGCATGACCAGCCTCCGTGCCTGCCCTTCCAGGTAGTCGCAAGGACGTTGGTAAGTTGCAGTCAGGATCCAAACAAGGTCCACTTTCTCGGGTTAACTGATGGTTCCTTAAGCCTATTTTAATCTAACCCCCACCCCCGCCCACACACACCCACACACTTTGTGGCATTTTATTGAAGAAACAGAGTCATTTGTCACACACAAGCTCTCACCTTCTTGTCTGGATTTACTGCGTATTTGTGGCTTCATCTAACCATTTCTCTGGCTCCACGGGTGAATCAAGTCTAGAGCTTTAAAGCAGATGTGCGCTCAGTTTTGGGGGAGGGCGTGCTTCTTCCTCCCATCGGACTTTGGTATCACTCTGGACGCATAGTGTTTGGTTTTCCAGTCCGAAGTGATGGTGGGTTCAGATGTCGGGCTAAGCAGCCAGTTCCCCACCAACCTTTCTCGTCTGGATTTTAGCGTCATTGCTGAACATGAGGAATATTGCAAAAGGTGATTTTTGAAGAGGTTCTATCATTCCTTCCGCACTTACTAGTTGGAATTCTGTAAAGAAGGTCTCCCTTGTGCTGGGTTGGTGACCCTGAAATACAATTTGAATAAAAAAGTTATAAAGCTTGATTCCCCTTTTGATGAACCAGCTTTGAGAGCAGGGAGTCCGTGCCCTGCGTTTTCCAGGCGTGACTGGTGAGTGAGCATGAAAGTGTCACGTCATGAAGTCATCATGCATTTGACGTATTTTAAGCAATTGCAGAGTCGCTTTGATGCTCAAGGTCTCCTTTGAGTTGGCTCAGCATGTTTTGGGCACAGCCTGAAGTAGCCCCTTAGCTTTTTGCCACGACAACGAGTTCTGAGCTCATCTTGCAGATTACCTGCCGCAGCCCTGGAGGCAGTGGTCTCCCCAGGGACCCTGGGGCCCTCTTATGGGAGGTGGCAATTAGGGGTGGCAATTTGGGGGTAAGGGGTACTCATTACAGCTGGGTTGCTTCAGCTCCTGGGCCTTTTTGACGTAGGGGACAAGGAAATACTTTTTTTTAGGGGTAGAGGTAATTAGGTTTGTTTATTTACTTACTTTTTAAGTGGAGGTACTGGGGATTGAACCCAGGACCTTGTGCGTGCTAGGCAGGCACTCTACCACTGAGCTATCCCCCTGCCCCTACACTTTTTTTTTAAGGGGGAAAAATCGACGAGCTGTCCTGCTGCTTTTAATTCAAATTTAAGATAGCATTTTCACTAATTTATATTTAATTCTCTGAACACCTGGATCCCTGATGATATGACCTACCTACTTCATTCCACTAACAAATCACGATGCTAATATTGTCACTAACAGCATGATTACCAAGTGAAGCTTTCAGTTAAGAAAAAAAAATAGTTTTACTTATAGCACACTAGGAAATTTAACGTTAGAAATTATTAGAAATTCACCCCAGACCTGCTGAATCAGGAACTTTGTGGGTGGGGCCAGCCGTCAATTCTTCCAGGGTCTCTGCCGAGTAACTTCCACTCAAGAGATGTGCCACGTGCTCTGGAATAGAATTACTTAACCTGTGGGCACAGCCGCAGCCTCCCCGCTGTTAGAGTCAGTGTTTTCCATCTTTAGACACTGCTTTGGCTTTCTTCTTTTAAATAGTTTTATTATGCAAAACATGCAATTCCATAGTCAAAGCTATAAAACCAGGTATGTTCGGAGAAGTCTAGCTTTTCATCCCATTCACCCTGTTCCCTCCCGTCTCAAAAGTGACACTATTTAAAAATTAGCTTTTGATTTATCCTTCCATTGTTTCTTTTTGAAAAGATAGGGACCCAGGCAGTGTATTCACATTTCCTTCTGCAAAAAGGAGCGAACAGTGCACATTAGTACAGGCTGATTTCAGGGCTGTTTCATTAATGTTAAGAATGAAAGAGTACACTTTTCCTCCTAAAAATCAAATGACTCAAAGAAAAAAATCTTAATTTGGAGAGGTGGAAGTTGGTGGCCTCTGCCTGTTTTTGATTACTCGGCACATCTTGACCGACCTTCTGCTCAGAGCTCGGTGCTTAGTGCTAGGTGCTTAGTGCTAGGGATGTGTGTCCCAGGAATCCAAGTTGAAGTCATGAGTTGTCTCCCCTCGGGCCTGACCCTCTCCACGGGAGTGCTGCATACGGACTGGAAGCCGGTACGCAGGCCCACTTCCGACGTGCTGCAGTGGTGGGGGAACCCAGGAGAGAGTCACCTGGAGAATGGAGGTGAGCCGGGTGGTGAGGCCAGGTTCCAAGCTGAGACCCCAAAATATAAAAGTTGCTGGCCATGCGGTGTGAGCCTTTGATACAGCAGCCTGTAATAAGGCTAGAGGCAGGGAGGGCTCTGCGATCGGGAAGCCTCTATGTGTTTGAAGATGTGAACGGAGGCCAGCGTGGCTGCAGACTGCAGGGCTCGGCCTTGGCAGTACTGTACTTCGGGACCAGGTTGCTGTTGTGGGGCCGTTCTGTGCGCTGTAGGACGTGTAGCAGCATCTCTGGTCTCCACCCAGCAGATCCCAGTGGCACCCCTCCTCCCCCACCCCCACCCTGTGCTGACAACCAGAAATACCTCAGGCAATCCAAATGTCCCCTGGGGTGAACCACTGCTGAGGACGAGTTTGGGCAAGTCAGGAAGTCACATTAAATGTGGGTAACGACTCAAGGTTGAACTAAGCACAGTGGGAGTTTTGTAAATGTTCGGAGTTACATTTTAGGATAACTGGAGAGCAGACCAGAGGGGCAGGGGTGAAACTAGGTGCCCTCTTTCCTTAGTACTTAGTTACTCAAGTGATTAAAAGAAGCCAGAAAAATTGTGACTGTTAATTACTTCTATGCACTGAAGACTTTTTTTTTCTGCACCATTTCCCAAATAGCTAAAGTTCAAAATTTTTGCATGGGTAGACTGACCAGATCTTAGCTCAAGTTGGGCAAGTGCTGAAAAAGAAATAAGGCAAGAGCCCTCGTGGCGGTGCAATGTCAAGGTGAGAGAGCTGATTCCAGAGGCTGAACTCGACTATAGTTGGACAGATGAGGAGCCCGAGGTTCCTAGAAGGCCACATGTGTCTCCAAGGCCAGACAACAATGTGGGGCGCTGTGACGGACAGGCTTGGATCTTTTGGTGAATCTTCTGTTAACACTTGGCTTTCTTTCCGAGGGTCAGAGAGAACACGCAGAATCTCAGGTTCATTTTCAGACTTTGTTAGACCTAAGCCTTCCCTTCTCTTAAGCAGTTTTATGGCGCCTGGGTGACATCTCTGTGCCAGTGCTCAGGACTTGCGGACCTGATGTTAATCCAATTGTACGTCCTTTCAGTGAGATTCTACCTTCTAGTATGAACAGGACATATTCATGTGACAAAGATTTCCAACCTGTGAGTTTAAGAAAAGGCACAAAGGAACAAGACAAAAATCCCATTTCTTATCTGCCCTTAAACACACATCCAACTCTAGAACGTCTGTGGCCCTTACAGGCTGTAGCCGTCCGGTCACCGGGCACATCTCCCAGCCTGACCTCCCCCAGGTTCTGGCTGCCGGGTCTGGGGTGGGGCTGAGAAATCTGAATGCCGACCAGGCATGCCAGGGGGTTCTTATTTACTCCAAAGGCCGGGAAATTACCTAAACTTCCTAGACATTCTATTTGGAATTCTAAGTGACCTGAAATAGCTTCACGCTGGCAGCTGTAATCTCACCATCATGATTATTTAAACGCCCCTGAGCTTCGCGGCTCACAGGGATCATGTCAGCGGACCACTTACTACCGTCCTCGGCCCAGGGGTTTTCACTTTGGCCGCCATCGGCCCCCGCAGGGATTTTAGGAACAAGTGGGTCTTTACCTTCCCTGCCTCTGACAGGGCAGGACCCCGAGGGTCAGGGCTCTGTCCACCTTCATCCAAACTCAGGACTGTCTCAAGCCCCGTCCCCGCCCCTGAGCCCAGACGTGTTGCTCACGGCTGCCTCTTCCGCATCTGCACCTGGGTCCCCACCTGGCACCTGAGCTCAACATGCCCCGAATGGACGGCCTCCTGTCACTGCCCGTCTTCCTCACTCCGATGAGTGGACCAAACCCTCGTGGTCACCCTGGACGCCTCTTTCTCATTTCTCATCCAGTCTAAGAGCAAACCCGTTCCCTCTGTTCCTTCAAAACACCCGCAGACTCAGGCCCGTCTTCGATCACCCCCACCGATAACACCCTAGACCAAGACGCAACTTCGCCCTGACGACAGCCGTCACCTCCCGAGTCTCCCCTCTTCCCTCTGTAGCTGCTTCTTCTTCCATCTAACCTCCATGCGGCTGCCTGCACAACCTCTTACAGCAGACAGGATTTTACCCTGTCTGCGCTCAAGCCCTCCAATGGCCTGTATGACTCAGACACTAAGACCCGGCGCCCGCCATGGCTCTGCTCACTGGGCCGGACCCTCATTCCCCTTCCCTCTTCTCACTGATGACAGCAGCCCCCCGGGACTCGCTTTTCCCGCTGGAACCTTCTAGGAGCCTTCCTTTCACCAGCGGTGCCATTGCTGTTTCACACCTGGCACCACGTTGACCTCGGATAATCTGCATCCAAGCACTCCTATGTCACCCGCGCCCCCAGCCGTCCCAGCCCTCCCCCCAGCCTCTGGCTCGGACATTTTTCTTCACAGCACTCGGCACTACCTGCGGTCTTACGTGTGCTTGTTTTATCACCTTGAAGAGAGGAAGGTGACCACCCCGAGGGCAGAAATTTGTTATCAGTGTGTCCCCGGGGCCCAAGCAGAGCTGGGCACTCTCAATATTTGTCGGTAGGTTGGATGGATGGATGGATGGATGGATAATATATGTGGTTTATCCTAACCCGCCAATTCTTTAAATATGGAGAAGGGGTTGTCTAGAATTATCTCAGAATAGCCTCATACCTTTGAAATGATTTACTGAGTTATGTGACATGAGCATTTCTATCTATCCATGGTAACAAATGTAAAGTACACTCACCACTGGTTACTTTTTTTTACTTTATATGTATATGTGTGTGTGTGTGTGTGTGTGTGTGTGTGTATTGAAGTATAGTGAGTTTACAATGTTGTGTCGATTTCTGCTGTACAGCATAATGCTTCAGCCATACATGAACATATGTATTTTTTTTTCATATTCTTTTTCACCAGAAGTTACTACAAGGTTTGAATACAGTTCCCTGTGCTACACAGTATGAACTTGCTGTTTGTCACCACTGGTTAGTTGTTACTTAGTTATGTAGCTATTATGATTGTTTCTTAGACATCACCCTGCCAAGTGAGGGGAGTTTTACAGAGAGGAGCATTCGTGGGACAGGAATTTTAGAGGAATGAAAGGTAGCCAGGCTCAGGGAGAGCATCAGTCTGGATACCTGAATGGTGGATTTTCACCGGGTGTGTGTGTGGGTGGGGGTGAGAGTGGTGGGGGTGGCCGGGGGGCAGACTTTGATCAGATGACTGGAGATCAGGGATAGTGCTTGGAAAAGGGGATTATTCCCATCTCAGAAGTTTAGCCATTCACAAGTCCCCTGTGTCTAGAAAAAGCTTTCCTTGGTCTGTGCCAACCCAAGCATCATTCGTTGTTGGAAAGGTTGACAGACCATGGTCATTCTTAAGACTTTTGTCTTCAGAATCGCTTTAGACTCTTAAAAACTTCTTCAGGGGCCTCACAAGGTTTTGTTTCTGCGGGTTATGCGTATTAATATTTACCATATTCAAATTTAAAACAGAATTAAAACTTCAATTCAAGAGGAAAAACAATAAACCCACTGCATGTTAATATAAATAACGTATCTTTTCTTGGTAAATAGCAGATTTCCAAGGCTAAAGCATTTTATGAGAAAAGTGACATCGTTTCACTTTTTTTATTTTGTTACTCACTAGCATCTTACTGCCCAGCATCCGGTCTTTTGGGACATCACACATCATGTGGCCTCTGGAAAACTCCACTCATGAGAAACTGTGAAAATTGAATAACTTCCTAGTATTAGATCTTTTGACCCCTGTGGACCCTCAAGGGGTCTTGGGAACCCTCTGAGGTCCCTGGACCACACTGTTAGGACTTTCGGAATAAAAAACACAGTGACTGAGGGCTTTACAGGGGACAGAGGTGTTGCTCGAGCACCTCCTCAGTGCTCCATTAAAAAACCTAATTTTGTACAAAAGGCCAGACACTGTATGAGTCCACTTGGAGTAGTCGAATCCACAGGGACAGAAAGTAGGCTGGTGTTGCCACCAGGGACGAGGGGCAGGGGAGGAGGAGAGTTTAATGGGGACACAGTGGCAGTCTGGGAAGATGAAAAAGTTCCGGAGACGGCCATCACAGAAGCATGGCAACGTGCATGTGCTAATCCACTGGACTGTACACTTAAAAATGGTCAGTTTTGAGCCATGTATATTTTTGCCACAACACCAGCATCTCCTAATCTGAAAACTACGCCAGCGTGATGTGTCTTTATAAAACAGCACCATCATGTACATCTGTAGTGTAGGAAGTGAAACGTCCCTCCTGTAAAGACAACCACTTTCAACAGTTCAGACCTGATGTCTGCCGATTCCTCTTTATGCCCACGCTACGGTTTATTTATTACTGGGACCAGAGATGGGATAACCTTTGGAACATTGCTCTTTCCCCCTCTACTTAACAGAAGAGCCCTGAGCGTTTACTCTGTGCCAGAGACGGCACTGGGGGGCGGACTTTACATGCATTGTCTTAAGGTGGTGGATTTATTCTTGCCACTTGACTGATGAGAAAGCGGAGGCCCAGAGAAGTTAAGTAACTTGCTGACGGCTGGTAAAGCAGTTGAGCTAAGCCTGTGCTTTTGACATAGAGCTGGGTAGCTGGCTATAGTTTATACGTGAGTTTGGTAAGTGTGAATATTTCTGTGAATTAAGCTGAAGCAGTTCCTTGGATTTGATGACATTTGGCACCAAACAGGTCTCTAGTCATGAGGAAGGTGATGAGCACGATGCACTGCCGCCAGATGGTATGCGAGAGGTGTGTTCTTGAAGACGGTCAATAATCGAACACTGAATAATTCAAGGCGATTTTCCCCATAGAACTAAGTGACCAAGACCCTAAACATTTTGACACGGGGATGTGTTAAATAAACTTTGCCACCAGGCGGCGCTGTTGTAAACAAACTTCCTTCACTTGGCCAGCCAGCTTTGCTGTTCAACTATTTGGGACAAAGTTTCAAAGACAGAACAATAATGATTTGTGCCATTTCAAATGCTGCAGGAAATACGAGACTCCATTAACGCGATTGGGGGGGGCATATTTAACGTTTTTGTAGTTCAACGTCCCATGAGCTCGCCTTTATGGTCATCACCTGGTTGGTCCTTTTACTTACGGATTGTACACGGAGCAGAACGACACCGCTTCTATTTTGCTGTTGATTTTCAGGAATAACCAAAACCCAGTTTAATTTTTAAAAAAGGAAGAAAGAAACTGGTCGCCATCATCTTCCCCACTTTGCCTCAGTTGCTGGCTTCTGAGAGAGAGCCGGGGCAGGACGGAGGTGCCTCCTCTGGTTTGCAGGAAGGATGTGGGAAGGGCAGAAGGTTTAAAGCGATGATCCTGACAGGGCGAGCAACGAAGTCCTAACATTAAAAGAAATCTAGTCTTGGAGGAAGGCGGCCTCTGATCCCCCTGAGGAGGCTCAGGAGGGCTTCCTGGAAGAAGTGCCATCTCACCTGAGACTTGCACTTAGAGCTGGGAGGGTTTGCACTTGCTGTTCCTTCTGAGCTTCCCTCTGGAGGTTGAAGGCAGCAAGGCCCACTTGAGGGATCATCAGTAGGTGGGATCCACTTGATTAGAGAGTTTTCTGCCAGGGTAGGGTTTGAAGAGGCTGAACAGGTGCTGGTTAGCTGATTGCGGAGTCTCACACCATCCTGTGGCCAACAGAAAGACACTGCAGAGTGCAAAGTTACAGAACAACAGGGTCCACAGTTTTATCGACCAGAGGCAGAAAGGCATTGTTAAACTTGAGACTTGAACTTTTGGTTGAACTTGTGTTAACGCTCCCTCATTATTATCGGTTAGATTTTGAAGGTGAGCAGGCAAGTGTAGCGAGTTGGAAAATGGAATCCCCTAATGAGTCTTTTTATAGCTTTTTGCTGATCCTTAATATAAAGCAAATAATCACAAATCACGGCCAGCTCGATGGTCTCCTTTCACCTACAATACAAACGAGGCCTGGAGTTGAGAAGTTTGCAGGTTTTCAGAAGCACATCAGACTGACTGGACCCCTGTCTGACACAGCAAGGTCTTATTTTATGCAAATTTGAATTATGCAGATCTAAAATTGGGAATTAGGCACACGTTAGATAGAGTTCCATTGCACTCACCAAGTCTGCAGTAGTGTGAATCCCACAAAATTTGATATTCTCCAAGACTCATACATACTTCAGGCAGTGTGGACTGAGGAGTGGGGAAACGTCATGGCCACACGGTGGCGCCCGTGGTCAGGTAACAGAAATGCCAGCCATCCTTTGTTGAGATGAGATGTGAATTATCTGGCTTTAAACGATGTGTTTTCTTCCCTTGAAAAACATGCAGCTGCTCTCTAGTTCTAAGCTGGATATGCCTTTGAAACCAAAGACTGTGTGGCATTAGAAAACATTAAAAAATTCAAGTGAAAGATTGTAGCTGATTGCGTTTGCCTGTATCATAGCCTATTCTCTACGGTTGAAATCGCCATTTATGTAAAAATGAACCATATCATTTATGCAAGTGGTTAAAAATGACCACATGGTATTTCTCATGAGAAATGAGGGCCTTGCACACCCTCTCCTCACCCTAGTCCTGCTCTTCTGCTGCTAGACCATTTTGCCAAGCTTCTGGCCCCTCCAGCGACAGGACCACCAGCTCTCGTGTCTCAAATCCTCTTCATTCTGTTATACCAGGGAGTTTAGCTAGGCCGTGGCCGTGGTCCTCAAGACAGGTGCTGCTGGCATTTTGGGTGGGACAACGTTGTGTTGTGCAGGACTGTCCATTTACTGCAAGATGGAACGTTAGTATTCCTGCCCCCGGCCCCTGGAGGATCTGTCCTTTGAGTGGGTGGTACCTCCTTCAGTTGAAAACCCCTGCTCTCCTGCTGACCTTCAGAACTCTAACTAGTGCTGTCTGACTTTATTTCCCTATACTTAGTATTTCTGGCCTCCCCACCTTGTACAACAATGGTGATGATGGTACCCGCCCCATCTCATCACATCTCTGCTTCCACTTCTCTACTTACGTCCTTCGTACTTCTTCTGTTTCATATCTGAGACTTGATTTGGGTTCTGGAACCATAAGAACATTGTCCATACTTACATAGATTGATTCTTTTTTTTTTTAAACTTTTTTTTATTGAGTTATAGTCATTTTACAATGTTGTGTCAAATTGATTGATTCTTTTTTCTAAATCAAAGTATGGATGGTTTACAATATTGTGTTAGTTTCAGGTATACAGCAAAGTGATTCAGTTATACTCTATATCTACATTCTTTTTTTCTATTCTTTTCCACTATAGTTTATTACAATATATTGAATATAATTCCGTGTGTTACACAGTAAATCCTTGTTGTTTTGTAGCTTGATTCTAAATGCTGAAAAATCAGTAGTTACAACTATGTAAATGTCTTTATGGACTTACTTATTCTGGGTGTTTTATGCAAATGGAATCACACAATTACTTAGGATCCTATTCTCAAAGTTCATCCATGTAGTAGCAAGAATCAGTGCTTCATTCCTTTTTATGGCTGAATAATATTCCAGGGCATGGACAGAGCCCATTTGTTTATCTTCCATCAGCTGTTGGGCATCTGGGTTGTTTCCACCTTTTGGCTGTTGTGAATCGTGCTGCTGTGAAGTTGCATGTACAAGTTTTTGTGTGCATATCTGTTTTCAGCTGTTTGGGGTGTATTATCTAGGATCAGAATTGTTTAGTCATTGTGGGTCACAGTGCCACACATTGCTTTGCTTTTCTTTTTCAATATGAAAGCCCATTTTTAGTGTGTTATGCTCCCCCAGACTTTTAGTCTAAATGATGGTAATTGCTCCTTTTTGTTTTTTACTATTGAGTCTCCATTGCCTGGAACCGTGATAAACAAGAGGTGCTAAATAAATATATTTTAAGTAAATGAATGAATGACAGCCACCAAGACAACCCTTCATGACAAACACCGCCAAGACTTCTACCAGTGCTTGTCAGTGAATCTTGTTAATGACATTTGATATACTGTTATATATGTAATATATATTCTGAGCAAATAACTGTCTACAAGGACTGAATTATAGTGAATGTTTATTGACCCCTGAGTCATGCCAAGGAGCTTAGGCTGTATTTTGTTTTTAGTTTTTCTACCTCAATCTCACAAATTATGTGGGGTGTGGGGGCTACTCTTCCATTTAATTGATTAGAAAACTGAGGCCGTGAAGGGCCTAGATTCACACCCACAGCTTAGAGCAGTCTCTACTTAATTGGATTACTTTCTCTGGGAAGAACCCAGACACAGGTAGAGAAGGCGCTTGTGTTTCATAAAGGAAAGCCCATTAGAGCGACTTTCTTAAATGCACCCCAGGAAAGGTTTTCCGCAGGCAATGGTAATGCCAGCCTCTGTCCACACGGGGGCAGTATTCGCTAAGAATAGCGATGGCAGCGGAACAAAGGCCGCAGTCACCCGCCGCCAGGCTGGCTGCTGGGTGTCCAGGCCAAGTTTAGGAAATTATTCAGCAACTGCAGAACGCTGGGTAAACAGATACAGCACAGACCAGGCATCAGCTCCGAAAATCACAGCGAGGATTCTCACCTCTTCCGCGGGAGGGAAAGGGCCCACAGCGCACGCTCCCAGCTGCCCACGGGACAACTGCAGCTCCGCCCAGACGCGGCCGCGGTTTGCGCCCCGAGTCCTTATCGTCACAGACAGATGAGGACCCAAAGAAAGGGCACCGCTTCGCAGGAAGAGCTTTCGCTCGCCTTCTTCCGGAGAGGGCAGCCAAGCGCAGGACGAACGTCTCAGAAGCAGCTGAGAGCAACCGTCCAGGAAGACCTTCCCTTTGGGTGCGGGGCAGGGTGCTCAGATGTTTGGAATTCATTAACCAGTAACATTGAAAAGACGGTGTCATCATGGCAGTGGGTACCAAGCTTTGATCTTGCCGGTTAAGGGAGTGAAAAAATACAGTAGGCATTTATTCTTTTTTTAAAAAATTTTTTATTTATTTTATTTTTAGGGGGAGGTAGGTAATTAGGTTTATTTATTTATTTTGGAAGGGGTTACTGGGGATCGAACCCAGGACCTCACACATGCTAAGCATGCTCTGCACCACTTGAGCTGCTCGAGCTACACCACCTCTGCCCCATCCACCCCGAAAGGCATTACCTTATTCTAAAGGTGTTGATTCTTTCCGTTTGGGAGAAACTTGCTCAGGAAACAAGGCAGCAAAGGGCAAACAGCTTATCTG
The DNA here is from genome assembly GCF_048564905.1 of Vicugna pacos. Classification (NCBI taxonomy): domain Eukaryota; kingdom Metazoa; phylum Chordata; class Mammalia; order Artiodactyla; family Camelidae; genus Vicugna; species Vicugna pacos. The sequence continues at coordinate 39,478,517 of NC_133005.1, read as the reverse complement.
CGTTTCCCTAAACGCACTGCCTGTTTCCACCAGACTGGAGGAGACTCCTCTCCTTCTTCCTTCCTCTTCCTCTTTCAAACTGAAGTACACTTGACTTACAATATTGTATTAGATTCAGGTATACAACACGGTAATTCTATATATTTTATCAAACTTTTTTTTTTGCAGGGGGGAGGTAATTAGGTTTGTTTATTTATTTATTTAGAGGAGGGACTGGGGGTTGAGCTCAGGACCTGCGTATGCTAAGCGCGCGCTCTACCACTTGAGCTGTCCCCTCCCCCTGGTAATTCTGTATTTTTATATTCTACGCACCAACTCATCTAATTCTCATGACTCCCCTTTGAAATGGGAACTTATTATCATTCCCATTTTACAGGGAGGATACCAGACCTTGAAGAGCATATGTAACCTGCAGGCAGCCGGTGAGGACGTGGTGCAGAGATTCGAACTCAGCGGTGACAGCAACCCCGCCCCCCGCCCCCGCAACCACGGGGCCTCCCACCCAGCTCGGCTCTGCTGTTCTCTGCTTGCTCCGGGTTACTCTGGAAAGAAAAGACATGGGTTTCCTGATCAATTAAAGAACGACCATCACCGCACCAGACCAGCCAAGAAGAAAATCACCTGTGACCTCCCAGGCTCCAGGCAGCTAATGTGTGAGCGTGGTTCTTTTCATTGTTTCTTTTTTAGAGGGTTGTTTTTTTGAGGTTGAACGTTACAAACAAGTTTGCATCCTCCTTGGCTCACTTAACAGCACAAAATAAAGCATTTTCCCCAGGTGACAGCATCCTCTGGAGTCATCAGATCTGAAGGCTGTCGTACCGCCCACTGATGCAGAGATGTGTACTTGGACGGTACTTACCACCCTGTACTTCGTGCCTGGGTCGGCTTGGCCGCTGTAACAAGACAGAGCTGGCCGGTGCCACACACTGGGCGGCTTATAAACAGCAGAAATTTACTCCCCACAGCTCTGGAGGCTGGAGGCCTGCGTGAGATCAGGGGTCTAGCGTGGCAGGGTGAGGGCCCTCTTTGGGGCTGCAGACTTCTGTGTCCTCGTGTGGAAGGGACTAGGGAGATCTGTGGGGTCTCCTTTATAAGGTGGGCTTTCACTGATGAGGGCCCCCTCAATCACCCCAAAGCCCCCCACCTTCTGATATCATCACACTGGGCACTAGGATTCCCACACAGGACTCTGGGACGGACACAGACAGACAGAGCACAGCACCTACACTGAGCTGTCTGCTAGTGCTCAGTGTTTGTATACAGTATAAAACGCTGTACCGGACATCTTCGTGCCTTTAGCTTTTTCCACATTTCAGAGTTCCTAATGGTTAGTTTCTCAGAAGCAGAATTACTGGGTCCAAGGCTAGACTATTTTATTTATTTATTAAAACAATTTATTTATTAAAACAATTGAGAAATAACTGACATGTGTCACTGTGTAAGTTTAAGGGGTGCAGCATGCTGGTTTGATCTGCATATATTGTGAAATGGTTACACAGTAGGTTTGGCTAACATCCGCCTTCTACAGACACAGTCAGGTTTCACGAGAACACGGCACTCTCATGTGTTTACCTGCTGTCTGTGGCAGAGCTGGGCAGTGGTGCCCCGGACCGCACGATCCACAAAGCCCAAAGCGTCTGCTAGCCGGCCCTTCACAGAAAAAGTCTGCTGATGCCGGTCTAGCATCTCTTTATTTTGTTTACTCATTGACTTCTGCTGAGCTATAGTTGACATGCCGTGTAGCATCAGGTGTATAACATCATGATGCAAAATTTTAGATTAGACTTCATTTACAGTTGTTACAAAATATTAGTGGTGTTCCCTGTGTTGCACATTACGTCCTTGTGGCTTATTTTATACACAGCAGTTGCATCTCTTAATCCCCTCCCCCACTCCTCTTCCCCTCCCCTCTCCCCACTTGTAAACGCTGCTTTGTTCTCTGTATCTGTGAGTCTGTTTCTGTTCTGTTCTATTCATTGGTTTGTTTTATTTTTAAGATTCCACATGTAAGTGATAACACAGATTCCATATTTGTCTTTCTCTGTCTGATATTTCACTAAGCTGGGTGCCCTCCAGGACCATCCATGTTGTTGCAAATTTCAAAATCTCACTGTGTTTACGGCTGAGTAGTATTCCATTTTATAAATGTACCACATCGCTTCATCCATCCATCTGTTGATGGACACTTAGGTTACTTCACTATCGTGGCTGTTGTGACTAGTGATGCCATGAGCATTGGGGTGCATGTGCCTTTTCAAATTAGTGTTTTTGTTTTCTTCAGATATATCTAGCATCTTTTTAGATTGCCTTTGGGGGCGCCCCTAAAAATGTAATTCTCAAAGAAACTTTGACTATTACGGTAACAAAGCAGTGCCTGAGTTAAATAATTATTTCCATAAAATATGTCCAAATTTCTGTTTTTAAGTCCTTTATGAAATGAGGCAGAACATAAATTTTTAAATGTCACAATAAAAGGACATATGATTTAATCTAATATATGTGGAAATATACCTATAAGTTTTCTTAAGAGGAAAGAGACAGTACCTCTATTTCGTCATTTCTAATCAGAAGCATCTTTTTAAAATTACATTTCATTTTGGGGAAAAGAATCTGAATGTGGAGAGAAGGAGGCTTATTTCTCAAGGCCCCAGCATTCCAAAACATGATTGTCTTAGCTTGTTTGGGCTAACAAAATAGCAAGAACACCACACACTGGGTGGCCTAGACACCAGAAAGTTATTTCCCACAGTTCTGGAGAACTGGAAGTCCCACATTTATAAGGATCTTAGTGACAAGAAGAAAGCTGGAAGCCAGGAGGCCTGGGGTCTAGTCCCAATTCCATCGCAACTCGCTGTGTGACTTTGGGTGGGCCACACAGCCTCTCTGGGCGTCAGTTTCCTCACTAGGGAAATGAAGGTATTGATTAGAGCAGAGGTGACAAACTCCGAGGCCATCAGGGCCAGTCAGGTGGCTCAGGTGTGCATGGACACGGGCACCTGTGGATGGGCAGGGGCGGTCTGGGACTGGACCCGCTCAGCCAGAGCAGCGGCTGCTCGGCTAGACCTGACCAGTGCCAGGTGGGAAAGCATGTCCGACGTTGTCAAATCTTCAGATTTTCAAAAAGATATCAGAAACCCGGGTATTTATGTGAAATCTCCCTTTCTAAAAAATATTGGTTCAAAATTTAAAAGGCACACATCGGACAGATGAAACATCTCTGCCAGCTTCTAAATGTGTGTGCTGGTCTAGGCAGCTCAGATAATGTGAGGATGATGATGGTGGTGGTGATGGTGTCAGACGCACACAGGGCACTGCTGTGCACCAGGCAGACATTCAGTCCTTACAACACTCCTGTGAGGCCAGCACCACTGTTGTCCCTATTCTTTAGCTGAGGAAACTGTACAGAGTGGTTAAGGAAGCGACCCAAAGTTGCACAGCGAGGAAATGGCCAAGTGGAGATCTGAACCTAAGCTCCCTGCTCTCAGATGCAGCCCCGAAGCCTCCCGCCCCGGGCTGGGGGTGTGCGGCTGCCCCGCAGCAGGCATGCGCTTCAAGGCCTTTGAGGAACAGTGCCCCCGAAGGTGGACAGCGTGGTGGCCTGGCAACCACAGACCTTTGTCGCGTGGTGACTTTGGGGGTCCTGTGCAGGTAAGGACAAGGACAGCGTCTGTGCTCTCCTGTGCTGACTGAGGGCTGGGGACCAGATTCTCCCTCCCTCACGCCACCCCGTGGCCTAAGGCCCCAGGACTGTGCTCTAAACTCTGGGGGGAACAGGAGACCTGGGAGGGCTGGGGTGACACAGTCCAGGGGCCCCGCGGCCTGGATGATCCAAACTGAAATGAGAGGATGTGTGGGTTGAATTATTGTGTCCTCCCCACTACCCCGCCCCCCCAAAACAAACAACTTAGTGGCTTAAAGCCACAGCAGTACATTGTACCTCTTGATTTGAGGGGGGCAGGAGTTTGGGTGGGGCGCCCCTGGGCAGGTTTTCTGCTCCTCTTGGGATTGAATGTGATCATTTGGAGTCTGGTGGACTGAGAGGGTACAGGGTGGCTTCACCCCGTGTCTGGTGTCTTGGCCAAGACGGCTGCAAGTCTGTGCCCCACGCGGCCTCTGCCCCATGGTCAGGGACGTCAGGGAGCCAGCATCCTCACGCAGGGGCTGGGTTCCCCTGCAGCCAGTGTCCCAAGGGCAGAGCTCCAAGCAAGGCTTCTTCCAAGTAGCCTTGGAAGGCCCAGAGCAGCCCTTGTGTGGCGTTGCATCGGTCAAGCAAATCGCCGAGGCTGCTCGGGTCCAAGGGGGTGGAATCAGAGCCCTCACCTCCGTGGCGGAGGAGGGAGAGCGGGAAGAACCCGTGGCACGTTTGTCCCCCACGCTGCTCCTTGCCTCTGCCGGTGTGTCAGTCCAGGGTCAGCAGGTCTCACGGACACTTTCAGTAAAACCCCTGAATGCAGTTTTGGACAGATTTGCCAAATGTGCGTTTTTTTCCAGTGAGAGGAGCTGTCAGGAGGATTATGCATCAGTGCATGGTGGTCTCCCCTTTTTGCCCAGCCTTATCTAATCCCGCTGCTCTGCAAAATTTCCCCAAGAAAACATGAATAGTCTTGTAAGCTATTCAAATAATGCAGAAAAAAACGAGCCCCTCTTGAATTCTCTGCCCTCCCCCATCCACCCCCCTCCTCAGAGATAACCCCTGCTGGCAATTTGATGTGTATCTTCCATGCTGTTTCCCTCGCATTACGTAGATGTGTAGGGCTTTTAAAAATGCAGATCGCCCCGTTCTCCTTACATTTCTTCTGTGATTTGCTTATTTTTCGCTTTTAACGTGACGCATAGGAGGCTGTGTCGTGTCAGCTCCCCAGACTTACTCCGTGTTTACACACAGCCTCGTGGAAGCCGGCCAATGGCTGTATTCGTACCACGTGCTCCTTCTTCCACTGATGTACCTGGAGGTCGTGTCCAGCTCTCCACTCTTGCACATGTGTGCTGTACACGGCCTCGCTTCGTTCACATGTGTACATGTGACAGTGTTTCTCTCGGGTTGGTACCAAGAGGTGGAATTGCCAGGTTACTGGACACGTGCATATCCAATTTGAATTTTTAAATTCACTTCCGACATAGATGCACACATTTATATGCCCACCAGCAGGGTCCGGCGATACCATGTTCTCCAAATTCTCGCCGAAGTTGAATATCCTTAGTCTTATAAATTCTTTCCAGTCTGACGGCTGGGCTTCTTATCTAGCTGACAGTGAAAAACGTGGCCTTTGGGGTCAGGGAGAGCTGAGGTCCTGAATCTGTCACTTACTTCTAAAGATGCTACCGAATCACATGACCTCAATGAGGTCCACCGCCTTCTCTTTAAAAGGAAACCATGATCGCACCGCCGGTTACAGCGCGTCCATGCGCTTGCGTGGGGGGCGCTGTGAGCCGTGGCTGGAACACATTAGGTTTTCACTTTTTGGCAGCAGTTTGTATATTATTATTATTATTATTATTATTATTATTCTGAAAGTGTGTCCAGTTTAGCAGTTGTGGATGGGAAGATGCCGCTGAGTGCGTCAGCCTTGACAACCAGAGCTGCTTCTCGGTCCCCTAGGCCTTTGAGTGGAGAGGCTGGAGCAGCTAAAGCTGTTTGCCCTTCGGTGGGATGGGCTGGAGAGGAGCCAGAGCCATGGTAACTAACCTCACCGTCTCCGCCCTGGGGCCAGCACTCCAGTCACTTCTCCTAGCCCTGGGAGAGAGGCACTGTGATTTGATGACCCATTTGACAGATGAAGAAACTGAGGAACAGAGAGCTCCCCTGAGATCACATCTCTCATACTTAGCAGAGCTGGAATCTGAGCCTGTCAACTAGGGGGAGGGCTGGTGGGCTTCACCATGAGCCTGTAGAGTTTTCTAGACTGAAGTTGATACAGCAGGTGTGGGTGACTTGACAATGGTGTGGACCATTGGCTCCCTCAAGAGACATGGGCTGAATGCTCCCTTTCGATGAGGCTGGGCCTCCACTGGGTCTGCAAGTGAGGAAACGGCGTGAAAGGCGGAGGCGGCGGCACCCGCCCCCCTCATCCCAATCCCTCCGTGGCTTCCCCCAACGTGGCGCCCAGGACCACGAGGCGGGGAGGGGCATCGCGGGAACGATGGACACGGAAACGCCACGCCCTGGGCAGCTGGGGTTAACCTCGGTTTTCCCTGGGCCCCTGGACTGTGTAGCAGAGGAATGAACCGTGAACCAAAGCCAGAGTTCTCCTGCTCGAGAGGAGAGGACAGTGCAGTGCAGTGGGTGCTGGGCCAATAACCAACCGTGCCCAGCACAACGGTTTTCTCATTTTCAGAGCATACGGAACCCAGGAAGAGAGACGAAGAAAGTTGCCCAAGAGTCATCAGCTCGTTCCAGACCCTGTGCTGGTCACCGTCACCTAGTCACCTGCATTTTTGCTTGAATCAGTTTTGGTTGGATTTTTCTACCATTTTCAGCAGAGAGTAACCTCCCCGAAGGCACGAACCACATGTGGCCCACTGTCCAGTTTCACCTCGTGACCCATCTCGGCTGCTTGGCACAGAGTCAGGACCCCACGAATGTTTGATGAGTGAATGAGAGAGGGAAACAAGAACGCTGTGGGTGCAGGGACGCATCCTAGATCGTTAGGTCCCTAGGGACCACTTTTCAGACTCTGATGTGCACACCAGTCACTGGGATTTCGTGGAAACGCAGATTCAGATTTGGCAGCTCTGGGGGGTGTTCTGAGATTCTGGATTTCTAGCACGTTTCTAGGTCATGTTGACGCTGCTGTTTCCAGAATCACACTTGGAGAAACAAAGTCTTGCTGGATCTGTGCCCCCGTGGTAGTCACCGGCCACATGTGGCTACCAAGGATTTGCAGCGTGGCTTATCAGCACTTGATGTGCTGTAAGGGCAAAACACACGCCCGATTCTTTTTTTTTTTTTTTTAACACGCCAGATTCTTGAAGATTTATTTTAAAAAACCCTGTAAACTACATTTTATAATTTTCATATTTATTACAGGTTGAAGTGATAATACTTTAGATATATCAGATTAAATGAACTATATTCTTAAAACCCATCCACCTGGTTCTTCTTGTTTTTTGATATGGGGCTACTAGAAATTTCAAAGCACATGCGCCGCGCACACAGTTCTCTTGGATGAGGCTGGTCTCAAGTGTAGGCTCCCCACGGGTAAGGAAATACGTCTTCGATTGCTGAGGCCTTATTCCTCCTGGACACCAGGCCAACAAGGTCCAACAGTGCAGAGGAACCAAGGAGGAGGAAGAGCGAGAAGAAATACAGGTGCTGGGGGCTTCTAGATAGAGCCACGTGCCAGTGGTGTCAGGAAAAGAGGGCATTACTGATGGGGTGAGAGGGTGAATGAGTCTGGGGAGACGGCAGAGATTTGGACTTTCTGCTAAGAATGAATTTGATGAGATTTTTGTCCCACGTCTGGAAAAAAAAAAAACCCTCTGGCAAATTTTTAATGTGATTTTTTAAGCACGAGTTGGTAGGGATGGCAGCAAAGGAGATTTTCATGGGCACACGCCAAGACTCCGCAGTTTCACCCGCAGGCGTTTACCTAGAAAAACTCACACGTGTGGAAAAGGCGTCAACTGCAAAAGTGTCTGGGTCGTCCCACATCGGAAACAAACAAAAGTTCCAACGTTCAGAGACCGAATAAATAAGTCGTGTCATCCTCCAAGATTGGAAAGTCATGTCATTGCAGGAAGGGAGGAGCCGGAGCTGCCCTCATCAGTGTGGATGCGTTTCAAAAACTAGCGTGGAGTGAGAAATCAAGGTGCAGGATATGTGCAGGGTTATCCGCTGGTATAAGTTAAAAAAACACCCAGAACACTGTATGTCATACAGGGACAAAAATATAACAAATATGAAGATACGCAAGGAAGGGAAAACACCAAATTCAGGATGGTGGTTGTCTTAGGGGAGAAGGAGGGAAATACGATCAGAGAGGCGAGAGGTTCATAGGGGCTACGGTAAAAAGTGCTCGGATGTAATTATTTATTCATTAAAGGAAAACAGCTGCTTAAAGACCAGTCCATTATGAGCGCATAAGGCACTGCCACTAATTTTATAGTTAAATTTTTTTCTATTGCTCTGTCTACTATTTGTTTTATTTTTTAAAAACTTGTTTTCATTTTTTTTATGTTTATCACAGCCGTAAAGACTCAAACCATTCTTACACAATTTCTTAACTATGTAAAGTTTTTTCCTGTTTTTTTTTTTTTTAACTGAGCGGTAGGAACAAAGGTGTTTGCTTTATTAGCCTCCAACACCTTTTTATACATCTGAAACATCTCATTAAAAATACCCAGACATTCATAAAATCATTATTAAAAAATGAACCAACCTCTTTTAGAATAGCTCTGTGTCTACATATTAGTGATCTTAAACTTCTCTGAAACTGCATTTCATCTGTCTTGCATCCTACTAGCTTCTTTGAGTTCTTGGACCTGGTTATTGTTCGGACTTTTTTTTTCCTATTTCCCACCCTTTGGATCCAAGTACCATAGTTCGGAAGTTTGGGGGGCTCATAACTCAGGTACGTTTTCCTCATCTCTGTGGGGTGTGGTGGTGGAGACAGGGTGGTAACCGTGATCATTGTTATGACAGCTTGGATGGCAGCCAGAGAGCCCCCAGCCCCTTGTTATCCAGGTGAAGACGCCTTGAAATCCTCGTTCTCTGAGCTTGTACAGCTCCGCAGCTGCCCCCAAGACGTCCGCTGATTCCTGTGGGGGATTTAGGGAGTCTGGGGTCTTCTCCGTCTCCGTCTCTGGTTTCTGAGCGGGCTGCCTCTTCTTCCTCCCTGCCTTCCTGAAACTCTGTCTTTCCTCCATTTTATTAAAAATTTTTTTTAAATTGAAGTACAGTCAATTACACTGTGTCGATCTCTGGTGCGCAGCGCAGTGTCCCAGTCATGCATATACACACGTACATTCGTTTTCATATTTTCATTCCTCCATTTTAAACTACAAAAGTCCACTCCGCTCTGTTACTTAATAGGGACCAAGGACCCTAACGACCGTTTCTTAGGACAAACAGAGAAGCGTTCTGCACACCAACGTGCAAACACACTTTAAAGGGCTCGGTCGGCACGTTGCTCTGCTTGAAGTGTCCGCAGGGCCCCTGCAGGGCTGGCTCGTCTGGTCGCCTCCTTCCTCGTCTTGGTGCTGCCGTTTGTATTTCCTTTGGGAAGCCAGCCTCCCTCACTTTCAGGTTTTGGGGTGGACTTTCAGAGCTCCGTGGCGACAAGTCTAGGTAGGTATTAATTTGCATTGTTTATTTTATCTTTAAAATTTTTTGGGGGGGGAGAGGTAATGAGGTTTGTTTGTTTGTTTATTTATTTATTTATTTATTTATTTTGATGGAGGTATTGGGGATCGAACCCAGGACCTTGTGCATGCTAGACATGCACTCTACCTCTGGGCTATACCCTCCCCCTAGGGAGGTGTTATTACCCTCGTTTTATAGAGGAGAGCGAGACCGCAAGGGGTTGCAGGTGGCAGTTGAGATCAAACAACCAGTGAGTGCGTGACCTGCAACTGGAGCTCAGGTCCAACACCTGCTCGTGCTCACAGCCACGATGGTGTAAGAACATAATAATCATGGTAACAGCCCTACACCATCACCCCCAACCCCTGGGCTGCATCTCCACCCTAGACCTCCCCACTGAGCTCCAGAATTGTATAACCAACTGCACAGACAATATCTCCACCAGACCGTCTACTAGGCACCTGTGATGGTTTAAAAACGTGTTCATGACTTCTTGATACAACATCCTCAAGGAGCAAAGCTTAATTTCTCTCTCCTTGAGGGTGAGTTGAATTGACAACTTTCTTCAAACAGAATTTCATGGAAATGACTGTCTGTGATTCCCAAGGCCAGGTCATACAAGGCACGGTGTCTTCTGTCTTGCTCTCCTGGGTCGCTCACTCTAGGGGGCAGCCAGCTGCCGTGATCGGAGAACACTCAGCAAGTCCAGTGGAGAGACCTGTGTGGTGAGGAAGTGAGGTCCCTGCCAACAGTCGGCAAGAAACTGAAGCCTCCTGCCTGCAGCTGCGTTGAGCGCACCACCTTGAAAGTGGGTCCTCCAGCCCCGGCCAAGCCTTCAGATGACTGCAGCCCCAGCTGGCGGCTTGACAGCCACCTCAGGAGAGACCCTGAGCCAGAACCACACTGCTAAGCTGCTCCTGAATTCCTGACTCACAGACGCTGGGAGGTAATAACTGTTGTCGTAAGATGCTAAATTCGGGGGAAGTTTATTATGCGGCAATGGATAATTAATACAGCATCTCAAACATGACACGTGAAAAACTGAACTCCTAATCTTCATTCTGCAAATGTGATTTTCCCTCTGTCTTCTCTATTCGGGAAACGGCAGTGTCATGGTTCTTGTTGCTAAGGCTATAAACCATTGAAGACATCCTTAAAACCTGTCTTCATTTTACATCCCAAACCCAATGTAAGAGAAATTCCCATTGTTCTAACTTGAAACTGTATCCCAGATCCAATCATGCCTTCCCGTGTCCTTGGTTACCACCCTGGTCCACATCCTTCTCCTCTCGCTGGGAGGGTTGCAATTGCTGTCTGCCCAAGTTCCTTCCACCCGTCATCTTCCTCGAGTCAGTCTACACGCAGTAGCCAGGGGAGCCTTTTGAAAGATAAGCCGGACCATCAGTTCCTCTGCTCCAAACCCCTCATGGTTGCTCTTCCTCGAGATCCATGAGTGGCTTCCATCCTTTCATGTTCTGTAGACCTTTGCCCAAATCTCACCTTCTTAGGGAGGACTTTTCTGACTCCTGAGCAGCCCCTAGAGTGTGTATGTTCATTTATCTGTTTACTTTCTCTCTCTTCTAAAACGACAGCTCCTTAAAGAAAGGGACTTTGTTGTCTAGTTTGTTGACCATCGTGTCCCCAGCACCTAGAATGATTCTTGCACATAGTTGGTGTCCTATAAATATTTATTGAATAAGCACTTTGTAGTTTTCCTAAGGGCTACTGTCCTTGGCGTTTATCAGAACTATCCGGGAAGCCAGTTAAAAACAATCCTGCCCCTGTGGGTGCCCAGGGCATCCAACACAGTCCTGGGTACTCAGAGTCTGATGAAAGCCGGGTGATTGGAAGACGCATTCCTGGAAGTGTCTGCTGCATTTGTCTCCTGATATTTCAGCTACATTTGTTATTTCTGCTTTAACAGAGGCAAGGAAAATAGTAAAATATATTGAAATTGGTTTGTATTAAAAAAAAAAACTCCTTTGTAGTTAGGGCAGTAAATTATAGACATAGGATTCAATATCGGCCATAAATTGAATATTTTAGTGTGAGCAGAGTTGTAGCGAGTGTTCCTTTGGGGATTAGAGTTTATTTCCTAAGCTTTTGTTCACTACATCATGAGGCTTTTCAATAAAACGATCTCATTGCCTGACAGCCAGACAAGGCTTTCAGTGATGCAAGAGGATTTTATCAGGTGTGGTTAATTCAGAAAATGGTTCTCTGAAGATATTTTATGACCAAATATTTACTAATGCCCCTTAGCAGGCCTGGTTAATTTCAGAATCCCTAAAAAAGCCAATAAATGCGAAGAAAAAGGATGCGCACACACACATACACACACTCACACACACTCATCCGCTCTTGCCACTCTGCTTCAGGCAGAGGAAACCAAGAAACGCAACTGAAATAGGGAGCTTGATGTCATCATGACCTTGCTATTAAGGGTTGTTGGGCAGATGAGAGGATAGGGCTGGTGGGCATGTCTCATAGATTGAAATCCCACCCTTCCACCCACCCACCCATCCATCCATCCATCCATCCACCCACCCATCCATCCTTCCACCCATCCATCCATCCATCCACCCACCCATCCATCCATCCAACTACCCACCCACCCATCCATCCATCCTTCCATCCACCCACCCACCCATCCATCCTTCCATCCTTCCATCCACCCACCGACCCACCCACCCAACCATCCGTCTATTTGAGCAGGTGGGCATGTGCTTTCCAGCAGTTGGGTTTGAGGTCTCGAATTCATTATTCTTCTAAATTGGGCAAATCTGTCCTACCCTTTACGTGGTGTATTGGTTTGCGAGGGCGGCCATAACAAAGTACCAGAAACTGGGTGGTTCAGAACCACAGACATTTATTTTCTCATGGTGCTGGAGGCCAGAGGCCCAACCTCAGAATGCCAGCAGGTCAGCCCTCCCTCTGGAGGCACTAGGGAAGGTCTGTCCGTGCCCTTCCTCCTGGGTTTTGGTAGCCTCAGGCGTTCCTTGGTTGATAGATGACCACCTTCTTTCCGTGTCTCCTCACATAATCTTCTCTTTGTGTTTGTCTGTCTCTGTGCCCAAATTTCCCTTTTTTAATAACGGTCCCAGCCATACTGGATTAGGGTCCACTGAATGACCTCATCTTACCTTGAGTGCACTGGCAAAGACCCTCTTGCTAAGTAAGATCACATTTACAAGGACTGAGGGGTTGGAACTTCAGCATGTTTTCTGGGAAGGACACAGTGCAACCCAACAACTGGCAGCGATACAGCCAAATATCGAGGCACGGAGGCCAGGCTGCCTTCAGAGCCTGGGGCACCGGAAGTGCCTTCTGCCATTCTCTGTATCTCAGGATGAACAAGACAAGTTAATATTTCAATAAATAATCCTTCCACAAATTCATGTGTTCAACAGATATATTTACTGCTGTACCTCAAAGCTCTTTTCCCTAAATTATCTTCATTTCTTCAACAGATGCAGAGAGTGGTTACTGTGCTGGGCCTTTGGGGGATTAATTGGTGAATAGGCAGACACCGCCCTCTTCTCAAGGAATTTACACTTGAGCAGAGGAGGCTGCGTGGGGCAGACATCCAAACGAATAATCATCACCTACCGGATCAGTGCTACCGGGGAAAGTAGCAGCGCGGTCAGAAGGTTCATCCAGGAGGAGCTCACTGTGTGTGTGTGCGTGTGCGTGTGCATGTGCGTGTGTGTGTGTGTGTATCAGAGAAGGACCATATAAGTAGAGATCTGAAGAATGGATGAAATTGGGGGCGAGGAGGTGAGGGATGAGCTCTCAGACTGAACCACGAATGTCCATCCATCCATCCATCAGTCCATCCACGCAACAAATACTCTTGAGTATCCACCATGTGGCAAGCACCATCCCTTCCTGCACGGAGACAACCAACATGTGAACCATAGTTCTCAGCCTCGGCGCTGTTGACACCTGAGGCTGGGCCATTCTCCGTGGAGGGCTGTCCTGTGCACTGCAGGGTGATTAGCAGCATCCTTGACCTCCATCCATCAGATGCCGGTAGCAACATTCCCCAGTCCTGACCATCAAAAATGTCTCTGGAGATTACCCAGTGTCTTCTGGCGTGAGGGCCGAATTGTCATCAATGTAAACAAATAACTATATAATATCACATCCGGTGGTGAGATGTCCTGTGAAGAAACATGGAAAATGGGTTAAGGGGACAACAGGGGAAGGCATCACTGACAAGCTGTCATTTAAGCAGAAATGGGAATGAAGTCTGGGAACAGGCATGTCCTGCGGAAAGAGTGTTCTGGGCAACGAGCACTGCCAGTGCAAAGGCCCTGTGGTGGGAAGACCTGGGTGTGATGGAGGAAAGGCGGGGGAGGAGAGGTGGGTGTGGGGGGAGGGGAGGCAGCAGTGGAGGATGGCTCAGGCAGCCTTGGTACCGTCTTCGGATTTTACTCTGAGTGAAATGAAGGCCACCGAGGGTTTTGAGCAGAGGTTGAGGTGATCCAGTTCTTTATGTCTTGAAAGGATTACACGGGCTGCTTCAATCAGGTGGTGAGAGGGAAAGTGAGGTCGGGAGTCAGAATGAGAGGCGGAGGAGGCAGGAGCGATGCAGGAAAGCAGAGGGGTTTCCATGAAGCCTGGGGCCGCCCCTCCCCTCTGCTCAGCGTACTCTGCACACCTCGGTCTTAGGACTTACATATGATAATAAGTGATTATATTGAAGTGATCTGTTTGTCTAGGGAGAAACTTTGAAGGCTGATGTCAAACCTCAAACATCTTTGTGCCTCTGAACGTTGTCACAGGATCTGGTATCTCACAGAGCCCCTTGCACTTGAACCTCGGTTTTGGGAGGTCCCCCACGTGGACCCTGGGCTGGCGGCCTCCAGCAGCAGTCAGGCAGGTGCTCCAACACCACTGCTCCAGCCTGCCAGCTCTGTGACCGTGGGCGGCTCCCCTTCCCTCCCCAGCGCTCAGATTTCTCATCTGTAGAGTGGGGAGGGTGACCTCACCTGCATGGGGTTGTTGTGAAGGTTAAATGAGGAGGTTCAAACCAAGTGACTGGCAGGAGCTCAGAAGAAACACTCAGCAGTTGATCCGGATGGTCTCCAGCGAGGCTGGGCAAGAGCTCCGCGCAGTGGATAGAAGAGTATTGAAATGATGGGTAAGCATGTGTATATCCACACATATATACCTAGCGCTTAAGTGCTCTGGGGTGTCTCCCAGTGTACCCCAGAGCGCAGCATCATCGGACGTGTACACTGTTTCCATGTGACTAGATGAAGATCTGCTGGGGCGGCAGGTGCAAGAGCACCACCCCGGTAGCTGGCACGGCACCGTTTAGCCAGCGGTGCTGACGTCACGAGCCTGCTCCTGGGTACTTAAAAAATACTATTTCCTTGTCCCTGCTTCTCAAATGCACTGGTTCTTTAAATCCAGAGTCGGTCCCAGGAATCTGCATTTAGGAGATGTTCCAGATGATTCGGTTGTACAAACTAGGCACAGACCAGGGCTGCTCAAAGTTGAGCTCAGATCCGGCTGAGATGCAGGTTCTGCTCCGTCGCTGGGGGGTGGGCGCCCAGATTCTGCATTTCAGCCAAGCTCCTGTGTGACACCAGAGCGGCTGGTCTGAGGCCCACACCTGGGACAGCGAGGGTTCAGACCTGATTCTCAAAGTCTGGTCCTCAGAACAGCTGGGAGCTGGGTCAACATGCAAATCCTCAGGCCCCCATTCCCAGACTCCCGAAGCCGGGGGCAGGCCTGTGTTCTGTCAAACTCTGCAGGCGGCTCTGAGGCCTGCTTGGGTTTGAAAAACTCTAGTTTCCGAGAGGGCGCCGGTCTCCTTTGCACCAGAGGCCTCCCTCCTACCTTGCATCAGCAACTTCAGTGAACAGCCAGCCTCCAGCCATCCCATCCCACAAAGGTGGGTCTCCCGCAGCCCCGGGGCCCCCTCCTCCCAGGACCTGCCTGCAGAGCCTCTCCCCGCGCCCCCAGCGTGGCAGGCACGCAGAGTTCAGCCGAGATGCCAGGTGGCTTCTATTGAGAAGCGCTGACAGGCCCTCTCACTGAGGCGTGATTGACAGCCCCCTAATCAGCAGGAAGAGAACGGCGCGCCTCTAGAATGATGTTTGCTCTGTAAATATTTGACATTATCTACCCTGAAAACCTGAAAGAGAACTTCATTTTTCTTTCTTTTCCTGGGAATACAGCAAGTCACAGAACACCCTTAAGTATAATTAGTCTGACACGGGAATTTCCGACTGGGGTTGGGCCCCCAGATGCGGGGGCAAGTGTAGGTGTCTTTGACGCTCTGCTGCCCCAGGTGGATGAGGGTCGCTCACCTGGGGCGTGGGCGTCCCAGCTCCCTTGGCTTACGAACGTGCGGGGCTGAGGGTCTGCACTTCCACATTCCCAACAGGCTCCCCGGTGATGCTGCAGCGCCTGGTGTGAGGACCACACTTTGAGCGGCGGGATTCCGGATCTTTCTCCTGCGAGCGCGCACTTAACGTCCGGGACGGCTTTCAGGAGTCCCGGAAGGAGTGGCATTTGGCAGTAGACAGACGTAGGCTTGAAGTCTTGCTGTACAAATTATGAGCTGTGTGACTCTGGGCACGTCACCACCCCTCTCTGGGCCTGCACCAGGGGCTTAATGAGGAATTTACGTCTTAGGGCCGCGTGAATCAACCTTTTTAAAAAATCGCCACGTTGAGGAACATTTTTAGAATACCCCCCATTTGTCTCCCTTCCCATTGAAACTGTGATGCTACGGGTATATAGCTCATCTGTTTCTGTACTTTGTGGAGGACCACGAAGCATTGTAACAGCTAAGATTTTTCACCCCTCAAGAACCGATTTTCCCCCAGTCGGGAGTTGGGAATACATATTTTAGGGCAATGGTAAAGATTAAGAAAGGTAATTTCTGTTAATAATCCAATACAGACTAAGTGCTCAAAAATGGTTAAGCATTATTGTGCATCATATAAACCATGTTTAAGATAGTTTAGTATTTTTAACACAATATACTGTTGACCCTTGAACAACACAGGTGTGAACTGTGTGGCTTGACTCACACACAGACGTTTTTCAACAGTAAATAGTACAGTGCGACACCGCCCGTGGCTGGGTGAAGCCATGAAAGAGGAACCACGGATACGGAGGGCCTGTGGCCCAAACCCTGTGTTGTTCAAGAGTCAGCTGTATGCTATACACTGTGTGTGTGCCATACATTATGTGTGTGCTATACACTGTGTGTGCACTATATATTGTATTTTATTATTCTCTATTCTATTCTATTCTATTTAGGTTATATTCTGTTTTCCCTCAGTCTGCTAGAAGAAGGCAAAGGAACAGAAGCCAGCCCAGGGGACAGTGAGCTGCAGTCGGAGTCCAGGATCTGAGATCAGGCCTGGGTGTCATTTCACATGGCGTGTGATCTCGGGGGCGTGGTTTAACCCTCTGGGTCGCTGTGTCTTCACCTCTCCCCTGGGCACCACGCTCTTTTCCTCCCTCGAATGCGGTGAAGACTCTATCCGGGAGCACAGGGAGGGAGACCCTGAGTGGCCGGGGTTGGTCCCAGCCTCACTGAGCGCCGTGGCCTGGGTGTGGTTCAGGGGCGCGCTGGGGACAGCGGATCAGCGGGTGGCATCGGTCTTCGCCACTGCAGGGGCTGTCCGCGGCCTGCGGGTCAGAGGAGGCAGGTCACAGCACGTGCAGTGGCCGGGGCTGCAACAGGGCAGAGCCCGCTGGGCTGCAGGGTGGCAGTGCTGGAGGAGGCGCGCGTCCTGGGACCGCAGGGGCTCAGGCCGGCTGAGGCTGTTGGACTGTGTCCGGGGCCGCAGGGAGCTGGTAAAAGGAATCAGTCCAGGGATGAGGGCGGGCAGGAGTGGCTGCGGGTGTGGGCAACTTGCTTTTACGTATCAGAACATCGTGTGTCTGCGCACATTCTTTCCATCTCCCTTGGGACAGGAGGAGCTAAGCTCTGGAGTCTGGGAAACAGACCAAGAGGGGACTGGATAACCTGGCTGTCAGGTTTGCGTCTGTGGCGCAGTGTCTCCTGTTACTCATCCTGCAGCGCTGCTGGCCTTGCTCAGACCACAAACTTAGGCCCAGTGATCATTACGTGGTTTTTTTTAAAAAACAAATAAAAAACAAATTTATTTAGACTGGGGATTTTGTTTGTTTCTTGGGAGATAATTATGTTTGTTTGTTTACTTATTTCCTGGGGATCGATCGCAGGACCTCCTGGGTGCTAGGCACATGCTCTACCACTGAACTATACCGTCTCCCCGCTCAAGTCTGCTTTCAAATAACAGTGTAGCACTTCAAGGGTAGTGCGAGGAACTTCTAATAATAGCCATCATCTCTCCCCCTCCCATGCCTGTGTCACTGCCTTCATTGATCTCACTTTCATACAAGTGCACATAAGCACGTGTCTATGTGACCGCGAGCAGGGCACAGACACGTACACGATGGGCAGCATAATTTTGAACAAGCTGTTACCTGCTAGATAAATTTAAGAATAAGAAAAGTAAATATTTTGATTTTACCTTCACTTATTTCTTCTCTGATACTTCTTTTCTTAGTCTAGATCCAGGTTCTGATTTATTTTTCTTTTCTTCTTTAATTTAAAAATTTTTAAAAAAATCTTTTTGTCTTCTCTTTAAAGAACTTCTTTTAGCCTCTCTTGCAAGGCAAGTCTTCTGGTAACAAATTTCCTCAAGTTCTGTTTGTCTGAGCAAGTCTTTATTTTTCTTTCACTTTTGCAGGATAATTTCTCATGGTTGATTTCTTAGTCTCTCAATACTTTAAATATTTCCCTCCGCTCCCTTCCTGCTTGCATGGTTTCTTGAGGGGAAGTTGGACGTGATTTTTATCTTTATTCCTCCGCAGGTAAAGTGCTAGGTAAGGCGCTTTTTCCCTTTCGCTTCTTTTAGTATCTTTTTTTAATCTTTGATGGTCTGTAGTCTGCAGGTGGATGCCTAGTTTTACTTTTGTTTCTGACATCTGTCCTCTTCTTGGATCTGTGGTTTGGTGTCTGACAGTAATTCGGGGGACATGCTCAGTCATTATTGTTTCACATATTTCCTCCATTCCTTGCTCTTTCTTCTTCTCTGGTGTCTCCATCACACGTTAACCTTTTGCAGCCGCCCCACAGTCCTCAGATAGCCTGTTCTGTTGTTTTTTTTTTTTCCCCAGGCTTTATTCTCTTTGCTTTTCAGTTTTTGAGGATTTTCTTATGTATCTTCTAGCTCAGAGAGTCTTTCCTCAGCCACATCCTGTCTGCTAAAAAGGCCATCACTCTTCATTTCTGTTCTGTTACTTTTTTTTTTTTAATCTTTAGCATTTCTTTTTGGTTCTTTCTTAAGAATTCCGTCTCTCTGCTCCTGTGGCCCATCGTTCTTGTGTGCTGTCTACTTTATCCATTAGAGCTCTTAGCATATTAATCATAAGTGTTTTAAATTCCATATCTGGTTCTGGTGCTAGCTCTGTCTCTTCGAATTATATGTATTTTTCTACCTTTCTGGTGGGCTTGGATTTGATGCGCTGGGTAAACGGAACTGCTGTACCTAGAGCTTCAGCAACGCAGCGGCGAGGAGTCGGGGGAGGGATGCCTTCGGATCACGTCTCATCTTTTACTGAGCCTGTGCCTAGAACGGTGACCTTCACAAGAGTTTCTTGAGTTTCTCCCCCTTCCTTGGGTGAGACGGGAGGGCCGAACAGGCTGGATGGAACTGGTGTTTCCCTTCCCCGGATCAGCTAGGCTGGTGAGCTAGTTCTTCCCAAGGGCAGGCCTTGTTAAGAGCGGGATGCCCAGGTGTGTTTTAAAGTGGTTCCCTTGCCCCTCCCGCTGTGGGAAGTCCAAGGAGATTTTTCTCTGATCCTGCTGCGGGAGAGGAGTGTGCTCCCGGGTCCCCTCCCCCTTGGGCCTCTTGTCTTGTCTGTCTCTCTAGTTTGGGGGGTGAGTGGTCTGCTCTATGTCCTTCCCTTTCTTCTGGATCCAAGAACTGTTGATTTTTCAGTCTGTTCAGACTTTTCACTTACTGTGGGGATGGACTAGTGACTTGCAAGCTTACCTGCTAAGCCACCCGGAGGCTGCTTCTTAAGCACACACATTTCATGATTGTGTGTTATTCTACCACACTGGGGTGGCATAATTCATCTAATCCATCTCCTATTTTAGAACTTAGGTTCTTTCCAGTTCTTCACAATTATAACAGTGGTTATGACTGGACATTCTTATTAAATACACCTCAGTGCGTATCTTTAATTATTTTCTGGGGAAACTCTCCAGAAGAGTACTTAATCCAACCACGGGCACACCCATTGGAGAGAAACTGATCAATACTGCTGAGTCGTTTTCTGGAATGTTCTTATTTATTTTTGCTCCCAGAAGCCATGTGTGTGTGAATGTCTCTTCCCTGAGCCCTCTCCAATAACAGAAACATTGTGTTTTATTTTTGTCAATTTGATAAGTGAAAATGAATTCTCCTTGCTTTAATATATGTCTCCTTGGTTATTACTGTCACTTGATATTGTCTTAAATGTTCATTAAGCATTTGAATTTCTTTATATACATGCTGTTGGTTCATGAATTTTGCCAACTTTTTCTATTTGAATATTTATCTATTTTTCTTAGAGATACATAAACACGACTTCATTAATGATGCTGGTCACCAGTGATCATATATTAATATAATTCCCCCCAATTTGTGACTTTTCATTTTATTTATGGTGGGGTTTTTTTTGTTTGTTTGTTTGTTTTTTTGATTCCTGGAATTTTAGTTCCTATGATTTCTTCCTTAGTATTTATACCCGAAAAAGCTTCGCTACCTTTTATCAGGTAATCATTGACTTATATTTTCCTCTAGTTGTTTCACATTTTCATTTCTAGATTTAATTCTTTAATTCATCTGAAATATAATTTAATATATAATGTAAGATATTTAACTTACTTTTCTTCCTGGAAAATTTACCCATCATCTGAGCACTACTTTATTGGTTATTAATGCACTTTTCCTCTACAGATTTAAAATTCTACTTTTATGAATGCTAAATTCTTTTAAATATTTAATATATTCCTGGGCATTGTTTTGTTTTGTATTGAGTTGTTTGTTCACTCTTATGCCAGTTCAGCATGTAAAATTATCTTAACTTCATAGTACATTTTCATACCTAATAAGGATAGTCCTTTATTATATGTAGATAATGTACACATTCTATTTATCATCTTTGCTTACTCTTCAATTTTGTGAAGGCGATACATACACTTTGTAAAAACTTCTATACTACTGTAGTGTTTTTAAATGCTCAGTTTGTTGAATACGACTGATCCTCTTATGCTGGGAGCAGTGTCTTGGTCTCCTCAGGGCTTGTCTGTGTCTGGCCTCTGCACTTGGACTTCTGAGGGTCCACCTGGAGTCCGCTGGCTTTAGAGCAAACACACCCTCTTGGGCTCTCGGCTTGGGCCCTGCTGGTGCAGCGTCTCCGGTTCCTGACCGCTTCCTCCCCTGGTCCTCCCTGACACCAAGGCAGGCAGGCGTGAGGCAGGGAGCACTTCAGAGAGAGTGGCTGGGGAGTTCCCATGTCTCCAGGAAAATGGCATTTGCTGATTTAAGAGATATTTGTCGGATGCCAGCTACACGCCGGGTACTCCATCTCAGCCTGGGAACGCGCAGACCAGATGCACGTTAGTTCCTGCCCTGGCGGGGGGCCTGCGGGGGAACCGACGATACAGAGATGAACAAAGAATGGCAGCTCCTGATCAGGGCCCCGGGGGAAAATGAGAGGCTCCAGACTGGGGCTCAGCGAGCACCTTTCAGAGGAAGTGACCTCAAAGCTGAGATGCCGGAGATGGAAAGGCCAGCAGGATGACACCCTCCTGCCAGAGGCAACAGTGTGGCATCTCGTAGGAACTGTCGAAGGGCAGTGCAGCTGGAGCTGGGTGTGCGAGGAGCAGCTGAGGTCAGGGAAGCAGGCAGGACACAGACCAGGCAGGTCTGGGGAGAAGTTTGGATTTTATTCTAAGTGAGGTGGGGTTGCCATAGAAGCCCTGCTCACGTCCCTTGGCATCAGTCCTTTCCCTACATGTCATTCACCTCTGTTTCCAGCTCTAAGCACCTGAGACTCGGGACCTTGGACGTTCTCTGGCCACTGATGCCTACCTCTCCTGACCTTTGGGCAGGTTGGAAGGGCTGGGGATTAAAACCATCCCCCACCCCCACCCTGGTAGCAGCTGTTCGCTAATAACTGAGCAGAGGTGGTGGATAAATACCCCAGCTCCCTACTCAGCAGGCAGAAAAGCCGAAGCATGTTCGGCCCTGTTCGGCCCTGTCTC
Organism: Vicugna pacos; assembly: GCF_048564905.1. Taxonomy (NCBI): domain Eukaryota; kingdom Metazoa; phylum Chordata; class Mammalia; order Artiodactyla; family Camelidae; genus Vicugna; species Vicugna pacos. The sequence continues at coordinate 39,456,900 of NC_133005.1, read as the reverse complement.
CCAGAGTCCCCAGGGGGGTTGGGCCCCATTGTCTGGGGTGGTCACTCTTCTTAAAGCCCTTTCATTGGCATCCTCCCCTCTCCCACTTCCCTTCCCTGTTTCCCTGTTGTGTTTCTTGGAGTCACCTCCCCAGTAAGCTGCTTCTCCTTCCATTCTCACCTCCAGGCCCATTTCCACAGCAAATCAGTCTAAGGCAAATGGAAACCTGAGTGTTGGAGGATCTTAAGCAAAGGTCAGAAAACTGTGGCCCACGGGTCCAACCTAAGCAGTTGCTTGTTTTTATAAATACAGTTTTATTGGAACACAGTCATGCCCACTTGTTTACTGCTGTCTGTGGCTGACTTTCACTACAATGAGTTGTTGGGTCAGAAACCAGATGGCCCACAAAGCTGAACATATTTACTACCTGACCCTTCAAGGGAAACGTGTGCCTACCTTTGGTCGTGCAGAGCAACATGGCATGATCTGATGTACTTTATTAAAAGCTCACTCCAGCTGCTGTGTGGAGAATGGATCTGAGGTTGGAGGGCTTCAGGACCAGTTAGAAGGCCACCAAGGACGTCTAGGAGGAATATAAAGTGGACAGAGGTGAGCTGTATTTTGAAGTTAGAAGCAACAGGACTTGCTGACGGGTTGGGTGGGAGGAAGGGAGCGGTGAAGGGATGTGTTCTTGTGTACTGTTGGTTCTTCTAGTGCTCCTTTGAGCCATCAGCTTTATCTTCAACATCACTTCCTTCAGGAATCCTCCTGTGGCTTTCCGTGACTTTTCAGGTTGGTAGGGCACCACCTCTGCGTTCCTACAGTTACACACTTCCTTTTATAATGTTCTCTTCTTCCTTTCATCGTGCCTTAGACCACAGGGACACATGACAGAGCCCATATTTTTAACTCAGTGGGAGTCCAGACATTGTTCCCACAGCCATCATCACACTGACTTACCAGTGCAACCCTCAGACCCGGCACACACTGGGTGCTCAAAAAATAGTCACGAAGTGAATGAAGACCAAGGGCTTTTTGGTTTGGTTCAAACTGCTTATCCCAACACTGCCTCCCCTTTCCTCACCCAGCTCGCTTCCTCCAGCCTGGCCTCTCCTCTTTTATGGCTTAGACATGGGGCCATGGCGACGAAGTGGAGCTGACAGGTGACACCAGAGCCGTCCTAAGCCAGCGAGTTGCAGGTCTCATGCAGCCGTGCGGCGCGGAAGCTGTGAGCGGGCCGTGCACGGATAAGAAATCACTGCCGGCCGGGCATCGGCAGTCCGCTGGGGCAGCCTGCATGTGAAACATGGTTCTGATTCTCCCAGGACGTGAAGGGCAGTGGAGGGGAGGAGGTAGGGAAACTGAGTGTTAAGCAGGGCCATCGCTCTGAGGTGGAGAGGGCCGGGCCAGCTCAGTCACGTCTGCCCTCTGCGTTGCATCCTTGAATTTGTGAGCCAGCCGCCCACCGCCTCTGTTGAGATCACATCATAAAATACTCAGGCACAAGCCAACTGGATTTGAGAGCATGCAGAGGCAGCCCAGAAACGGAGTAAGGGCGCTGGCATTTGTCAAAAAATAAAAAAAAAATTTTAAAAAGTAAGAAAAATCCGCTGGAGATGAGGGTAGATGCCGGAAGTGGGTCAGTAGGTCTGAGCAACGGAGAGCCCCGCCGATAATTTCCTCGCTTGGCCTCCCTGGGGGTCAGAGCTGTTTCTCCACTCCCTCCAACCCCGCTCCCTTGCCTCTCTCATCTCCTGCCTTTAAAGAACACACATAGGCAGAAATCAATCCATCAAATGTCATTACAGATTTATTCAGCCTGATGTAGAAAGACATTTAACAGTAACATCTTCAGAAAGCATAAAAAGAGCACTTCTAGTCAGTCTTGTGCTTTGAAAATCTAAATATATTTTTATCATATAAATAATTCTTTTCATGTTTTAAGTGCATCTGTGTTTCTTCTTCTTTCTTCTTCTTTCCTTTAATTTTCGTGTTTCAGTTGGCCAAAGCGGAAGTCGACGTTGACTGAAATGAAACCATTTGCAAAGCTAATGGTGTTGAGAGGCCTGTCTAGGCTGGACTGTATCAGCTGGTTTCAGAAAGGTGGTTCAATGTCTGCAGCATTAAAATGAGGGACAGCCTCCAGCAAAATCATAATTGAACACACCCAGGTCCTTAATGTCGGCAGTTGGGCTTCCTGATGCAAATTACGATAAGGTTTCAGATGAGAACAGTCTATTTCCAATAACTGCTGAGTTGGAGTTGGGGAGAGATTTTTTTTTTCATCACAAAGGAAAGAGTTATCATGTTTAAAGATGTAAATAATACACCTATAGAAACCTTTTTGATGGAAATGGGGGCTCCGTATAAACTTGGCGAGTATGGCGTTTTATTATGTTTTCACAACGGCTAAAAGAAGTAGGTCTGCTATTTGGGGCTTTAATTACAGTTCTCAAAGTAGAAGAATTTTTCCTTAAAAAAAAACACAACTCTTTAGAGGTAAAAAATAATGGCTTCGTGATATAATTTAAGGGTTTTCTTCACCTCCACTATCAGAATTTATTTCTAGTGGTAAAATTGTATTAAAAAAAATGCTCTCCTTCGAGAGATAATTTCAACGCTGCGGCATCACACACACATATATCTTGAGAGCACCCAAACAAAGTCATTTTTATTCAGCAAGGGGCTGCTCCAAACGTTTCTTTCAACCTGATTTAAGTTGTATGGAACATCAACACCAGATTGTTTATAATGAGGAGGGATGACAGGGGGGTGGCGCCAGGGGACAGAAGCAGGAGCACCTTTTCTGAAAATCCCTGCATTTTTTTCCCCCCAAGCTGGAAAACCATCATTTCCAGTGGGACTGGGTGTCTTTGGGCAGCGACAACACGGCCGAGCCTTTGGAAATTTGCAAATAGTGACTGCACTGAGTACTACGAGCATTCCGGATGGTCAGGAGTAAAATGAAGTGTGGCCAGCCAAGGGGAGAATTTTCCAGATCCCAGAGACGTGGGCACAAATGCCTATCTGTGATGAATCTGTTTGGCCACAGGGTGGTATAATTTTCCTAGCAGAAAAAAAATTTTTTTTTCATTGCAAGGACAATTTATAATCATCAAAAACAAATGAAACATGGTTTTGATTAAAACAGCCTGTTGGCTCAATAATTTCTGTAATTTTAAAAACATCCTTAATGCCGAAGAAGAACACGCCGATGTCAGGAATGGCCTGGGGCCCCATTACAACAGCGACCGAATAAATAAGGAAAAGAATCGCGAGGTCATAAAAACAAAATTAAACTAATGTTTCAAATTTTGACAATTATGAATTCTTCCTCTAAGAAGACATTAAAAAAAATTTTCAGGCACTATTAGATAAAATACAAAGAGGATAATTGTACACGGATGCGTTTGCAGTTTTCCCAAGGGGTAAAGCATGCCTTTAAAGGAAAACCCTGAATTAGGATGGTGCTTCCTCCTCAGATCCAGCAACTGGATAGAACTCATGCAGACAGACGAACTTGGTTCTTACCGTTTCTTTGTAAACTCAGATCTAATTCTTTCATAAGCTATTGAAAGAGAATGATCAGAAAAAAATGACAAGCATAATTTTTTTTCCTATACAAAAGAATCCCCATTGTGGGCCAGTTTTGTAGGAAACAGAAACAAGCAAATATAACAAAATCTGTGTTCATACATGGCGATATAGTTACTATATACAAATATGTACAGTATAAAAATGTGTGGAAGGCTGACTTCCCAGCCGGCCACGCTGCATTGTACACAAGGAAACAGCCTGGTTTTCCCTCCTAGTATACAGGCAAACGTAGTTTGTACAGCATGCAGGGTATAGAAAATTAGCGCGCTCGCACGGAGACATTCTACAGGTATGGTTGCAGTCATTTTCCTTTGAAAATGACTAGTCCGCTTTCCTAATATAAAAATGTGTTTGCCTTTCTTTGCTGGCAAATAAACACTTCCCTTCAGAGAAAGGATGAATGTAATTCTCTCAACTCACTATGCCCTACCCCCCACCGCCATTTCTAAAAGAAAAAAAAATAGTCTAGAATTAAGACAAGGGGACAAACATATAACGAAAACATGGTTGGTGCCAAATTTCTTAACAACTTAGAACCACTCTGCAGAGTAAGAACTGGTTGGCCATTAAGACTGATGCTTTTTAGGGGGCGGGGATGGAACCCAGGACCTCCTAAATGCTAAGTGGATACTCACCACTGAGCTACACTCACCCCCTGGCTGACCATTAAGAAGGCTGTGTGTGATCAACTACCTTCTTGATTTTAAAGGGGTTTGGACATTTGTGATTCATGCTGACAGTGCCTGGCTGTTAGGAAACAAAGTCAGAAGGGATTAGAAAGATACCAAGTATACCAGAGACCAAAAAGTATATTGTATCCCGACATATTATGACATTTAAGAACCCTGAGCCAAATGTGAATTGTTTCACATGTCAGCTTTTTTTGACTTGCATTGCACATTCAAGCATCTGATGTGTTGGAAGCCAAAACATTGTATTGCGAAACTGGAATGTTTCCGTAGCATTTATCTCCGTGCAGAATGGGAACAGTTTTTACATCTTCTCTGCAGATTGGTTGAACTTTGTGTACTTAAAAAAATATATATACACATTTTAAATTCCTGAATGTTATATGGGTCATTTAGAATGTGAAAATATTACTGTACAAAGTCTTCACATTTGAGATATGATCGCATGATTGTTCAAGTTCTGTAAATATAAGCGTTTGGCTGGGGCCTGATATCCAAACGTAGGTTTCAGGTTCAAGATAATTCAGTAAACACATTGAAATTCACTTTCTAGAGGGGCTGAAGGGAGTGCTTGGGTTTTTAAATTTTTAAATTATTAATTTTTTTAAGTAATGCATTTGTTAGAATTTTTCAACTTCTCTTGGGGGTTCCCGCAAGAGTTATTATTTGTACTTCCAAAAGCAGTGTTAAGCAAATCAACATTGTACAAAGGGCTGTGAGTATTTAATCTGTCTTTTTTCAAACAGATCGTTTTTTTAAAAGGCCGTAATGACAATCATATGGCTATTGGTAAAATCATTTGTATGCTGAGAAGTGTCAGATTAGGGTGCCATTACTTGGAAGAGCCATTTTACTTGGAATATATTTTTCCAAAGGAAATGGACAGAGTTCTGTTGCAGAAATAACGTTCCACCTGGTACTAGCATTTTAAAACAGTCCTGTTCTAATCCATAAAACATTTCTAGTTTTCCCTGAAGCTTTGGGCTGCCTTGTGCATGAATAATTTTTGAGAAACACCCACGCCCTCAGCCCATTGTTCATAACTATTGGAAGAAGATAAACTAGAGCCTGGAAATTGTCTATCTGCGTCTGCCTCTGAATCTGCCACAGGAAACCAAAGGAGATAAGTGGCTTTTACTTTGGATGAAGAGGTAAAATTCCCCAGTAGAAATTCTAAAGATGATACACAAGTTTCAAAATGTTTAATGCGTCCCCACAATGGAAACATGTCTCTCTGTCTGGGGGGATGGAAATTTGTGTCTCTTTCTCCAGCTCCATCTTCCTCTAAAAGGAATTTGTGGCTATTTTGAGTAAGTGCCATATATAGGGAGGGAGAAAATGAAATTAGCATTTTAACATCTCACAGGGGGAAAAAATAAACCCAAAATTCACTGTGTTTTTTTTTTTTTTTGCCTAATGCCTGTTCAAAATAGATACCACTTTTATTGCTCTTTAGAACTACCTACATATATTTGTGTGTTTAAAGCCTTCATTATATTTCCTTATAATAATAATATTATTATTTTAGCATTCATCAACACATTTATATTCTTGTTGCAGAGAATATGACATTTTTATGTTTTTTTTAAACAAAAACATTTAACAAGCTTAAAAAATGAAACCCGATGAAAAAGATTTTCACGCAGTCACATAACCTGGGAAGTGATGAGTGGGCAAGAAACAGAATGCAAGCATCTTTTAAGGCCTTGGAATCTTTGGATTTACTGTGAAAAGTTTCAGAAAATCGTGGACTGTTACTGTGGCACTGTCTACGGACCCTGGAAAATAACAGTGAAATTCATGTACACACACACACACACACACTCACACTGTCTCTCACACACACACCCCTCCTCACTGCTTAACCAGAGTCACATAAATTGCTTCCTCAGTATGTCATTTCGTTTTCTTTGCTTTCTGCACTTTGACTAAATTCAGTGGCTTGTGCCTGTGACATTAATTATGAAAGACCCCAACCGCGGAGCAGGCACATTTTTGGGGGTGAGATTTAAGAAATCTATCTGTGACCTGAAATTCTGTGGGGACTGTCTGGGCTCTCCAATTTAGTCTATGATTACAGTCTGCATTTAGGCCTTGACCTATTTTTAAGCTATTTCCTCCCTGTGTACTTTTCAGAAGGCGGGTTCTCTATTCTGAAATATTATTATTTTGAAAAACAGGAATAAAATGCGAATAGCATGAGTAGAGTTGGACCCTATGTCAGATCTTTGCCCAGGTGTCTGGGATCAGCCACCTTTACGAGCTGCTGTAAACATACGGACCAGAATGTTGTGTGAATTGTCCCCCGCTGCGTCCTGTAGCACCTAGAACAGTGTCGTGCCAACAGCAGATGCTCACTATTCATTGAGTAAATCTGCTGAATAAATTGTGTGCCCTCTTCCGCCTTGTGCCCCCAGTGCTATGTCACATGCTGTATATCTGGTAAATTTGCTGAACTACAAAATGGGGCCAAATACATAAAACTTAAATATTCATATATAATTTTTTTCAGTGGACATTTCAATTTGCAGCTCATTGGTGGTTTTAGCTAGAAGGAGGGAAGAGAGGGCAGGAAGGCAATCTCTCACCCTCACTGATACCAAGGGTTGGTGGCAGAATGGAGATCCTTGGGTGTCATTTGCATGATATTTGCATGTCATCTTCTTTTCCATCTAAGGTTCCAATTTATCTGAACTACACTTATTCAGAGAGAGGAAGAGAATGGTATGAAAGCAGACAAAATCATTCTCCTGAGCGGGTGTTAGTTTTTCCCTCCAGAAAGAAGTTTCTAGAAGCCTCGCAGAGCTTGCCAAATGAGGACAGTCCTGGTCTCTAGGAATATACCGAGAGCTGTGTATATCTCAGAGTCAGAGCCCAGATCTAGTTTCCTAAGGAGAACACTAGCAGCTGCCCCTCAGCAGTGACATTTACCGTTACCAAGCGACGATTCATGAGTCTTACCAAATTTATCAATATTTTCGTCTCTTGCCTCCCACCCCGCCCCTCCATAGACATTGCTAACAAAATCATATAGATTATATGCCGGAGCAGATGATTTATTTTTTTCTTTCTTAGAAGGGAAACAATTTCCACAGAGTTGAAAATCGCATTGTTTCCCCCCATTGGACTAGGAGCTCAAGAATCTGCTTTTGGGTGGTTTCGACAGAATCTGAATTAGGTAACGCTACCTAATAACCCTGGATCGGAGCAGGCGATTTTTAACAGCGTCCAGAACCCCAGTGCTAATGCATTGATTTTTCCTTTAATAGAATTGCGCTGTCGAAGGACAGTGCTCAGTAGAGTCTACCCTTCAATCTTAACCCATCCGAAGACTGTGCCTTTCCAGTTGAGCGCCATTCATTTCTGGTTGAATAGGTTAAGCAAAGACAGACCTCGCTGTTCTCAATTCACTTTATGATCCTCCCATCATAAAAAATAATATCAGCACCTTGCTTTTCATGTCAGAACTACATTTGAGCCGCTATTCCCTATGCCCATGAGTAAATCCCATAAAAGCCGCCCCCTTGTACTGTTGCTATTTTTCCTTGTGGGTGATTGATTGATGGATGAGTGCTGACACTTCAATGAAGCTATTTCGACTGCCATCTCAATCCGATGATGTGAGGGGTGTATTTTCTGTCCATGCCTCATTACTTCAGAATGACATTCCTGGAACTTCATTTACTTTTTCCCTCCTTCCCCGAAGCGCCATATTTTTTCCCATCTAGGTTATGCACGCCATAAAAAAAGCAATTTGCTATTATATGTGGCATAAGGGCAACACTTTCTCTAGGAGGTAAATAAGAAGGTTTTTTTTTTCTTTTTTTAATCCCAATGTTGAATTTAGGGATCATGTCAAAATTTCCAAAACCGTTCCAAGAGGCAGGCTCCGTGAGAAAAGGTGTGGAGGATATATTTGGAAATATTTGGCTTCATACTGTTGGTGTTAAGATTTTCGAGTGTGATAACCTTGGTAATTAAAGCAATGACAAAAAAGAATCCTTTCGTTGCAGAATCATCTAGTTCCTAATGTTGTGCCTAGAATCGTTTAAGTATTTCACCTATAGCTGAGTAGCAGTTTACAACACAATCCAGACTTATTTGTCCTTTGAGAATGAGGAAATCCATTGTTTAAATGCAGTGATGGATTTATCTATTATAGGTTGCTTTCAGTTGTATAGAAACGCTTAACTAGAGTAAACAGATCTACCCCAGCATTTCCAAACTTTGCACTAGGTATGCAAGAGTTTTTAATATTAAAGCATGCTCTTAGCTTTTCCAAGTTGACTTAGGACCTGATTTTAATCTGTGTAATACAGCATTCCCGTTAATAATAACGTATAATTAAGACATCCGTTAAAAATCCATAACGTTAATTTAATGGAGAAAATCTAATACAGTTCTATTGGAATTTTTACGTTAAATTAACTTTAACGGGCTTTTAATGGATGTCTTAATTAGATCTCATTATTAACGGGAATATTCCACAAATTAAAATTGGGCCCTCGAAGTTTTAATGAAAAAAGTTGCAGGAACACATTTAAAACGGACACCCTGTTTCATGCTTTCTGTTGCCTCTACAGCTAAGCTGTGTTTCAAAGCCCGTAAACAACAGGTCCTGCAGAAAGAAATTACCAGAAAAGGCTGCTGCTGCACTTTCCACCCTGCAGTGATCTCATCTCCTTGCTTTTTCTGACTCTCCAGCTCACCAGTGTCCCCAGTTCTCCCAGTTTGCTGGTCTCATATGACAGTGGTGCATGCTTAAAACTATATATATATACTTTTTAACCAATAAAGTAACAATGGTGGTAATAAAGATGCCCACCGCTGCCTGGGAAAACGTCATTGGCAGCAACATGGTTAAGCCTGACACTTCGAACAACTTGCACAGAAGATGAACATTGTTCAGAGGTTTTCTTGGCTCAAGCTCTGGTTTAACTTAATCATTCTTCCACTTTGCTGTGACGAATGGCTCCCAAGTGCAGGGGCAGGACTGGGCAATCCAGGTGCAACCCTAATTGTTGCACTGAACAGAAACATTTCCTTCAGACAAGCGTTCCCAGGGGGGTTATAAATAGGAAATGGACATTACCATGGAAAGTAAGCTTCCAAGCCTCACATCTAGTGCAGCCCACTTGGACATTAAACTATGAAGACTTACACTCCCCCGCCCTTTCCTGTCAAGCGGTGCAAACTGACAAAATAAGTCCATCAGTGTTCTCGGTTGTTATTTTTCTTCAGTGGCACTTTGTTTTCTCGTGACCATGAGAATGGGGCTGTGGAGATGAGGCAGCCCTGTCGCAGTTTATCAGTGAAAATCTAGTATCGTCCATAAGCAGAGAAGTGGAAATCAATACTTCATCACCAAATTGTTAGTGAGGATGAAGAGGAATGGCTGGGGCGATTTTTTTTTTTTTGGCAGTCCTCTTAGAGCAGGGTGTCAGGAGTGTTTCAACACCAGGAGCAGGGTGGTGCACCGAGGAAGGGCTCAGGGTGAGGGCATCCAGGCTGGAAAGTTGAAACTAAGGCATTTGTCCTGTAATGGGAATCAGAACAACAGAAAAAGATACATTATTTTCAGAGGAATAGTTCAGGTGGTTATTTCTCCCAGGTAGTCAAATTTCTCACCTATACTCTGTCATTGGTATTAATGTGGGTCTTCACGAAGTCTAGAATTTGTATGATATAATCAGATGATGGGGTATAGAAAGGGGGAGCCAATTTAGGAGAAAAAAAAACTTTGAAATATAATGTATGTGTGGAAGAGATATTCAAGCAGCCATATTCATGGCAGCATTTCTTACAATAGCCAAGAAATGGAAGCAACTCGAATGCCACCAAGGGATGAGTGGATAAACAAAACGTGGTACATCCATACAATGGAATATTATTCAGCCTTAAAAAAGGAAGGAAATTCCGACACCTTCTACAATATGGATGAACCTTGAGGATATTATGTTAAGTGAAAATATGTCAGTCATAAAATGATAAACACTTCACTTATATGAGGTTTTTAGAGTAGTCAAACTCTTAGAGACATAAAGCAGAATCGGGGTTGCCAGAGGCTAAGGGTGGTGGTGATGGGGAATTGTTGTTTAATGGATATAGAGCTTCTGTTCTGCAAGATGAAATAATTCTGGAGATGGATAGTGGTGACAGTTGCACAACAAGATGTGTATACTTAGTGCCACTGAACTGTACACTTAAAAATGGTTAAGATGATAAATTTTATGTTATGTGTGTTTTACCACAATTACAAGTAAAAAAAAGGTATGATTTTCCTACTGTGGAGAGTATTAAAAAATAAAAAAATTTACCCATGTTCCCACTGTCCAGAGAGAGCTCCTATTTACATTCTGTGGTGTTACCTTCTAGTATTTTCTTTCCCTATGCATTTTTGTTAGGCTTACATAGTTATACGTGCCCATTGTGTAATGTTTTCCTCTGTATTCTTTCACTTGGAAACGTCATAGTAAACAGGGGGATGATTCCATCACCTACATTATCAGAGTTTACTAAACCATTCTTGTGACGTTAACATTGAATATGTTTCCAATTTTATTCAGTAACACATAACACTGTGATGAACATCTTCATGTTTAAAGCCTTTCAGTATGTTGGGATATTTTTATAGGCTTACATTTGCAAATCAAAAGATAGCAACATTTTGTGGGGGAGGGTATAGCTCAGAGGTTAGAGCTCATGCTTAGCATGCAGGATGTCCTGGGTTCAATCCTCAGTACCTCCATTAAAAGAACTAATTAAATAAATAAACCTAATTACCTTCCCCCCCCAAATAAAAAATTTTAAAAAAAGATAGCAACATTCTTGTGATGGGGAAGTGCTACTTCAAAGCACTCAATGGGGTGAATTTTTTTTATCAGATACGTGCGGTTTGGATTACCGTAGGAACGCATATAATTACCTTCAACCCAAACTGAGTGGCATTCCTTGTTTACACATTATTTAGTAGTAGTGCTCATTTCAATGAGAAAAACCACCTTGGACCTATTTAATTAGCCTTTTGGAAAAGGAAACTTGCCGAGTTTTTAGTAGAAGAACAAACACAAGTTGAAAATTGTATGATCTTTGATGTGTGTAGGGAAATTATGTGCAAAATGATCATAACAAACATTATAAAGGATTGCTTGGTAAGAAATGGTGTGACTGCAGTCCTAGCAACCAGTTATCCTGGACCTACTGGATTCCGGGTGCTTTATATACATTGCCACTCACCCTGCACATCATTTCATTTTGGAAAAAGAGAGAAAAAGTCTCAGAGATGTCAGTGACTTGTCCAAAGTCCTGCAGCTAATAAAAAGCAGTGGGTGGCTTTACATTTAGGCTTCTGCGTTCGGAAGCTTCCGTGTTCAGAAGCTTCCACACTCACTGCAGGCACCACGGTCCCTGGGAGGAGCCATTTCCCTTCATCATCAGGTTTGCATTTCAGATACAAAAGCTCCCAGCAGTCTATGCTCTGACCTTGTTGGAACCCTTGGCAGGTCTAGAAACTTGAAGGAGGATGCTCATGTGGTTGGAGGAAGACAGATGGGTCAAAGAAAAAGAAAGTGGAGGCTAGAAATTGCAATGGCCTAAGGAGAAGGTAGCGGGAGAGAGAGAAGGAAAGAGGGAAAGTGAAGAGAATGACAAAGCCTGTCTTCCCTACTGAGTGACAGTGCCTTACACGGTGAGACAGGATGGAGGTGAAGTCGGAGGTGAGGGGTGTGGTTGGGGGTGGGTCTTTTTGTGGTCTCATTTTCCCCTCCCTGACCACGATCTTAATGTGATATCAGTTTTAGGGAACCTTGTTTCGTTTACCACTTCCTTGAACCTGCTCCAGATTTGATCAATACCCAAACTTCTCTAGCTGGGTTTCTCTTAGATTAAAATTTGTTCTGGGAAGGGGAACAAGGAGAAAGAAAAAAATAATTTTATTATAGTTCCCTTCTTGGAAATTCACAATACATATTAGCATATTAAAGGCTCTGAGAAGTCCTGCAGTTAAAACCCAACACAATACATCTTTCTTTAACCCAGTGCTTCCTAAATTTGTTTGATAACCCTTCTCTTCCCTACGAAACACAAATATACTTGAATGTCATTTTCTGGAAAACACCTTCATGACAGAATCCCGTGCAGAAACAAATGAAGTTATTTAGTTTCTAAGATCTCAGTCCTGACCTCATCACTGACTTTCTGTAATTCTTTGCTCAGGTTACTTGGCTTTTGGGGGCCTCAGCATGAAAGGACCTTGCTGTCAGGATAACTTGACATTTTCTACATGTTAATGCTGGGCTACCCATGCTAAATGCATGCCTCGCCTCACGTCAAGTTCACAATGCCGCGATGCAGGAGGTAAATAAGTGTCCATACTTTCCAGCCTAGGAAACGGGGATTTAAAGATCCCACAGCCACCTGGCTGCTAAGTGGGAGAAAGGGTATTCAGGTTCAGGTTTTTCTGGTCTCTTAAGCACTCCTTCTTACATGGCCTGTGATCACCTGCTAATGTCTTAAAGGGTGGAACACTAGCATTATTCATAATTTAGAGGCATTTTCCCAAGAGCATCTGTACAGTTACTCAGTTAAATTCCAGATATGAGTGTCTTCTATTAAAACTTGGCTATGATGCTGTTTCTATCTGAGAGAGCACATATCCCACCATGATTGATGGAAGTAGCGGATTCTTTCAGAAGTTCAGAGAATGGTAAAGAGGAAGCCTTGTGTCTTGGGCCACTTTGGGACAATATACCCTTTTGCATTATTTCTTATCTTAAAAGAAGAAACACCTTTTTTCCCCTCTAGGTCTAAAGATGAGACATGGCAGAAAACTAAAACCAGAAAATAAAGGGAAGGGGAAGGACAATGGATATTATTATTTATTATTATTATTTTTTTTTACTGTTCAAAACAAATTGGATGGATTAAAAAAAAAAAAAAGAAAGCAAATACTCTTGTTTGACTTTCAAGTGGTGGCTGGCACCAAGCTTTGCTGCTGTCTGAGGTTTTTCCCCTAATATGTTGAGCTACTACTATGAAAATAAAACAGAAATATATAAAAATCTTAATTACATATTGAAAAAGTCAGTGGCAGTGTTCATTAAGTAGAGTTTGTGAGGGAGAGCCAGGCGAAAAGATGCAATTATTTTTGTATTAATTACAGAGCCACCAACAGATGCATAGAGCTGTAGATACTGTACTTGCTTTTGGCCATGAAGGAATTTTTCATCCCCCTGGCAAAGCATTTGGGTTGGCTCTTCCTCATCTCTGTGACCTGGCTCCGTCCCGCTTGCCTTCTTTTTTCTCTGCTCTTCACCGTTCTTCTCAGAGCTGCGTTAGGTCCCCAGGGGGTGTTTTGGGATTGCTACCGTGATGGGCCACTAGCATTCCACGGTTCAGGGCCAGGAACGTTAGGCATCTCGCCACGGGCAGGACAGTCTCACAGGCGGTAATGTGATGTAACGGTAGGAACGTGCGGCACCATTTTTGAAAATCTCGCGTAGGTTGGGATTTCTCATCCTTGGCCCTCCTGGTACTCTGGGCTAGATAATTTCTTGTTGTGGGAGACTCTCCTGTGCATTGTAGGATTTTTAGCAGCATCCCTGGCTTCTTTCCCTTAGATTTCAGTGGCATCTCCCCTTACCCTTGAGTTGTGACAACCCAAAATATCTTGAGGCATTGCCAAATGTCTCTTTGTAGGGGGTGGGGGTGAGGGCAAAACTATCTTTGGTTTACAACCTCTGACCTATTTTGGAAAACATTTTTTAGAATTATTTGAGCCTGAAACTTAAGTACATTTTGCACGTAAATACAAAGTCTTTTATGCACAATTTCATACACACTGCATTTTCCAGAAATAAAGCTATTTTGCAAATAAAGAGAGACTGTACTTTATTTTATTTGGAATGCTAACAGAAGTTACTTGCCATTTTAGAAAATCACGTCACCTTTGGCATTGCTGCTCATGATATTTGAGATGTTCATTCAGCCCACCCGTATTGACCTGCATTGATCACGACACTCTCATGGCGAGTCTGCATATGGGGGCACACATCAGACAACGTCATCCTGTCTTCGAGGATCTCATTACTCTGAGCATAGTTGGCATACTCTGAGCAGCACTGGCATCACCTGGGAGCTTGCTGGAGCTACAGAATGCCGGGTCCACCCCAGAGCTGCTAATTCAGAATCTGCCTTTTAACAGGATGCCCAGGTGATCTGCATCCAGGTTGGAGTTTGAGAAGTCCAGTTCTAGTGAATTTTTTGTGCCCAAATACTTTCTTCTTCTTATTTTACAGTCACAGCACTAGATGGTTTCTTTTTGAAATTATGCATGTAGGTTGGTCATTTGATCTACAGATTTTATTTCAGGAAGTAAAGGGCAAAGTATAAAATGTTCATCTGGAAATATCCACATGGGGTCTTTGAAGGGGAGAACACCCTGCTCTTCAGAAGCCCTTTCTAGGCAGCAGCCTCCTTTTCCGTGAAGTTGAACATCACCCGTCTGCTGACGACTGTGAGTTCAGATCCATACACCCACCCGGCTCCTCGACATCTCAACCTGAGTATCTCACAAGGACCTCAAAGGTCACTTTATCAAAAGCCAGGCGTTTGAATTCCCCCGCCTCTATCCTGCTTCTTCTCCAACGTTTCCAGTCACAAGAAATGGAACCTCAAACTGCTCAATTGCTCCTGCCAGAAAGTGGGGGCATCCTTGACACCCAGCCATGGCATCCCTCACCAAAGTCTACTTCCACCTTCACCTCCTGCGTCTTTGTTCCAGCCTGGGCACCCGTTTCCTGGATGAAAATTTAGATTAGATTGACACAGTCATTCCCCACTTCCTCCCAGCTTAGAAGCCTTCCGTGACCTCTACTGCACTTAGAAAAAGGCTCGTTTATCTACAACTTTCTGCCTGATCTGGCCTTGCCGTTTCTCTGCCCTCACCTGGGTCTGTACCCTTTACTGACAAGTCCCAAGAACACCGGCCTTCTGACAGCGTCTGAAACCTCCCTCCAGGTCTTTGCAGGTGCTGCTCCCTCTGCCGAGAATGCTCTTTCTCCTAGTTTGCCCAGCGCCTTCTCATCCTTGAAGTCTTAGTTTAATGTCATTTCCTCAGAGAAATTGTCCCTCACCCTTTGAACTTAAGTTCTTTTGTTATAATGTTGCACCTTTTACGTTGTCCTTATAGGACGTGTGGCTTATGAATACAATCATATATGGAGGTTTTAGTTTAATGTCTGCCTCCTACTCTGGCTTATAAACCCCAAGGAGGTGGGGGCTGGGACGACAATCACACCAATATCCCGCGCATCTAAGTCCGTGTCTGGCATGTGGCAGGTACTTGATAAATATCTGAGTGAATGAAATTCTAAAGACAATGATTTGAAGACTCTCTCTTCAAACAGGAATTTTAAAATGCTTATTACTCGGGAAAGAGGGCATAGCTCAGTGGTAGAGCGCATGCTTAGTAGGCACAAGGTCCTGAGTTCAATCCCCAGTACCTCCACTGAAATAAGTAATTAGATAAACCTAACCCCCGCCCAAAATTGACAACAACAACAAAAACCTTACTACTAAAACAATACAAAAGAAAAGAAAAAGATTGACCTGGAGTCCTACGTCTCTAAGTCTATGAAAGAGAGCATGTAAAGAAAAGAGAGGACAGACTAGAAAAATTAAGGAAAGTCCAAGGGAACAGAAATGGACAAGAAGAAGCTTAGCCAAAAAAAAAAAAAAAAAAAAAAAGCTTTGCCATCTATATGGTGCTTTCAACTTCAAGGAATAATTTATTTTGCCATTTTGAAGCAGTTTACATTTTTCAAAGCATATATAGATAAAATCTTCTGAAATATGTTGGCTAAATATTAGTAGCCCTATAGATAGAGTTTGAGGCTGAGGGAGTTTAAAAAATTTGCTCCCATGGTGATTAAGTGATGGGGTCAGGACACCTGACTCCTAATTCAGGGCTTCTAGCAATTGTTTGTTTAAACCAAAAAGAGTAAAATATAAATGCTAAAAAATGTATAAATTGTATTATTAAAAGAAGACTGTGACAAGGAAGCCAAGTGGAAATGGAGACAAGCGATTTTAACCCTGTCATCCTGGGAGAAAGCTGCAGTTAAGATTTTTTTTTTTCAAATTGATTTTATAATTTGAAAATCCAAACTGGGCTTACCTACCTTGATGAAGTTCATCATTAGTGCCTCCCCTCATTTCTCCTAAGAGAAATCTCTGTGTGCAGAAACTCTTAAACCTTGGTGGACCAATTTCAATTCTTTGAATGGATAAAATAATTGCTTGGATGTATTGAACTTTTTACACACCAGCCACAGCTCCATGTGAGTAGCTGGATAATATTTTAAACTATTCTCTGATCTAGTTTTGCCTTTTCTTAATCCCTTTCTTCCACATGGTTTTTTTAATCATTGAAAACAGAAACCGAGACTCGTTGCTCCAAGAAAGGGAAGTCACAAAATAAACTCGAAAGAAAGAAGTGTTTGAGTTTCTGAAAGTCGAAAAGGACTTTTTCTTCCTTATATCAACCTTCAAAGAGGTGAGTCTATAAAGAAAGAGAAAAGTGATCTATCAGTAACGTCGGGGTAGTGACGGGTCATGCTGGACACACCACTCTTGTGTTATTTCCGTTAACCATCTCAACAACCCAAGGGGCATCCAGTATTACACAGGACAAAACTGAAGTTTACATAACGGACGTGACTTATCCAAGGTGATGTGACAAGTGGAACTGAAGACTGCAATATTCAGTTGGAATATATACCTTCTGGATTTCAGAGCCTTGACCTTTAATTCTGAAACTAACTGTTTCTGATGTTGGATCTATGCCAATGAGACTGCACCCTTTTTTTATTTTTGTCAAAGGGAAGCTTGATTAGACCCTCAAAGAATGGGAGGCTGCACAGTTTTTGATCCTGGTAGTCTTTTCCTTGAGACATCTAAATACGGACAGCATGCAGGTCATAATCGACAAACTGGAAAATCTCAACTTTCGAACTTCCTCTTTTAAAGCACAACTTGTGATAAATCAACCGTGTCTCAAATGCATGTCTACACTTCATGACACAAACCAGACAGTCAACTGCCTGCAGCCCTAAAGCAGGAGGAGTGTTCTCTACGGGTGTTTTGTGTTTCCTTTTTTTTGTTTTTTTTTGAACAGGGCCAGAGCAAACATCTTCTGAGTTGATCTCCACCTTGTATCACCAAACTCCGGCGGCTAACGGAGTGGGCAAATTGGAAATAATTGTTAAAAGTAAGTTCCCTTTTGGTCTACTTTATGGGCAGCCCTAGAAATGGCTTAACCATCTTCATGGCTGTGGACTGAGGCTGGCGGGAGCAGGGTGACGTCTTGGAGAAGAGCCACAACAATAAAAATGTCAGGCAAGGAGATGCAGAACCCCCCGAGAGGGGCACACACGCTGTCACGAGGTGTCATTTGTGTCCCTACTTGTGTGTCAGCTTAGTAGATTTCAATGGCAGCAGAAAATCTTCTTCAAGCACACGCTCCAACTTGAGGCTACCCAAGTAGTTAAGAAACAGAAATGAAAGAAATGGCAGGAGAGTTTGCCCTCTGAAAAATCTCTTGACAACTCGTCATGGGATTATGGAGTCTTAACTGCTGTACAGTTATCCCTAATTATAACCAAAGGTACGTCAATCTAAATAAAAATGATAAGACAGAGAGAGGAGCCTCCTCTCCCTCCCCACAACTCACTTTTTAACATGAGTCTCTTCACAGTATGATGC
Source organism: Vicugna pacos (assembly GCF_048564905.1). Classification (NCBI taxonomy): domain Eukaryota; kingdom Metazoa; phylum Chordata; class Mammalia; order Artiodactyla; family Camelidae; genus Vicugna; species Vicugna pacos. The sequence continues at coordinate 39,438,874 of NC_133005.1, read as the reverse complement.
TTTGACAAAGCTTGGATTGAATAATTATTAAAAAGAGATAGAGCACAGTGTTAAGCAAAACATATTCTTGCAGAAAGGAATAGTTGATTTTTTTTTTTTTTACAGAAAGGAATGATTTTGATTTTACATGTTTGGTTTACGATGAGAACCTCCTATTGTCTTTATTGCACTCTGCCACAAAAATTATGCAAGAAATTTCTACCAGACATTAAGTGCCTGGAAAGGCATTACTTATTCTTAAATCCTGGTATACATTTTCCTATGGAGAAGGGCAATCTTGGGATGGGTCACGTTTCCATTTTTGCTTTTGCTACTAGGAAACTCAGAGTCAGTTTGGTGGCCCAAGTTTAGCAACTGTGTAACTTCTGAAGGCTACAGTCTGTGCCCATTAACTTCTCTTCATAGTCTCTCTGCATTATCCTTTGGAATTTTTGTTAATAGTGCTATGTATTAGTTGGGTGACATTGGGGGAAATGACTTGCTCTTTTTCTACCTAAGTTTCCAAGTTTGCAAAATCAAGATAATAATAGTATCTTCCACAAATGGTTCCTGGCACACAGTAAGTGCTCAATTAAAATGTAGATTTTAAAAAATTATTTTTCTCTTATGATTTTATTGCGTTGCATACAAAATAGTACCTTCACAGTGCTGTTGAATAATATGTAGAATAAATTAAAAACCACATACATAAAATTCTGCTTATGTGTTAAAAATAAATAATCATCGGGTCTTGGAAAGTGGATTGTTCTTTCCTCCTGGAAATTTTAAAAAACTAAGCAGAAGAGAGGATCTGCAGTGCATGCATTAAACAAACGTTGAAAAGAAATCAGCTGTCAGTTCCGATGTGCAGCTAAGAAAAGTTTTCCCCCTTTATAAAAAAAGGATAAAATAGCATTTCAAAACATTTGATGTGGATATTAAGAAGAAAAGAGTAGAAAGCCGTCACAGTACCTACCACTTTATTAAGTACTCGTTACCTTTTACAGTAATCCCTGACACTAGATCTCATTGTCCCTGTTTACTGACGCGGCGACAGAGGCTTGGACTCGTTAAGAAACTCCGTCAAGGTCAGTTAGTTAGTAAGTAGTCGAGCAGCGTTTGGACTTGGGTCTCGCTGACTTCGAAGCCTGTTCTCCAGCCAGTATTTATTGCTGTCAGTGGAGCTAACGAGAATCTTCTAAAGGCACATTGCTCAGTAAAGCTGTATAATGAAAAATGATAAGGACTGAAAAACTGCCCAGCTGTTGTCGCCCTTTCAAGAGATAAATTAAAAGGGTGGCAAAGACCAGGAGAACATCCTGACAATGGGAAGGGGAAATGTCTCTGGTGGTTTCCACGTTCATTATAATTTCGTGTTGGGCAATTACGGGCTTAACATTCAACAGTTCTCGTGTGTGGCTGCTCGTGGTGCACGGCCACAGACGGGAGAAGGGACGTGATTTCCCTGTACCCATTTTCATTGAGCCACATGCACATATTCCAAAAGGGCACTTAAATTGTTTGAAAGAGGTCTAGATGCTGGCAAACACCACCATAAACAACGCGGGCAGCTTAAAGTCCCAGCCGCCAACGACATGATTCACAATGGAACCCATCTTCTCTAAATGGGGCGCGGAGCCAAATGCTATTTATTACAACGAACTTACAACCAAGCAAGATTCACTGCCTGGATTCAGTGAGGGGACTTCACAGCTGCCGAAATGTGGGTTGTTGGCATTTAGGAAGAACGACTTGCCCTCCAAGTAAGGAAAATGAACCGCAGAATATATATATATATATATATTTTTACCACTGTGATTATGTGTCTAAGCCCATGGCCACACTGTCTGTGACGTATCTACACTGGACAAGGGGATGGGTGGATTGGAAACCATGTTTAGATAATTCAGGCAAACCCTCCTGTTTCTAAGAAGAGTCTCCCTTCACTTAATGATCCTCTCATTTCATGCTTATCCTTTGCCTGAAGCTTGACTGCAATTATTTTATTTAATTCTTATCATAATCCCCAGAGGTGGCTCTTCTGAGCCCCTCTTTTTCAGAGGTCAGAAAACTGAGGGACAGAGATTTAAGTAAATGGGACCAAGATCACATGCCCGGAAAATGGCAGAACTGGGATTTGAACCAGGTTTCTGTGTCACCAAAGGGCCCCACTGCTTCATCATAATAGCTGTTACCCTTTACTTATTTGATTGCGACCAACAGTTATCAACCCTCACAAACGATAGGGAAAATCTGAGTTATTATTTCCTCGTTACAAGTGAAGATGCAGAGGGTCAGGAGGTTAGACTGTCCCCCCCACCCCCGCCCACTCAGCTATTTCCTAGTGACGTTGGAATGAAATCAGAATTTGCCTGGGGCTCAAACCTAGTCTCTCGTCTGACTTTACCAGTGTTTCCCAAAGCACACTGTGCAGAGCCCGGGTCCCTCGAGACGCTCTAAGGAAAAAAAGATGTTCAGGCTCCGTGCCTCCTCACAGCCTTTGCACCTGCTGTCCTGGTGGCTGGGGCCCCTCCCCTGACTCTGCCTGGATGATTCCTGCCGCACATTCGCCCACTGGCTTCAGGATCGCATCCTCAGAAGGGCCTTTCCTTATCCCAGAATCTAGACCAGGTCCCTGGATTTCTTCGCTCTTACCCTCCAGTTGTCATGTATAATTCATTGGTTTGTTTGGATACTGGCTTAATGCTTGCCTCTCCCGCTGGCCCTCAGGGTCCAGGAGGGCAGGGGTGGCCTTGTTCGCGAGACTCCACAGTGCCCGCCCCGTGCCAGGCCCAGGGTGTCGCTCGGTCAAAAAACACGCGCTTTTCTTCATACTCTGTCCACGGCTCTGCCTTTGTAGAACCATAAACAGTGAATGACCTCGGGGACCTCGGGCCTCCGCCATTTTGCAGATGGTGACATGGAGGCCCCGCCTTCGCACCCACTGGGTGATGGTGAGAAAACTAACAAGAAATAGCTGCTGTTTATCAACCCAGTATGTTCTTGACCTGGAGCACAAGTGTTTAACTGATGACATCTGATTTAAGCCTCAAGACAGACCAGGAAGTCGAGGCCCAGAGATGTTAAGCAGCTTGCCCAAGTTCACAGCTAACAGGTGGCACAGAGTTATCTGATTGTGCCCCACACATGGAGACAGCTCTCCACGCTGGTCCCGTTCCGCATGGGAGTTGCCTGGGGGGCCTGACAACACTGATGCCTGGCCCAATGATGCACAGAATCTCCCAGATTCTGCCTTAGTTGGTCTGGGATATGGCCTGGGCACTGGGGATTTTAAAAGCTCCCCAGGGGGATTCTAATGTGCTGCCAAGATTGAGAAAAATCTAATATCTGATCGATCACTGCTGTTGGATCAGTTAACCCTTCTTGCAGAGCCCGGGTGGAACACATGCCTTGTACAATCCTGCTACAACGTCCCCTGCTTCCTCCCCTCTCTCTCGTCCTCCTCCCTGTCTCTTTCCCCTCCCAACTCCAAAACCTGCATTTCTATTTAGATTAAGCTCCCCCACGACATGCACGAATATGAAACAAACAAACAGTGCAAAGCACCAGTGTTTATAAAGTTGGTGACCCTTATGACAAATTCCAGCCCAAATGGTGTAGTTACAAGACTGGGCAGCCAAACGTCCGCGCAAAGCAGGGATTCTCAGGAGACCTTCAAATTCCTGGGGTTTAACTGTTTGCACTTCAGTAACAACAATTGCTCTTATCGGATAGAGGATTCACCTGGTGCCGGGTGCTGTGTGAGGCCGGTTGGGGGCAGAGAGGCCCCCACAACAAAACTGAAGTGGGCATTATCAGCAGTACCTTTTTACCAGGGGTCCACCGACTCATGGGAGCGTGAAGTGACGGTCATCATGACTGTAAGAAGGTGCAGCCAGGATTTGAGCCCCCGCCCCTCCCTTCCCTTCCCTTCCCACCAGGCGGCTCTACCAGGAGACCCTTCAATCTCTGCCCCGTGGTCCTGCTCCTGCTGGACTGAAAGACACTGAACCAGGCTTGCTTTCTTGAGAGAATTCAAAACTTCCCTCCGCCCCCAAATCAGCTGTTGAGAAGCAATGATATGTATTTTAAATGTCTCATGTATAAAATTTACTAGAAAACGTTCACTCCTTCCAAGCATAGCTGTAAATGCAGCGTAGGGTGGATCGCTCGTCTTTTGTGGAAAGGAAGTTAACGAAAAGCTTGTGTGGAGGGTGGAAGGTTTTCATAGCTACCAGCCGCTCCCTCTGAGGCCAGGGACCAGGGCAGGGCGGTGGTCAGGAGAAGCCACCATTGGTGTCACAGTACTGGTGACAAAAGCTTTACTGGCCAACCTCTCAGAAGCCAGTGTTTGGACTGAATTGTGTCCCCCCCAAATTCATATGTGGATGACCCAACCCCAGTACTCAGGATGCAACTAGATTTGGACTAAGATCTCTTAAGAGGTGATCGAATTAGGATGAGGCCATTGGGATGGGCCCTCATCCAGTCTGACTGGTGTCTTTATAAAATGAGAACTGAGATTAGGATGTGCAGAGAGACACTTGGGGTGTGTGCACGGAGGCTAGGCCACGTGAAGAGGCAGCAAGAGGTATTTTGATTTGAATACATTTCCCAGACTGTGGAGGAGCCAGCGGCAGCCAGGCCAGCGCGGTCAGTTCCCAGCTCCGCACACCCGTCCTGCCCCCCTGGCTGGATCCGCCCGCTCTGGCCGCTGTGACAAAGCACCACAGACCGGGAGGCTTCCACTAGGGAAATGTATTCTCGCACAGTTCTGGAAGTCCAAGATCAAGTCTGCAGGGTTGGTTCTCCCCGAGGCCTCCCTCCTTGGCTTGCCGGTGACCCCCTCCTCCTGCCACTTTACGTGGACCTCCCTCCGAGCGCACACGCCCGCGCTGAGCTGAGGTGGGGGGAGCAGGCCACAGAAAACTGGCCGTTTTCAAAATCAAGTAAATTGAGACCCAGCACGTTTCTACAAAGTCATAGAGCAATTCGATGGCCAGTGTGACAGCCCAGCTCTCTTTAAGAATTTAATTTTGAGTGGGCTTACAAGTGTGTTTCTGGGAAAGGAATTCCCCCAGATGGTTCAAAAGGGGTTTCTTAGAAATGGTTGACTCTGATTCCTTAGCTCACACGCGAAGGGCAGAGGCCCTGGGGTAACTGGGGAAGAGTTGTCTCAGATCTTAGTTCTAGACTAGGACAGGGACTCTCAAAGAGCTTCTCAGAAGCAGAGGGGAGGTGGAAATTTCCAGACGGGGCAACCGGGGGTATGGGCCTGACAGAGTCCCCTCACTTCAGGCAAAGCAACTTCATTTCATCTGTTTCATACGTACGCAGGGCTCCGTATAAGACTGCATTTGAAAAATTACTCAGCTGCTTCCAAAGATTACCATAAGTTTGTATGATGGTGATGAGGATGACGAAGCCTGACGCCCCCTGGACCAGGTGGGGCAGCCAAACTTTGGCTGTGCATTTTTGGGCTCTTGCCAGCGAACACTTAACAGGTTCTTTCAACAAACGTTGGGGAAGCATTTGCTTTGTGCCAGACACCAGGGGCTGTTTCAATACAAGGGGCCCAGCGGGGAGTACGACAGACAGGCCCGTGTCTGCAGAGATCGCGCTGTATCCGGAGGGAAGACGGCGAGCAGGTGCGAGACCCAGCAGGGCGGGCGGGGGCTGCGGCGGAGGAGGCGCCGGGTGATGGATAAGGGAGCGGCTGTAGGCGGGAGCATGAGTGTGGCTACGTGAGCAGGGGCCAGGGAAGGCCTCCGCAGGAGCGACCTGAATTAAGACCTGAAAGGTGGGAAGGGGTCGGCCACAGGGGACCTGGTGGAGTACACCCGCAAGTAAGCATCCACAGGGGCGAATCTGCAAGGGTGGGAAAGGGTTGGGCCTTCAAAGGGAGAAGGGCAAGGCCAGTGTAGACGGAGGCTCAGCCCAGCCCGGCAAAAACCAAGCCCCCACAACCACGAGTGAAACAGAGCCATGTCTTCTGTTCCCCAGCCCTCGGCTATTTTTATTTGGCCTGTGAGCTAAGACTAGCTTTCACATTTTTAAAGAACTGAAAAATATCCGAGGAAGAATAGTATTGCATGCCACATCAACACCGTCTGAAATTCCAACTTCAGAGCCCATCGATAAAGCTTTACTGGCACACGGACCCACGCTGGCCTGGCCCACGTCTTACTCGTGGCTGCCCTCGTGCTGCGCTGGCGGAGCCGAGTGGTTGTGACAGACACCGGATCGTCTGCAGAGTCTGGTCTGTTTGCTATCTGGTCCTTCACTGCAGGAGTTTCTCACCCTCTGTTCTCTCTGGAAATAGCTCTTTTGAATACCTGTGGGGATACCGATGGGAGGCACTTCTCTCCACTTCACGGTGGGTTCGTCTTCCTCAGTCTCCAGCCAGAGACATCCATGACCTGCTGGCCTCTTGGACCAAACCCCCCGGGAAGGCCTCCCTTCCTCTTTGCTAACTGATGCCTGATGTCTGCTTCCTCGTTGACTCCGTGTGTGTTGAGAGATTTTCCTGGGCCTGGCACGGGGCTAGGTGCCTGAATGCACAACCTGGAATAAGATAGTTTGGTCCTTGCCTCCTTGCAGCTTAAGTTCTAGGTTAAACAGGTTTCCAACAGACAGTCCTTCTGCTCTTAGCTGCCTCTGAGCCATATTGCACAGTTCTTTTATAGCTTCGGAGTCAAGCCAGTCAGATATAGGCCATAGTCACATCGATGTGCTTTTACTTAGGAGATATTTCTGTAAATAATGATGAGAAAATAAGACGACGTGAGGCAGGCTTGAGGACAAAGTGGGAGGGGAGGCTGCACATGCACGTGGTCACTTCCACACCACAAGGAAACCAGGGAAGGAAACCTTCACCCGGCACCTCTGCACGCAGTTCAGGGCATCTGTGAATTTGCACAGGAAAAACAATTACACCATTAATTTCACTAACCTTTAACTGAAATTCAGCATTTCCTTCATTTATGGGTAGAGACATCAATTCTCTGTAGTAGCAGTATTGTGATTTTGTTTTATCACCAATATTTTCACCAAAACGTCACAGATATTTTTGTCACATTACAGCTCTTACAAATGTCTTGCAAAATCATGTACACTCATCATAACTTTGAAATTACAGTGGTTATCAGCCTTAGCGCTGGTCATGCTGGTTAATGTATATAAATAAATTCACTTATTAATATATCACAAATTTGTTTCTTTAATATTTGATAAATGTATTTCCATGATTTTTCAAACCTCAGGTATTTATTTTATGTCTTTAAAAGCATTTTTTTTTAAAAATGGAGTTACTGGGATTGAGCCCAGGATCTTGTGTGTGCTACACACGCCCTCCACCACTGAGCTCTACCCTCCCCTCTAAAAACACTGGTTTTGAGACAGGCTTCAGCAGATGGCCAAAAGAAGTCCACAGCCTGTAACCGTTAAGATTTCGTGGCCTAAGGACACCAAGGGCTCTTTAAATCAAGTGATTCTTAACCTGGGATGAGAATTATAGGAAGATAGGTGATGTCTAGAATTTTGAGTAGCAATTGTTACTCAAGTTGTTCGAGTTGATGGCAAAGAAAAGACATGGCACCATAAGCAGATTCGGCATTCCTGTGTATAAGTGTGCGCATTTGCAAACACACACTTGTTCATTTTTCCTGGAGGGAGGATCTGTGGCTCTCATCAGATTCTCAGAAAACTTCTCGACCCAAATATGAATTTAGACTCACCATTCTAGAAGGATGAGTTCCAGGACAGGGACTCCTGAACCAGACTGTGACTCAGGGATAGTCCTCAACGTCCAACGTGACAACTGTCTAGAGGGACCCATTTCTCTGAGGATCCCTCCCCTCCCCTGGTCTATTTTCATCCAAGTCCCAAGCCTCAGGGCTCTCCAAAACCAAGAACATTTCTTACAAGGTGCTCCATAAGTGCTCCCCAAAATGTTTGTATGAAGGATTCCTTGCTTTTATGGGAGGAGGGAGCTCCAGCATCACCGTAAGTTAATTTCATTATCACACCAGTGGCTTCCCTCTCCTGGTTTTAAGTCAAGGTACCCCGGCCACTCTCTTTTCTATCTCTACTCCACACACACACCACCAGCCAGCAAGGCATTTTAATTAGACCTTTTCTATTATTAGAGCTCAGGGAGGAAAAAGAAATTCACGGCTGGGTCTGAAGGACCCCAAGCTAAGAAAGAGAAAGGTAATCATTTAATTTGTTGTTGTTTCCATAAATCAGGGCCCAGCCATCAATTTCACCACATATTTGAGAGCACATGTTATTGACAATGTGTTCGTGGAGAAAAATGGAGTTGGCTGGCAAAGTTGTTCCATTTTCTAAAGATTAAATTGTTCATTGTACAGGCTGCCATCTGCCCTCCCTGGAAGAGATTTAGTTGCTGGCAAAGGCATTCAAAATCTCAAAGACAAAGTTACATTTCTTTTTCTTGTTTGCTTTGCATAACGAAAGGCAAATTCATTCATTCATTCATTCAGCTATTCATTCATCTATTCATTTGATCTGTATCAAGTGTTTCTTTTGTGACGTCAGGTAGCTTCCAAGCCATGGATCTCAGTGGAAGGAGCGCATGCAGCCTTGGAGCTGATTGATAATTCCATGGTCTTTATTCATGCCCAAGGCCTGTGAATAGTTAGCATTTTTGTCCCCCACCCAACCTGCGTGCTACTGGGAGTCTGACAGAATTACGGTGAGTAACACAAGTTTCCTTCTAGTTTCCTTTCTTCCTTTCCTTCTAACAAGAATCTTCTAGTCTGTAGAGGATAGATAAGACACACACACCCAAAAGTGGTACAACACAACACATGCCTTGAGAAAACACAAAGGAGAGACAGGGCTCATTGCTGAGCAGACGCTTCTTGGAAGAACAAGGAGAAGAATTTGGAAGAACCCTGGCGTGAACCTTCACATGCAATATTCTTTTACATAAACACTATCCTGTTGTAGAAGTTGGTGTTAAATATCCCCATTTCTCAGGTGAAGTTACTGAGGCTCAGAGAGATGACGTAATTGGCTCAAGTTCACAGAGCCAATGAAGGTTGATGTGAGGATTCAAACTCCCCATTGGACTCTAAGTCTGGCCCCTGCGTCACATAAAGCAGGGCCTCTAGGCCTCTCAAACCGTTCACAGTTTGAGTCCTAAGCCATTTACTTTGACCCACAGCACGAACTGCGTCTGAAGCCTCCTCCCGTCATTACTCCTCCTATTGACTTCCCTTTGTTCTTTACATATGATGAGGCACTCATTTTGGTCATGACCTTGGCTGTTCTTCTTGACTATAATTTTGATCTTTATTTCCAGACTACAGTCTCTGGAGCAAGCCTAAGTCGAGCCGTCATTCAGTCTGAACTGCTTCCGAAGCTCTCCTCACCTGGGGTTTCCAAACTCCTACCAGCAAACCCGATCACTTCTTCGTTCCTTCAACCCAATGATGAATCTACTCAGTTAATTATTGAGTCTCTACTGTGCGCTTACTGTACTGAGTGATGACCAAGACCGAAAGGACCCCCACCTTCGTGGCCTAGGAAGGAAAATGTCTCGGGGCAGACACTCGCAAATGATAAAAACGTTACAATGGAGGCACACATCGTGCAGAAAAGCGTGTGGGTTTATGAGGGAGAATAAGGGGGGGGTCCTAATTGAGCCTGCGTGTATGCTTGGGGGTATCTTGGAGAAGAGAGGAGGGGCTACTATAAGCTTCTATGAGGAGGGTCCTTCATGCCAGGATGTTAAGAATTGGTTAAAACTAAGCCAGCAGATAAAGGATGGGGGAGAGAGAATTCTTAGAAAAGTCCCCAAATATTTGGCCCTTAAGCAGGAAGGAATTTGACTTGTTCAAGGAACTTAAAGAAAGTCAGTGTGACTGGGGCACAGAGGCAAGATATTCTGAAGCATCCTAACTCCCTGAGGTTGGCGCAGGCATTTCCACTACAATAATTATTCCTTTGGTCTTGCACATGGAACCCCAGTAGATTTGATCTCCAAAACAAGTTTGGGATGTACAGCTTATAAAAATAGGAAAGCCTATTTGAGCATTTTAATTGGTCAACTTTTAGATCTAGATGGTTATGACCCAGAAATTGAGAAAATAACATTCCTAGCCTAAAGAAGAACCATCCCAGGTGAACCCCCATACTCTGCGCGTGCTGTGTAAAAACCAGAGGCAGTTTTTTTATCTAGAAGACCCGTATAAAACTTTTCATGCATGACACAAATACGGTGTATTGGTTTGGAATTTCAGTCAACTTTTTCCAGAAAGATTTTCCAATCTGTTTCCCAAGATGTGTACTTTAGGCTGGGGAAGAAAAATTCATTGTCTGCCTCCTGCTTTTTGTTTTTTTGGATTCTGAGACTGGAGAGTGGTGTTAAGGGAGAGAGAAAGAAGGCCATTGTAGGGAAGAGATAATTCTTAAAGCCACAACTTGGCACTTCTGGTTTTCTTTCCCTGGAAGCCCACATGAGTACTAGAGAGAAAAATGTGGTCTCCAGAGTCTCCTTTCCAGTAAAATTAATAATGATTTCTTATTAAATCAACAATACTAGGAGAAGGGCAGACGGGTTTTGCGTAGGTTTAAGACAAGTCCGGGACAGTATGCTGGCAACAGAAAGCAATCCTGTGGTTTTTGAAGATTTTCATTGTCAAGGCAACCAAAATGTTTTATGTGTATTCTTTCTTTTCACCTTCATAGAATTCCTGCAATGTCGTGAACAACTCTCCACGGAGAGAGGGATGCGTTTTAAAGAGGATGAGTGAGATGTGGACACCGAAAGAGAGACCAGGCCAAAAGCACAGGCCAAGCAATTGGTAGAGTGAACATGTTCAACGTTGCTAAGTCCCCGTTCGTTGCAACCACTATTAAATGAGTGAGGCTTAGCCACTCCCTGCTAAGAGTCACAGCTCGGTGAGGGGGTTGAGACACGGCCAAAGACTCAACAGACATTTGACTACCTCCCTGATCTCAGTAAGAGGGTCTTAGTAAGTACGTTAGCGAGATGTGGCTTCTGCTCGCAGGGAACAAATTTGTAATCTAGCGAAGATGGCAGAACGCAGACCAGGTAACCACAAAATTGATCAGTGTTGCCAAAGGCGAGCAAACGCTGCTCTGGAGGCTTATGGGGGCGGGGAGGAACGTGTGCGCAAGTAATAGCGTTTCCGAGCAGACTCCGGGATGCTCTTAATGGGAAGGACCTCAAGGAAGTCAGCCCATCTAACTAAAGAATCAGGACGTGAACAGTGTGACAGAGGAAAGCTGAGGCTGGCCTGGAAGACGGGAGTCGGACTTTAACATGTGACGATGGGGCAGGTAGTGTTTCACGCTGAGGGAGCAGCGAGGTCTCAGGACACAGGCTTGTCTAGGGGAAGAGCTGGGAAGTTCATTTAACCAACTCATGCTTAAGAGATGTGACATTACCCTACTATTTGCTCCTTTTTTGCCTGTCTTACCTATTGTACTATAAACTTAATGAGGCCAGGGACATTTCCTGCCTTTTTCAGTGGCTATTGCTGGAGCTTTCAACAGTGCCTGACACAGAGTGGGTGCTCATTAATATTTGTTGAATGAGTAATTGGTAATTATAGCTAATTATAGCATTGCTGCATGCTTACTGTGTGCTGTGCACTGTGCTGAGAGATTTTCTCCCCTCCTTCTTTCCTTCCTCCCTCCCTCTTTCTTCCTTCCTCCCTCCCTCCCTCTTCCTTCCTTCCTTCCTTCCTTCTCTTTCTTTCTTTCTTTCTTTCTTTCTTTCTTTCTTTCTTTCTTTCTTTCTTTCTTTCTTTCTTTCTTTCTTTCTTTCTTTCTTTCTTTTTCTTTCTTCCTTCCTTCCTTCGTTTGTTTGTTTGTTTGTTTCTTTCTTTCTCTCTTTCTCCCTTTCTCTCTTTCTTCAATCCTTACAACAACCCTATACATTAGGTCCTTTGGAGAGGAGGACCCAGAGGCAGAGAGAATCTAAGCATCTTGTCCAGAGGATCTCAGCCTGCTTTGAAGCAAGAGCTTCTGACTCTGGGGACCATATATTCAACTGCCAGGTGATCCTGCCTCCCAGCATGGCCCAGAGGTGAGGAGTGGTTGCTAATATCAAAAAGGCTGTCCGGGTCCATCTGGGGAGGACCACGGTGAAGTGTTCGGGCTGGTGGGGTGAGAGGCTGACGGAGGGGTGTGACATGATAAAGTCACTTTATCTCCCCAAGTGCCAGGTTCTTTTCCATAAATAGGTGATGATTGCATACACCACGTTTCTGAGGGCTGGCAGCAGTGGGTGCAGATTGCTCACGATGTCTTCAGAGACGGCCACTTCTGAGGGTCTGCTGCGACACCTACTCTGCCCGGAGGATCGCTCATCTTTCCAGCGATCTTGAAAGGTGATTGTTACTATCTTCTTCCCCAGGTGGGGAAAACGTGGTTCAGAGAAACACTAAATTAAGTGTCCAAAATCACACAGCTAGCGTAACTGGCTACTGCATGGAATGTTTTCACTTCACGACATCTTGGCTGACATCACAAAGTTAAGGACAGGAGCCTCACACTTCATATTTTAAAGGAAGCTGCCACAAACCACCAAGTGATCAAAGAGCACATTGCCAGCAGTGGGACGCATTAGCTCATGAAATTCCGGATGCAGTGCACGGAGAAGGGCACACCATTTCTCTGGTTTTCTTGCCCAAAATGCTTAACTTCAATCTAATCGTGAGCAGGCATCACACAAACCCAGATTGGGAGGCATCCTACAGATCTCACCAGCACTTGACGAAAGTGTTGAAGTCGTGAAAGACAAGGGAAGATCGAGGGGTTTTCACAGATGGGAGGAAACGGATACACGACAGCTCGATCCATCATGAGGTCCTAAATGAGATCCTGGAGCAGCAAAAGGAAGTTTAGGTAAAATTCAAGCAAGGTCTATAGTTTAGTGAATAGCGTTGAGCCAGTGACGATTTCCTGGTTTTGATCATCGTACCATGGTCAGGTAAGACATTAACATCACGGGAAGCTGGGTGAAGTGTTTCTGCAACTAAGTCCAAAAGTATTTTAAAATCAAACGTAAAAGAAAAGCGAGCGGGGGGAGCTGTTAGACACATTCCCATGAGATTTATTAAGTGGCAGGGGAGCAGGCCATCAATCACGCTTCCCGACCTACCACCTGCATATCCAGGAAAAGACTGTGCTCTCTTTGGGCTGCCTTGTACTGTGGGGTAAGTCTTAAATGACCAAAGCTTGAGTTCCAAGTCGGACGGCATGACATATGGTTAACACAAGGTCCAAAGTCATCAAAGTTGCTCTTTGGGCTTCATTTCCTGAGCACATTAATATCCCTCCTGCCTGGGCAGACGGTTGATTCTCAGGATCATGCTCCTGGAGGCTGGCCCATTTGCAATTTGTCGGCCAGCCTTGGCACCAGCCGAACCAGGGCCGTGGCCTGAGGCACCAGCCTTTACCGGACACCCTCTCCTTGGCCAATTTCCACCCCCAACGAGTAGAGTACTCAAAAGAGTCAGTTAAATTAGGCTTGGTAAAGGGACACTGCATCTTTGAGTAATGAGGTTGGGAAACAGGGAAAACATTTTCCACTAGCTCATGTCTCACTGTATGGCAATCCGGTTTCCTGACACTTCATAATAAATCATTGCTTATCACTCACGTGGGAACGTACCAAGGCTCCAGTTAAGATTCGTTAGTGGTTGTGAAGGAGAAACAGGAATTGCTGTATATCAGGGCGTCTTGATCATCTTCCTGTCCACTGCAGGCACTTTTTTATCAGCATATTTACTGTAGCCGTTGTTTAAGGCATAAATAAGTGGAAGGAAAGGGCACCAGCCATGAATAATGAAAATAAATGTATCTTATTTATGTGTTTACGCAAGCCTTTGACAATTATTCTGCACTGCAGTCTGCATCCCGGGCTGGTAGCGGCTACGTTTGGAGAACTTTCTTCCACCTCAAGTGTCTCCCTCTTTTCCATCCACCCTTGTGGTTCAGGACGTTCACATTGGAGGACGGAGGCCCGTGGCGGGTATGTTATTTCCAGTTTGAGGTTGAAGGTTACTGAACCGTGGCAGCCTCCGTGCTCAGGACAGAGGCCCTCCTGGCAGACGCCTTCGGTACAGCTGTTTATTCAGATCCCATGGAGTGAGGGAGACTGATTAAAACAAAAAAAAGAGCCCATGGTTGGGCTGGCGGGAGGGGGCCAAGTTGCAAAATAAGACCTTTAATTTCACGATGATCTGGCTGGTTTGCCACCGGGCTGAATAAGACTTTCGTGAGAAAGCCCTGGCTGTGGAACCGGACCACCCCGGGAGGTTTGTGATGACAGCACCAAAGGTTACATACAGGGCTTGTGGACCCTCCAAAGTATCCCAGACACTTCCTCGGCCAGGAGGTGCTCAGATGAAAGGTTCGGCAGGTTTGGACCGTCGAGGGGGCTCCCAGTGTTTATTTGTGGGCGAACAGGAAACCACAAGCCTGTTCTGGAGATGCTGACAGGGCCCCCCCGATGCAGCCCTGCCAAGCTGACTCCCTCAGCGTCCCCGCCCGGGTACGTCCGCCCCCTCTCGGCTGCTTCCTGGGGCTTCCCAGCAGAGGACACGGACGACGCCGGCACCGACGGACTCACCCTCGCCCCCTCCTGCGGGCTCCCGCCGTCCTTCCCCCAGCGTCGAACACAGCCACGGGCGGTACGCGGGGCGGCCACCGGCAGCTCTGTCACTGGTGCCCACAGAACCTTCTGGAGGAGTTGAGCTGGAGCCCTCTGTGGAGGGAGAGCATTGCCTAACAGCCACTTCTATTTCTTGAGAGTATCTGGAACATTGCAGATTGTCCCACAGAGAAACACGACTAACCTGCAGACAGTTAGGAACGGGAGGGAAGGTTTCCTGAGAACCCGGGGCTTTAGTGAGCCACGGCCTGCCAAGGGCTTGCGCCAGAGGCTGAAGGAAAGACTTTTGTTTGAACGTAGGGTGACCGCATCATGCCAGCGTGCCTGGGCTGGACTGGTCTTGGTTCCCCGTCCCGGGCAACCCTCAGTCCCAGGCAAACGGGGACGGCTGTTCCCCTTATTTAAAGTCTAGAGTGCAGGTGCCCAGGGCAGCTTTTCCTCCTCCGTCCTTCCCCGGTCCTTGCACCGCTGGCGTTGCTGGTTTCACGCTGTCCCCAGTAGCTGTGAAGCCCAAAGTGAAGGCCAGGTTTGGAGACCGCAGAGGCAGGCAAGACAGTGGTACCCACAGGCTAAGTGCTGGGGATGCCCGTGGCTCCCCCTTCGCTCTGTGAATTTTTACCGAGTGCCTTATGTGCGCGGCCTGGCTCTCTAAGGGTTTCACTGGGCCTGCGATGTCATCGGTGGAGGAGCTGCTGGGTCTCAAGCTCATCTTGGGCACCTTCGATCCATTATCTGTGCTTCTCAGACCTGCCTGGCAATGTCTGTATTATATGGCTCAGGTGACAGATTGGGAAACTGTGGCTCCCGAGGAGTTAAATGACTTGTCCAAGTTCTTCCAGCCAGGACGTGCCTGTCTTTCTCAAGGGGAGAAGAGTTCTCTCTAAAAAACTGTCACTGTTAAGGCAACAGACAATGCAGACCAGTGGATGGATGTACGGAAACAAAATCATTCTCTCTTTCCTTGCGGGGTCTGATTGCAAAGCCCTTTCCGTATGTGATGTACATTCAAACCCACTAACTTGCTGTTAAGTCTGAAAACTACATTTGGGTGCAGAGGGGAGATGGTTGAGAAACTTGGCACTTAGGAGGCTGGGCCATTTAACCAAGGTCCAGAGCTGGCGAGAGGAGGAGCGGAGACTGAAAACCCTTTCATCTGTGATGCCCTCTGCACCCAAGTTTCCCTGGGCTAGGGTAGGGGGATGGAGATCAGAATTTCTTAAACTTCTCCATTCTCCAGGATTGATAAAGATGCAGTCTGAACCATACTGTTTCATATCTGAATACTTCACAAGTGTGCCATGCTGATTCTATACTAAAATAGTATTCCCCGTGTTGTCTAAATATTTAAAAGATCCCTCTTAAACATCATGACACACACATTAAACTCATTTACCAGACTTATAAGGCCCTTTTTTGAAAACAAAAATTTCAGAGCATTTCAAACAATTCATCCCCCAGTTTGGTCCAGGGAGACAAAAGGGTAGCCCCTGGCATGCAGGAAAAATTATTGGCAAGAAAATGTGGCAAATGGTTCCAATAAAGGTGCCCATTTGGATTTCAATGGTGACGGATGTTTAGAAACCAGCCTCGACGCAAAACCATAATTTTTGCAAATGGCTGTGTCTGAGGATGGCGTTCACAGGCTCTGTGTGCTCGTCAGAAGCGAGGACGTGCTTATAAGAAGGCATCCTGCTCCTGCACACAGCTGAAGCTTTATCTGAAGCGGGATGAGAAATTACCGCAAATTGGTTTTTACTTCAAAAACGATTTAATAACAATCACACACAGAGCTCCAGTCCACACAATGCTTCACTTAATTTCGTCACAAACCTCCGCCGGCTTAAAAACAGATATCCAAACGGGGAGTGCAGATTTGACAATGCCGTTCAGGCAACTTGGCTAACGATTTTTGAACCACCTCCAACTGAGGCCTAAATGCCGACAATATTCATAAACAAGTCTATACCGCCCAATTAGGGGGACAGAGACACAGCGTCCTGTCAGGGAGATTTGCGTGGTGAGAGCCTGAGATCAGAGCGTGGTGAGGGATGGCTCAGAGGGACGGGGGCGCACAGACGGATGACTATCATTACGATATTACGGGGACTCACACCTTCCCAATTACCGGCAGGATTCATTAATTACCACCGCGTTTCCCTAATAGAATCCGGGCTCCGGCTTATCAGCGCCTTCCCTCTGTCTACCTAAACCCCCACTCAGCAGTCGATCACCTATGAAAAATTAGACAGCGCGGCTTCGAGTGGCCTATTTAAAGGAAAAGAAAAATGATCGTGGGAAGAGGAGGGGGAAGCGCAGGGAGGGAGGCGTCTACAGCTACAGACACAGCGCTCTTTTCACCCGGGGTTTGTTTTTCCTTCCCTTCCTGGAACTGCCGGGAAAGGAGATCAGTGGCAGTGGCAGGGAGATGTACTGTGGCGCGCGTGGGAATGTAAGTGTCTCCTTTACATATATGCACACACACGAACACACATCTTCATCCCCTGCTTAAAATCTTCCAATGCCTCTTCATCATATACACAATAAAATCTAAATTCCCATCCATATTTAAAAATTCTAGCCTCCTCTTCCTCTTTACCTACTAAAACTGTGACCTGCTGAAGTCTTCTTTCTGCTGTTCTAACGTCTTCAACTCATACCTACCCCAGGGCCTTTGCACTTGTGGGTCTTAAAAAAATTTTTTTTTCCCTAGAACATTGTTTGAGTGGGCCAGGTTCGGCTTGCAGCTGGTTTTTGTGCAACCCTTGAGCTAAGGAAGCTTTAGTATTTTTAAAGGGTTAAAAATGCCAGTGGATAAGTAAATAAAGAGAAGTAAATAAAAGAGAAGAAGAAGAAAAAAAGTTTGGCTGCAGCCTGGGTTCTAAACACCTTCTCCCAGATCTTCCCAGGGCTGCCTCCTTTTTACCATTCGGGTCTCCTCCCGGGCCATAGCCCGGAGACGTCTTCCCTGAACATTCCCTCGAGAGCAGCCTCCAGTCATCTTCTACATGCCTTTGCGTCACTTTCGTCACAGCAGGTATCACCGAAGGATGCTCATTTAGTAGTTGTATTCATTAGCTGACCACAGTGGTTCTCAACCCTGGTGCACATCAGACTCACCTGGAAATTGTTAAAAACACTGATGCCCACACCTGACTCCCAGAGAGTTCAGTGCAGTTCGTTGGGATTGGGACCCAGATACTGAAATACTTTTAAAGCTTCCCCTGTGATTTTATTAACAACCAAGCTCGAGAACCCCTGGCTATTGTCTGTCTCTTTCCACCAGAATGTTGGCTCCGTGGGATCAGGAATGTGGTCTGTCTTGCCCACTACTGTGGTCCTGGCACTGAGAACAGGGCTTGAGACAGAGGAGGTGCTGGGTGAATGTTCGATGAACGAATTAAAGAATATTTATCATATATACGTACAAAGAATTGAGGACGACAGCAATGTGACAACGACGTAAGGTCTTCTGAGCTGAAATCATGCATCAAAAATGGGTGACAATTCCAGGAACCCCGTGCTGTTGCAGGAGACTCAGCCCCCATTAAGGATAATGGAACGAGAGTCTCCCAGGCTGTCATCTTGTTACTACCAACAGCATTATCAGTTATCAGCTGCTTCTACAATTATGCGCAGTGATTCTCTCTGCACAAAGATTCGGCAACCACCAAACTCGCTTCCTCTTTTAAATTAAATATACTGAAAAGAGCAGAGATTTCAATCCTTCATCTGTTCACAGATGAAAAAACATTTCCAAATCGTCAGCGATCACATTTTTTTTTTTTATTCTAAGGACGGCCAACTGTTCCCAGTGATTTCGATTACATTTCCTACCTATTATTTCATGTAATGGCATCCCTTAAATTTTAAATTAGCTTTGAAGAATAAAAATAATTGAATTCCTGCTGTTTTGTGTACATAGAGGGTGACAGGAGCTAATGTGATAATTTAAACTGTAAATGAGTCTTCACTTTGTGTTCATTAATTACAGCTAATTACTGAATTACAAACCTTCTTGGTTAGGCACTGTTATGTATTCATGTAGCATGTTGAATCTCCAGCTGGTATAAAACTGTTTTATAGACTTACAAGCTGACACACCAAGCTACCACTGAAACAATTCAGTTTGAAAACAAGGGGGGTTGGGAACACGCAACTGCAAATGCTTCTTGGAATTAAAAGGACAGACACAGTGCTTCCAACTCGTATCTTTGGGGATAGAGGATCCTGCACGTGTAATTAGAACAATTTATGCCCCAGGAAAGAAAAGGAACGCTAGGCTGTTCTCCACTCTGGGTGAAAAATCTATACTCTGGCATGTAATTTGTGAGACTCCAGTGTTCCTGCCCTTATCTCCTTGTTCCCTAGAAACTGAGCATCATAATTATTTATTAACTGATCCTGCCTTTAATAACAAAGAGGCATAAAGGATGCCAGAAATCCTGCCCCCTTTGCATGACCAGAAATGGCTAGAAAGAAAAGATTCAAACAGATGGGTCAAGGACTGGGACATGGTGAATTCTCTCTTATTAGGTTAAAGACATTTTTAAAAATAGGGAGTTAGGCACTTTGGATTATTAAATATTAGGATCTCCTACATCATTTCTGACTCCAGTTGGAAGGTCTGTGATGTCTGGCTTACTAAGATGTTCCCTAAAAGAGTTGGTTGGAGAAATACTCAGATGGATGTGTGACCTCTGCTTGGCCAGTATAACCGTGTGGGAAGAGGAAACGTGGAAATCCAATACGCAAGTACTTTAGTTTCATCCTTGCCTTTTTTTTTTATCATTCATGCGATAATTTTATTGAGCACCTACTTTATGGGGAACAAAAGTCTAGGCGCCATGAGGTATCAAAGGATGGGCCCACAGGAGTTTTATACCTGGATTGTCATGTGACTCCAGTCTGGCCAATCCCTGTGTTCTATTCTCCTGGCCACAGTGATTGGTCCAGGCAGGGACACATGACCCAAGTCAGTCCAATGAAAGACTTTTGCTGGAACTCTTTTCTCTGGGGAGGCTCAGTTTGACTCTTCCGTGGGTTTCTGAGCCATCACGTGGTGGAGAACGTGCCAGAGAATTGCGATTCTGCAGAGGAAAGGAGATCTGAGAGGCTGAGGCGGCCCGATTTCCAAAGACACCACTGAGGCACTGTTACACTTTCGACCGTCACAGGAGCCGATAAGTCCCCTCTGTGCTTAAACTGGTTTGAGTGGATTTTCTGTCATGTGCAATCCGTAATCCTGATTAACACATACATGGCTATAAACCAAGATGCAGATTGACACAGGTCACACAGGAACATTCTGAGGATGCCCAGAGGCCAGGAGGGGGTGGCGTTTCAGCAGGGCTTTCACAGAAAGGAAGGCTTCCCGAGGGAGGAGGCAAGGCGGAGAAAGGAGGCGGGATGGTGGAATTCCAGGGGGAAGTCTGGGCCTTGCAGCAGGATCCCAGAGTTTCTAGGTCACGTGAAGGAGGGAAAACCCAATTGAAATTAAACGTGGGGTCAGACCCTTTGCAGCTTTGATCTCGTTAAGTCTTACATGGCCTCAAGCCTAGAGGCGTAGATACACCTCTGGCTGGCAGGTGTCCTACCCAGCATTGTCGGGAAGCTTCTGGCTTCTGTTCTGTAAATTTTACCCTTATGGTGAATTTGGAAGGGTCAGGGCGGCTAGAGAACTTTCTTGGAGGTGAAAGAAATGAAGCGCAGTACCTTCCATGGTTAATCTCGGGTAAGGATTCCATAGGCTCAACCTCCCACCAGGAGACTTTCACGCTTACTCATCGGGGCTCCAGGAGGACCATGGCTGTGCTTGCTGGGTGGTTGCGTTTTGCCAGACACCAGTGTTAAATACTCTAACAGCAGCAACAACAGAAACCACCAGAGCAAACTGTACCTGAGTGCTTCCTGTATTCCAGGCATTGACCTGAGCTCGGTGATGATGCCAGTACGTTATCATGACTGTTATCCCTGAAAATGAAAATTAATGGAGAGCTACTATGTGCTAATTACTGTGCTAAGTGCTTCTCTTGCACGATCTCAATACATTTTCACAGCAGCCCTGTGGGGGGTGGAGACTATTCTTGTGCCCATTTTACAGAGGAGGAAACTGAGTCTCAGAGAGGTAAAGTGACCCATTTAGAGTCGTACAGTTGACAGGTAGAGGAGCTGAGCTTAGATCTCAGGAAAATCTGATTCTCCAATAAATAAATGCTCTTTTCCCCCTTGCTATAATTCTTTCCCTTATTTTATTGTCTCATATGCATCAGCTTTTCACTTTTGTTTAAAGTTCTTTCTGCATCACATGCTCATCACTCTGGAGCAAAAGAAAGGAAAAGGGCCATCGTAGCATGCTGTATATCTCCTCTTTGTCCTCAGTCAGGGACGACTTTATTGCTTCCTCTGCCCTAAGGTTCCCTCTTGGTCTTATCAAGACCACCCCACCAGCATCATGCACTAGAATCTCCAGCAGAGCCTGGCACACAGTAAGGACTCAGAAATTGTTGATCCTACTGAGCTGCATTGAATTAAAGTTGTCCCTTATCTAAGTTTTTAAAGGGCCGGTGTGGTCTCCAAACCAACAGGGAAACCCTTAAGAAAGGTCCAGATTTCTGAATCAGAAAGCTTCCTGCCTTTTTTTGTGGTTTGGGAATATCATGTATCCTGGACTTTTGGGGTTCTGTTTTCTTTCTTTTGTATTCAGGGCCATTCAGAAATACTGTGTGAGAAGAAAGCACACAGTCCTCTCTCTCAGCTTGGAGGCGTGATGGGTTGGGTTGAGGCAGACCAGTCTGAGTGAACACACTCAAGAAGCAGAGATGGTCCCCGGCGGAAACTCGGCAGCTGTATTTCCAGATCTGCCCGCTCTCAGCTTGGCTAAATCACGGCCAACAGCTGAGGCTCTTGGTGCCCAGCAGATGGTCCCAGGACTGGCAGCGGACCCAAAGAAACCTAAAAAATGCCCACAAACTCCAAACAGATCTATTCTGAGTATAATGGTTTCTGCTTGCTTCGTGGCTGTCCAGATTTTCTCTGTTTGTGTGGTAGCTGGGAGTCCAGCATTGACCTTAATAACCACTACACATGGAAACAAGTCACATATCCCTTAAGGGACAACTCAAGTGTCTTTCTGGACTACATCTGGCCCTCATGAAACCCATCTTCCTTGTTATTTTTCCAAAGCCTATTTCCAGGACCACATGTCTCAGCACTTACTATATTTTGTCCTGTAGTGTCATTTTCCATGATAGTTCATCTTGACTCCCCTGTTGTATTGTTAGCACCTTGAAGGTGAGGATGGTGGGCTTTGGGGGTCCTCAGGCTTGGGTTTCAGCCCAGATCTGCCACTTCTAAACTCAGTGAGCTTAAATGAACCGCTTTCCCTTTTGCAAACTTACTGTTCCCTCTTCTGTTATATGTGAATGACGGTAAGACTCCTGGGGTCATTGTGACAATTATGTGAGACAGTGTATGTGACATAGTTAGTGTTTGGGTAAGTGGCGGTGGTGGTGGTGATGTTGGTGGTGACGGTGGTGATGGTGGTGACGGTGGTGATGGTGGTGATGGTGATGGCGGTGATGGTGGTGATGGTGGCGGTGATGGTGGCGATGGTGGTGATGATGGTGGTGATGGTGGTGGTGATGGCGGTGATGGCGGTGATGGTGGTGATGATGGCGGTGATGGCGGTGATGGCGGTGATGACGGCGGTGATGGCGGTGATGGTGGTGGTGGTGGCGGTGGTGGTGGTGATGGTGGTGATGGTGGTGGTGATGGTGGTGATGGTGGTGATGATGGTGGTGATGGTGGCGATGGTGGCGGTGGTGGCGGTGATGGCGGTGATGGTGGTGATGATGGTGGTGATGGTGGTGATGGTGGTGGTGACCGTGGTGACGGTGGTGATGGTGGTGATGGCGGTGATGTTAGTGATGATGGTGGTGACGGTGGTGACGGTGGTGATGGTAGTGATGATGGTGGTGATGGTGGTGATTGTGGTGGTGATGGTGGTGATGGTGGTGGTGATGGTGGCGATGGTGGCGGTGATGGTGGTGGTGGCGGTGGTGGCGGTGATGGTGGTGATGGTGGTGATGGTGGTGATGATGGTGGTGATGGTGGTGGTGGTGATGGTGGTGGTGACGGCGGTGACGGTGGTGATGGTGGTGATGGTGGTGATGATGGTGGTGATGGTGGTGATGGTGGTGGTGATGGTGGTGATGGTGGTGGTGATGGTGGTGGTGATGGTGGTGATGGTGGCGGTGATGGCGGTGATGGCGGTGATGGTGGTATTGATGACAACACCTAGTACTGTTTATATAGCCCATTGCACTCTGGACATTTTTGGTCAACAGTATTTCCTTGGTCCACATTTGGTGATTAATTAATGTTAATTAAGAATAGAAAGCAGATCTCCAGACAACTGTTGGTTGCTGGATAAGCTGGGACAGGGGAGAAAAGGAGACAAGGACCGGGAGAGCAACAGATCCTGTTGGTTGTCTAGTCAATATCCACTTCCCTCTTCTTCCTGCTGGTAACATCCTGGCTTTGTTTTCTGTGGCACTGTGCCCAGCTAAATACTCATGTCACAGGATCTTGCTTCTAGGGATGACAACAAATGACACAGCTCTGGCTGAGGAAGCTTCATGGCATTCTGCTGGGCTTCTGGGAAAGATTTTCCCCAGAGAAGAGTGGGACAAAGGTGACTGGTAGAATTATTTCACTTCTTTCTCACCTTGAACATGGACATCCTGTCTAGGGACAGCAGCCATCCTGCGATGGGGAGGCAACAATGAAGAGACTGACTGAGACACCTTCTAACATTGTTAACCCAACCATCCAATGCCTAGTTTTCTACTTCCAAATGCCATGACAGTGGAAAAAGGAAATCTTGATGTATTTAAATCACTCTAAGTAAAGTTGTCTTTATTTGCAGCCTAAAGCATTCTTAACTTTTTTGTTTTGTTTTGTTTGTTTACTATTATTTATTTAGTGGAGGTACTGAGGATTGAACACATGACCTCGGGCATGCTAAGCATGAGCGCTACCACTGAGTTAGACCCTCCCCACGAGCATTCGTGACTTTTGATCTTCCTGCTTTTCTTTGACAGGAAAAAAAAAAACAAAACACCACCCAAACTTCTGGAAGTCCAACTGAAAAGAGAAATTCTCCAGTTTGGCATGAATAATCTGCAGAAGTGGCGACTGGAGGCCTCTGCTACTATTGCACTAACAGCACACAGAACCAGGGGAATCATAGCTAGTAATAATAGCTGGCACGAATGAAGTATTTATTCCGGGTCAGATGGAGTATATTACTTGGCATATAGTAGCATTAAGAGAAATATTTTAAACTCTGGCATGAAAGCACACACGAGAAATCACATTCTCCTGCCCACAGCTCCCCTAGAGGGCTTACCATCTTCTTCCTCCCACCATAGATTCATTTCACATGTTCCCTTATCTCTTTCTGTAAATGAGAATAATAACTCCTACCTCACCAGGTTGTTGTAAAGGCTAAATGAGTTACTACCTACCGAGAGCTGTCACACAGCAGGTGCTCCATGTGTGTCAGGGGGTGTCACCATTGCTGTGTGCTCTGCACCGTGTTAAGTGCTCTTCTTGCAATGTTCTGGTGAGATTAGCACAGGGACAAATAGCTGGGTGATTTTGGTCAAATCCATTTCATGTTCTGGTTGTCAGTTATCCTCATCTGTAAAATGTGGATTTAATGCTAAACCGGTGTTTCCTAAACTTCTTTTGTCACATACAAGTTTCTTGATCTCTGCCACATCACAATCACCTAAATTCTCTCTACTATTTGTTTTAACCTACTATTTTTCTTTAATTTGAGTCACTTTAAAAAATTTTTAGCCTTATCCTAAGCAATAGCATCCATGGAATTATATAGACATAGATCAGTGCTTCTTTACTGGGGGTGATTTTGACCCCCCCAGAGAACATTTGGAAATGTCTGGAGACACTTGGGTTAATGTCTAGTAGGTAGAGGCCAAGGACACTGCAAGATACCCTACAATGCACAGAACAGCCCCCACAACAAAGGATTAACCAGACCACAAAGTCCATAATGCTGAAGCTGAGAAATCCTGACACACACACACACATATATTTGAATATGCTTTGAAACAAATATATAACCATCTCCCCAAAAAAAGATTATCCGAGTGCCATCTAAATCACTGAGTGTATGTTCAAGGACAAGGGTACTGAATGCTGGGGATCCCCTGATAAGCCATTTCTTAAAGTCCTTTCCTCCTCTGAAACTCAGAGAAGTCACACTGGAGACAGTAGTTATTTCTCCTATTACTTAGAGCTAAGAAAGGAATTTCTTCAGAAGCAATACATCATCTCTGGAAAGAAAACCCTCCTCATTTCAAAGTAGCTATGTTTACCTGTAGAAATAGTCTGACTTTCAAGAGACCATAGACCGAAGGTCTGTGAGATACAACCACCTGCCTGGAGCAGTGTGACTCCCACAGGCTGGTTACCCAGAGCACATGCTCATAAAGGGACCTCACATTTCCAGGTAGAGCAGTGATTCTGTACATTTTCCCCACCTGGACTTAGGAACCGTGTTGTTCATGCACACATGACTCCCATAAGCACAGCAAAGTAAAGGTTACAATTTCCCTTCTGTCTCTAACATTCAGAAAACTCCAGTGTGATACCAGCGAGTTCATTGGCCACCCTCAGCCTTCAACAGTGGTTGGGAATGAATGATGTGCCATTGGCTGCAATCGGTCCAGAGTCCCAAGACTACAGTTGAAGACTGTTTGTTCAGTGAGTTTCTCAACCGGAGTTTCCTAAACTGGAGCCACTTATACATGAAGGTGAGAAGCTGTGATGAGAAAGACTGGAAACAGAGCCAGAAAACGGACTTAGAATCAGTACCATGCCTTCTGCACATGGAGCACTTTAGGTGCGCCGTTTACACTTCATCCTCAGCACAGTTGTGAGAGGTTTCCAGGGAAGGAACTCTGCCCACCATCAACCAGCCAGAAGGCTGAGTTTGGAGAAGGACTCCAAAGCAGATCCTATAACTCCACTTCCTCCTAGTTTGCTGGCCTTCCACACGACTCCGGGCCAGCCTAACAGACACTGCTCCTCTGTCTGATGCCCCCGGAGCTTTCCCACTCCTGGCACTGGTGCTGGGGAATAATCTAGACCCGGTCACTTAGAGGCAGAGGCGTTAGCTGGCCTTTCTCAGCAAAGTTCATATCCTCTTGATGATCTGTAGGAATGAAAGGATTTCTGGAAGGCCACATCCTCTCAGACTCCCATACCTTCTGATGTGGATTGTCATTCACAACCGTCTCCTCTTTCTCGAGGTTCCCGGTATGTGGGATTTTTGCTTAATTGGGCACCAGTGTTGGGTCAGGTGCCTAGGTCTCCTGTCTCTCTCTTAATATGCCTGGAATTCTTGGCAGTCACAGTGTAGATGGGATTCAGGGGAGAAGACCATGGACGCAGAGGGACACGCTGCGGAAGACCGTATCAAGGACACTCCCAGGAGGTGACCTTCCGCTGCAGTTGCTGGAGCTACTCAGTGCAGATGCTCGAGTAAACAGCTCCCCTCCAAACCCAGCTATTCGTGGTCTCTATTTTGGATTTGGAAAACGGCATCATGGTGAGCCCCTTAGCTTCATATCCAACCACTGCTGGCTTGTTGCCTTCTCCAAAGCTGAAGAGAGCAAAGCCAGACGGGACTGCTCCCCCAGGTGCACCTGCCTGCCCACGCGGAAGACGAACTTCCCTGCAGATTCCGGCGTGTGAGTCGATGGGGGAGGCTGTGGGGAGGGGATCTGGCGTGCAACCCGGGGAAGGCGGGGTAGGGGAGACGGAAATCACACCTCGCATCTCCTCACAAAGGTTGGAGTCTCTTTATGAGTGCGATCCGCCGATCTGTAATCAAGGGTTAATTTCACAGCTCACTGCTTCATCTGGCATAATATCCATTCAGACTAATTAAATCTGTCTAATAATGTGAGTGTCTTTGTCTTTGTTCTTCCCCTTCTTTGTTTTACACCCTTCACATCTCATCTCCAGAACCACACGCCATCACACTCTACTTGACAAGCAGAATCCATCCCTAAAATTAAAACATTCCTGACCTATCTGCAATGACAAGGCCGACGAGCTTCACGGCGCTCCGGCCCATGAAGGGAGCTGACACATTTGTTTTTAATTTCAAAAGAGTAGAAAGTGAAGATCTGACCCCGTCAATCAAGCCCCGTGACAAGTTTAATCATTGGTGCCCCACAAAAATCACGGCTAAATAGGAATGCAAATACTGTATCACAGGGCTCTTATAAATGCTAATCAAGGAGAAGTAATCAACTGACAATTTCACTGATCTCTTTTCTGAAGAAGTCACTCAATGCTCGGTCTCTGGGCCACAAAGAAAAGAGAAAAAGACAAAAGGGACGGGTGAAGTTCCCCCCCAACCTTCCTTTTATTTTTCCTTCCAGGACATTTCTTTTTAAAGAGAGAATTCGCTCTTTTGATCCATCGTTGGACTTGAAAGAAAAGAACTTAGGCAGTTATATGTCAAGTGTACTTTATTATCGGTACCCGGGCCGGGCAGAAAACGCACCGAAACTTCCGCTAAAATAAAAATCATCATTTGTCTTTGTCATTAATCTGTTCTCAAATTCTCTTATATCTAAAAAGTGATTGACCTTCTCTGTGAGAGGAGGAGAGAGAAAAAAAAAAGTTTTGTAAGTAGTTGGAAATCTGAAAATTGTGATCACGGTAACTTAAAAAAAAAAAGAAGTTGAAAAATCCCTTTTAGAAACTTAATCTGGTGTTGGTGAAGAATTTATAAGTACCGAGAAGTTCTGAGCCAAGCACTTCCCCGCTCAGCGGGATGCTCGTCTCTACTCAGAGACGCAGAGGTTGGAAAAGCATTTTCTGCGTCCCCTTTTTACACGGGACTTGAGAGCTTTGTATTTTATAAAGTTTAGAACCTGAGAGTTTTTTCTTTCTTCTTCTTTCTTTTATTTTTTAACCAGGTCATAAAGAAATCCAATTCACTGATTACTTTCTCCTGAAAACCCCTATTTCATGGTATCATAGCACGGAAAGGAAAAGCCAGCACTAAGTTACTCCAGGTTCATCCTACAATGTTTAATCAATCCTATAAAGACAGAACATTCCAGAAATTCAGGTATTGGCAAGATTAATTCCTAAAGTGCTAACCAAATCAAGCTTCAAATGTCCAGGGTGGGTTCCTTCACCTTAAGGACAGAAAAGTGGGAATTTATGGGGGGTTTGGAGCTGTTGGGGTGTTCCCCTTTTGTCATGTTCCATGTAGGGGTGTTGGAGTGGGCCAGACCCAGCTGCTGCCTCTTCTCTTGTGGCTCAGGAGCCAAGAATGGCTTTTCCATTTTTAAATGGTTGAGAAAAAATGAAAAGAAGAATGTCTCTTGATTTGAAAATGACATGAAATTCAAATTTCAGTGTTCATAAATGAAGTTTTACTGGGGCACGGCCACGCCCATCAGTACACATCCTCCACAGCAGTGTTGCCGGCTGCAAAACCCAACAGTTGCCACAGAGGTTGTATGACCTGCAAAATCGAAAGTATTTACCGTCTGGCTCTTTACAGAAAACATTTGCTGACCCCTGTTTTATATCATCATGGGAAGTTTGCTAGATCTTGGCTGTGCCTCAGTTTCCCCAGTCATGGAAATTCTTTCTTCCCAACTGTTTCACTGAGGTATAATTGACAAATAAAACTATCTATTAATGTGTACAGCGTGATGATTTGTTATATATACTCACTGTGAAATGATGGCCATAAGCAGGTTAATAAACACATCCATCACCTCACATGGTTACCTTGTGTGTGTGTGTATGTGTGTGTGTGTGTATGTTTATGTGTGTGTTGGGGGGTGAGGATACTTAAAATCTATTCTTCTAGCAAATTGCAAGTATGCAATACAGTATTGTTGACTATAGTCCCCATGCTGCACGTTAGATCCCCCAAACGTACTCATTTTATAACTAAAAGCTTGTCCCCCATCCCTCAGCTCCTGGTAACCACCGTTCCACTCTCTGTTTATGTGAGTTCGAGTTTTTTTTAGGTTCCACACATCCGTGAGATCATGCAGTACTTGGCTTTCTCCATCTGGCTAACTTCATTCGGCAGAACGTCCCCCAGGTTCACCCATGTTGCTGTAAACAGCAGAGTTTCCTTCTTTCTCACAGACTAATATTCTGTGGTGTGCACACTTTCAATAGATGATCGCCAGGGAAGATGCCTTGGCTTTTTCCGACATACAGTTTTAATTTCCTGGAGCAGGACAGGCTTCCTCCCAGCCAAACGAGCGCCTCGCTCACCTGGTTCGAGACCTCGGAGCTTGAACCGTTGTCACCTGCTCCTTCTGCTGCCTGGGGGTCCGAGGACAGGCAGTTTGTGTTAAGGGGAGAGATGTGCAGTCTCCCCTTGTGGGGTCAGTTGCCTTACTGGTCAAAGTGAGGGCGAACCAATGGATCCTTCACCACTGCAGCAAGGATGAAGTGGGTGGACCCTGGTGATGTGCGGGAGTTCCGAGCACCTTCAGACACGGTGATACTGGCAGATTTTCCTAAAGGTGGCCCCACAGGAAGTCTCTGGGTTGAAAGTTCAGCACACTGATGTCCAAATACACTTTTTATAAGGAGGCAACACAAAGTGTTGGTGTCTAATTGGCTGTGTGTGACCTTGGATAAACTACTGCTCCTCTTAAGCCTCTGTTTTCTCATCTGCAAAATGGGGCTAAGAATGCAGCAAGGAGTTAAATAGGAAAGGCCCTACAGAGGAGCTGAGCGAAAGCAGGGACTCAAATTACCTCTAATAAGCGTAGGCATTATTACTTGCGTTCTGTGCTTTTAATCCTGGGTCATGTTGCTCCTGAAGTCCTGACTATAAAGTGAAGGAGGCTTAATAGTTTGAACTAAACATGAGTATATTCAAGGAGGATTAGAAGAAGCACATTTCATAAATCAACAAATCAGATTTTGCTCTTCCCCTCCCACCAGCACTACTTCCTGTCCTTTGGACTCTAGATCTTTGAGACCTGTCTGGCAGGTGTGTACGTGGTAGGGGAAGTCGGTTCATTCTCAGAGCTGCTTAGGGCTGGGGTGTGCTGCGTGGGTGTAGGTTGAAATCAGATCTGCAGGGCGTGGTCCTGAAGTTTGCAACCCTCTTCTTCTTGAGAAGGTGTTGTGAAGGTACCAATGCTGGGCGCTTTCCCTTTGATCTCATCCCTAAACGACCACAGCTTCTCCCCTTTAAAAGCATCCGGATTCGGTCAGGATCACTTTTGTGCCCTCCGGACATTTGTGAGTCTGGGGCTGACGTATCACTGGAGAGGAGAGGAGGGATTTAGAGCAGGTCTGTTCCATTCAGTCCCCGAAAGTGCCCGCTGGAAAGCTGGGTCACAGAATTCCCAGGGAAGTGCCAGGATCCTCACGGTTGGCTCATCCTCGGCCTACGTTTGCTTGCGTCGTGGACGTGACTTTTTAAGTGGAGTCACGAGGTCTTGTCCCTGCTCCGTCCTCAGCTGGGTCTGGCTCAGCGCCTGACCCTCAGCGAAGAGGCCCTCAACGGGCGTTTGTTGAATGAGCCAGTGTGGGGCAGAGAGTCCAGAAGGTGTGAGCCCTTGTAGAGAAAGGGCCCTTAGTTTAAACCGGAGTTTCCCCAGTTGGTTTCCATGGAGACGTAGCTCTGTGAGATGCCAACAGGTGTCATGGGAAGAGATGACTGCTGAACAAGGCTCCCGCTCAGGACCTCTCACAGTCTGTCTTTCTTTATGCTAATGGGTAAAACAAACTCCCCAAATGGCAGATGCCTTACAAAACTTACTGGGCCCCAGGAACATTTTCCAGTGAGCATCTTGTGGGAATGGAGATCTGAGGAAGGTAATGGGAGAAACGTTTCTCTCCCGGGCCGGCTCATGTCTGGGCCCCTCTGGCTGTTTCCCTCTGCCTGGAGCAGCTCTCTGCACAGCTCTGTCTCACCTTTCCCACCTCCTCTGACCCCCGTTTCCTACGGAGCATCTTTCTGTGCCCGACACTCCCCTCCTCCCTTCCCGCCAACACGGACACTCAATGCTTTGCGTGGCCCCAGTAACGTGACCTGTTCTACTCCCTGGACCCTCCTCCCCTCCAGAGTGCGGGCTCTTTGCGGGCAGGATTTATGTGCATCTCAGGCACTTCTCACAGGCTGGGGCCGGGCCCTGGGTGGGCACTCAGTAAGTAAATGCTAGCTGACTAAACGGATGGACGAATTTATGAATCCCTGCTTCACACTCGGGGCAGAGGCACAGAGATAAAGTGCATGGGTGGTCCCTGCATCAGCCCACCCGCCCTCGGGCTCAGCTGGGCGCCTCAGGAAACCGGCAGTGTGGCGTCAACGGGCGCTAGGACGGCGCGCACAGGGCACCACCGCTCCCACTCAGCGTGGATGCTCCTCCGGCCCCGCGGCCCACTCACGGTGCCCACGTTTGCGGGAAGTGAGGGCAGATTTCTGTCCATCCACGCACACCTGTTCTCCCTGCGATTAGAACCATGACACACGACAGTCTTTTTTACGGATTGCTCACAGCAGAGGCTAGCTTCAAATACTAGCTTTGCTCCTTGCAAAGTGGGTCAACGTGGGCACGCTGTTTAACAACTCTCGGCCTCACTCTTCTCATCTGTAAAATGGGTCCTCCACTTAGTGCTGCCTAGAAGATGAAGTATTTATGACAAAAGAATTTAACCCAGTGCCTACACAGTAAAAGCTCAGTGCGTGGTGGATGTATTATTATTATTAACAACCTGCACCCATCGCTCACTGTCATAGCAATGCTCCAAAGCACAATTTCCATTTTGCAGAGGAAGAAAGGAAGGACTACAGAGTTTAGGTGGTCTCCTCAGGGTCTGGCAGTTAGTAAGGGCAGCCCAGGCTTGCACTCACATCTGCAGGACCCCAGAGCCTGCCCTCTATCCAGCTGTGTATCTTAGGAGGCTGGGTCCCAAGCGGAACAAAACAGCCTGGTCCATAAAGCTGCCAAAATCTCTTGACAATTGATTTTTCCTCCTGGCTCTGACAATGAGCCACAACTTCCCAGCATGTCTGAAGTTTTCTCAAGCTATTACTCACCCGTGGGCTCTGGTTTATTGTACAAGGTGGCTCATCCTTTGGGAGAAAGAAAGGAGCTGACTGGAGGCGCTGCAGGAGAGAGGAGGGTCACCCCAAACCTTTACCTTCTGGTCTAGAGGAGGTGGTCAGAGGTCACCCCGACTCTGCCATCCTCTGAGCCATCCCAGCCTTGCCCACTCCTTTCTGGGTGCCTGTCTTACTTTTGGCGCCTTTGGGGACTGGGCTGGGGTGGGAGGGATGGGGAAGAGAAGACCTCAGGTTTGGGTTAATCTCCTTGAGGACCTGGGGCTCCCCTACTTTTGGCACTGACTCTAGTCATTGAGGAAATCCATGTGAGACCATCAGGCAGAGTCCCGCTAATCAAGGGAGCTGTTTCATGAAGCTGCTCGGAGACTCCAGGGCCACTTTGAGGCCCCTTCCCTCACATCAGAAGACAGGGGACATGCGGGAACCTCACAAGGGAGGCCTCATCGCACCCGGTTCAGGACACAAACATGGAGCCGGCAACACGTCAAAACCAGGCATTTCTGCCCCTTAGTGTCACGTGGGCCTCTGTTTAAACACCTTCTCCACAGCAAGGCCTTTCCTCACCGTCTTAGCTGGGGCCCACCCAGGCACTCTTTTCCCCTCTGGCTTTATTGAGATGGAATTGACATGTGACTCACTCTTACGGCTTCAAACGCTGAGCAACGACCGATGTTACTTCGACTATTCACATGCTATCTGTTCTCCTCACTAAAATGCGGCTCCGTGAGACCAGCACCCTGGTCACTCTGGTCCCTTGTTCTCCTTCCGCATCTAAGCCGTGCTGGGCAGAGGGGCCACTCACTCAGCAGGGTCTGCCGAGTGACTGACTCATCGCGTTACGTATTTCCCAGCTCTCTCTGTTAAGAGGCTGTCATGGAAGGGGGGTTAATACGGAGCGTATATGCACCAGGTCTGCCTTCCATTTTTATAATAAGATGACATATTACTATATGGAGTAATATGTATTAATTATCTATATTAATGGCAGAGTAAGAAAAAAGCGGGGTGAATGCTGCGTACAGGACTTAGGCGAGACGCCAGAAATGTCCTGTCTAAGACTTAGTTGTGCCATTAGGCTGCAGCACGAAGGGAGGCTGTGTAATCTCCTGTCAAGCCTTTTTTTAACTTGGGGAATATGCTCAGGGACGTTTGCAAGTGGACCTGGTACTTACGTCTCATCTACAACCTCTCTCTCTAGAGCCGTGATTCTCTGCTGGGGGCAGATGTTTGCCTCCTAGGGAGCATTTTGAAGGTCCCTTCCCGGGAGGAGGGGGACGCTACTGCCATCTAGACCGTGGAGGCCAGGGATGCGGCTGGCCGCCCAGTCCTCAGTAGGATGGCCCCCACATGAGGACTGCCCTCCCCAGCTTGTGCATGGGGCCAAGGCTGAGAAAACATCATCTTGAGATGTTTCGGTGTGCTGTCCTCAAGGGTCCTCCCTGCATCCAGCTCTGTTCAGGGATCCCCCCAAAGGACTGGACCAATGAGGGGGATGAGTGTGACTCAGAAAAAAGAAGTTTCACACTTGGGGATAGAGTTCAAGGAGTGTGTTAGCCAAAAAGAAATCAATGGAAGCCCCATTATTACTATTATACACATTTATACGTTGAATAGATAATTATATGCTCTCTGCATGATGCTAGG
Source organism: Vicugna pacos (assembly GCF_048564905.1). NCBI lineage: Eukaryota > Metazoa > Chordata > Mammalia > Artiodactyla > Camelidae > Vicugna > Vicugna pacos. The sequence goes on along the minus strand of NC_133005.1, from coordinate 39,405,410 downwards.
TCAGGGGCGGGTGAGCTTTTTCTTAAAGAGCCAGAGAGTAAATATTTCACAGTTCACAAGCCACAGGGGCTCTGCAGCAAGTCCTCCACCTTGCCACGGTGAGGCTAAGGCGGCTCAGGCAACACGGTAACGATGAGTGTGGCCGGGTCCCTAAAGCTTCATCTACACAAACAGGCGGTGGGCAAGGTCTGCTCCCCAGACCTGGGGTGCTGAGCCCAATTCGAGATGTTGATGCCACAGAGATAAAAAGCAAAGACTGGGCTCTCCAGGAGCTCACAGTCCAGGGGAATTTACAAGTGAACAAAACCTAACTACTGTATGAAGCAGTGAGGCCTGATGAGCAGATTCTCTGGGCACTGTTATTAGGTCCAGTCCCCCTGCGCCGGCAATGAAGCAAGCGTTCTTTCCATATTTAAAGGATCTACTTCCAGCCAGCGTCACTCTGATGACCACCGAGTCTCCCCACAGGCATCCAAAGCACCAGCTGGGCTCAGGGGCGGGGACACCCAGAGCCTTTGCTCGCTCCTCTCGCTCTGAGCCCCGAGCAACCTACCATGATTGTGATGACAGTGATGCACTCAGATGGCCTCCTGCCTCCACTCCGTCCCCGCCATCTGCCTTTCTCACGGCACCAGGGCAACCCACTCTGCATTGCACAACCCGCCCTGCTTAAACCCTTCCCTGGCTCCACTGTCCCGTGGTGGTGGTTGGATTCATGATGTACCCCCCACCCCCTAACACATACCTGCACACACAGGCATTATTTAGCTTCTATTTCAAATGTCAATATAAAAAGTGCAACTAATTGTCGATTTAATGCTGCCTTACTTCTCTTGAATATAGACTTCCGCTTGTGTCTCCTACGACCATGGTGCCTGTGTGTGTGTGGACACGCACACACGTCTAACACACACACACACACATCTGTCATGAGTCCTGTTGTTTCCCTACGTTGTGCTTTTGCTTACTGTTTGCATTCCGGGGTTCAGATACCATACGGATTTGGGGGGAATTGTAGAGGCAGGGATAGACCGGTATATTATCCAGAAAACAGTTTTAGGGTCATAAAGGTGGCGGTATTCAGGAGGCCTGTGTGGAGCAGGTTGTGTGTGTGTTGGGGGGTGGGACGGGGGGATGGGAATGGATTGAGAGCAGAGGAAGGAGCGGAAAACATGGAAGGAAGGGGCTTGAGCCGCGGCTGCAGGCGCACCCATAGAAGCCGCAGCGCCTGCTTCTCCAAGTCAACAGTATCGATCATTTCATCACCGCGTATTTTACTTCCCCCACCAACAGGCATTTCCCAAGCTGTGCATTGGACTAAAATGATGAATCTTAGACAATAGCCAACCTGGCGTTTTGCTGATTTTAATGTGTTTATTGTGTTAGTTATCAACAGAAGCCTTAAGGGCTTTTGGTAATGGGGTCCATTAAAGCCAAAAGGGAGAGAGAGAGAGAGACAGGAAAGAGATTTTCTTCTCTAGGTGTCATCTTCTTAATTTGCATAAATGACAATAGTGAACATCTTGATTCGCTGCCACCTTTGTGAAGCTGGTAGTTGGAAATCAGCCACCATATATAATAATAACCCCTGTTTATGTGTGACAGGCCCTGTCCTCGGCGCCTCGCGAAACTTCCCTCAATCAGTCCTCTAAAAATCCCTATGAAGCTGTTCTTGCTCATTGAAAAAAAAAAGAAAGAGGCACATAGAGCGGATGGTTCTAGTATCAGGTCCCCGAGGGGACAGGGGCGGAGTCGGGGCCGCCCCCAGACCTGCCCCCTGGTGAGCGGGGTGATTTCACGGGGACGGTGGATTTCCCAGTGAGGCCGGGCAGAGGGAGAGAGTGGACATCTGAGTTCACGAGCCCTGGTTTTAAAGTCCACTATACTGGCCACTGAGCTTCATCCTGGATTTGCCTTTTAAGTAAGATTTTTTTCTTGGATTAGAAAAATACTGCAAGAACTTGGTAAAAAATTTCAAACGCCATAAAATTAAAAAGTGCCACATCCAACCCTGGTGCTCCTTTCTGATCAGTCCAGAAATATTCTCTCAACAGATAAACATAAGTGTGCACACACACACACACACACACACACACACACACTAATTCTTATTTAAATAAGATTTTAAATAAAAATCTTACCTAAAAAGAAAAACCAGGACTAAGTTCAGTGGCTAATAGCAGATTCTTTCTTGGGTAAAATTTCTATGTTCTTTTTAACACAAAGGTGAATACCATAGACGTTTGGTATTTCCATTAAAGAATAAACCTTGCGATTGTTCTCCATCAGCACATAAAGGTTTACGTCATTCTTTTGAAAGGCTCTATTGATCTCCTGGTATGGAAAACTGAAAAGTGCCTGTGCAATTCCAACGGGTGGAAAATACCCCTCATTTAAGTAGTGCTGTACCTGGACTAACTCATTTAATCTCCCACCTAACATATGAAAAGGTATTTTAATAGTCCCATTTTTCAGAGGAGGAGACTGAGGCACAGGGAAGTGAAGCAGCTTGCTGGAGACCACATGACGTGTAAGTGTGAGTGGCAGAGCTGAGATTCAAACCACTGGGTCTGGAACCAGAGTCCACGGCAGTGACCGTTGCCCTCCAGGTGAAGGCAATACCCGCACACTCACACCTTCATGTACATGCCCGGATAGATGCAAAAGATATTATTTCCAGCCATAAACTCGCAGGCGAAGAGAATAAATACTTAAAATGTTGTCAGCTGTTGCTACGTTCCTCCCTAAAGAAGTAAGACCATTTCCGCTCCCATCGACAGTGCATGGTCCCATCTTTGAAATGTCAGTTTCTGTATTAAGGCAGGGGGATAAATGGAGGGACTCCTGTCTGAACAACGAGTGTGTCTCTCCTTCAGACAGAACAGAAGTCACCTGAGTTCATCTCGGGTGACTCAGCCGTCTTGATTTCATCAGCCTCTGGCCGAACAAGCCTATCCCACGAACCTCTCTCTTGTGTTGCCCCAGTAGAGAAGCCACCTTCGCTAGCTGCCTAGCAACCCTGCAGGCACACACATCATTACTCACACCGTGCTTAGTCCCGGCAGGACACCTCAGCCCCTTAGGACCATTGGGTCACATTAGTTAGTTGATGGGGTAAGCAGATGGGGTGGGCAGGGCTACTCATGCGCAGACACACAGCGAACCAGTGGCTCGTTTGGATGAACAGAACCTTTGGCGTGGGGCAGAGCAGCTGAGGTCATCACATTCCTCCACTGCCTCTAGGTGGCCAAGCCTACCTATGCAATTAATACAGAATGCTCTGGCTTTGTAACAATGGAGCTGAAGTAGCAGATGATAGGGAAAGAGAAATGCCCCTTAAGTGTTAAATGCTTGATACCAGAGGCCTCAAACTGTTGGCTGGAGAGCTGGATCTAGCCTGAAAGATACATTTTGGGTTTTTTTGGGGGGGAACTGCACAGGGTATTTGAAAAGTCTGGAGTTGTTGCCAACAAATTAAAAATCCGAAATTTTCACATAATAGCTTCTTATGAAAAAAACTGAGAGATTGCGCAACTGACAACTTTGGGTCCAAATTTCTACATGGAAATGACCAGCTGCTACCCCGTCGGGACTGGGCAAGTGCTCTGCTGTCTGCCACATTCCCCACCATTCCCTGTAGTCTTCCATGCTGCCGCTCTTGGTTCATTCCTGCCTGGCTCCTAGGGGCATGTGACTTCAGAGTGGTTGCAGGTGTGCACACCTCATGGGCTTCAACCAGTGATTGACAGGAGCTGTTTGTAACTCCCCCTGCTTCTCCCCTTGGCTGGAGGAACTCAGGCCTGTGCTCTGCACTGGCTCCCCAAATTCTCTGTGGGGCCAAGTGCCCATGTCCCACATGACAACTTGCATGACAAAGTGCCTTCCCTTCTCACCCTCTCCTGGTGCTTCCCGGGATTAGGAACCCTGGTCTCAGTGGCGACTTCTTGGGGAACCTGATCTGAGACAAACACTAAATCGAATGGGGAGGGAGTGTGGGTAAGGAGACGTCTTGGCTGCCTGGGGAGACAAAGAGCCCTGGTGCTTGACTCCCATCCAGGAAACTGGGCCGAGTGGTGGCTGGGTCTGAGGCTCGCCCAGAACAGAGGATGTCTAACGGCTCAGGTGTTCCAGGAGGAAGCTGCTTGCTCGGACCAGCCTGACCCTGGGAAGTTGTCCAGGGAAGGGATGGGCGATGTTCGCTGTGGGCCACGCAGGGGAGAGAGTCGGTGGGGGTGGTGCTGAGTTGTGTTTGACAGGACAGTCCCTTAGCTGGTGGGGGGCCCTAGGACTGGAAGGGAGAGCCACAGTCCACCACTTGGAAGAGGGAGGGTCTGCCTGGATCAGAGAATGCGGGAGAGAGGACTCAGAAGGAACCGTCTAAAGAACCCATGAAAACCCAGCAGTCATGGACTGAATGTCCCCCCCAAAATCCATATGTTGAAACCCTAATCCCCAGTGTGATGGTATTAGTGGTGAGGCCTTTGGGAGGTGACTGGGTCATGAATGGGATTAGGGCTCTTATTAAAGAGATCCACCAATTCTCCACTGAAGACATACAAATGGCCAATAGGCACATGAAAAAATGCTCAATATTGCTAATTATCAGAGAAATGCAAATCAAAACTATAATGAGGTATCACCTCACACCAGTCAGAATGGCCATCATTAAAAAGTCCACAAATGATAAATGCTGGAGAGGATGTGGAGGAAAGGGAACCCTCCTATGCTGTTGGTGGGAATGTAGTTTGGTGCAGCCATTATGGAAAACAGTATGGAGACTCCTCAAAAAACTAAAAATAGACTTAACCATATGATCCAGCAATCCCACTCCTGGGCATATATCCAGAGGGAATGCTAATTTGAAAAGATACATGCACCCCAATGTTCACAGCAGCATTATTTACAATAGCCAAGACATGGAAACAACCTTAATGTCCATCAACAGATGACTGGATAAAGAAGTTGTGGTATATTTACACAATGGAATACTACTCAGCCATAAAAATAACAAAATAATGCCATTTGCAGCAACATTGATGGACCTGGAGATTGTCATTCTAAGTGAAGTAAGCCAGAAAGAGAAAGACAAGTACCATACGATATCACTTATACGTGGAATTTAAAAAAGAGACAAATGAACTTATTTACAAAACAGAAACAGACTGAAAGACATAGAAAACAAACTTATGGTTATGGTGGGGGGGAGGGGGTGGGAAGGGATAAATTAGGAGTCGAAGATTTGCAGATACTAACTAATATACATAAGACACATAAACAACAAGTTTCTACTGTATAGCATAGGGAACCATTCAATATCTTGTGTAGTAGCTGTAATAAAAAAGACTATGAAAACGAATATACGTATGACTGAACTATTATGCTGTTCCCCAGAAACTGACACAACATTGTAAACTGGCTATACTACAATAAAAAAAAAAAAAATAAAGAGACCCGCCGGAGCTCCCTTTCTGCCACGAGGATCCAACGAGAAAACAGCCGCCTGTGACTGGGAAGAGCGCTCTCCGGGAACCCGCCCACGCTGGCGCCCCGACCTCTGACCGCCAGCCTCCTGGGCCAGGGGAAGGAAACCGCTGTTGTTTGGATGCCACCAAGCCTGTGGTGTTCTGTCACAATAGCCCGAGCTGACCAAGACACCAGGAGCTAAAGAGTTCATTCTTTTCTGGAGCCAGGTGGTGGTGATGGTTGTGGAACAATGTTAATGTATTAAGTGCTACAGAACTTGACCCTCAAAAACGGTGAAAAGGGTCCATTTTGTGTGACATATAATTGACTCCAATAAGAACCCCCCCCAATAAAAAAGAAAAAAAGAAAAAAAAAAAAGAGAATCCATTTAACCATCTGCCTGGAGCACAGACTGGGAGCCACCAGCCCAGGATAATAAATAAAGAACTCCTATTCTCAACTCCAAAAGCAAAGGGTCCATCTCATCTCCATGAAATAATTCCTAGGCAATCTATATTAGTAGGGTGTCCTGTGCCAATATTTCTTATCAAATACCATCCTAAAAGCAAGGCCTGCATTATTTTTTTTTTCTTGGTATTTAAGCTGATGGGAAAGTTGGTTCTGTATTTGATTAAGTTCTGCAGAAACTGGACTTGTGATGAGCCATTAAACAAAGACTTTTTTTTTTTTGGTATAGCAATAAAGCCTCCAATGATTAATTAAGTGCACAATGCCAAAACAAGTGTCTTTGTTTAAAACGCAGTGGACAAGACAGCCTTGGGAAAGTTGATGTCTTAAGTAGACGCCACAACATGTTTTTAATTATGTTCAGGAAGACGGACAAGAATAGGAATCACCAACTGTTTAGAAAGATAATTTTTTTTTCGAAGAAAGATTAGAATGAAAAAAACCAAACAGAGCATTATTGATTTAACACAAATGCCATTTGTTGGGCCTTTTGTAATTTCCTTATTAGTGTCATCATTCTGGAGTTCACATCCCCTCTTGTGTTATAGCGTCTGGCATCCACTCAGCTCTTCGCAGTATGATACAGTAAACACGCAGTGATTGCTCATATTAAAATGTTTTATTTGTTGTAACCGTACAACTGATCACACGGTGCGAGTCCTAAATTATCCCAATCATTGCCCAAGCTAATCGGAAGAGAGGGAATCAGGGACCATCTCTGTGAGATAACAGGCAGGCCGAGGGTGCCGGGCGAAGCTGTCAGTTGGAAAAGGAGGAACAGCAGAAAAGTTCATGCAACATCAGTTCCCCATCGTGTCATTGTGAGAATAGCCCACTGCTCGGTTGAAACAGACATCAGCCGGCCTGGATGTTGCACAGGGTGAGGGATGCACTCTGGAGCGGCTTACCTTTAGATTGTATCAGACAGTCAGATTCCATTTGGTTCAACGTGTCCTATCTCGATATTAAAGGTAATAACAGTTCGAGCTTTAAACAAGGCCAGCTCCTAATTGCAAACTGCTGAAGACAGAATGGGAGCCTAACGGTTTGGCCCTTTCCCCCTAAATTGTCAGGAAATGGCCTCAACTCATTTGGCAATCGATGGAAGTATTGTGGAGAGGGGGCTGTGGGCTCTGTATTTCAAGAAGTCATTTAGACGTATCACTCAGAGCACTCTTCCTTGTTGTCCATCCCACTAGGTTTTGAGAAACGGTTAATTATTCATTTTGCTATTAAGTAATGGCTTTATCTTATCATAAGCGTTAGTGATATTGGAGACCGGCTTGTGAACCGCACCAAGATGCTGTCTTTTGTACATTCCTTGGTTTCTTCTCTCCCCTGGTGTGGTTTGAGTATTATCTGCTGGGCGCTGGGCTCTGGGCTGAAAGCGGTAGATCTCGGGGTGGACAAGCAGAACTTTCCCTTAAAAAGCGCAGGCTCGGGGCTTGGAGACCCGAAGGGGATGGCACTTCTGCGGAGGGAAGCGCATTCCCGGCACCGGCAACGTGGAGGCAGAGGAAGGGTCCGGGCGCAGGTGAACGCCGGCGCCTCTTTCTCCCCAGGAGGCTGCGGACACCTTGCACTGCGGAGACTGAGTCAAGAGCAATCCGTTAAATCAAGGTGGCCGATTAGGTGTTGCTGGGGGGGTGCTGGTAACCCCGCTTTCGGGTCCCCTTGTGAAAAGTCGCAGCCGTCTTCGTTACTCATTCGTTGGTGCTTTGGTGAGGGAGGCTTCTTCTGAGGGAATCTGACGTGGAGCCGTGTTCTGCTTGTGGCTGGTATCGGGCGGAAATCGAGGTGACACATTGGGATGAGGGAGACGTGGGGTCATAGCTGACATCTGGTTTGCATCTTGATGGCACTCCATTCAAGTCTGAGCAGATATCACACTCTCCATGGGTCTCCCCTGGGCACAGAATCTTAAGTAGCTGCCCCTCCCTCATTATTTAAAAAAAAATATTTTTATTGAAGTATAGCCAGTTTACAGCGTTGTGACCCCTCCCTCATTCTTTATCCTCCCCAATCCCTGTGCCCTACTTCATTTTCTTTGACACCGATCATCATCTGCCATACTGTTATATAATTATTCAGTTCTGTGTTGGATGGTTTTTCTCCCTTATTTAGGGTCCAGGCAAGAGGGCAGGGATGTTGTCCATTTCATTCTCTTTTGCATCTCCAGGGCTTGGGACAATGCCTGGTACAGAGTAGACAGAACAATACATTTGTTCAGCAAATGGTCAGGAGATGCCGGGGTTCCTACAAGCCACCACAAGCCTGCGGAGTAACCCTGCTTGTCCATCTGCCAGATCGCGGGCTTTTCCTTTGTCCTGGCACCTCCTTAATTCAAACTGCTGCGGTCGCTCACCCAGAGGCCCCAGTGGTCTCCTAAATGTCCGCCTGCTTCCTCCTCTACTCTCTTCAGATCCTGGCTCCATACCAGACTCGCCTTTTCAAAATGTAACTTGGATAACGTCACTTCCTGGCTTAAAATCCTCTCATTGCTTCCTGTCCCTCTTAGAACCAAATCTGTACTACTTCTCACGGCCCACAGAGCTTACTGGAACGATTCTGTTTTTACACCCGTATTCTTTGCTCACTCTGTGCTAGCCACCCCCAGTCCCGTGTTCTTTCAAGACATCATACTCCCTTCCCATTAGGACCCGGACACATGGTGATTCTGTCCCCACTGAGCCTCCCTTGACTGCCTCCTTCATATCATTCAAGCCGCAGCTCAAAGGTCAGGCACCTCAGAGATGCCTTCAGTGACCGTCCTGTCTGAAATAACCTGCCCCAATGATCATCACTTTTTATCACATCACCTTGTTCTGTTGCCTTTTCCTTTTGGCTCTCACCACTAGCTGTTGTTTGCTACTTCATGGTCTGTTCTCCTTCCCTAGGGTGTTGGCACCTTGGTGGCACTGACCTTGACCATCTTACTCATGGCCAATGCCTAGAATAGTCCGTAGCCCACCATGGATGCTCAATGAGTACTTCAGTGAATGATTGGATTGATCTATGGACATAGAACTTCCTGACAGCAAAGGAGTCCCTCTTTCATTCAACTTTCAGTGTCCAGTTCCCCAAAGAATATATGTCAGTGCCTGGTAGTTCTGCTCACATCATTCTTACAGATCCTTATAGATCACATGCCTGTAAACTACATGCACATTCTTAGCTATTCCTTGAAGTTACAATGAGGTTTTAAAAATGAAGTATGATATAATTTAAGGTTTCAATTCAATGTCTGGGAGGGTTTGGAAGACCAGGAGTGGCCAGATAATCACCTCTGGGTCCATAGTCTTTGTAGAATTATTGTAGTTGAGTGTTTTATCCCTTTTCTGGTCCTGCCATGAGTTATTAGCTTCCCAAAGTGAAATCGAAGTCAGTAGCTGTTTTGCAGGTGGAACGATTGCAGATGCCAACCCTTGGTAGAATTACCACATAAAGGGAAGTCTTGGACTTGGGTAATTATAGGATATTTCTTCAATAAGCCTTATCTGATCCTTTTCTGCTAATAATTGTAAGTAATTATATTTATGTGTGAGAACATTGCATGTTAATGAAGACTAGGGCCCTGAGGATTTAAAGAACTTATGAAGCATTTGACTGGATACAACCAATCATTACACATCCTCCAAAGCACAGGGGGAGAAAGGAATTTGTCAAAAAGAAACCAGATAGTAGGAGAAACCCCACACTTTCATTAACTGATAATATTTTTATTAGGTTGTTACTTCCAAGTGTCTTTTAGTACTTGCACTTGAATTTAAATGTCTGAAAAGGCATGGGTATTCAGGAAAAGAAAAGTAATTACACCCTGTAATTCTGATTTAATTACAAGGAAATAGATGTAACATGATGTGATAAAAGTTATGATGGGCTCTTTAAATGATATATGTCATTAACGTGTTAATTGGCATGAAATCTGAACTCGGAGCCAGAGGAATCTTAGGTGAATATGAGGTCAACTCCATTATAGGCAGCCTTATAATGAAAATTCCATAAAAGCATTTCAAGTTTTATTCTACAATGTACTTTCCCCCGTTTATGTTCAATACAATGAAATTCCAGTCTTTTTTTTTTTTTTTTTTTCACAAAAAGGAAGGGGGAAAAAAGGCCATCCTTAAGATACTGGGGTGGTTTAGCTTAAATTTGTAATTGAGTAGACATGGAGTCAGGGCCTGATTAAATAGGAGAGAGAGAGAGAGAGTGTGTGTGTGTGTGTGTGTGTGTTTCTTTTTTCTTTTCTGAGCTCAAAAACCAGGTCATGTTTTAAAAATCCTTTTCTCTCAGCATCTTAGCATAAAGATGAGATGAAATGAATAAAGATTTTGATTATTAAAAGAACACCTTTTCCTCCAAGATGCATCCCATGACCTGTTTATTTTATGTAATTATGATTTGGGGGCTCATGGCCGTAGTTAGCAATCAAACGTGGAAAGAATGCATCTATTCAGCAGAAGGAAATAGCCAAACTAGACTGAAGTTAGTGCTCTAAGAGCGGGTAGGATGCCACATGGAACCTCAGAACCTCAGACCTTCGGCTGGAAATATTTGACTTAAGCCGAAACGAGAAGCTAGTGCATCAACTTCGCTATTGACGTGCCTCGGTATTCAAAGTCCCAGTGCATCTTCTAATTCGACAGCTCTCGGAGACGGAAACATTTTCGTGAGAGCAGCCGCACTGAGACTCCTTTTATGTAATATTCTCACCACATGTACACCCAGGCTGGTGTCTGTCCTCACGGACATCTGTGCATATAAAAACGTGCCTCACGTACATGCTTCTCAGAGAGTTCCTCTCTGTTCCTCATCTCTCAGTAGACATTTAGCCCAGTTTAATCCAAATTACTTAAAAAGAGAATGGATTCCAGAGCATCTGCATTTGGTAATAATCTAAACATAAAGGAAAGAGAGATTCAGGGAACTGGCAGAGGGGAGGACCCTCAGGCAAAGCGGATATTAGGAATGGATTTGATATTTCGCAGCTTTGGAGATGAACAGTGCCTTGGGTAGAAGACCAGGACAGAGTCTGTTTAGTTTGACAGGACCCTGCATGATTCACCCTTCCAACTCACTCACTTCCTCTATTCCACTCAGGGCAGAAGGGCCTTCTTGATGTTTCCTTCATAACCCTAACTCATTCCTGCCCCAGGGCCTTTGCATGTGACAACCCCACTCTCTGAAATGTGTTTTTCCTGCATCCCTCGTTCATCAGATCTCAGCTCAAATGCCAGTTCAGATATCCTCTGGCTGCCTTCTCTGATCACCCAGTCTAAACCAGCAACCCCTTCCACATCTTTTACTTTCTAGTTCCTCCTTCTGCCTTGATTTTCTTCATAGGAATGACCTCTAGATTGTGGCAGATGTATATTTATCCATAGCCTATCTCTTCCCTCTATAATGTAGGCTCCCTGAGGGCAGGCACCGGATCTGTCTTCTTTGGTGCTGCCTTCCCAAACTGAGGACAGCCTCAGGCACACAGAGGTAACCGTGCTCACATCACGTGACTGATGTAGGACTATATCCTGATGCCCCATCCACCAGCTGCCTGTTCTTGGGCTGGTTACTTAATTCGTAGATGCCTCAGTAGTCTTGTTGGTAAAATGGGAATAGGGGTTTTAAGAATTAAATGTTTGAATGTATGAAACGGTCTCAGCATAGTGCCTGGCATGTGACAGGTGCTCAGTACATGTTTGCTTCAAAATGAGAGATTTTTCTTTAGCAAATCAAGACTGGGAAATGGCTGAGAAGTGAATTCTGGAGTTGAGTCTGTATGCAGGTGACAGTTGAAGTAGATGATGGAGACCAGGAAAGCATCCTTCCTGCTCGGTTCCGCTCCGCTCCATGCTGGAGTTTCCTGGGGGAAGTCTGGGAGTTCCTCTGTAAATACTGGGGAGGGACTGAAATACACCCCTTGGTGCACGTGGAGCGCCTCTCTGCACCGCGCCCGGCTGAGAGTCTCCCTGAGGCCGGGGCAGCCTGCTCCTCTCCGGGCAGCAGCTGAGGGAGAGGCAGCACAGAGCACGACTCTAAAACAGTGAACCCAGGAGTCAAGCCAGTGCTTGCTTCAAGATCCCAGCTCCTACTGTTTACTTGCTTTGTGACTTTGGGTGAATAACTTCACCTCTTGGGTCTCAGTTTTCCTATCTGCACAATGGGACTAAAAATCATATTTTTTTCCTCACAGGGCTGTGGTGAGGATCAACTGAGGTACTGTAATGTCCCCGGGTGAGGACCGTGGTACAAAGTTTCGGCACGAGTCACCCATCACGACTTCAAGTGATTCCACGTCTATGTGGAAACAGCAGGAGGAATCTAACAAGCACGTGGTTTCAGAAGCTTAGCTGCAGCCACTGAGCCTGAAAGGTCACAGATGTGAAATAGCCTTAAATCGATGACAAAGGTGGAAAGAGACTGCGTGGCACCTGTCACGAATCAGGGGCTCGACGGTGTGTGGCCAGCCTGTGCCCAGCACTCCACAGTGTCTCCTCATCACACAGTGAAGGGTCACCCAGGCAGGCAGACCTCGCCCATGGCTTGAATCGAGCTTTTCCTAAAATCACTGATTTGAGAAACTCAATAACCATATACTCTCCACCTGACAATCAAAACCCAGACTCACTTCCCAGGACTTTCTGACCATCAGGCCAAGTTGACCAAACACCAGACCTCCTCAGATACTGGCCGTAGCCAGCTCGGCAGTCACCGGGCAGACCAGGCCCCCGCTGGCACCGGGGTGGGACTGGGCACGAGCAGAATGTGACGAGGTGCAGGGGCCCTCTAACAGGCCTGCGGCTCCCGCAGGACCCACTAGCTCGTTTCCATCCCAGGAGGCCTGTAACACCCCTTTCCACCAGGAATGTCCTCTGAGGCTCCAGTCCGCCAAGCCCTTCTGTAAGTTTCTGTTTCCGAAACCGCCCTGGAGGAGAACTGGGGTCGCCTCTCCCCATCCCCGCCGTGCCCAGGCTGAGCGCCCTGCTCATCCTCACCTGCTATTGCAGACATTCATAATTTAAGCTCGCCCCTTCTTTCCTACACGCCACCAACCAGAGCCGGGTGCTGGAGGAAAAATTGAACTCTTTCTCCCAGGATACACTGAAGATCAAGCAGAATCTCATTAAGGCTCACTTCAAAGATTTGTCCTTTATTTCCATACAAACAAGTTTAAATTATCGTGCGTGAATCTGCTGTTAGCAGGGGCTCTGTTCCATTATGCATGATGCCTTAGTGCTCGGTCATGAATAATGGGCAGTGCTCCATTAGCGGTTTTCAGTCGTATGCTAAACTTTGGGAGTGGTTGCGTTATCAGGTTAAAGTTCTGCCCTTTGCATATGTATTTGATTTCTTACTTAAGCTCTCATGCTCTAGTTCATCAGAATAGGTATTGCAATCTTGTTCTAACTAAGCACAGCACAACACATGTTGTGGCTATGATTTCTTCGTTTTTATTATTATTATTATTTAATGTGTATTGAGCATTTACTATGTGCAGAGGATAGTGATTATCCTTGAGTGTATAATATTGTTTAGTCTTCATCAGAAGCCCATGAGATAGGAATGATTATTATTTTCATTTTACAGGTGAAAAACTGATAATTAGAGAAGGATCCTAATTGCCCACAGATAAGACTCTTAATAAATGGTAGTGCTGTTCAAATTAATTGGTCTGACTTCAGACACCCCTAATTATTACATATACATATATTTTTTACTATGTTGTTACTTTCTGAAGAGCTTTTCTAGATAATCTATCACTTGGGAAGTAGTTTTATGTCCATTGTACAGATGAGGAAATCTCACAACCAGGAGGCTGATGGATTCCTGGGAGCGAGAGACCCTTGCTCAAACCCTGGCTTTGCCTCTATCTGATCTGGGACCACCGGTCTTTCTGGATAAGACGAGCTCGTGGCACTAGGGGGTCTGTAATTCTTCCGGGCAGGGGTTTTCTCAATAGTCTCTTCTGATCCCTGACTCTGGAGGCTCCTTAGAAAGACGAGACACATGCTGACCCTCTCTTTCACCCATTGTGTGACCCTGGGCAGATCACTGCCTCCACTTCAGCCTCTTCATCTGGACAGTAGAGGTTAGTACCTGCTTCTTTCAGGGTCAGTGTCAGGAATAAGCGAGGTAGGATAAGCTAGGTAGCAGCTGGGACACCCGAAGCACTTGTACATGTGAGCTTATATATATATATATATATATTATATATAATATTATAATAAATATAAATATATACATATATATATGTTTGCTTTTTTCTTGGGGGGGTAGTTTGGTTTGTTTGTTTGTTTATTAATCAGTGGAGGCACTGGGGCTGGAACCCAGGACCTCGTGCATGCTAAGCACAGCACTCTGCCGCTGAGCTATACCCTCCCCACTCTTGAGCTAATATTTTTGTTTTGCTCCCTTTAAGATCCTTAATACTGTTTAACTTGTGTCTCTCTGATTAACCCAAAGTCCTCTGGTGTGCTACTGGAATGTTTCCTTTTTAAAAAGGACTCCCTTCTTTTAACATCCCATAGCTTGATCAACAAAGTCATTATTTATTTCAATGTTCCTTCCTAGTCCCACAGCCCAGGACAGTGATTATAAGCCAACGGCGCGCCCCGTTGGCCCCTCGCACGACTTAATGAATGATGTTAAGATGGTTTGAAGAAGTTGGGTACAACGATCATCTTTCAGCCCAATCTTAGATTATTGAAAAACCGTTGGAAGGGAAGTTTGAATTGGCCGTAGACTTAATTTTTAACCTCTTGAGTTAGCTGATGTCAAATCCAGCCCCATTGTCAAGACAGGAAATGCTGGGGTCCTCTGGAAAATGTCTTAATAATTCCTGCATTATTTATTCAAGATACTTGGCTAGCTCAACTGGGAATGAGTTTTCCATTTGGAAATGTGTCACAGAATGCCACAGGCAGGAAGTCAGCCTCAAGAGCTGGAGCTGAGAGGCTGGTCCAGGCTCTCTGAACACACACAGCCCTTTCCTGCACAGAATCCCTACTCCCACTGGTGCCGTTATCTGGACCCTTCTCCGCTCACTCATCACCTCTACTTCCACGGGTCCAGATTACATCAGTTCTTCAAGCTTCATCTCAAAGTCAGATTTTTCTTATCCCAGAAACCGCTTCTCCAATGCTATATACTCATGTTGTGCTTTACACTTTTTGAAGTGCTCGGGCAGATGGTACCTTGTTAATCTGGTTGAATGCTATCTGCCTGTATTCTTTGTATCCATTCGCCTTCTGTCACCTGGGACCGAAATCTCCTTCCCCGCAGTGGGACCTAAAGCTTCTCTGCCTTCCCTGCATGCTAAAGGGAACTTTGTTCCACCCCCAGGCCCCTTGGTCTTGTTGTTTAAATCTGGGAAGTGGGTGAGGGGAATAGTAAGAGGAGTCAAAGCTATCGTGATTTATTTACAATTAAAAAGCAGAGAAATTCCACGTGGAAAGGCAAAGGGAAAGCGAGGGAAGTGGCAAAGAAAAACAGAAGCAGAGGAGAAACAGAACCAAAGAGAAACAGAACTTTTTTGGTGAGTTGCTAGGGAGAGCCTGTATTTCGTGCCGAGTGGAGCTCTGGGGCAAGTGGATGGGACGAGTAAAAAGAATCGAAAGCAGTTTTTAATGAATGGATGTTTCCACCCCTCTGGCATTTTGGGAGAGGCTGCAGTAAAGATTTATATTGGTCTACAGACATCTTTCCGTGATGGATGGGCATTTCTCCTGAGAACAACACCCACGTCAAAACTGGCCTGACCTTAATGAACTGATGTTTGTACTGGAATTTATGCATGCATTCTCACCCACCCCGCAGCACACGCATGCTCCAGAAAGCTTCCCCAGTGCACAGCTTGGGTCCCATTTTTATTCATGTTACCCAGGAGGCCTTGCTCTGATTGGTTTCTTTAGCAAAAAGTGCTGATTTGTCCACGTCTTGGAGACACATGCCTTCTGATGAGTCCAAGCTCCTCAGTGCCTTGTGGGTCGTCTGTCTGATCAGCGTGTTCGGCCAAGTCACCTGCGATGGACCCGGAGTGCGCGATGGACAAGGTGCTTTGGGCTCAGAAGCTGTGGATTTGTATTTCAGCTTTGCCCTGAATAACCACGCAACCTGGGCAGGTTACTTAACTTCTCTGTGCCTCAGTTTCCTTATCGAAAAAGGTTGTTTCCTCTAGATTGTTAAAAGTAAGCAAGAGCAAAGTGGTTCACGTTTTCTACATTGATGGAACCAGAGAATATAAGGCTTAGACGGGATCTGAAGAAATGAGCACTGGTCCTGAGATGGCAAATCATTTTTGTTAGCTCTAAATTCTAATCAATGGTAGCCTCCGTTTGGAACACTCTTTTTTTTTTTCCTTACCAGGGATACTGGGGATTGAACCCAGGACTTCGTACATACGAAGCATACGCTCTGCCACTGAGCTATACTCACCCCCTACCCTGGAGCAGTCGTTTTCATTTGGGGTGATTTTCCTCTCTGGGCAACGCCTGGAGACATTTTTGGCTGTCACACAACAGGGATGGGGGCAGGGTATGCCCCAGGCATGTGGATGGTAGAGACCAGGGGAGCTGCTAAACATCCTACCATGTACAGGAGAAACTTCCACAACAAAGAATTAGCCACCCAAAATGCCAGTAGTGCCAATTTGTTCTGAAGAATTCAAACTCCATGTCTTCCTTGAAACTCAGTGGGAAAGAATACCATGATTGATTAGTGATGTCTGTCTTGAATACAAGAGGTGGATTTGGCTAATTTGAAAGCCACCTGCCTGCACCCCAGTGTTCACAGCAGCACTGTGTACAACAGCCAAGACGTGGGAACAGCCTGAAGGTCCATCGGCTGATGACTGGATAAAGACGATGTGGTGTCTTTATACAATGGAACGCTACTCAGCCATAAAAGAAAATAAAATAATGCAGCAACAGGGATGGACCTGGAGGTCGTCCTTCTAAGTGAAGTCAGCCAGAATGAGAAAGAAAAGTACCATATGATATCACTCATATGTGGAATCTTAAAAAAAAGACACAAATGAACTTATTTACAAAACAGAAACAGACTGAAGGACATAGAAAACAAACTTATGGTTCCCGGTGGGTAAGGGGGGGAAGGGATAAATTGGGACTCCAAGATTTGCAGATATTGATTACTATACGTCAAATAGATGGACAACAAGTTTATAATGTCTAGCACAGGAAACTATTCAATATCTTGTAGTAACCCATAATGAAAAAGAATATGGAAAGGAATATATATATGTGTGTATATGGATGACTGAAACTTTATGCTGTGCACCAGAAATTGACGCAAGGTTGTAAACTGACTATATACTTCAATTTAAAAAAAAGTTAAAAAAAAAAAACCTAAAAAACTCCCCCAAGAGGTGGTGTTAGGAAGTACAGGTGTTTGTCATCACTATTCAAGGCCAATAACCTCTTCATAGAGGAGGTTGACACCCGCAGAACTTTTTAAGGTGCACAGCCAGCGAGAGATCTCTTTTTGACCTAAATCACATCCCTCAAGAGCGGAAACTGGATCAGACTAGTTCATCAGCACGTCTCCAGCACCTAGAACAGTGCCTGCACGTGGTAGGCATTCAACAATTATTTGCTGAATTCATAAATTGAGTTTTTGGTGAGAATAGCTGAACCCTACCAACTCTAAGCCAGTTATCTCAATTTCTTGAAAACGTATTTTCAGTTTTAACAGTACATGGGAAAACAACAAAACTAACATGAACATGAAGGATGGCGGGTTTACCCTTAAACCTTGGGGGAACATCAACCCCATGAGACACAAGACAAGTCATGAGGTGGCGGCAGCACCTGGGAAGACCCTGGATGCCCAGTGACTTGATTTTTTTTTCCTGCTGATTTTCTGATTGACCTGGGAAGAGCAGGCTCTCAGCACCTCAGTTTTACCTCTTACAAAGGAGAAGAAATGCGGATTACGGAAGCCCTTGGAATTTTTAAAGATTTCATGTGTTTCAAGACCTTTTAAATTTAAGATGATTATAGATTCATAGTAAGGTGCAAAAATAAGAGTCCCAGGTACCCGCCCCTCAGTTTCTCCCAGTGGTGCCGTCAGCCTTAGAGCTGCAGAACTTTATCAGAGCCAGGCTCTCGACATTGGTCCAATACTGTTCACTAGGCTACAGACTTTAGTTTTGACAATTTTTGCACTTGTGTGTGTGTGTAGCCCTGTGCATTTTATCCCTTGCATAGTTGTCATTTGTGTAACTGTCACTACAATCAGATACAAAACTGCTTAGAGCAAAGAATAATGACATTAACAGCCATTATTTGTTGGGTATATACCATGTTATAAGTGCTCTGTGGGCGTTTTATATACATATTACATTATTTTATATATATATATAACATTTTACATATATATATATTACATTACTTAGTTTCACAACTGTCTGGCTACATGTGTTTTACAAAGAAGTAAAATGAGGCTCAGAGCACTGAAGCAACCTTGCAATGGTCACCTGTCCCAGGCAGTGAAATAGCAAAGCTAAGTCTGCTGGATGCCAATACTCGCCTTCTTTTAATAACTCCATGCTGGGATTAACTTGAAGAAAAATCATCCCGTAATCTTACCATTCAGAGATAACCATTCTTAACAATTTGGTTTATTTCCTATTGGTCTTTTCCATGAATATGCAGATTTAAACTTAATTGGGATCAAACTGTATACACAATTTCTGTCTCACTTTTTCTCGACTTAACATCATACCTTACACATCATTAAAACTTTTCAGGACCATCACTTTCAAAGACTGCCCCAAATTCTATTGTTCTAAGATGGAACAAAATTTCCTCTGATGCCCTCAATCTGGCCAATAAAATGGCTCCCCAATTTTTTGTTACTGTAAGTATTACTATTGTGAACATCTTTGCACAAAAACTTGTAGGTGAAAAATCTAAAGATATTCTTAGGACTGGATTATGAGATGTGAAATTACTGAGTCAAAACATAAGAACATTTTTATGATTCTTAATAGTATTTCTTAAATATTCAGGAGGCAGCGTCCTTAATATATGGTTCTAGCTACCCTCAGTCAGGGGCTAGTGAATTAGAACCTCCAGGACAAACCCTGCTCTGCAGCTTGATTTGTAAATAAAGTTTTATTGGAACACAGCATATTTATTGGAAACAAATATGCTCATATGTTTACATATTGTCTATGGCTGCTTTCACATCATGTCAGAACTGAGGAGCTGCAAAAGAAACCATATGGCTAGCAAACTGAAAATATTTACTATTTAGCCTTTTACAGAAAAAATTTGCTGGCCTCTGTTCTAGATAAAAGCTATGGATGAGAGAGAACAATGACAAATTCACGCTGAACAGTTGCATCAAGCAGAGCCTCACGGTGGGGGCACACTTGGGAGAGAAGGTTATGATGCACCCAGGAGCCTGTGAGTTCAGGGCTCAGCTTTCTTGCTCTCTTGTGCCAAGTAAGAAGCACACAGCTGATGTTTAATAAGTGCCTGCTGTTTGCTGCTGAGTATGGGGTTGATGACAAATATGGTGGCTTCCCCATCCTCCCTTCTCTTGGCTTGCATGGCTCTTGGAATTTGTCCTGGGTAGATAACTTCCTTTTCACACCACTGGTGTATAGAGAAAAGCAGCTCTATTATTTAAATTCTCCAAGATCAAGGATGTAAAATGAAGGCTGCCCCTGGCCCCACAAGACATCCAAATAAATCTCACGGCTTCCAAATGTGACTGTGTCACCCTGGGATTAATACCAAGTAATCCAGTGCCAACATCAAGACAGTGAAAATAAGCATTTACTCTCCCGGAAAATCATTTTATACTGATTACAAGTTGTAGCCTGTCACTAGGATGTGAATTGAAAATGTGCACATTTGCAAGGTTAATATTTCTCTCTAAAGTCACTCTCTCCCCTGCCCACCCCTATACCCAGCTCAAAAGGAAATAGGAGTCCCAAATAAATATTTGTCTTGAGACATCCTTATTCCAAGGTACAAAGTTTAAACCAGCTTTTCATTTGCCTCCAAGACTCCAGCACAACATGAAAGCAAGTAGCAGTGGTCTATCAGCAAGTGGCCCAGAGCAGCCTTTTCCAGCCTCAGCACTGTGACGTTTCAGGCCAGATGATTCTTCGTCATCAGGGCTTGCCCTGTGCATCGTTGGATGTTCAGTAGCATCCCTGATTCCTGCCCACTGACGCCAGTAGCACCTCTCTCTAACTGTGACAACTTACATCTCTCTTGACATTATCCGATGTCCCCTGGGGATCAACTCACCCCAGTAGAAAGCCACGGGTCTAGAGATCTTAAAACAAGTGGGTAGCCAACCCAATAATGTTCAAACAGTGGAGCATGGCCATCCACTGCCTTCCTAGCTCCATCTCTGTCACTACTTTACCTCCAGCCTTTCAACCCAAACCATACATGCTCTGTCACCTCCTGGCATTTGCTTGTCCTGGCCACACTGCCTGGAATTCTCTCTCCTAGTTTATCCATTCTGGAAAGTCACCTCCTCAATGAAGTCCTCCATGACTACCCCTCCTCCAGGCCTAATGGGATGTTAGACACAACTTCCTCCGGGCTCTCAAGGTCCTTTTGACAGGCAGTAGAGACATTATCATGTAGGAGTTGATCGCTAAGGCAGTGTTTGAACCCAAAACTGCATAGAACAAAATTACCTTTGGGAAATCTCTTCAGTCCCCCTTAGATACAGTAGGAGCGGTTTTGTAGAGTTAACTCTGTTCAGTCATTTTGATGCTCACGCATGTTTGGGAAGTACTGAGTTGCACTAGAGGCAGGAATACTAGGGAGCACTGCATGTGGATGTCTGGACCTTCAAACAATTGTATGTTTAGAAAATCTCTAACGACAAATGGGAGCAGGTCAAGAATTCCAGCATGTTCCTGCTTGTCTGCAGGGTTTGCTTCATTTTGCTTTAATATTGAACCTCTGTAATTTTAGTGTCAGTGACTAAATTTGCCACTGGAAGAATTGAACTCAATAACACATGTGAAAGTACCTAAACGTAGAGCCTGGCACACAGGTGCGCAGAGAGGCTTTCAGAACCTAAATCTAAATCTGCACTGTTCTTTCTTTTTCCTTCCAGTTTTATTGAGATATAATTGACATCCAGCGCCGTGCAAGTTTAAGGTGGACGGCATCGTGACTGGACTTACAGGCATCATGAAATGAGGCCCACAAGAAATTTAGTGAATATCCATCATCTCACATAGACGCAAAATTAAAGAAAAAGAAAAAAAAGTTTTCCCTCTGCTGTTCTTTGAAAGTTACAGAGAAGAGCTTGGCCACCTGCTTCCTGTATTTCTAAGCCAGCATTTTCTCTTGGGACCACAATTGTTGGGCTCTTGCCCCATTCTTCTCACAGCCTTCTAAGTGCCTGTGTCATCACGGTAGGTTTGTTTGTGTGTGTGTGTTTTGGTATGTGTTTCCCATTGGACTACAAGTTACTCGAGGGCGGGGCCTTGCCCCTTTTATTTTTGTCTCCTAAAACCCAATAATTTGTGTGTCAAATGAAGGCGTAAAGAATGTGAGTTTGAATTAACATCTCCAGTGTAGCCTACTTCCAATTTTAAAAGTCTTCCCCTACCGAATAGAAACATTGTACGACATTATAGCTTACGGCGTCTGTGTCCTATAGTGAGGGCACATAACTTATTCTTCAGCACACAGGAGGTGCCCGGCAAGTATTTGTTGTGTTACTGTGACTGAGTCTTTAAAAAGTTCTAAAAGTAGGGGCAAGACGGCAACAGTGGAAGGGCGGAACGGAGTTTCCTCAGCTGGTTTGGTAGAGGTGGGTAAGTCTGACCGGATTCTCAATGATCTTTGAACGCATCCTTACTTTTTCACTACCACTTTTGCCAATTCCACCGGCAGGCAGGCAAGCTGCAATAATGATGCTTCCAACAAGAGGGGAGCCCAGGAGTCAGGTTGTTTTTTTTTTTTCCCAAATAGGAATTGAGAACAAGAGGTCTGGACATCCCCTCCCCAACCCTGATTTCTTTTACCCCCCAGTGGCTTTTGCCTGGAGTGCAAAACGACCATGGCATTTTCTAAGACTTCTGTTCTGTCCTCACAGGTACCTGACTCTGTACTTAAAGGATGTCCAAGGCAGGAAGTCCAAAGAAAGAAACCACCTCTGAGGAATATCCCCACACAGAATCCAGGGAAAAGAAAATAGATCTTAACATGATCCTGAAGCCAGAGGATCAGCGGAGGCCGCAGGCAGGAGCCTTCCTGGGTGGTTTCTTGTAGGAGGAGGCACCGCTCGGAGACAGCTGTTTCCTGCATGCCATATGGTGGGTGCACGGGGCGTTTGAAACGGAAAGTGAGGTCCCGTGGAGCTAGGTACGCTCACAATTTGCACTGGGACCTTAATGAAAATTCTAGCGGGAGTGATTGCACCCCATTTCTAAAGCCCCTCTGTGTACAGGCAAGTGTGTGAAGTCGGCAGCCAAGGAGAAGGAAGTGACAGCCATCTTTCCAGACCTCTGAAATCCGGATGACATCAGAAAGGGTGATTTAATTCCAAGGTGCACCAACAGGCTATTCACACAGAGGGAGGGAAAAAAGAATTTATATCCCTTTCATATATAAAAGGAAACAGATGTGATTTTCTTTACAAAAGAGCATTTCATTAAAAAAAAAAAAAGGCGAGGTGAGGCAGAGTTAACATAACCATTATTCTCCATCTCAGGAAAAGCAAATCCTGTTTGCCTGTCATTATAGAAGGTAGCAAAATCCTTTCATCCAGTGATTAGTTGTAAACATTCCGCCGCCTTCTGGGAGCAGGCCTCTGTTTCCCATCTTACACCGAAGCCATTTTCTTAGACTAATGTTTTATACACACAGCTCAGATACAATGCAAACTCCCGGTACCCCAAAGGCAACGGGGCATTCGTTTATACTAAATCAGAAGTGTCACCCTTGGCAACCTGCAGCAGTGAAACATTTATTCAGTCTTGCATTCCTGGCACTTAGAATTATTTCTTTCATGCCTGATAGCCAAATTACAATATGGCAGGTTTCCCTGGAGCGATAGGATCATTAGTGCCAGCTCACAACATACTTTCAACTGATATGGCATTTCATGTACAGCTGCCAATCAAAAAATGGGATATGCAAATGAGGATGGGAGCCCTGGTGTACAATTCCTGTACCGCGAGCTCCTCACAGATTTCCTTAATGACTGGCAGTCATTCCGCTGAGTGGAAGAAGTGGAAAGAACACAGAGGAAAATTCCCCCAGGAAGCCGGTTGCAAGAGCCAGAAGTTTTTACATTTGATTTCCATATTTATTCTCTTTCTTCCCCCTCTGTGTGTTTCTAAACAGTGGGCCTAAAAATACTGGGGCAAGGCTTGTGATGTAAGTATAGAGCCTTGTCATTGCGACTGGGTCTGACGCCGCGCGGAGACATGCGCTGTGGGTTCCATCAGAACGCGGGACAGCGGGTCCAGCCTGCGCCGGAGGCGAAAAGGCCGGGCCACGTCGGGGCTGGAGGGCGCGGTGCGTGGAATGCCCCCTGAGGACGCGCGGCCGCTCCGGGGAGGGGGCGGGGCGTCCCCGCTGAGCGCGGTGGGACCTGGCCGCCGCGCGCCTCCCTTGCTCGTCTGGACCACCCTTCAGTTTTGCTCTCTAGATTGTAGGCTCCGGAGCTTGCTTTCCGGAATTGCGGACGTTCCAAGCTCCTTCCTGCCTGAGGCAGGGGCTGGGCTCTGCTCCTCCTAGTTATCCCCAGGACCAGCCCAGTGCCCGAGAAGGAGGTGAATCTAACTGAGAGATGCTCCCCGTGGACCACTAATCGCCTAACTCTGTTTGGGGACCCTGGATTAGAGCTCAAGATCTTCTGGTGACCTTAAGACAGCTCTGTGGTGACAGGGGGACAAGTAAAATATTAAGGATGAGTTGTGAGAAGGGCTTGTCAGGCCCCCGAACGGAGGACGGCGCCTCCACGCTCCCCTCGCCGCTAGGTGCGGGGCTGCCCCTCGCCGCGCTGGGGCTGCGGTCGGCTCTGCTACGCCGAGGACCCCGGAATGCTCCCTGGGAGAACGTCACCCTCATAGCTAACTAGCCTCTCTCGTCTTGTGGGGGGTGAACTTACCTACTTAGCCAGGGTGTGTGTGCGAGACTAACTTCTGAGGTTTCCTGTATTTGTTTTACTGAGAAGCTGGACACTCAGAAGGCAGTCACATGACATTCCAAAGCGATGAAGGTCCCTTTTCAGAAACGGTTACCTCCTTTCTGCTTCCTCTTTCCACATTGTTCCTATTACACATGGAATACTTTTCCTGAATAACAAGATCTAGACTGATTCCTTTTTTTTAAAATACGGACAAATATAATGTCATTTAACTGTAATTTATACATACCCTCTGTTTATGTCTAAAAAAATGGATTTGAGGATGCTGAGGGATGCAGATACCACACGGCTTCTCACTGCATTATCTTATTTTCTGGTCAGGGCATGTTTTTACTTATAACTGGGTGAAATAGGCATCAGAGTAATTTTATAATATTGAACACAGGCCCAGAGAGGTCAGTCTCCTCTGCTGAAGTCACACAGCTGGGAAGTGGCAAGGCTGGGACTAGTTGTCAGTACTAGTGATGGCAAATCTGGCACACAGTTCCCAGCTACTGCTCTGGCAGGATTTCGGGGGTATCAGAAGAGGGAAACCGTAAAGGAAGGATATGGACTCTCCACCAAAAGATAAAATTGTTAAAAATGCTATATTCCCATCTTAATTTGATTTAAGTAAACATGGCTGCATGTGGCTAGACGTGGATGGCTCCATTCATGAAGCAGTTCTGGGACTGCATGTTGGCCTTCCTTCTTTCTGGGGTTTCCAGCCCTGGTCCCATCTCTCGCCTGCAGTAATAAATGTCTCCCCCTCCCCCTTTTGTCCCTTCCTGCTATTTGTCTGTAAGCAAGAGCTGGCGCCCAGCTCCCAAATGTGTGCTCCTGACATAAATTTCCCTGTATTTCTGGAAGAAGTTCCTCCATCTCACAGCTCCACGGGGAATCTGGTTGACTCTCACACCTCCCCTTGGCCAAGGTCACGGGAGCCTTCCCAGGGGCACCATGCTGACTGGCTCAGATTTCCAATATAGCAAAAGGATGAAATGCAGAGTCCCAGGTGGAATTCCCCTGTCACCCTGAGGAGTGTTCTGGGAGCGCCTCAGATTGCAAATGTCAGATCTGGCTTCTTTAGGAAGCCTAAGCTTTTCAGTTACCTCCTGAAATTATATTAAGGGAACGGCTAATCATTTATCATGGTATACCTCCAGAACTGAAATAACTAGCAAGCTTAAATAAATGAGGTATTGAGGAGGAAATGGGAATAGTGCATGGCTTTTTTTTTTTTTGTAAGTAATACTCAAACGGTTATAAAATAAAAGTCATAGAGATTCATCCGCCCACACTGAACTTCGAGGGTACATGCCAGGATTAGGGCTGTACTCAGGCTGATTGCAAACTATGTGTAAGAGGATGACTAACATTTTTATAATCGTTTTAGTATATAAAGCATTTTCATAGATAGTCTCTCAAAAGCCCTGTAAAGTAGGATTTAGCATCCCATTTTACAAGGAAACTGCTGAGAAAGCAGCAGTGACTTGCCCAAGGTCATTGAACTAGAAGGTGAGGTCCTGTCTTGAACTTAAACTGTAGAACTTGGTCCTTCCCCTCATGCCAGGCCCTCCCTGGGAGTTTTGGGTTTGGGGGGGGTTGTATATGTAGTTACTATGAGTTTTGTGTGACTGGATGGTTTGAGTCTCTGCCGATATTACCCAGACAGACCTGCATTCTTTAAAGTATTTTTTTTCCCCTCCATATGTAATGAGGGCTCAGAGAAAGAATTAAATCAATTTATAGAATAAAAATGAAGCAGATTATATATTTCACACATTGGAGTTTGTACTCTGTGAAAACTGTACCTACCATATGCATTTAATTGTTTGTTTCTCCCACCAAGTAGCAAGCATATTGCATGGCTGTCAGCAGGGAGTCAAAAAATATTTGTTAAAGAAAGAAAGAAAAAGGAAGGAAGGAAGGAAGGAAGGAAGGAAGGAAGGAAGGAAGGAAGGAAGGAAGGAAGGAAGGAAGGAAAAAGGAAGGAAGGATTCATGACGTCAGTACAAGTTGGATCATCAGAGAAAATTGTATTAGGGATGATGGGCTTTTACTGGCAAACAAATGGGTTCATTTTCTACCTTTTTTTACAGGGCACCTGTCAAATACAGTTGGCCTTTGTTAATCACAGGTTTAACATTTACAGTTTTAGGTATTTAGGGACAACCTTGAATGTCCGTGACGTGCCTCCATTTGTGACTTAGTTGCAGTTCATTTGTGAATTTGGCAGAGAGTGAGCCAGGTTTTATGGGAAAGAGCAAGCCCCCACGCCAGTGATGGGCCTGGAGGATCACCCAGCACGTGCATCGCAGATGGCCGGGCCTCTGTGGTCCTTCGTTCATCCTCACAAGTGTGACTCTTGAAGCACGAAGGCATTGCTCCTTTGTGAAAACGACTGCCCTAGGGAAGCCAACTGCTACAGTGAGCAGTGGTAGCTAAGAGACAGTGAAAGGTCTAAAAAGTGATGAGTCTAAGTCAAGAAATTAAAGATTGGTGGAGGGGATTGTGTGCGGTAGGTATCCTTAAAGGTTTTGCCACCTATCTTTTGAATAATCAAGGGTTTACGATGTACCGATTCTCTCTGAAGAAGAACAAAGAGGAATTAGCATGTATTATGGAGCTGCTTCAGCCTTGGTATTTTATGCACGTTGTCAGCATTCTCTGATTTAATCATTAATCAGAAGTGAGAATCATTATCCTCATTTTACAGATGACACAACCAAGGCTTAGTGAATCAATAGTCACACACAATCTCATAGCTGCTAAATGCTGGATGCTGGATTAGAACCATGAACACAAGAGACTGCACAGGATGAGCTTGGAACAGAATCCGAATTGGTAAGACCAGCATTGTCATCACTATAGTATCTCTTTTATTATAAATATTTCCTAGTTCTTTGGGATAGAGAAGATTCCCTAAGAAAACTAATAGTAATATAATAATAATATCAATAGTCATTATTATCAAAAAATAGAAGGGCACACCACTGCCATTCTCTTGAACTGTCATGTCTCTGAAGTCTTCAGAAAAGAGGTTACCTCCTTGTCCAGTGAAGTGTTGGCAGTGAAGGTTATTTTTTCAAGAATCTTATAATCAAACGAACCAACTGGATAATTAACCTGGATAATCTAAGCTTGAAAAGTGCATTCTGCATCCTCACCCTCCACTCCCGTTGCTGTTTTCATTGGATTTTAATAAAGGAAGGATGTGGGCTCCTCTTCTGCACTGTGTGTTACAAACAGTCACAGATCTGCACAGAACAGGGCTTCACAACCCTCAGCCGTTTGGAAAACAACCTTCATGAATTTTACCACGTCTGAGAGCTATCCCTGTGTCCAATTATTTGCTTAAAATTTTTTCCGGAAAAAATTAACATACATTTAAGAAACTTCGCCTCGTTCTAAGAAACAATTCACAATATCATGGATACATGAGAGGTATTTTTATTTAATGATACAAAACAGTACGTCATTGCTAAACAAAATCCACCCCCCAAAACATATTACCTAAAATCACCTCTATTGCAGACAGTAGTAAAAGTCCTGCATTTTTGGAAACACTGGTATGGAAGAATGGATCAAGTTTTAGGTAAACCTTTCATAATGCGCGCGCGCACACACACACACACACACACACACACACACACACACTATCAACCTTCAAGGTGGGCTTTTCTTGACGTTGGTGACACTGAATTACTTTCACTGGGTAAACAGACTCAGAGTACGCTGTCCAGGCTGGGAACCAGTTTCTCAAAACTAGTTTTCGCCAGGCCAAAACTTTTTGCTACGTCCTTTTCCAGTGGTTTGATACATTTTCAACATCACAGCAACTTTTCCACTCTGGCTGATGACTTCCATGAGGGAAATCTGTGGCAAGATCGTAAAGACTCCGGAAGGAGGAGGATTTTGACCACAGATCCTTTGGTAATTATTAACCAGCAAGCCCCTTGGAAGAAGGCCATTTCCCCCACTTTCCCTCCCCCCCCCATGGTGTCAAAGGTGTCCCTTAGAAACTTTCCCATTTGATTTAATTGCTGTTTAATTCCTAAAACATTGCTTCGATTAGACATCGCAATTTATGGCACCATCTCTCTTCTCTTGGCGAAGACATCCCAAGAGACCGTCCACTCCTAATTGCCTGACTTTAAACAAGCGCATCTCTTCCGCGCCATGAGCTTCCGACCCTGCTTAGGAGTCTCTGAAATACTATATCCTGGAGTCTGTGTCAGGTTACTTTCCGCCACTCAAAATTAACCTAATAATTTGAACGGCAACTTAATTTACTTGCTCACTTTGTTTATTGAGGGCCTTTTATGTAGCAAGGGCTTTCTAGGTAAAAGAGATTAAAAAAAGCGAAACAGACAAAATAAGCAAAAAAAAATCACATGGTACCTGTCTTCACCAGGTGGTTAATCCGGGGTTTGAAAAGCCAGGGTGCGATGGAAAACATCGAATCCAGTGTTTCCCAAGAAAGAATAGTTTGTTTATTTTGTCACAATTTTTCCATATTCTTGATCATCACTAATATTATTTTTCTTTAGTAATTTGATTTATCTCAACTCACTTAAACATGTCATTATATGCTTTAGCTTGTCTTATGCAGCGTCTGTGAAGTAATAGGTTCCATGTGGCAGTTACATCTTTAAAACACATATTAAAATAAATTTTATAATAAGTAAATGGACCATTCAAATAAAAAGTAGTCGTTAATCATACGACCTGAATGATTTTCACTTATTACCAGAGGCACACGTTTTACACGTTGGAAAATGCTGACTTGATTTTCGAACGTGTTAACTGAACTCCCGTCAGGAGAAAAGGACTAGAACAGAGTTGAACTTTGTTGCGAATGTTCAGAGCTTACACCAAAACAGGGAGAAAACCTGAAAACCTGTTGGGACTTTGCAAATTCAGTATGAATTTGAAGAGTTTCTGTTTCTTTTTTCTGGTTTCCAGCTTCAGCTTTGGGAGATTTTGAGTGAAACTTTCCTCGGCTAATTTTTTTCCTTAATCTTTCCCTGCATTCTGTCCTATGATTTTAATCTTTTAGGCAGAATCGCCCCGTGAGAGCTGGCTTTTCTCTCAGGTATTCTGTCTTCACTTTTCCCTCAGAACAGAGACTGTTTATCAGGGAGGCTGTCGTCTAGGCCAGAAGTGGGCAAACTGCGGCCCATGGGATTCGGCCAGTAGCCTATTTTTGTAAATAAAGTTTTACTGGAGCACAAACCCACCCACTCATTTACGTCTTGTCTGTGGCTGAAATGCCCGAGATGAGTAGTTGCCACAGAGAAAACGTGAGGCCAGCAAAGCCTAAGACATTTACTATCTACCCCTTTACAGAACAAGTTTGCGGACCTGTGCTAATCAATAGGTTCTGACAAAGAAGGAAGAGACAAGCAGTAATCCTGCTTCCAAGGTACTGGGAGAGCTCTGATGTGTTTGGGAATTTTTAGGAGGAGGAGGAGAACGATTGGGGAACAAGAGGTTTCAGGACTTCTCAAGATGCTAAGGTTCTGCAGGAAGATGGCAAAGTCACTGCAGGAGGCCCTCAAGACAAATGAGGATCTTTGAACTGGAGTTTCATTCACAGGCTCGCTCCTTTCTTTGTAGTGTCCTGTGGGGTGCTTTGCTGATGTGAAGGGCGTAAGGGTAGCACTCTTGAAAGGGATTATAAAACGTGATACCATGAGAACCAGGTCTTGACTTACACAAGCCTTATTCAAAATATGTATCTTTGATCTAGACTTGCAATGACTCCTTGTCTGCTTCCACAGGGCCCAACATATCTTGCTGTCAGTCATGTCCGCCGTGATTATGTGAGGCACACTGACTTGTGGCACCTTTGGAGGAATAAAGATGGTCACAAATTCCGTGCTATTCTTGCCATTAAAAGGAGTCCACTTCCACTGTTTTGGAATCTGGCCCAGGCCTGTGACCCACTTTGAGTGATGTGCAACAGAAGTGACTTCCAAGTAGGTCATAAAACGGTGCAGCTGCTGTGGGTCTCTTAGAGAGTGGGTCCCATGGAAAGTCAGTGCCATCTGGGAAGTCTGACCACCCTGATATATCTCCATGGCGTGAGCCAGCTAAACTAGCCATATGGGGAAACGGGAGAGAGAGAGAGAGAGAGACTCAGCTAGCACCCAGCTGCTCTAACCATCCCAGCTGAGATCCAGATGTGGAGAAATCTATAACCATCTTGGATATTCAACCCAGTAAAGCCTCCAGGTGACTCTAGCCCCAGCTGTCATCAGACTACAATTGCACGAGAGACCCCAAGTGAGAACCCCAAGCTGAGTCAGGTCGACTCCTCGAACTGTGAGAGACAACAATACATTATTTTGTGAACCATTAAGGTTTGGGCAGGTTTGTTACACAGCACAGGGTAACTTGAACAGCGTATCCTTGCCGCCCTGAGGTCCTAAGGAGTCAGAGAAAGATGGCCGATGTGCTAGTGGTGCCAGCAGTAATCCCAATGCACAGCATCATCTCTCCAGCCCAATTTAACACCACCCTTCCTGATGCTGACTGTTAGGATGACCCATTCGTCTCGGTTTGCCAGGACTTTCTCAGTTGTAGCATCAAAAGTCCCCCTGTCCTGGGGATCCCCTCGGCCTGGCGCAAACCAGGACGGTTGGTCCCCCGACTTACTGCACATTAGCCACAGTGACCTCCTTTCTCTTCTTTAAACACATCGAGTTTCTTCGAGCCTTGGAGGTGCAGCACATACTGGAATCCTTTCTTCTTTGGCTGACTCCCCTCCTTCTTCCTCGTTTCCCCAGGGAACTCGTGTCCAACTTTGAAGACTAGGTAACGAGTCTCTGACGACACTTGGTGCCTCTTCGTTGCGCTAAACGCAGTCCCCGGTGGTGTGTGTATCTGTCTGGCGGAGCTCCTCTCCGCTGCCGGGTGCGAGACTCAAGCCTGTGAGGGTTGTGTTCGTTCTTGTTGCTGTTGCCCTATCAGTGTTGGGCTTAGGAGGTGCTTGATAAACAAACAAACAAACAAAAATGAACAAATGAAGGCAAGCGGGCCAAGCTGGTTAGTAGCCAGAACCACAGTTTCTGTCTCAGAGGGAGGAATTGGTGTGATGATTGAGAACTTCTCAAATCCTTTTAGCAAGGAGGCGGTGGCCAGACTTGACCCAGGTCCCGCAGCCAGGGCAGGAAACACGATCCCGGTGCAGCAGAGTCTTTCTCAATCACTCTAATGAGGGCAAAGGGCAGCCTACAGCTGGCTAATGTCCTATCTGATGGTCTTGATGCCACGGGGAGGGAAGGACCCACAGGGAGCCTTCCTGGTGGGAAAGATGGTAAAACCAGCCGCGCTGTGGCTCCGGAAATTGCTCGCCTGTGTGCTGTGCCTCCTGCTCCTCCTCAGAAGGTTAAAAAGAGACAGAAATGCTGGGATGACGAATGGGAGCTTATAGAAAGATTTATTGGACAATTATCAATGTTTTTCCTCACTCAACTTTCCTTTAGTAAGTCATTATTTCATTTGGGGAATAAGTACCACTCATATCAGCCCTCAGATTCTGTCATTTCATCTCCGTGCTTTATGCTGGTTTGTCGCCTTGATTTGTAGATGTATATGGACTGTGGATTGGAAGAATTTCTTACCAACTGAATTCAAGTTTTATTCTCCTGTCATCTTCATATGCATGCAGATAAGATTTGATATGATTCTGTGTTTTTCAAACTGTAATCATTCATAGGCTACCTTCATAATATTTTTTGCCACATTCCAGAACCTATTTAATTGTTATTTTCTCAGTACTTAGAAAAATTGACCAGTTTTTTTTTTTAAGTTAGTCTCACCCCTAAGTCATAATTCATGTTATCATGGGTTGATGGGCTGGTGTGTGTGCGTGTGTGCGCGCACAAATGTGTGCACATGTGTGCATGTACGTATACAATTCTCAGTGAGATAGATGCCTAAAAGTCATAATTAAAATGATGCCCATCAAAGCCATAATTTCATGAATTATGACTTGGGATAAAGCTATGTTACAAAGTTTTTTTTTTTTTTTCAATTTAAAATAATCCTACCAGTCTATGTAGTACATATACTGCATTTTGGAAAACAGTGATATAATCCAAGGTGCTCTGTTCCCTTTTAATAGGAAGCCAACTCGGAATTCCTAGTGTACAGGTAACCTGTGGCCGAGGACGAATCTTGTCCAGGTTCCACCTGGACCCCACCCGGATCCTGGCTCCAGGAGCCCGGTGCTGTTGACCTGTGGCTCTGATTTTGTAAAGACCTCACTCACAGAATCTTAGATGCATCCTTGATTTCTTGCTTTCCCTAAGATTTCACCATCAGACAAACCATCAGCAAATCCTGTTGACTTAACTTAATGTCCCAAATCCCACTATTTCTCCTGACTTCCACCCTCCTTTAAGTCATCGCCATCTCTCTTTGGGTTGACTACATTGTCCTCTTAACTGGTGTCCTCATTTCCACTGGATTGAAAACACAAGAGGAAGAAAGCCATTTCTAGTCCACTATGATGTACTGCATGCAAATACTCTCATTAGGGAAATAAGAAGAAAGACAATTTAAATATTTAAAACACTTGGAACACAAATGATAGAATAAAAAAGACCAAAATGATTGGATGGCCTCATAATAACATCTCGGGTCAAAATTAGATAGCTCCTTGGAAAATTCCACTGAACATGTTTTCCTCACAATTTGTCATCCCCCTTGGACACAGCATACGGGGTGATCTTAAATTGATATGATAGAAGAATAAATACGAAACCAGTCAAAGAAGTCAGTAAATGTTCAGAATTATAGAAAACTAAAGAAATGGGCTCTAATTGCTTCATTATCTAATCTCTACTTTTGAATACCACTGCTAAGAATGGACTCACTCATCTTATGTCATTTTCTTTTCTTGTGAACTTTTCCATTTTCTCCCAAGAACAAGACATCCATATTTTAGGGCCTGCTGTATTTTGTCGTGCAAAGCAGTAAAAAGACTCATCAGAAATGTGATGGAAAGGAAACTCATAAAGAGCTGGAGTCAGAAAAGACCATAAAGGAATATGATTGGAAAAGGCATGGGATGCTTTTCTTCAAGCTCTTTATTCACTGGGACAAAGAAAGTGAGAAAGTGGTTTGGTTTTCTTCCACTGAATGCCCTATATCATGATTTCTGTGGGTAGTTTTTCAGAGGGGTCCACTGGAGCTTGAAGCCTACAAGTCAGGAGGTTTTGAGTTTAAAAATGGCAGAGGAAATAAAGCCCCATTTCTCTTGAAATATTTTACCACTAATGCCATGTTCAAGTTGATGCTGGACTTTAAATTGGTGTGGATGTTTGGAAGTTGATACAAGCGTCTTCAGGACGTAGCTGGGTGGAAAGATGAGCAAGGAGTCTTGCAGAGAGCTAGAAAAGTCAGACTCGCAGAGTCGGGCAGATGGATGGGAGCTTGCTGGTCCCAGAACCTGTACTGGGTTGAATACAGTTGCCCGCAAAGTCATGATCATTGTATTAGGGTGGACCAATCCAATGACAGGTGTGCTTACAAGGACAGGAGAGGACACGGGCACACACAGATAGATGGAGGGAGAGGCTGAGAGACGTAACTACAAGCCAAGGAACACTGGGGGTTGCTGGGAGTTACCAGAAAGCTCAGAAGAGGCAGGGAAGGACCCTTCCCTATGGCCTTCCAGGGGAGCGCATCCCTGCTGACACCTTGATTTCAAACTTCTACCTTCCAGAACTGTCAGAGAATAAGTTTCTGTGGTTTCATTCCAGCCAGTGTGTGGTACTTTGTACGACAGCCCTGAAAAATCATGCAACACAGTTCGAAGAACAGAGTGTGCCTGACCTGACCTAGGAGATCTCAGGGCCAGGACAAGCCCCTTTAGAAATCCAGACCAACTTTCTTCCATTTATTGCTCACTTCCTGGAGAGATGGACATCCTAAACTTCACAGGGCAGGTTTTTGTTTGTTTGTTTTTTTATCATATTGTGGTCCCTGGACTTTTAGGCCAGAATCTTCATCCTGAAGATTTCCCAGTAGAAGCTATACTCATCTGTAGTGGGTTGAACTGAGTCCCCCTAAAAGTTATGTTCAAGTCCTAACTGGTGGTACCTTTGAGTGTGACCTTGTTGGGGAATAGGGTCTTTGCAGACGTAATCAGGTGAAGATGAGGTCACACTAGATTAGGGTGGGTGATATGAATGACAGGTGACCTTATAAGCAGAGGAGATGCAGAGACTCATGGAGAAAAAGGCCATGCAGAGGAGAAGGCCCAGGTTGGTGTGGTGTAGCTACAAGACAGAGACTGCCAAGGACTGCTGGGAGCTGGGAGAGGCAGGGAAGACCCTCCCCCGGAGCCCTCAGAGGGAGCAGGGCCTGGCCGACACCTTGATTTTAAACTTCTGGCCTCCAAAACTGGGACAGAATAGATTTCTGCTATTTCAAGCCACCCAGTTTGTGATAATTTACCACGGGAGCCCTGGGGCACTGATACACCATCCCCCAGCCAAACCCATCCCACACGTGTGTTTTGTAGGCTCACACAGTGTTGCTCGTTTTTAAATTGAAATAGTTGCTAATATTACAAACGGAGATTTCACATAAAAACTATGATTTCTGTTTTTTTCCTTGAAAACTCCAAGGAGGCGAGAGGAAGTCTAGGATTTCCTCCCCATGTGGTGCATGGAGCTGAGCAGAGCTGCCCCTTTGTAAAGGTCTGCGTGGTCCGCCTTGGGGGTCCTGCCTCTCCCCAGGGCTGGGCTGGCTTGACCGGTTTACTCTCTCTGCTTTCTGGTCTACCCGCCTGCTTTCTTTGTCCTTATGCCCTTCATTGACTCAGGATTCTTTTAAACTGCACTCCTCGTTTTAAGAGTGCAGAAAAGTGAAAGCCAGAAATAGAAGCTCCGCACCTCGCATCACAAAGCGCGTCTGAGACAGAGGAGGCCCGGGGTCCGGCGCGTCCTGCGGCGCCCTGCCGCTCCCACCTACAGAATGCCACAAGATGTTTCCCGGAGCAGACAGCCCAGACTTCAAGATTTCACACACCAGCTTTAAAAGATTTCAAGGAATTGACAAAGAGTTTCCCACATTTTATTTTGCCAAGAAAGAAGGTTTAAAAAAAAAATAGAACACTGCCATTACCATCATTTCCTTTAAAAAAGGTGATTTTATCACCAACAAAGCAGGAAACACACAAGCTCAGAGTAAAAATTAAAACCGTGTTGGCTCGAACAGGCTGTTCACGACGCTCCCTGAAACCTCCCCTCCTTCCTTCCTTCCTCGCTCCCACGCTCGCTCTGCCCCGCACACTGGCTTCCTTGCTGCTCTTTGAAAGCATGAGGTCACTCCTGCCGCAGGGACCACGCGTTCACTGCTCCCCGTCTCCGATGCACGTTTGCCTGACGTCTTGCAGGCTTACTTCTTCCAACCACCCAAGTCTCTACAAATGTCACCTCCTCAGCGTGGGCTTCCCTCACTGGCTTGCACCCTCTGTGCTTCTGTGCCTGGTTTTCTTTGGACTCTGACTACGACCTGCATTGTCCATATGCATTCATTTGTTCGCACTCTAATGAGAACTGGAGGGGAGCAAAGATTCTGTTTTCATCAATGCCTAGAACAGTGCTGGGCACAAGAAGATGCTGAATAAGTTGTATTGAATTGGATCAAATACAGTACAATACGCTATAGTGACTAAATTTCACTTATTGAAAAGCCCCCAATATCGTCTTCATTTCCCCTCATGTTGCTGGGGACGGGCTAAAGAGTTATCCCATATTGGTACTGCCCTGGGGCTTGACTCTTGGCTAACACTGTGGTGTTAAGATTTCCCTTGGGTGATATTTCGGTTTGGTTTAGCAGTAATCATTTTGCACAAAAATCTTCTAGCCTTTAACTCCTCAACCTCCCCTAAAAGAACCCCACCTCCAATCAAAAAGCATCAAGCAAATCACTGGGCAGCAATCCTTTGGGGGCCTCTGTAAGCCTCTGCAATGACCCTCTGTCCCAGCGCAGGGAGAAGACCAGGGCACGAGTCCAAAGTTTGCACATCGCCTACTAACAGGTGTGCAGGAGCTCTGCATCCGTGTTCATCATTTTTTCATATCTGAAGTTCACGAAACAATAAAAATAAATAGATTTGTCTTTGGTTTTCATTTCAAGTCATCGGCTTGTCAGGAAAAAAAGAAGAAAGAAGAGCCGTAACTTTATTCGCAGCAGTGCTTCCCATCTCAGGATTGTCACGTAAAGTAACTGTATGGAAAGCCGGTCTAATCTGGAGGAAGGAGAAGAACGTGCTTGCAGAATTAGCAAAATTCTGAGCTGTCTGGCATTTGGAAAGGGAGCTGCTCTCAAGCCCCAGGTAAGGGCATGGGCCGTGGAGCCAGATGCACGTTTGTACGTCCCTGATCCGGTCTTGTGGTCCAGGTCATCCGGCTGCAAAGCTGAGCTGACAACAGTGGGGCCTCATGGAGTTGCTGCCAGCATTGAATGAAATCATACATGCAAATCGCCTAGCTTAGAGTAAGAACTGAATGTTGACATCTATGGTTGTTATTTGAAAAGATACGTGTTTCTGTTACTCTCAAGAATGGGCAATAACATAAGCTATTGACCAAAAGGGGGAAACAGGGAACAGAGTCTGGTCTATCTGCTTCACCTTAATAATGACACACCTAACACGACGGGTCCCTCCTCCTTGCCGTGCCCTTGGCGTAGCCTCTCTCATCTAACAATCACACCAGCCCTGTGAGGGAAGGCCTGTTCAGAGGAGAAAATGGACCGGCAGAAGCTGAGTCATTTTCCACAAAGGTGGCGAGAGGTAGAGCTGGCATTAGATCCCAGGTGGTTGGAATTCAGCACCGAAACGTTCATTATCATGTTTGGAATCAAACCATGTGTTTGCACGCAAAAAAGGGCAGAACTATTTTTAGAGGATTTATTTCCTTATACAGGCTAAATGTCTTATTACTTAACTTTTGTGACCAACAGACAGACATAAGGCCAGACAGGAAGACAATAATGTATCAACTCTACAGGAAAAATCTCGGTGAAACTGTGACATTGCTCAGTTCCCAGTCAACGTTGTCTGTGTAGAAACCCCCACTTGCAAAGCCCTGGACACGACAAGTCCTCCAAAAGCAGGTGGAGTGGCGAACTAGGGAGAGGGCAGCGGGGAAGCCCTGCTGTGTGTGCTTCAGGGCTGCAAACCAACGAACCAGCTACGGGCCCCGACTGGGAGCGCTGTTGACAGCCCCCCTGTCCCCTGTGCCCGCGGCACGCCAGGAGCCTATGGTTAAGAGCCAATTTGGCCACTTAGGAGAATACTTTTGAACCAGAAGTCAGGCCAATTGTTTTTCCCCAAACATCACTCTTCATGACAAAAGCACCCTTCATTCTCGGGCCTTGGCTTCTTCAGGAGCCAGAGAAATACATACACGTTCAAGGACAAAGATTTTTCTCGACTTGAGGAGCAGGGGCACCTTTAGTAATGGGCGAACTAATTACCCCTCGTGTTTCAGGGACGGTTTCTGCACACTTGCATTGTTGCTCTTGGCACGTGGGGCCGGCATCCCGGAGGGGGGCCGCTAACGCCTTCGTGCTTTACAAGGAACATCTCTTTCCTGAAACCCGAGCTGTCCCGGGCCACAGCAGGATGACAGAGGACTTGGCCGTCGCTGTGGAAATGGAGCCATTAGAAGTAATCAGGCCTTTGCCCAAATAGTGGCTTGGAGGAGAGAGGGTGGGAAGCCTCCCGCTGGAAGCTCTGCTGGGGTTGGCAGTCGCATCCTGGGAGCGTGGGCACGGCTCTGCCAAGGCAGCGCCCCTGTGCCAAGGCCTGAAGCTCCACGAGCCAGTACGGCTTTTCTATTTGGGGTTTTCCCACCGGAATCTCCAGCTACACGCCATTCCCAAGTGTTGGAGGAAAGGAAAATCAGAAACTTCCCCGTCAAGTACTGACACTTGAAGGAGCTGCTTCCAACATTCTGGATATTTGGGGAAGGGGGCGAAAACACACGAGGCCAGATAATCCTCATTTATGGCCTGTTTGCTGTCTGCCTTCCCCCGCCCCTCTTCCCTTCCCATCCTGCAGGCTCAGGGGAGATTTGGGGCAGGGTGTAAAAGACAGGCCACCTGCATCACTTCCTGGGTTTTGTTTTAAAAATACTATGAAGAAAGGAAAGTTTGAACATCCTAACGTTGCCAAGAACTTTGCCCCGCTGGCTGGCAGCCCTCTACAGAGATGACAAATCCCCAGGCTCTCCTTGGAAGGCCAGAAGATCTTGCAAGGCTGGGCTTTGCCTTCTGACATGGTGATATTTGCTGAGCGGAAGCGCCGTCTGCGGGGTGGACCCTCTCCAGCCCTCCACCGTGCCCACCGCCCCTGGAGCAGGGAGCCAGACCCCGGGCCTCAGGGCCGAGTGTCTTTGCTGTTTAGCACTCTTGAGTGACGTCTTCCCCGACCTGCCATTAAAAAAAAATCAACACCCTCACCTCCAGCCCTCTTCTTCCTCTTCCCTGCTTTATTTTTCTCCATAGTGCCTTTTACATTTCCTAGAATCCACGTGTTATGTATGTGTTTATTATCAGCCTCTCCCAACTTGATGAGGGAAATGATTTTGCCTGTTTTGTTCACCGCTGTGTGTCGGGCGCCTGACACAGAGTAAGTGCTCAGTAAATATTTGTTGAATGAGAGGACAGATGCTCTGTGAATCTATGTTTCTACTGAAAGTGGGAAACCAAAGATGTTTCTAGCTGCGTGACTTTTCCTGCACCCAGACAGCCTTGCTCATTGGTGTTATCTGCTTTATTTCTGTGGGTCTGACACGGCAACCCATGGAGGCCAGAGATCTGTTTACAGGGCTGGGTCCTTCACTGCTGGAGAATGTAAACGGGTGCAGCCACTGTGGGAAACAGCATGGAGGTTTCTCAAAACACTAAAAACAGAACTGCCATATGACCCAGCAATCCCACTCCTGGGTATATACCCGAAAGAAACAAAAACACTAATTTGAAAAGATATGCACCCCAACTTTCATAGCAGCATTGTTTACAGTTGACAAGATATGGAAGAGCCTAAGTGTCCATTCACAGATGACTGGGTGAAGAAGATGTGGTGTATGTATACAATGGAATACTACTCAGCCATAAAAAAGAATGAAGTTTTGCCACTTGCAACAACACAGATGGACTTGGAGGCTATTATGCTAAGTGAAATAAGTCAGACAGAGAAATTCAAATACCATATGATATCACTTATAAGTGGAATCTAAAAACAGACAACAAACTAGGGAATATAACGATAAAGAAACAGACTCAGATATAGAGAACCAATTAGCAGTGGGGAGAGGGAAAGGCGAGGGGATTCAGAGGTACAAATTACTATATATAAAATAAGCTACAAGGAATATTTTACAGCACAGGGAATATAGCCAATATTTTATAATAACTATAAATGGAGTGTAACCTTTAAAAGTTATGACTCCTATGTGATACACCTGTTACTTATATAATATTGTACATCTGCTACACTGCAATTAAGAAAAGAAGACCGGTCCAGAATCAGGAGAGAATCTCCATCCTGAAAGGGCCACATGTGGGGGTACTCAGTATCCCAGGGACCCGCTCTTGGCATGCTACAGTAGTCCCAGCTTGACAGATCCTGGAACGGCCGCTCTCAATGCTGTCACACACAGTGTCCTCTTTTTCAAACCAATGCATTGGGACAGACTATCTCGGTTTGGGTTCTCTAGAAATTGACCCTGGGACAAAGACATGAGTTTAAGTACCAAATGTGGAAGATGATCCCTGGAGGCGGGAAGGGTGTAGTGAGGCAGGGAAGGGCCAGGCGGCGGTTTAGGATGCGCGATCAAGGGAGTTGCCGCCAATGGGCAACTCAGGCTCATTCCCACTGGGACCTCGAGGTGGGTCTCATCTGAGGGGTGTGTATTCTCCACCAGCTTGCCATGTGCCGTTGGTCAAGGGCTGCTTCAAGGTCAAGGGCAAGGTCCTGAGGCTGTGGTGGCCAGCGGTGGCAGAGGACATCTTTCTATGTGTGGGAAGGCGAGCTCCAGGGAGCAGCGGAGTCTGCTAAACACGCCCTTTGCAAACTACAGCCCTTTATCTACAATCATGACTTTTTAAAGGACAAATAGAAGGACAACATTTATAATGAAGTATGTATGTCACATTTAAATGCTCGGGCTTGATACACTGGAGTCCATGGTAAAGCAGTCAGACACCTGCCCTCACGCATAGCAACACTGAACTCAATGGCCACAAATACAGATGGAGACGTGTGTGTTACACCGAAGACACGACCGCCACTCACGGTATTGCCCTTCAGTGTGATGTTTCCAACGTGGAACGAGCTTTGGTTTGGCTAGAACAAAGTAGAGTCTTTTTTCAATGTATATGGTTGTCGCATTCTTGTAAAAATCAGTGTGTTAACATTGTGTAAAGAATGCTCTGTGAGCTTACGTCAAATGGACTTACGGTCTAGGCTCAGAGAATTATAAACGGGTGCTTCACCCATACGAACGTCTAGTGGACATTCAAAAGTCAGATCCCAGACAATGCTTCACGGTGTGGGACTGTCTCATGCACTGCAGGACATCTGACATCTCTGGCCTCTGACCACTAAGGGCCAGTGTCACCTCTAATTCTTTGTGACTATTGACTCCCCAAAGGAATTTCTGGAAAGTCCACTAGGGGCAGTATCACTCCCACCTACGAACTGCTGATTTAAAGAAAGGGTGGAGGATGGAAACTCCAAGAATGACTGAGACATGATTTCCTATTAACTGAGATGAATGGGGATTTGAAATGAAAAGGAGTTGAGTTATAGGAAAGAGAGCTTTGGTTGGGCAGGTGCCTTTGATTGGGTGGCCAGATTCATACTCACTCCGTGAGCGGAGAGGAATGCTGGAGAATCAGCCGCGTATGACCCACGGTGTTGTCACTGTTTTCTGGAGAACCATCATTTATCACCAGGGCAATACCTGCCTATTATGTTGCAGGCCTGGGGAAGGTGCTAAAAATTGTCATTTGTCCTGAAGAACAGTTTCCTGCAAAAGTGTCATTCTTTCTTGAGCCGGCATCTAAATTCAAAGATCCTGGGCTAATGATAGAGCAGTTTGCTCCTCTTCAGGGTGTGTGCACCAGTGCAGAAGAATCTGACAGGTTTGGGGGTGTGTTGTCTCTTTATCTCCCCTGCAGCAGTGACAGTGCGGAAAAGGCCCTTGAACACAGCCATGCTGGGTGAATCCTGGGGGCCAGGCGGGCAGGGAGGTGCAGTCTATGTGGAGAATTCGGTGCCTGTGGGTTCTCTATGCTTCATTTATTCCAAAGCAAAGGCTGAACCAGCCCTCTAGGGTGAGACAAAGGAGAGGCTTGAGGCAGCTTCTCTGTGCAAAAGACCCATAGGAGCTGAAGTGGAGGAAGATTGGCTACTGGCATTGAACCAGACATACAAATTTCTACCATACATTTTATGACAGCACGAGGGTTAAGAGGGCTGGCTTTGGAGCCAGTCTTGCCACGTCTGATACGCAGGTCCATCATTTACAAACTCTGGGTCTTGAATAAGATGCTTAATCCTTAGCACCTCAGTTTCCCCATCTGAAGAATGGGGATAATGCTAAATTTGGGGCTTTGTAAGGATTAGGTAAGGTAATCCACATAAAATATGAGCACAATGCCTAGCACACTGTAAGAATGTTCTAAATGTTGGTATTAAAATTGGGACAAAATCACAACTTCTTGGGACAACGAAATATCACTTGTTTGGCATGCTGGGGATAGAACAAACTGTCATTACTACAAGCTTAGTGAATTCAGGACAGTATCTGACCAACTCCTAGGACTCTAGTGGCCAGCACTGTGCTTGATGCAGACTAGAAGTTCAAGAAAAGCTTATGGACTTCGGGTGACAGAGGTAGAAAACTCAGGTCAGGGTACACAGAGTAGGTGGGCCAGATAAGCGCCTTCCACGATTCTAGCCCTGAATAAATTACATCTCAGGACACAGAAGGAGATGCTGTGTGTTAACAGGCAGCATACACGATTAGGGATAAAATGAGGTGTCTTATTCTAAATTATTTTCTCATTATTATCTTGTGTTTCTAATATATCATATGTATTTATACCATATTTACAAAAATTTCTCCCCTTGTTTTGAAGTCTTGGTTTTCCACCAAGGTGCTTCCCTGTCTCAGAGAAACTCGGCAAGGGCTTTAGCATGAACTAAAGTCTATTGAAGTTGCACCCCTTTATGGAGCCAAAGTCAACGTAGGAGTTGGGTGGCTGCCATATTTATTAATCCTTTCATTAGTCCCAGAGCCTGGAGACATCTTGATAATGATGCCTTAAGGATAACTTTTCCCCCACGATGTTTGTTGAGAGACTGGCCAGTGTAGTGACAGAGCTGACCAAGGGTTGCATCCTGCCTTTGCTACTTACATGATGTGTGGAATACCACTTACCACCGCTAGCATCGCATTGTTAGCATGTGATCTCGCTCCTGGCCTCCTCTCTGACTTTATCTCCTATGTCTCTCCCTGTTCCTCCACCCATCTTTCTGTTCCATCCCCAGGGGCCTTCTTTCTGTCTGTCAGATATACCAAGCACATGGCTCAGAGCCGTTGTGCTTGCTGGCCCTCCGGCCCAGGCCTCCACCACATCAGGCAAATAAAGGCTATAATAACACGATGTCAGCACAGTTACCTTTTTTGCCAAATTAGTGCCGGCACAGAGCTAGCGTTGTTGGACTTAACACATGAAAATATGACA
Source organism: Vicugna pacos (assembly GCF_048564905.1). Taxonomy (NCBI): domain Eukaryota; kingdom Metazoa; phylum Chordata; class Mammalia; order Artiodactyla; family Camelidae; genus Vicugna; species Vicugna pacos. The sequence goes on along the minus strand of NC_133005.1, from coordinate 39,362,552 downwards.
CGCTCAGTTAAATTTGAATTTCAGATAAACAAGGAATAATATTTTTGTATGTCTCCTGCAGCCCTATTTATAGAAGCACTTTAATCTTCAGAGATTTTAGAGTTACAGCTAAGTGATTGTGGTCCTATATTATTTCCCCTATTTGACAGGTTAAGGCACAGAGAGGTTAAGTAACTTGGCTCAGATCACACAGCGAGAAAGTGGCAGAGCCAGGATCTGACTCCAGCCACTCCTGGGCGCCTTTATATGAATGAAGGGCTCTGAGGCCGAGCTTCACCTCCAAGGCAGGCAGGTAACTCCTGCTTCATGGAGTTGTTCGCAGGGTCAAAGGAGATGAACATATAAACCACCCAACGTGCAGTAGGCCTGTGGTCGATAGCACCCGTGGATTCAGGCTAAGACAGCCACCAGGGAAAGACACTACAGAGGGGATATTTTTAACCAGAAAAAAGCATGCCATCTTGGAAAGAGTAGTTCGTGTTTTTTCTTTGTTAGACATATGTCCACCATAGGTATTTGGTTTTTGGTTTGTAAAATAAAAAACAACATTTACAGGATTCTTGGTTTTTAAAACAAAAACATCTAAAGCAGTCCTCTCATAAGGGAAGGAAAAAGGATTTTCTTGCCTGGATCATCTGCCAGCTGAGTGAAGTTTTATTTTTGCTTCATCATATGGCAAAGGGCCATTAAAAAAAAAAATCTCTGATGGATGAATGGTTTATACAATTTATTTCTCCAGATAAGTCCAATTTACCATTTTATTTTAAGCAGAAATTTGGTGAATTTTCCCTTCAAATGGGAATGAAAATGAGTTGGAAATGAAAAATATATGAATAGAACTTTTTTTCTCCCTGGTTTCAGTTGCTATGGTTCTGTTCCAGTTTACCAGGTTCAGTGACTATATGGAAATGATCTTCAGCAGGTTTTGCCTTTTTCTTTTTCTTTTTTTTGCATAAAGACACAGAAAAGAAAACCATCTCGTATATTAAAAGAGTATTAAATGGCAAATGAGAAAATGTCGCTTCTGTCTCACAGCAAAAGCCTCTGTGTCTTGGTTGCATTACAGCTCTTCAAAGAGACATGAGTCTGTGGCGGTAAATGTGAAAATGAAACTACACGACCATCTCTGGTTCTTTCCAGGAAGAGGTTTCCACGGTGAAAAATCCAGACTCCGTTTAGAGTAGAATTAATATTTTGTTTTCAAAGGGATGTCTTCTCCTCGCCTCTGTACTCTGTTCTGGGTGCCTACGTCAGTGTATCTTCCATTTGTATGCAATTGCTCGCTCTAAGCATAAACAGTCAGGAGGTCCCCATGTGGGGTCGCCGTGGGAGGGCCCTGGGAGACACAGACATCACTTGTCTGATAGCTCGGAGATCGGGGACTTCGCGCAGCCACCGGGAGGCATACAGAGAAGTCAGCGTCTCAGCAGGCAGGAGCGAGTGAGCCTTTCAGTCTACAGTCAGAGGCCTGCCTTCATTCCTATTATTCTTAAAATGGATAATTCCATTTTCATGGGTACGTAACTGTTTTTGAACCCAAACAACCTCCAGAAGATTTTGCACCAGGAGCTAAAATTTTTATCATTTGCTTTCAGCAGCTGAGAAATTAATTGGGGGTTATTTTACACAGAATTGAAAACTTGCCTTTAAAATTTAGTTCTCTTCTGGTTATATATAAGCTCAGGCTATGAGATGATAATAATAATAACAAATGATTCAATAAATTAATTACAGTATTAAACTCAGCAATTAACATGATTTTTAATGAAATGAATACATTTATTTATTAATTATTATTTTTTAAAATTGTCTTTTTACTGGCTCCAATTTCTTTCCTCCATTCTCTTTTTTTTTAAGTTGAGAAAAAAAATTTTTTGGGGGGGAGGTAATTAGGTTTGTCTATTTAATGGAGATACTGGGGATTGAACCCAGGACCTTGTGCATGCTAGACACGTGCTCTACCACTGAGCTCTACCCTCCCCCCTGAATAAATATATTTATATTTATTATTATGAATATACTCTGGTTGTAGAATATTTTCCTATGTAATAATGATTATTGGAAAGTTCTTATATAACCCAAGTTGCTCTCTGACACAAAGAGAAATTGAATTTATACAAACTGGTGAAAAATGTCAGATCACATTCATTAGTATAAATTCAGAAAACTATTTTTTTTTTAGGGATTTAAAAAATTATTAGAGACAAAGACACAACTTTAGGCGCCCTTGAGGAAAAACAACACGCCGAAGAAAATCATTTGCTTATCTTTTTTTTTTCTTTTTTACTTGTTTTCATTTGTCCCTATTTTTTTTTCCTCTCTCTTTTCTGGAAAGAGTGTTGCCAATGCTAAGATTCTCTGTCAATAAATATAGGACAAGAAACTGAATGATAAGGAAAAAATAGTTCACTGCATCATGTAGCTATTCCCAAACATCAGAATGTGTAGCCACCAGTAAATCAATGAGTGTGTCCCTTTTAGATTTATGGATCTCTTGAGTATCTGATAAAAGTTGGGAGTTTTTGCTCCCAAAATGGACATGCAGAAGAAACTCTATGCTTAGTTCTGTGCTGTTAATTAGAATCAAACTTGGTAGCAACCTAAATATTCAACCACAGGCCAATGGTAGGTAAAATCTGCATCTCTTCCATGGAATATTTTTGTGCAACCTTTACAAACGAATGTAGAAGAATATTTAATGGCATGGGGAGGATGTTCACAATTTTAGGCCAGGGAAAGTCAACCTATAAAACAATTTGCAGGTATGACTAGTTTTTTCAAAGAAAAACTTCAGTGATACATATGTGTACACACATATAAATATTTACAAGCCAAAATATTGACAGTGGACAATTTGCAGTACAAAGAGATAGTCTTGGATAGATGAGAGCTAGGGCTTCATCCATGTCTTAATCTCCATCATCAACTCACTTATACCCCCGGTTACCATGGGGTGCAGCATGGCTTCAGGGCCATTCTAGCTCTCTTCCAATCTGATTTACCAACCCTAAATGTCCTCTGCTGACATTCCCAGTTCATCATTTCCCATGGATCACCGGTGGGATTATAGTTTTAAAATTTTTTTCTCTTTTGATTTTCCTCATTTCCTATTCCTTCATGAATACACATGCATTACTTTTATTTTTTCTAAGTCATACAAATTATTTATATGAGAACAAAAGAACTTGGGGAGGTCTTTTCATGGTGGTAAGTGGAGAAATAAGGTAAACATATATAAGAAGAGGGGGTCGCCACAGAAGATCATGTTGTTTACCGGGTACGGTAGAGATGACTGCCCATGTCGGGTAAGGGTAATCTTTAGTAATAACAAAAAGATTTGCAGCTCCCCAATTATCCTTCCATCAGCTCTGAAGTTAACGCCTAAAATTCCCACTTTCTCTCTTAGAGTTAAGGCATCAAAAGCCCCTCATGGGACGCACATGGAAAGCTAAGTCATCTTTGGTCATTATCACCATGTGTAGATTAATTTATAAGACTATTTCCAGTTAGCTCGTGAAGACCTGTAAGAATAGGACACAGGCTAGCTAATTTTTGCTGAGACAGGTGTGGTGATAAAAGTTCGGGCTTCTGGGAAAACATAGGATTGGTCAACTATGCAGCAAATGGAAGGAAAAAACTCGAGCTTAGGTAAGGAGCCGAAATGGAACACAGATGGGTAAAGAACTGGCTCTAACTGAATTCTTCATGTAACACAACACTCTACACTTGAATTATGCTTTTCTGGGTCATTTCACCTGGAATCACATGGTTTTAGAATCAAAACCCAGATTGCAAAAGAGTCATTGAATGATCATCTTATAAAGAGAACATAAAAAGAAAACAATAGTTAACTTTTATTGAGCACATAGTATGTGTCAGGCACTGTACTAAGTGTTTTGTGTACATTCTGTCTCTTAATTCTCACAATTAATTTATGAGGTTGCTTGCTAGTGGTACAGTTTGGGACATGAAAGCACAGGATATCAGGAGTTTGCTAAAAGTCACGAAACCATAAGTGAAGAATTTGAACTCAGATTTGTCTGACCCCAATTTTCTTCTTTGAGACCAGCAGGGATATGCATCTCTGACTTCTCCTTTTGCTGCCACCTGGAGAAAGCACACTGCTTTTAAAGGGGTCATGTGATTGGATCTGGCCCATCTGGGATGGGTAATCTCTGTATCTTCAGTTCAACCGATTTGAGACATTAATTACATCTGCAAAATCCCTTTGCTGTAGTACTTAGGTTAGTGTTTGAGTAAATATGAGATGGGAATCTTGGGAGACCATCTTTAGAATTTTGCCTGCTATATAGTCTTTAAAAATCTTAGATTGATGATAACTGAGTTAATTTTTTATGTGACCTGGAATGATACTTCTTTTGACAGATAATCAATTAGTACCTGTAAACACTAAAATTAACATAATGGAGTTAAGTATCATTAGAATCCTATTTGCCAAAAAAAAAAAAAACCTCTTTATTTTCTTCTTTTTTTTTCCCCTCCCTCATAGACTCTTTGTGTTATAATGCTATGTTGTTTCGTCAAACATTTTTTTGAAGTGTGCAATTTGTTTGGAGTTCAAAGGAAATGTCACTTCCACCTCTCCAATTTTTAATAATGCAAAATATTCTATAACGGATTCTGGATAAAAACACAGTTGACAGAAAAAAAAATCTTTTCACTCAATAAGAGAAAACAGTGAATTAATGAATATTTAGTTTAATTTTTTTTTGAAATAGAGTATTGGCAGATCAGAAGTTGACAAAAATTATTCTGGTCCAATTTGTGGATCAAATGCAAATAGCCCCTTCTTTGCTTCTTTCTAATGGATTGCAATTGAAATGTTACATTTTCACTTTAGACTGACAAAGAAAAAACACCCAGCAATATTCTGAGGCCAAAAATTATGGCTGGAACCTCTAAGTTAAGTCATTTCATAACAGCTTTGTTCCCTGGATGCTGGCTTATCAAAAATGCCCAGGATCTCACTGAAGTGCACTATTCTAATGAAAAAGAAGATGTGCTGGCAGGCATTGCTCTCAGTACCATTGCGTTCCTAGTCTCTCTTCTGGTTTCATATGGGAAAAACCAGAAATTTCTAGGTGACCCCGATTATGACAATATTCAGAGAAATTCAGGATTTTCCAGGCAGAATACTGGCACAATAGACAAAATGTGTTTCATCTTCATGAAAAACAGTTATAGTTCCCAAACACTGTTAGACCCTCTCGGTATCAATTCCTCGTTCAATTATACGGCAAGTGTTTATTTATTTACTGTCTGGAAGGTGCCAGGGGCTGTTCGAGGCACTGCAGAAACAGCAAAGAACAGAACAACAACAAAATTCGTGACTTGATGGAGGCTGTGTGAGAAATGAGAAAGGCTTTGGCCAGGTGCGCTAGGGACTGTGCTGTCTTGAATGTATCCGATAGGATGCAATGTCACCAGCAAGCTTGTAGCCAAATCGATATTCTCCAATGTGATGTATTTGGGGTTAGAATCCTTGAATAGCTTCAAGTCCAGGGTTGATGGCCAAACTGAACCCAAGTCTCACAAAGCCTCTGGCAGAGACTTACAAAACGCTGCACCATCCTTGATGCCCTGCCCAGTCTCAGATTCCAATTGCTTCCTCCAGACTGATTTTCTTTCCTCAAAGGGGCACCGCGGAGGTGCACGAGAGGTGGAAGGGTGTTGACATCGTCCACGAGAACCACTTCCCGCAGAAAAGGGAATCACTTGTGGCAGGCTGAGTAATGGCCCTTAAAACGTCCACATCCTGATTCCTAGAACCTGTGAATATGTTCCCTTATGGTAAAAGCAACTTTGCAGATGGGAGTAAATTAGAGATTTCGAGACTGGGGAGATGAGTTTGGATTACGCAGTAAGTCCATTGAAATCACAAAGGTCCTTGTGAGAGGAAGGCAGGAAGGTCAGAGCCATTCATAGGAGATTATAAGGACACAAGAGGTTGAAATAATTCAAGGAAGGAGCCATGAGCCAAAAAATGCAGGCGGTCTCTAGAAGGAAAGAGATTCTCCCTGGAGACGCAGGAAGGAACCAGCCTTGCTGACACCTTGATTTTAACTCCGTGAGACTGATTTAGATTTCCACCCTCCAGAACTGTAAGATAAATTTGTGTTGTTTTAAGCCACTAAATTTGTGACAATTTGTTACAGCAGTGGTGGACATGGACACATCATTAAAAATATGCCTTAAAACTGTTCGTCCATTTCTTAATAATTGTTTCAGAAAGCGGGAAGTGTAGCCCCTTTCAGAAGTCTCCTGGGAAAGGCACACAATTATTAGAAAGGCTCAGACATGTTTCTTTTAAGAAGAGATCATACCTCCAAGGCTTTAAGTGTGAGGCACTGTTCTTAGTGCTTGGCAGATGCAGTATGAACTAATTTAATCCTCAAGGGCGCTCTTGAAGGTAGGGACTATTACTGTGCGATTTTCCCAGCGAGGAAACTGAGGCACGGCTTCCAATTTGCAGAGCCTCAGGAGTGCACACGGACACCCGGTCCAGCTGGGCTTTGCAGAGAGATTTAATCTTTGAGCAAAGCCAGAAGTCACTTAAAGGAGGGTGAAGCAGACCAGGTCATTTTGCTGAGTTAAACTGCTTTTGATCTACGATGAAGTGTAATAATTATAATGATTATAATCTCGTTAGCTTGCTATCCTTGTGGGGCTCGTCAGGCAGCTCCTGAAGAAATTTTGCAAAAATCTTTGCAGTCACGGCAACTATGTTGGAATAAATGTTTCCTCTTCCCAGGGGGCTATTTTGAAGAAAACATTTATTTACAATGGACACCCCAAGTACATCCTCTTCTAAGAGAAACATTTGGAAAGATGAGATAGTTTTTACACTGAAAAAAAAAGCAAGGCATTTTTAGAATTTTTAGGATTCTGTTTTGACACTTTCATAATGATCCCCCTCTGTGATTCAACTATTTTCCACAACCTGGTGAACAACAACAACAAAAACATCCAACTCAATATCAGGTTCATTTTTGTTCCCTTGTTTGTGTTTTGAAGTCTATTTCCTTTCCCCCCTTAAATCGAAAGAAACAGTTAATATCAATAAATCTTGCTCCTTCAAATGATTTAGCCACAGCTCTGGCTATCTGTATTTCATTTAGTTTTCTATGCCCTTTATTTATTCAACCTGTACTTACTGAGAAGCTACTATGAGCCAGGCACTGTTTGAGGCACTAAAGACCAATAATGAAAAGACAGGAGCAGTTTGCCAATGTCGTGGTGGCGTCAGTCCTGCACTCCATTCCCTTTCATGGTTATGTCCTTGCGTGGAAAGACCTCATTTTGTTTATCCCTTCATTAGCTGTTCAGTGCTAGGGTGGTTTCCACCTGCTGGCCACTGTGAATGTTGCTTCCACAAATATTCACGTACAAGTTTTTGTCTGAACACCCGTTTTCAGTTCTTTGGGGTGGAATTGCTGGGTCATGTAGTGACTCCACGTTTAACTTGCTGAGGAAATGCCAGACACAAACAGCCACCTACTGTGAGATTCCACTCTTATGAAATGCCCAGTAAAGGCAAAGCCGAAGACACAAAAGGCAGGTTACGGATTGTCAGGGACCGGGAGGGGGAAAACGGGGAATGATTGCTTAATGGGTGCCGAGTGTCTTTTTGGGGTGATGAGAATGTTCTGGAACAAGATGATGGCGATGGTTGCACATTGCCAATGGACTAAAAGCCACTGAATTGTACACTTTACAATGGTAGAAACGGTGAATTTTATGTCATGTGTATTTTACCACAATTGAAAAAAGACCCGAGAAGTTGAGTAAGAAAATGGAGGTGGATGGAGGTTTGCTCCCGGATAGGGGGTCAGGCAAGGTCCAGCAGGGGAGGTGACACTGGGCAGGGGGCAGGCAGTGTAGACATGCAGGGTTGCCGGCATTACAGCTCGTCCTCTGTCTCAGCAGTTTCAGCCGAGGGTGACTTTGCTCACAGGGGAGCAAAGTCCAGGGACACTATTAGTTGTCATGACTCAGGAAGGGGGTGCTACTGACTACAAGTGAGTAGAGACCAGGGACGCTGTTGATCCCCCTCCCATGCGCAGAACTGCCTCCCTGAATGCTCTGGCTCCAAGTGACTTCAGTGCCGAAGCTGAGAAATCCTGGTCTAACCCTTTGAACCCGAGTCCTAAGAGCTGTTGAAAAGAAGCCACTTCTGTATCACACAGGGTGAGGGACTGCTGTCCCACATCCAGCCTAGCTACGATCCTGGTTTTAACCCCTCTCCCTACAGCATCAGACAGACTAACACCCCCTCAGCCATTTGACTGCAGGAGGATTGGTTTAACACCAAGACTGTCAGTTCGCATCCTAAGAACGTACTTCCACATAGACCTGGCCCTGGACAAAGAGATACTTGGATGAACAGACTTTAGACAGCGTGCGTTGTGGGGACTGCGGGGCAGGGCATTGGGGGAAAATGCTGTAAACGCTTCCATGGGACGGAGGTGGCCCTCCCCTTCAGCTGGCTGCAGAGCCTCCGAAACGATGCCACCCACACCCAGTGTTTCTCCGCCTTAACATGGACACATCCCTGCCTCCCATGCCTGCTCCTGGGTGAAGCCAACTGCCCAGACATTCCAGCCGAGAATCCAGGCAGGAAGCGGCCATCGGCCGCTGGACCAGCCGCGCAAGCTTGGCTTTTTGTCACCAGGAGGAGCCTCAGCTTCCTTGGACTAGCCCTGGAGGAGTTTTCCACGCAAAGCTTCACAACCACGATAAGATATTTACTGTCTTTATCGGAGACATCAAACCCACACACAGATGTCACATTTCTCGAATTCCATCAGTAGATCAGACAAGCCGTCTCTGGAAAGAGGACATTCCAGGCGGCAAGTTCAGGGCGCGCTGGCTTCGAGCGCCCTTCCCTTCCTACTTTCTGTCGTGCACCCCGAGCCTTTGTTGTCTCTGCGATGCTGATAAATCAATCCATCAAAAAATTTCCTCAGTGAAACTCAATCAAGAAAGGTCATGTCAGCGGGAGAGGAACAGATTAAATTAGCATCAAATTAGACATGGAAAGTGAGTTCTGTCAAAATCATCGCAGCGCTCAGCACAATTAGAATATGTTAATTATGCATTTCATTAAGGTGGATGTGAGATGAAATGTCACTGGGGTAGGCATCCGAAAAAGGGAAGATTGCCAGGCACAACTTTCTCTAGACAATGTGTGACACCTTCATTAACATCAAGAATCACAAGTCTGCCTTGACTTTTTCTGTAAAGGATTAAACCATTAACTGTTTGCTGGCTCCTCTCATTTGCACGGGGGGGTCCCTGTCCTCCGAGGGGGCCGGCCCCTCCTGAGTGACTGGCTTCCTTTGCTGCCACCATGGCCCCAGGGGCTGCTGGGAGTGCCCGGTGGGCAATGGAGAGGGTGGTGGTTTTTAATGAACTCCCTGGAAGCTTCGAGGGGATCACGCCACCGCCTTAGGGGTGGCAGGATGCTGAGAAGGGAGAGAGGAGAGAAATGAGGGGTGAGGATTACAGCGGGAGGGGAGGAGGGGCAGGGAGGAGGCTCTTGGCCTCATTCTTGGGGATGAAAGATATAATCAGCGTAATGGGGGGCGAGCAGGGGGGATGAGATTTACAAACTTACGCTCGGCAAACTCTAATTTGGTGAATTATTTTGCAGATCATTCTCTGAGTCATGGTAACCAGGAGGTTTTTTCCTAGAGTGAAGTAGCTCCCTAAGAGGCAGCTTCATGAGATACTTGCTAGCTGCTGGCAGGAGGAGGAGTGCTCACTCGTGCTGCGATTTCTTAGAGCACACTGCCTTCAGGGTTCCACCCCGCCAGGTGGGACAGGACGCGCCCTCGTGTGGCTTATTCCTGAGCTGGTTTCCCACTCAGCCCCCTTCCCGCACCACCACCCAGAGCTGTTGCTGGAGGACTGACCGGCGGCAGGAAATTCCCTCATGGGGTTCCCTCCTTGCAAAGCTGCTCTCCCCACTCCCACGTGCTGTTCCTCCACTGGGAACATTCCCCTTCCACCTGCCTGCCCTGCCCCCTCTCCCTCCCCCCACCACAAAGCACAGTCCCGGCTTGTTGCCTCACTTCTCTTCCCGGATACCAAGTCAGGGCTTCTCCCAAGTCCCCTTACCCACCTCCCATCACCAGAGCACTCGCTGAGCTCACCACCAGGGAAGGAGAGCAATGACTAGCGCTTACCGGGCTCCTGGGCCGCGCCAGGCTCTGTGCTGGGGGCAGGATGAGCAACTGTCCCAGTTTGCTTCAGACACGGGGGTTTCCTGGGACACGGGACTTTCAGTCCTGACGCTGGGATGGTCTCAGGTGAACGGGGACAAGCTGGTCACCTTAGCTAAGGCTTTCCATGTATTATCTCATTTATTCTAAATGTACTTTATTTTGTAGCACAGTTTAGACTTACAGAAAAATACAGACTCTAATACAGAGGGTTCCCATATGCCGTGCACCCCGTTTCTGCTGTTTGTAACATCTTAGTAGGTTTGTCACAACTAATGACCCAGGATGGATATGTTATTAGTGACTGAAATCCATACTGTGGTCACATGTCCTTAGTTTTCCCCTAATGTCCTTCCCCTGCTCCGGGATTCCACATCACATTGTATCCTCATGTCTCCTGAGGCTCCTCTTGGCTGTGACAGCTTCTCAGACTCCCCTTCTACTTGATGACCTTGGCAGTGTTATGGAGTCTGGGATGGGTGTCCAGTAGAATCTCTTTTAATCCTCATGCAAAATTAAGGGACAGACACTATTGTCCCATTTTAGTGATGGAGCTGGGGAGCCTTAGGACTAAGATGATCACCAGTGAAGGGCTGAAGGAGAGTGTGAGTTTCCCCTGGGGACCAATGATTCCTTCACTGCACCACCAACAATACTAACTAGTGCCCTTGGTTTTCGCTGTCTTCCAAGTACCCTGCTAAGAAGCCCATGTATATCCTGTCACTCAATCCTCATGATTGCCCTGTATGATGGAGACTAAAATTATGCCCATTTTACAGATAGGAAAACCAAGCCCCAGGATGTTTCCTGGACCACCTTCCTCCAGGATGTTTCCCTGTCTCCCTTAGATCTGTATGAGATGACTTTTTTGTTCTGCTGGGACCCTGAACCTGCTTGAATTCACCAGTCAGTTTCTATTGCTCACACTCAAATAACTCTAACAGACACTCTAACAGCTGTATTTCTCACAGTGACTTATAATCACTAGTTGAATTGTCTACCAACCCATTAGGCAGTAAGTTTTACATAATATTTTTTAAAATCTATTTCTCGGTACATAGAAGGTACTTAACAAATATGTCTTAAATATAAATAGAGTATAATTTACAAAAAGGTTGAATCACTATGTTGTACTGAAACTAATATAATATAAATCAACTACACCTCAATAAAGAAAAAAAGAGTGACCAGGCTATGGAATTTTACCATGACATAAGTTCTTTTTTTAGGGGTGGGAGAGAAAGCAAAGGTTATAAGTTTTATTTCTATCCCTTTTCAAGAGCGTTCCCTTTTCTCATATTAAATGGTCGCATACGCATCAATATACATCTGTTTCTAACACAGCCAGTTGGAATTCGTTTCCTCTAATGCTTAGTGTACGTGCAGTGTAGGACACAGCACAGCTGCCGTTTTTTCTCACTCACGCACTTCCAGGGCATTGTTATGTGAATTTACGTGCCTTTCTCCCTTTTTATCTTTTTCTCATCATTTCTTCTCTCTCTTTCTCCTTCTCTCACTCTTTATAAAAAATCAACCATTAACTCCCGGTTTTTGACCAAACATATAAGGCAATCACTTTTTATCCAAATTCTTTCAGGGATTTGCACGGTGGAAAATAACCTTAGTCCCAACTATAATGACAGAGCAGACAGGATAATCCACTAAGTGGTAGGAGGGCCTTCGGTAAGCCTGTTTTCTCCTCAGTGGTGTGAGAATAACCTTCCTCGTTGCATGCATTAACTGAGAGGATACAGGCAAAATGCAAAGCCTGGTGCCTAGTGCATCATAAATCCCCAATGACCGTGATGATGATGAGTAGGATGATGATGGTGACGATAAGAATTGGGAAGTGGTTTCTGTGTGGTACCTGGAAGCTTGGAGGCAGCCTAGAGTCCTAGTCTGAAAATATTGCATCGGCATAAATATCTCAATTCACAGGGAGGAAAGACAGCATTGGCTACCAGTGCCCATTTTAAATTTTGCATGAGAACAAGGAAACACGCAGGGGACTGGGTCCCTCTGGCAGAAACACTCCAAAGCTGAGAGGTTCTGGAGTGAAACTTTGGCATGTACCTACGTCCTAAAGGAATTCCAAGGAAACTGACAAGGGAAGTGAGGAGTTCTGCGGGAGCCCGGAATGGGCTATTAATGCCTGGCTCTCCAAACTGTCTCATTTTCTGAGCTTCATTTAATTTTTAGGATCACCTGGGGCCCAGCCTGTTAGAAAGGGGAGGACAGTGGAAATTACTCATGAGCCGGCTCTGATCTGATGAAGCCAACTGCCTTACCTTGTGGCAAGAGCTAGTGAAGGGGAGGAGGGCGAGGGCCCGCAGGGTACAAAGCTTCCTCCCAGCCTGCCCAGCCTTCTAGCATCCTTGTCAGCGCTGCCATTGATATTAAAATCAAGGGGTTGGCATAAAGCGCGTGGTAGCGCTGGCAGAATTCCAGGCTGGTTCTAATGAGCCTCACCTGGGCTAATTACATTTTTTACAAACCCCGCCAGAGAGGCTGGAGTTGCCAATTGGTCGTCCAGAATGGTAGCGTCTGGGATTTCTCAGCCCTGAGATTTCTTTCCGTCTCTGGCAGTCAGAGCCCCAGAGGGCGAGAAAATGACCTGAGGAAGTCTGGCTACTTCCTTGTGTGGTCACAGGGCAGCTACGCTACTTGTCCTGGAAGGAAGGCTGTGAAGTAAGTGGTGGTCTTCAGCCTGGCTCCTCCAGGTATGGGCTCCCCGCCCTCCGGTTATAAATATGGGCTCCCAGGCCTTGCCGGAGACCTGTGGGTTCAGAATCTGCATTTTAAGCAAGATCTTCAGGTGATGCACTGATACAGTCAAGTTTGAGAAACCTTGATATAGATTTTCCACATAGTATGTTTTTTAGAACTGTGCAACCCCCAAAAGAGACAAAACATTTATTACAAGTGGAAACATAAAGTACTCCCAGAGGCGTGGGTGGGGGTTCCCATTCTACCATTTGTCAGTTGTGTGACTTGGGCTAGGGATTCAACTCCTTGGGCCTCATTTACCTTATCTGTAAAATGGGTGTACTTTTGGTCTCCAACATACAGGGCAATCATGAGGATTAAGCGACATGATATATATGGGCTTTTTTAGCAGAATGCCTGGAAGACAGCAAACACTGAGGGTGCTAGTTATTATTGTTGGTGCAATGAAGGAATCATTGGCCCCCAGGGAAACTCACACTGGTGGTCACCTTGGTCCTAAGCTTCCCCAGCTCCATCTGTAAAATGGGACAATAGTGTCTGTCCCTTAGGAGCCTGAGGCCGCCACGCGCCACCACCAGCACCTCTGTGAAGGACCACACACCCCTGCTGCCTCGTATTAGCTGCAGCCCTCAGTAAAGGGGAGGAGCCCTGAATCGACTAGGATGAAGCTTCTGCCACTGAGAACAGGAGCTTGGAATAGTCAACTAGCACAGGTGAAGGAAAGGAGAGAACACGGCATTTCTCCTACACATCTATGCTTCATGGACTGGATGGGATTTTCCTTTTTCCCTGTGACAGGTTCAACTTGGCTTCTTTGGTGCCCAAGCTGAGCTTACTTCTTAGTTCGGTTTTCTGCTCTCATCTGCCAGTGATTCAGAGAGCAGCAATTTGGAGTCCATCCCCATAAGCCCGTGCACTGGCCTACATGTTCCTACCTCCCCATGACGGGCCATCAGTGCTTCTGATCACCGCCAGCACTCAGCGGCTCCTGCCCACCGTCCTGACCTCCTGTGACCCTCACGGGACCCTGTGAGGCAAGGCTGGCAGAGAAGCTGGGGCAGAGCTTCCCAGCCTCCGCACCGCTGACCTTCGGAGCCGGGCGGTTCATTGTGGTTGCAACGTCTGTAGGGTGCTGAGGAGCATCCCTGGCCACCGACTCAATGCCAGGAGCGCCCCCTCCAGTCATAACAACCCAAACCGCCACCAGGCATTGCTTTCTGTTCCTGGGGGGCAAAATCACCGCCCTGTGATTTCAAATCCACCACGGCCAGTTACTACAAGATGACCTGGGACAAGCTGTCCAACCATAAACTGCCTGAATCACACCTTTGGGAAAAGGAGATCATAATTGCATTTACTTTTCATTCTCACGGTGAGGGGTCAATGAGCTGTCACAGGAGAACCTCCTTGCACAGGCCAGTGGGCCTTGCGGGGGTCTCCCTTTGCTCTTGCCAGTCCCGTGTGACAGATGGAGAACGTTAAGGCTTGGGGGAGTTACAACACTTCCTCCAACCCAGGCCCGTCGCTCTTTCTACAATACAGTCCTTTAATTTTATGTGCAAAGAATTACAAAAACATTCCGTCTACTTGGGAAATTAAGAATGTAATCACAATGTTTCCATGATTGGGAAATAATTGATTTCAGCCCAGGCACCGTGGGAAGAGCTGTGCAGGATGACACTGACTTCACGGCCAGGCTAGGATACAGGTACAGAGACGATCCCTGCTTTACAGGGGAGGAAACGGAGGTTCAGAGAGGTTTACTGGCTTTCCCAGGATCACACCTTAAGCTACGTGAGCAGGGCCGTGGACCTATGGTTTAGCCAACTGCAGCACTGAGGGACCGTATCCAAAAGCAGTGGCTCACGCTTCAGTGAGTGCCACTTTCCTCGTGTTTGCTTCAGCATAGACTTACTACTTATTGAATATTTTTTTCAAGTGGATTTACTTTTTGGCTTAAATATTTTAAAAGGCATTTTGCAGCCCTCCTCCGAGTTGAAAAGCAGTTTCAGCAGCAACGTGTGGAAGGGCAAAGAGCTTTTCATGTTGGGCGTCAATGTTATTTAATTATCTTCAGTAACGACGGACAAGAATCCTGGGCAGCAGCACGTGGTTGTTCAGCTGTTTGTGCTCATAAATGCTCGACAAATAGGTCATGGGGGAGCCTACGAGTCGGCTCTCTCAACTTCCACTCCCAGTCACGTCTCCTGCACATCCCCTTCTGTGGAGGTGGACAAACGGAACACATCCCTGCCCGCCTCCTTTGCCGCTAGGCGTGCTCACGTGACACTGCTCTGAGATGAGATGTACGGGGGAATGGAGTCTTCCCCTGATTAAAAAGGCAAAACCTTGCTAGAAGATACTCTTTGATCACATCTCTTTGTGATGGTTAGTTTTACATGTCAGCCTGGCAAGGCTCTAGGGCCTAGTTACTCAGTCAGATACTCATCTAAGTGTTGCTGTGGAGGTGTTTTGTAGATGTGGTTGAAATCCATAGTCAACTGACTTTAAGGAAAGGCTATTATCCTCTATAACATGGGTGGGCCTCATCCAATCAGTTGAAGACGTTAAGAGCGAAACTGAGGTTTCGCTGAGGAAGAAGGAAGCCACCTGTGGACCGGCAGCCTCAGCTCCCCACTGAGAGTTTGCATCCTGCTGGTTTATCCTACAGGTTTCCAACGTGGCCAGCCAGACCCACAGTTGTGTAAGCCAATTCCTTGAACAGAAAAACAAACCCTCCTGGTATCTGTATCCGCCCCATCTCCACCGCTCCCTCAGTCTCTGTCTGTCTATTTCACGTCTCGCTGGCTTTGTTTCTCTGGCAGAATCCTGACTGATACACTCATGCTTTTTCCTTCCTTTTGCAAAGGGGATGTGAGGTATGAAGATGCTTCTATCCTCTTGCTGCCATGCAGGTGATGAGCATGGGGACAAGGCATTGGTGCTAAGCTGCATGGAGTAGAAAGGGATGGAGAGGACCCGGGTCCTCTCTGTGCTTACCCACCAGCTTGGACAGCCTACCTCCCGGCATCTCAATGCATCTGAAGTCAGAATGCGTCTTCCAACCCATGGCATCTCACAGTTAATTGACAGGGTTGTTACTGTGTGTGTGTCTTTTTTTTCCCTTGGAGGTACCTAAAGAATGGCACACGTTACAGCCAGTGGTATCTTAGATTTAACAAATGATGGTAACTGCAGATCAAGTACTGACTTGGGGTAGGTGTTATATATTTTGGAGTGTCCAGTATGTGAGTGTGTTGGCTCCCTGCGCTGGAAGCTATGACATAAGCTGTCCCGGAAGGCACGGGAAAAGATCAGCGTTGAGCAGCGGGGCATGACAACCTCTCTCCTCCAACATCTTTTCTCCTGCAGCTCGGCCACCGTGTAACAAAGTGGTCACAAGCTCAACCTTTCATTTCTTCATGAAGGTTTCTTTTAAAACAAACCGTATCTTTCGTATGCTTGTGTTTCACCTGACAAGAAAATCAAAACTTGCCCAAATCCTGTCCCTTCTCACCCCACAGAATCCATGTCCCAGGCTTAGTGTAGGTTGAAATGAGTTGTTTTTTTTTTTTAACTGATGAAAATATTATAGGAATTAAAACCAAATCCATTCATATCCTGATTAGACTCCCCCACGTTAACCGCAGATTCTTTCAGGCAACAGAGCGGGGCGCTGTCTGGGCTAACTGCGACGCGGTGCTTCGTAAGAGCTGCGTTCAGGAACAGCCCCTTGTGGCTAAAACTTTTGCCGCTTGGCACGTGAAGCTGGGACGCGATCTTCCTGTCTCAGCCTGTGAGAAGGAACAGCAGGTACCGAGTGCTGCCTCCGGGGAAGGGGAGCCAGATTGGAAAACGGGAACTGTGGGGCCCGTTTGATTTTTTCCTTTTTCAACACCCTTCCTTGAAAGCTTAGCACAGACGTCCCTCTTTCCCTCTGCTACACTTCCAAAAAAAGGATGATTGAGATGCTTCTGCTACACAAAAGGAAACAACTTAAGGCTGTTTTTCTATCAGAAGAAGCTTCTGGGATTCCCATCACTGAAATTTCTATCTCCTTAAATGGGTCTTGGGCAGGGGACAAAATCAAATGTCTACCGGGTCCAGAGAGGGGACACAAAAGGCTGAGTGGGGACTGTGTCAAACGAACCCTGATGCTGCCTTAAGGCACCCACCCTATCGAGCCTTTGCCTGTTGCCCAAGCTCTGTGTTTACAACATATCTGGAGTCTGAGCTCATCACCGCTCATCACCGCTCATCACCACCACATCTGACATCTTAGTCCAAGGCAGTGGTGGATCTCAAACTCTAGGGTGTATCAGAATCACGTCAAGGGCTTACTAGAACCCTGAGCCCCATCCGCAGGGCTTCTGATCCTATAGGTCTCTGGTGAGGCCAAGAGTTTGCTTTTAAATGAGTTTCCAGGTCATGTTGAGGCTGCTCGTCTGGGGACCACGCTGAGGACCATTGGCCAAAGCCTGTCGTCTCTCACCTGGGCTACTGCAAACCTCCTAACAGGTCTCTAGGTCAGCCTTTGCTTGCTTTGACTTTACCTTCCCATCGGGACCCTGGCTCTCCATAGCCCAGCCATGCTGGCCCATATCTCCCGCCTCCCACCAGGTCCCAGCAGGATAACCAAGCGCCCCAGTCCTGTCTGCTTTCTGGCACAGTTCTCTCCGGTGTCCATGCGAGGAGCTCCATCATTCACTGGCCTCTTTCTGTTTAGTGTCTATCTTTTATTCCAGCTGCTCTATTAAATGTTCTCAATCACATCCTGCTTTCTAATTAGCTCCCTCAATAGACTTCGTTAAAAAAAAAACTTTATTGCTCTTCCTGACCAGTTATCTTCAAGTATTTCCTAAAGACCTGTAACCTAAGCTCACTCCCCCAGCCTAACTCAACACAATATGAATGTATCCAGAACCCGCACGGACACTTGGAAACTCTGTCCGTGGGGAAGTGGGTTATAGTGCAGTTCGTCACATGCCAGGCAGAGGCGTTGCTCCCTCTCAGACGACTTGCCAGGAACTCTGGCATGTCTTAGCTGTGGGGGCTTGAGAACGCCACCCCTTGCGAAGTGAGGCCAGGCCCACTGTGGGAAAGGATCGGGAAGGAGCCCTGCGCACTTCAGATGGATCCCAGACAGATGGCAGATAAACATATTTGGATAAACTGACTGTCACTTTTCTCTTTAATCTCTGGCTTTGGAGGGGCTGAGACTTTCTGGATCTTATCAGTGTGCTGTCATCTTCGATTGCCCGGTCATATTTCATGTGCTTGTGTATGTGTGTGTGTGTGTGTGTGTGAAGAGGATGAGGGTGCAGAAGACAGAAAATTAAAAGGATTTTATGTTTAGCTGAAAATAAAATACATAATGTCCTCCAGACATCTTGGTCAATGTGATTTAGGAGCGACTCTTGGTGCAGAAGAAATAGTCCTGGTTTTCTCAAGACGACTGGATCATGTGGGACACTGAGGGGTTCTCAGGGTGCATGAAGTATATTCGTATTTTCCCCTTCACTCTGTCAGCTGAGGAGATTTTATTAAAAGTGATATCTTAGATCACTATGTTTGAAGAGCGTGCGTATCACCGCACAGGACTGCACGTCAGCCAGTGGAATCTGGGTTCGCTTTGGGTCTGACACCGGGCTCGTGTTATGCTACAGTGCTGCCACTGGGCGTGGCTGGGTGAGGAGGGCACAGGACCTCTCGGCATTTCTCTGTCACCTCCTGTGGGATACAGTTATTTCAAACTAAAAAGTAAAGAAAAATGTGTACGAGACGATGTGCAGACATAAATAACAGAGACAAAAAGTGGAGATCGGGGCTGGCAATCAGATTCTGTACAGGCCAGAATATAAGCAACAAACCATTAGGCTCTACAGGCCATGTGACCCCTGTTCCTACTATGCATTGTGTCATAAAATTTGCCAAAGGCAACATGTAAACGGATGGGCATGGTTGTGTCCAATAAAACTTTATTAATAAAAGCAGGAAGTGAGCAGGATTTGGCCTGCGAGGGGGTATCAGTTTGTCAACCTCTGATCTAGAATTTGTGCCCTAGACATTAACATCTACTAAAATGTTAATAATATACATTAACAGCCTTTTCCTTTCTCCCTACCACCTACCCTCCCTTTTTCCCTCCTTCCTTCTCCTGTTCCTTCCTTCCTCCCTTCCTTTCTTTTCTCCTTCCTTCCTTCCCACCTGTACGCTTTAATTTCCTTTCAAGGAACATTTATCACTTAAATTGTTAAAAAAATAAGGTTCTTGCTGGTTGTGATGATTTGTCAGTTTGTTTTTAGGGAAGATTTGTAAAACTACCTAGAATATCTTATGGAATTTGGTGCCTTTTTCTCGTTTCTCTCCACAACCATCAACCATATAATTAGTCTAGAGGCAGGACCGTGTTTATGACTAAATCCCGCACGTGGGATGATCTGGTTAATAATTTCAGTGTGGTGGTTCTGGTCGATGTGCCAGGAAATGCCAGGGTCGTGAGATGAAATTGATAAAGCTGGTCAGATGGAGGGAGAGAGAGCAGAGCTTTCCGGAGTTAAATTCGGCCATAGATGTTTTTCAGCACTAGATCACAGAAATTCAGGCCTTGGGTCTGTGTGCAACCCACCACCCCCGTACTTCCTGCTTTGTTGGAAGCAGAGGAGAAGAGGGGCTCTTTTATTCTTTTATTTTTACTTTAAGTTAATTTTGCAATTAATAAGGTGAAATCAAGGTGCTTCCTGAAGTCTTGAGTTGGAGACCAAGAACTAAAAGTTGTCATGCTGGATTGCTGCCTTAAGCCTGGCTCTAGACAAAACAGTCTCAACAGACAGTCATCTCTCTCATTTTTAAAGTTCAACAGGAAAGGAGACAGAAGTTGAAGTTCTTTGGCAAATGTATTCCAGTGATGAGAAACATTCCAGTTTTATATTAAGCTTAAAAACCTTTCTGATGGCGATAGTCAGACCTTGAATTTATGGTAGAATTTGATTTTCTAGTAGAAATGATGCTTGTCTGGGTGCTAACTCTTGGCTGAAGTCCTGAAGCTTAACATTTTATAGCAATTATCAATAATAGTGTATTTAATCACTAATTCAGCTAGATATTCATACCCTGCCACTGGTGGATATAAAATTTCTAAGGTATATATCAAGCAGACCGGGCTTATGGCTTTGAAGCATGTAATTTTCTTTATTGATATTCCACCTCTAGCCACAAAAAGATTTAAGGTGACATATAAAGGGAATAAATAATAAAGCAAGTGAAAAAGGAGAAAGCAAATATCTTAATGATAAGAATTAAAATAGTTCCTGTGACCAATCATCCAATTTGTATATGAGCTTCCTGGCAACCAATGCAAAAAAAGGACACTACAACTTTCAATCTTCTTAGGATAGGAATAGAAAGATGCCAATTCCTCACAAATTAGAGAAGAAAATGCCTCACGACAGATTCTACATGGAGAATGATCGACTGTCAATGACTTATCAATAATAAATCATCTACCCACTAGGGCACAGGTGTCTGTCTGGGAAAGTTCACCACATTTGACATCCTCCCACGGACCTCATTCTTTCTCACCAATGTCGCAAAGATTCTAAGTTACAATGTCTAACGTTCGCGCTGCTAAGAAAGGCAGTAGCCTAAATTACAAATGCGAAGTCTGTAAAGCTGAGACCCAAGCTATTTATGGACAGAGATGGAGTGCCTGTTTACGTGGATTTTTTTTTTTTAACAAGATGCAACACAGAGTTGCATGCAATTCCTGGAGAGTTAAACCTCCAGCACACATTTCCTCCTACAAGTCATGGCACAGTAGCGGGCTGGGACCCGACGGGTGAGCAGCTCTGTCTTGTCTATTTTCCCTTAACGGGTCATGGCACACGCCCCACCCTTTCTTTAGAACACTCCAGTGGGCTTCACTTTGCCATAGACTTTAGGCCCCTGAACCATCTGGCTCTTCCCATGGCTCTGAATTCGTCTCCTCCTACTTGTTTTCAAGTTCACAAGGCCACAGCCTCGTGGCGTTTCTCCCAAGTGCCCAGTTCGCACTTGCCCGGGAGGGCTGGCCGCTCTCTGCCTGGCTGGCTGCCCCTCACTGCCAAGGTGCACGGCGGCCAGGACCCCCCGATCGTCTGTTTACACTAGTTTCACCATCATCCCGAGTCATAAGCTCCTGGGCCCGTTTGGAAGCCTTCACAGTGCATATTTGGAAATGGTCTTGTTTATTTTCTCTCGTTGTACCAGATCTGAGGCTAGTCCTGCAGGGAGCAGGAACTGTCTCTGGTCGTTCACTGCCTCAGTCCAGTGCGTGGCACACAGCAAGCACTGAGTCAGTATTTGTTGCACCAATGAATGAATCAACAGGCAGTCACAGAGCTAAGGCTGCAGCCCTGAAGACCCCGGATCGACCACTGGGAGGGTCTTTCTGACACTGTTAGTGCCCCAGGTTTTGGACTAATGAGAGGTTGTTCCTATAAGACAGCAGAGTGAGTGGCTGTGTGTCAGTAATTGCTCAGGACCCTGAGAACCCTTTGACGTCCCACACCCAGTGCCCTGAGCTGGAAGATGTGTGGCCCTTTGGGAGACAGACCTCGTGGCAGGAATACAGGTGTGGATGCTTCCAGGCCCGTGGACCTGGTCCTCCTACGTGGAGGCCGTAGCCCTCCGGCATTCCTTCCACTGGAGGGCAGTGGTGTCCACACCTGACGGCCAGTAGCACTCCCTGAGCCTGCTTCCGTGTCCACACACAGTTTCCTCTCCAGGGACCCCTACCCAGCACTGCGTCCTTGCCTCCTCTGTACCAATGTGTTTTGTGTGTGTGTGTGTGTGTGTGTGTGTGTGTGTGTGTTTTAGATAAATTTTCAGGGAAAGTCATTAAAACACTCAAGTTATAACAAAACCCTCACCTCAGAGATGTAAGTGGTCCAGGTGAAATTGCACAGAAATGTGCTCGAAGACAGGTAATGAACTGCGTGAGATTTCAATGCAGGTACGTGATAATGAACGTGAGTGTTAAAACCCCGAACAAAATATGGAGAAAGGAAATGCCTCAGGTGGAAAAACACGTGTCTCCATGTTTACAGCCACTGTGTTCATGATGCAGTTTAACCAAGACCAGACACTGCTTCTGGATTATTCCATGCCCCTTGGTCAGTCTTCTCCCCAATAGCTGGGCCTCAGAAACTCTGTCAGATGCATACATTTTGTGTGGCTGGACATGCATTGACTGTTGCCACTCCGTTTATTCATTTTCTCATTCGTCGGTTCATGGATTCAACCAGCTAGGATTTGTTGAGCACGAAACCGGGTGCCCGACACAGGGCTGGGCCCTGGGCACGCGAGCCCCGTGCTCTCCGTCAGTGGAGGACAACGTGAATAAAATGCATTTTGTGACGCTTTGAAATCAAGACGATAGCGGAGGGAGATTCAACGTGCGGCAGGACCTCAGGGGAGGGAGTCTAGCCCTGCGGGGGGAGGGCAGCAAAGGCTTCCCGGGGGAGGCTGCATTTGGTCAGAGGCCTGGAGGACGAAGAGGACCCTGCTTCCATCTCCCTCTCGTTCTCTCCACCCAGAGCTTCTGCGCCAGTCCTGCTGCTATTGGACCAGCAAGTGCCATGTGTGACGGAGCCTGTCTGCTCTCTGACACGGTTCAAGCTTGAGAATCTCCCTTCAACTTACAACTCTGCCCCAGAACCCGCACTTCCCACCATTGGAACCATCTGTGTGGGGAAATCATTCTCCCAAAAAAGTTAAAAGGGAAAGGATTCTTATGGAAGAGGGGACCTGAGCATGGTTAGAGAGATGTTCCCAAGAATGAAGGCAAACAGGAAGTGTCTTGCTGGAGCTCCTGTGTGCAGATGAATGAATGGAGGCCGGCAGAGGTTAGGAGGGGCCGGGAGTCGGAGCCCAGACTGCAACCCCAGCCCTTCTGCCCGGTAGCCAGGATTTACCCCATGTCAGTCGGTCTTAAAGGATCCAATCAAAAGGATATAAGGAAGCACCCTGAAGAGATAAGAATGGGTGGCTTTGATGGGAAGGAAGGAATCCTTAAGCTGTAATTGTTGTTATTTATTTATCCATTTAAGCCTTCAACCTTTAACTATGTCATTCATTCATTCATTCATTCATTCATTCATGCAGTAATTTGTTTACTCATTGAACAAATGCCTTCAGGATACACTGTGTCGGTTTCACGCGGTGAAATGCACGAAACCAGACAACAACGGTGCATCAGCGTCACTTTGAGAACCAGGAAAGGCCGCTTTGTAAGCGTCACCTGGAACCCCATGATGAAAGGGATTCTGAGGCGAAGTCTGGGCTCGGTGGGAAAGACTGATTCGCGATGCCACCCTGGCTGACGTTTGCCAACTTCTGCATCTCAAGCATTGGCTCTGAGGTTCAGGTGGGCGTCCCCACCCTAAGAAGTTGCTTGAGGTGCCGAGAGCGCACCTGGGGTCTCGGCTCTGACATCTCACAGCTAGAAAGCCTCTCTTGGCAGCCTAGGCCCTTCTTTCCTGGGTGAGCCCCGGATAAGACGACCAGCGAGCCCTGGTTTGCCTGGGACGGTCCTGGTTTTAAGCTGAAAGTCTGGCATCACAGGAACCCCTTTGTCCTGAGCAAACTGGGGTAGGTTGGCCGCCCATCCTCTAGACGGTCTGCTGAGGGCTGGGCCTGCTCACTCACAGCCGCGAGACACGCGTTTCCATGGACACCAAACACCCAGGCTTCAGCGAGATGTGCAGGGTGATGTTTCGTTTCTATGGGCGGCTCATGATTTTGCAGGCTACAGTCTAAGCAGATGTTAGCCTTCTTGCCAAGAAAACTGCTTTTTACTGGATTCTGGACCGAAGAAGAGGCAGGTCCAGAACCACTGGCTCAGCAGCTCGGATGCACCACTCCCCAGCGGTGCGGTGTAACAGAAGAGGCCGCCCAAGCTTGGACGGTAAGTAGGCAGGGCCCTCTGATGCCTCTTTCCCAGGCTCCAGGGGAGGCAGAAAGGCCACAAAGGTTACTAGCAGCCCTCAGAGGTGCAACTGAAAAAGGAGACCAGAAGAGTTGGGTTCAAGTCTTTTACTCTTTTACTTATGAAATAAAATCACTGTCCTCTACTTTGTGGCATTAGATATTTGTTCTAACCTCCCACAAAATTGGCAAGGTAGGATAGAAATCTCTGGTTTGCAGATAAGGAAACAGAGTCCCAGAGAGGCTGTCTCTTTGCCCAAGGTTACCCAGGTAAGAATGACAAGGCTCGGGCTCCACAGCCCTGAAGTCCAGGCCCTTTTGTGACATCCTGCTCCATCCTTTTTCCACCTGCATTTGCTACGTGGCTTAAGGCAAGCTGGTTAGTGAGAACAAGGCGGGAGCGGCAGGCCTCTTCGCTAGCTCAGCTACCTGCACCATTGTGAAAGAGCTTTGGAAACGGTGAGCAGAAGTCACAGTTTGTGGGCCATCTACCGGACTCAGCTCACAGGGACTTCTTATGAGAATGGGGCATTCACCTCCCCTCCATACATCACAAGGCCGAGCATCACTGGTCCACGTTCTCCCACGGCAACCGTTCCCTGGGAGTGAGGAGCAGTGGCCCCTCCAGTTGTAGCACCGGCAGCCCAGCTTGCTCCTCGCTCAATCTGTGACCTGCCGGCTCCTCTGGCATTTACATTTGGAGGACTTTCTGCAAAGAATCACACAGATGAATGCCAGCTTTCTTGAGCTCAGAAGGACCCAGTAGGATGGGAGTTCCCAGATCTGAGGATGTAATGCACAGACCAGTGAAATTTCCAAGGGGGAAAAAAGAAGAGAAAACTGTATTTGCTGTGCACAGACCAGAAAACAAGGAGGATGAATTACTATGTTCATCATGTGATGAAAAGAGAGGATATTTTAATTTTTCTAAAGTCAGAGGGAGCAAATCTCCCTATTGAAAACTTGTTGCCCAGAGAATGATGGCCTATAGTGGCTGTCCCACAAATATTGTTGAAATCATGTTGTTGGATGAATTTCAGATCAAGAAAGAGTACTTCAAATAAATAAACTTACTTTATGGAAATCTCACGTACTTTTCTAGAGAAAAAAATGTATCATGGGCCAGAATTAATCGACCAATTGCTTCTTGAGGACCGTGATCTGGAGCAACGTTTTATCACTCCCTCGGAGAAGGCATATGGCCCCGAGAGGGGCACTGATTGGCCCAAAGACACACAGCTCATTACAAATGGGTCTTCTGACCCATGAACCCCTGCACCCCTCCCACTTCAGTCTGCCCTGAAAAGGAATAACACAGTGGGGAAGAGGTCTATTTTATACGGTACTCGAATAAGACATTCGCTTTTCAATCCTTTTACTTTTTCTACTGAAATCAAAGAGTGAGCTTTGTGCTGAGGTGTTCTTAACACCCTCTAACACGTGTAATCTCTCCTTTCTGCAAAGAAAGAGCAGGCCCTGGGTGCCCAGCCTTCAACAGGCAGCACGTCTAGCAAGGATTTTAATGCCACAGTTTTGTTGTTACTGCATTTTCATAGTTACAGTGATTCCCCGTTTAAGACAAGCAAGACTGGTTTCATTTGTGGTAGTGGTTTCATGAAATGTGCATTCAATTTCGTTAAAACGTGTGAGTTGATGCAAGAAAAAAGTTTAATGTAAATCATGGCAAGAGAATAATACCGAGAAGCAAGAAGCCTCGACGGTGGGACACACCTCGATCCCAGGCAGGGGTCGCACCTCCCAGCTGGGTGACTACAGGCAAGTTGCTCAACCTCTCTGTTCTTGTTTCCTCATTTGAAAAATTTGGAAAATAATGAACCAATCTCAGAGGACGCTATGATGGCTGAGTGAGGTGACAGGTCTAGAGCAGTTAGAACAAAGCCTGGCGCATCGCAAGTGCTTTATGAGGGTTAGGAATGAGGAGGAGGAGGGTGGTGGTGGTGATGATGGCTTCCAGCCTCCACTGCCAGGGAAGCCAATGGCGCTGCTGCTCAGGATGCGGACCCTTTCTCTCTCCCCTTCCTCCCACCTGTGAGCGTCCCCGCACCTGGCTGGTTCTCCAGGGTAATGCATGTTGGAGGCTCTCCTTGCCCATGAAAAATTGGCACTCATCTGCCACCTTTCCTTGGTTCCTCTTTGGGTTGTTCCACAGACGAAACTCCTGTCCTGAGCGTAGAATGATCCCGGCTCTGTCCCGCGGCAGTTACAGCCTTGAGGGATCACTTGGTACAACCAAGGGGCAAGTTTGGCCGCCATATTGGTTGTCCTGAGGATGACTCCCCACCTGTCAAGGGTGGGGTGCTAGGCGCTGGTGGGGATGAGGGTTGCTCGGTGGGTCTGGGATGAGCTGGAGGGAGGGACACTCAGGACGGTTCTCAGCCACTGAAGTTTAGGCTGATGGCCCAGAAAGGGTGGCTGAGCTTAAAAGAAAAGGCAAGAATTA
Source organism: Vicugna pacos (assembly GCF_048564905.1). Lineage (NCBI taxonomy): Eukaryota > Metazoa > Chordata > Mammalia > Artiodactyla > Camelidae > Vicugna > Vicugna pacos. Next base: position 39,336,155 of record NC_133005.1, on the reverse strand, counting down.
ACCAGACCCAGGATGTCAAAGTTTCCAGGGAATGAGAAGCATTTTATATCCAGATCCTACTGTATCATAATTATCTGTACCTTTGTCATCGTGACATTCTTGAAAGCAGGCATTTGTCTTGTTAACAGGAATAATGGCCTGGGTGAGCACATTACACGTATTCGCTTTAAAAAAATTTGTCTCCATGTTTCAGATGAGGAAACTGAGGCTTCGAGAAGGTAAATAGTTTAAGCGCATGATTCCCAAGCAGTAAGAGGCGGAATCCACGTGAGACCTGCTCAGACTGCCTCCTGGGCCCTCACTGCCCTTCTCCCCGCAGCACTTCTCCCCATCTTGGCATGGCTGGCTCCTTCTCATTCGAGTCACAGCCCAATGTCACTGCTCCAGGGCCTTCCTGGATCACATTAGCAAACGCAGCTGCCCCCTTTCCCAAGCCCGGTCCCCCTCTGTCCTCTGGTAGGACAATGTGCAGTCAAGAGCAGACTCTGGAGTCAGATGCCTGAGCTCTGGACCCCAGAGCTCTTGTTTAAACTCTCTGTGACTCAAGTCTTCCATCTGTAAAATGGGAGTGTCGTAACTTAGCTTATCTTTTTCTTGCGAGTTTTAACTGTTGTATTTAATGTGCATATAAAGTACTTAAAACAATGCACAAAGTAAGCACTCAGTAAACACGAATATTTATTTATGGTCGTCCTCTCCTGGAGCGTAACTTCTACAAGGGCAGCGCTTTGCTTTTTCACAATGTTATCCAGCACCGAAAACATCGTAGGTGCTCAATAAATATTAGATAAATGAGTGAATGAGTGAGGGGATGAATGAATGTTTAACTCCAAGCCTGCGTTCTCGCCAACGGTGCCAAGCTGCCTCTCCAGCGAACACCCTTCTTTTACACCCTGTGCCAAGCAGGGGCCCAGTTCCTGGGACTCAGGAAAGGCTGAGCAGAACTGAGCCCAGCAGCTCTTCCGTCTTCTGCTCCCAGGGAAGCCACGCGGCATTCCTGCCTCCCCTCTCCCTCCTCCCCCATCCTTTCACCTGGCAAATCCTGGGTGACATGTGGGCGAGGCTCTCTCGACCTGCCCTGGGACAGTTCCGGACTCCTTTGCTGCCGTGCATCAGATCCTCTTTAGATCACCCCACAGGACAAACCACCATCCTAACTGCCGAGCCCTGAGCCCCACCACCGGAGGCAGCAGGAGGAAGCTGGGGCTGTGCTGAGTATCTTTGGAGGGTGTTCACATGTTGAATTCTAGAAGGTTCAGGTGCATCTATGGGGAGGCTCCGCTATATTGACTCATGCAGTGCCTATTTCTAGAAGGGTCTTAGGAAGAAAGAGCCATTCTCTGTCCCCTTTTGCAGGGAGACTCATTCTAAGAAACCCTTTCCTCTCTGCCTCCTGAGCTCCCGTGCATGCTTCAAGGCCCAGACCAAATCTCACCTCTTCTCAGGAGCCTGGCGGGATTAGTTACTAGTCTACGATCTGGGCTCATTTTCCTCTCCTTGTATCACACTCAGCTCATGCATCTAGTCACTTGTTTGACAAATTCTGGCTGAGCTCCTACTACGTGCCAGGCCCTGTGCTCTTAGAAAGGCAAACAAGATGAAAATCTCTGCCACCGAGAAGCCTCGAGATTGATGTCTGTCTCTCCCCATAGACTTCTTGAGGGCAGAGACATGTCCCCAATAGTTGGTGGTGGGGGGCGGCCAAGGGTGGGTGCTTGACCTTGCAGAATAGAAGGTTGATTACTGGAGTAAGGAAGTGGTGCATAAAGATTTTGCTCTGGAACGTGGGCTGCAGGTTTGCAAGAGGAAGGCCTGTGACTGGCAACGTCTTTTTTCCCCTGCACGAATCAGGTGCTGCTGTCTGCAGGGAAACCAGCGTTGCTCATCAGGCCTTGTAATCCGATCCACTCTGACGCACTCCTTGCAAAATCCAGGCATGCTGCAGAAACTCTGTATTCCTGTTGCCCTGGAACGGGGCGCGAGGCCTGCATGCTAATATCCAGGGGGGCTGCAAAAGTGCTTTTTCCATTTGCTTGACTGGAGTCCGTGCATTTTTCGGTTCCAACTTGCTTTCGGGGTGGGGGAGGGGAAGGAAGCAAGGAGCTGCCTCTTCCATAGGATAACATCTTTATTTTAAGTATTTCACAGCCTTTCCACTGCAGCCCACCTGGGCCGCTTCTGCGGCTGGCAGAGATCAATGCAGTCAATATTTTTGACTGCAGAGCTTTCTATGACTCACCCATATTTAAAAGGATAAAATACAATCAACAATTCTCTGTGTGAACTTGACCGCTGTAATCCATACCTTTGATTCTTTGGGATCCAGCAAACAGGCTCAGTCTCCAGTGGGTCTTGCCCAAGACCGGGGGGACTCAGCCCGGCTGGAACCTTCTGATACTGGGCCTCGGCTGTATGGGTTTGTTTCACTCCGGGAAATTGGACTGGGAAACTAGACATTGCAGCATTTGGGAATACTGGTGGCCTTTTCCTTGGACCATTGCCTTTTGCTAAACACTACACTGCTTTCTTCCATCGTTATTAACCAAATAATGAGCTACCACTCTCAGGGGTATTTGCCTCTGGAAAGGCGCTACTTAGAGCCTGTGTTAAGCAAAAACACTGAAGCTTTAATGGTGGGATTGTAGGCAGCTCATGAAACAAGGTGTTATTTTAAAAAATTAGAAAAAAAAAAGATTCATTGTGATGACTTTCACCTGGAGCAATTTCTTCTTGAATCTAACACTGTGAAAAGGCCCATATGAATCAAAAGAGCAGACATCGACGAACTTTTTCTGTAAAAGGCAGGTAGTAAATAGCTTGTGCTTTGTGAGCTCTGTAGGCCCTGTTGCAAGCACTCAACTCTGATTATAGCACAAAAGCAGCCACAGATAATACGTAAATAAAAGGGCGTGGCTGGATTTCCATGAAACTTCACTGGGGGACGTGGAAATTTGAACGTCTATTTTCATGTGTCACGAAATACTATCCTTCTATTTGGATTCTTTTAATTTTTTTGCAACCATTTAAAAACATAAAGGCATTTAAAACTCATGGGTTCTCCAAAAATAGGTGGCAAGCAGGATGTGGCCTATAGGCCAAGTCTGCTGACCTCTAAGATAATTACAACTAAGAGTGGGACTTGGGGTCAAGCAGAACTGGGGTGAGGTCCGACTTGGTCATCTCCGGGTAAATGAACCTCAGCAAGATGTTTAACCTCTATGAGTCTTGGGGGAGGGTCTAGCTCAGTGGTAGAGCGTGTTCTTGGCATGCACGAGGTTCTGAGTTCAATCCCCAGTACCTCTACTAAAAAGAAAGAAAAGGGAAAAAAACCTCTATGAGTCTTGATTTCCCTGATTGTAAAGTGGGACTCTAATGACAGGAGATGCTTTGTGGTTATTTTGAGGACTGATGGAAATAACGCCCATAAAGTGCACAGCGTGATGTCTGGGACTTTGTAAAAATTCAATAAAATGTATGTGTTTAACAAATACTTATTGAGCAATCGTTATGGGATAGGTGTATTAAGCTGGTGGCATATTTTTAACGACCCTTTGTCTCACTGAGCTTGAGACCTAGGGAGGCTGATGAAGACAGGTAGCTGCTGCCGTTACTGACAATGCTTGGGCTTTGTGAAAGGAAAGTGAAAATTGTAAATCATTAGTTGATGTCATGTGCTATTACTTTGTATTTTCTGTTTCCAAAAACAGTTAAAACTCCCACGGCCTCCCATTACATGGTTCCTTTGTGACCGGCTGCACTCAGCAAGACGAATGGTAGAACACACTTCCCTCTTCTTAGGCCAGGGTCTCAAAGTGTGGTCTCTGGACCAACAGCACGCATGTCATTTAGGACTTTGTTGGAAATCCGAATTCTCAGCACCAGCCCAGACCGACTGAATCAGAAACTCTGGCGATGGGGCCCAGCGGTCTGGGTTTTAAATAGGGTCCCCAGGTGATTCTGATTCACTCGGAGTCAAGTTTGAGAATCACTGGGCTAGGCAGACTGTAAACTCACTGACTTGTTCAAAGTCACAGACCTGGGAAATGACAGAGCCAGGATTTGAACAAAGATCTAAACAGGACATACTGGGTTCAAGGACCAATGGCAAAGGAGTCGGCCAGGACTAAGGGAAGGGTGTGTGTGCTGGGGACGGGCAGGGAAGAGGTCTGCAGCACTGCGCATCTCCTTCTCCTGTTCGCTCAGGCTCAGGGTATCTTAGACCCCTCTTCCAGCACTCGCCTGCCTTGGCAATGGCGTGGGGGCTGAGCAGGCGGTGGGAAGGGCCTGGCCCAGCAGGGGAGGAGAGTTTGATCACACTGACATATTGGAATCACTAGCGCACGGTGATGGTGCAAAGCAGAAGAGGTTTTTGTGAGTTCGTTATTCTTATACAGACAATGCGCTTCTTTACTGCCTGTCCTCAGGGTGGGACCACTCCCACTACCGCCTTGGTATGCCACTCTGTCTACCTTAACCTCTCTGAGCATCTATGCTCCTCTTCTATGAAATGGGCATCATAAACCCCCACAGGTGTTTTCGTAAGTTCCTGTCTTTGGCTGCCCATCCTGGCCATGCCCACCTGCCATCTGTGGTGAAGCTGCTAGTTGCTCTTCAATATTCATTTTTCCTTTCTTCCTTTAGTAATATGGCTCCCTGAGTTTTAGCTGGGTACATGGCCACCCAGCTAAAGACTACAGTACCCAACATTCCCTGCAGCTAAATACTACAGTACCCAGCCTTCCTTGCAGCTAAAGACTGCAGTATCCAGCCTTCCTTGCAGGTAGGTATAACCATGTGACTAGGTCTGGCCAGCAGGCTGTGAGCAAAAGTGGGTGGCATCCTACGAAGGAATGAGAATGCTTTCTCTTTATCTCCTTCCCTCCCTTCTGTGGACCAGATGCAGATATAATGGTGGAGCTGAGCAGCCATTTTAGACCATGGAATGGAAGCCATGTGTAGAGGGCGGCAGAGCAATAACATGGAAGGAACCAGGGACCAGGACACTGAATCCACCATATTGGCTCTAGGACTGCTTATGTTTGTATGGTTAAGATGAGAGAGAAGTAGGCTCTCTTATTTAAACCTTTGTCATATTAGGAACTTAAAAAAATAGCAACCAGAATCTGTTTCCTAAGGACTGCATTACTTCTCAAGATGAGGCTTGATTTGACACCTCCTCTTCTGTTCTCCCACCCCATCGCAACACTCCGATAGAATGAATCTACCTCCTCTATCATACCTACAATATTAGTTCCTGCAAAACCACTCGAAAGATAGGGCAAACATAGGGCAAACATGGGCTTAGGCGACTGGCAAAGAGGACACCAAAAGGTGCACACGAGTAAATAAATAACAATGAGTGTAGTTCAGCTTTGACGAACTTAGCGAAAACCACGCAATCACGAATCTAGGAAGAATTTCTTTCATTTTCAGGGCTTGTTTCTTTTTTGTCATTTTAAACATAAACGAAATATTATTTTGAAATGCATTTGGATGGAAAGGAGGGCACGGTAACATTTTCAGGCCTTAGGGCTGCTACACATCTTAATCTAACCTGACTGCACACCTCACCCTCCCAAATTACGTCATCATAGCACGGATTGCATTTTGGGGCAACTCGCCATCCTCTTACCCCCACCCGCTACCAAACAGGCTGAGGGGCCCTGGAGGGCACAGTCTCCCCCCTTGTAAGTTCGTCTTTATTGTGTATCTGTTATTGTTTATGTTTCTATTTCCAGCAAATAACATGGTACCTGGCGCTTAGAAGATGTTATTGAAAATTTTTTTTTTGATGGAGGTACTGGGGATTGAACTCAGGACCTTCTGCGTGCTAAGCACGTGCTCTACCACTGAGCTACACCCTCCCCTAGAAGACGTTAGGGACACGTTTGAACCCTCAGCAACAACACAATTGGCCAGATGGTGAGTGAGAGTCGTGTCTGTGCCTCTTTGTGGGTGGGGATGGTTGGTAAAGAAGCATCGCCATGGTCCTTCCTCCCCTCTCCCTAAGGCTCAAAGAGCGTGAACAACATGCCCGAGCTTTCACAGCTCTTAAGCCGCTATTTTAGTTCCACTGTCCCACACACGTCTTCACCCTGATCTTGTCATCCCACACTGGACTTTTATCAGTTCCTTGAACCCACCACATCTCCACTTCCAGAGGGTCTGGGATGTGCTGCTCCCTCTGCTTGGAGTGCCCTCCTCCTCACCTCCCTCCTCCACAGTTCTTTCATCCAGCGGATACCCACCCACCTCCAGCATTCAGCTTAAAACATCTCTTCCTCTGCGAGGCCTCTGCCAGTTTCTCATACTAACTTAGGTCCCCAGGTCACAGCACCCACTCTTCAGACTTCTTCTTTGCAGCATACATTGCAATGGTAATTGATCGGTTATTTCTCTATTATCCACTCTCCCTGCTAGAATGTCAGCTCCATGGGAGCAGGGCAACATCAGACTTATTTGATGCCGGTTTCGGCCGGGCACGTAGCATGTGCTCAGCAAATCTGCATAAATAAATGAATGAATGAGCGCCAGGACAGACAAAAGGAAATCCACAAAAACCGGGAGGAGAAAGGAACCTATTTTCCCTTGATAAGAAAGCAAATCGAATACTGCAGTTGGGTAATTTGACTTGTTGGGCAAACACTTTCATAGAATTTTGACAACAACCAAAGGCAAGCACAGCTATACGGAAGGTTCAGGAAGAGGTAATGTTTTCTTTCACGGGATTTGACTTTGATTCATCAAATACTGAATCAGAACTTGGAGACTTGGCTGTATGTTTACAAGAGAAAAGTACAGACTTGGAAACCAATTCAGAGAAGTACCCAATTAAAAGTGGGGATTTGCTTTTTATTCCTTTCCCAGAGGAAAAGTGCTATTTACCAGACTGACACGACTTAAGGGAATAACTAGCTACGTCAACACTAATTAATGCTTTTGACATTGAGAGAAAACCGTTAGGCTTCTAAACTATAATGTGAAGATGTATTCAAGTCTGTAGGAGAGTTTCCAAACATGCTCACCATTCATTCCCTCCCTTCCTCTTCATGCATACAATTCTCCCCACCACGAGGTGGAGTCTCTTTCTCCTTTCCTTGAACCTCCTTGAATTGTGACTTGGTCTGGTCAATAAGATGTGGCAAAAGTGATGTTGTGCCAGCTCTTGGCCTATCTTTCAAAGGCTTAGCAGCTTTTACTTCCCTCTGGGGAAGCCAATCACCACGCTGTAAAAAGCTAGAGCTAGACCACAGAAGGGTGAGACCCTGCCGTGGGAGAGACGCCATTGGGGGAGTAAGCGAGGCATCAGACACGTGGCTGAGGACCCCTTCACCCTCCCAGCCCAGCCCAATGGCAAGTGGATGCAGTCAAGGGAGCTCCCTCAATTTATAATGCATCAAGCACAACTGCCTTGCAGACACTTGTTTGAATTCCTGAACCCGAGAATCATGAGAAATAATGAATCATTGTCACTTTAAGCTGCTAAATTTAGGGTTGATTTGTTACACAGCAATAGATAACTGAAACAACATGATATTTCAATTACTGAGCAATCACTTCTTGGACAGCCTCAACCATATAGAATACAACCTACAAGCAAATTCGGTAACGTATAACCCACGCATTTTGCTTCTGGCAGGGATGCTGAAGTTCTTACTTAGGACCTAGTCTCTACGTTTACCCACAATTTTAACATGTTTGTTCTTCTAACAGAGTCAAAGACAGTATAAGACTATGCAAGTTGGAGTAGACTTAGTGGATTTTAGGGAACAGTATGTTTGATCCTCTCACTTTTTAGATGCTTGAACAGAGGCCAAGACAGAATGAGTAAGTTGTTTAGTCAACGAAGCCACAGAATGTATTAAAAACAGGAAAATAATCCAGGGTTTCTGGCCATCAAGTAAGGTACTCTCTTCACTTTACCTTCTCATTTCACAGAAGAGACACATTTATGTGGGTGGGTGGGGAACAAAAAGGACGTCTAGGTCCAATGAGAACACTGAAGGATCAGATGGAAAGCCAGCAGGCACAACCTCAAAAGCATGACAAACTCCAGTTCCTACAAAGTCAAGTCGGACAGCTCCATTTATGCTGTGAGGGCCCAGAGGCATCCCTTTATCTGAGCTGAGAGCAGCCCAATACTTGATATTCTTGACTATGACCCGGAGTCAGAAAGCCAAGATTAAATTATGTTTCTCGTATTCTATTTAAGGAGGTAGGGAAGTGTGTAATGCACTCAGGAATATTCCTATGCAAAATGGCTAAAATAAATATATGATTTGATGGGCAAAGGGACAAGCTTCAGTTCTGTGGAAACGCATTTACGTGGAACAGTCCACGTCAGACAAATGAGGCATCACTGTATTTGCAAAACGCTCGGCATGTATTCCAAGTCTTGGCTACTCTGAGGTTTCTACCAAATGAAAAATGAGCTTTACTTGTGTCTAAATCTGAGCTTAAGTGCACTCTCTAAAACCTTTCTGGGAATTTTTCGGACAGGTGTCTCTTTTCAAACAGCATAATATTTGGACATTACATTTTAAATATGTGCAGATAAAAATGATATTCTGAATCTGTATTTCACTTATAACCAGATGGGATAACAGTAGTGAGAGTTACTGAGAGACGGTCCTTCGTGGAAAAATAATGGAAAAAGAATCTAACCTCTTCCTAACCCCGCCTGGAGGTTTGCGGCTGCAAGTTCTAGAGCGAACGTCGTATTACTGAAAATGTGAAATGATTCAATGCGGTCAGACCAACACAAAATCTACTATCTCGTTTCCATGCCGGGTAACAATATTTCCCTTTTTAAAAACCTAGGGTTTGGAGGACAACATGAACAGACTTTGCCACCTGCAGGCCCTTAAGAACGTGGAACTGTGTGCTCATTGGAGGGACCCAGCTGCAGGCCTGCTCTGCTTCATCCACATGGTGTCCGGAGAAGAATCCAAATTCGAATGTCTTTGCAGAGATCGAGCGATGGCTTGCCGTTCCTGCTCCGTCTCCCTCTCTCTCGTCTTCTGCCTGCTCTTTTCAGCTACCTATGGGCCTGGCTCCTGTGGCTTTTGAATTTTTGACACTAGACTTGGAACCTGAATTCTATTTAGGGCAGGAAGGATAGGAAAACATTCCCTGCAATGCAGGGTTTTGTTTGGGGTGTGTGATACACCATCAAAAGCTAGTAATGCTGATGGCAGACTCAGCCTAAACCGATCAAGGCAGCGATTCATCCGAGGCAGTCACCATGGTAGCGTGTGCACACTTCCCAGGATTTGTAAGTGTGCTCACAGTGATCGTGCTAAATGCTAGGGCATCTTCCAGCGTCCCCTTGTCTCAGAGGGAATGTCTCCCGCCCTGCCCTGACTCTTTTATATACTCATGAGACATACTTACTGCTTCTCCCACCACAAACAACTGTATTTCCTTATTATTACATTACCTTTGAATGGAGTTCCATCATTCTTGGTAAACTGTCTACGTAAGACTCATTCAAATAATAATAAAAAAAAAACCAGACTGTAGAAACCTAACCCCATGAAGGTAAATAAGCCCAATGCACATGGGGACAGGAGTCTCAGGGGACTTACAGGAGGAAACGCCAACTTGGACAAGCAGGACGCATGTGGCCAAGTTCCCCACATCTCTTCAAAAGACTGTATGTGTATTTGTGTATTAGCAAGGCGTACATTCAAAGTCTGCCAACTTTCACTGAATGCCTAACAGGTGCCAGACTCAGGGAGGACTTGTTCCAGGTATACATATTATCTCGTTTAAGCCTCAACAACAAAACAAGTCCATTAGCATGTTACAAAGTTTCTGACGCTTACTTATAAACAGAAAGGAATCATCTCTGGAGGCCAGAAGGAATGCTCCAATACCCTTCATCCATATTCTCTTCACTTGTTAGGAAATGGCTTTAAGACAGGATGGTCTGGATGCCCAGATTCTGAGTATGGACTTTCCTTCAGTCCGGCTGAATGAGTTTGAGACTTCCACTGGCAGAAGAATTACAGTTTAAGGTAATGCACCAGACGGTAATACCCAAATATTAGTGCACTTGCTTTATGGATGGCATAAGGGATTTTTAATGGTAAATTGGGCTATGGGCAATTTTCCTCTTATGAGCTGCTTTTGGAAGTTTACACCTTGTGAGATGAAATGCTACTCCGTGCCGCAATTCTCACTTTTATCTTGTTGCAAGGTACATTTTGCTTTATAGCATTTCAGATGATCATCTCAACCCAACGTTCCACCTGACCAGATATCTCTGTAACAGTATACTCATTTGTAGCAAAAATAAAATTTGCACATCATGGCAGATCATCTTAAGATGATCCCCATCTCCTGGCGTCTATGCCCCAAGTGTGGTTCCCTTTCCTTAAGTGTGGGCAGGACTTGTGTCTTTCTCTTAAACAACAGAATATGGCGAGGGTGATGAGATGTCACTTCCACGATTATGACTCATAGAATTGTGACTTTCATCTTGCAAGAGACTCTCTCCCTTCCTGGCTTTGACGAAATCAGTGACTGGGTTAGTGAACTCCACATGGCAAGGAAATTTGTGGGTGGCCTCTGGGAGCCGTGGGCGGCCACCAGGAAACAGCTGGCAAACCCTAAGTCCTAGAGCTGCAGGGAAGTAAATTCTGCCTAGAATCTAGGGGGGCTTGGAAGCAACTCTTTCCCCAGTTGAGCCTCTGATGAGACGGCAGCCCTGGCCAACACCTGCACTGCAATCTTGTGACCCAGCTAACCTGAACCTGGATTCCTAATGCACAGAAACTGAAATAATACACATGCATTGTATTAAGTCAATGAATACACACATTAATCAGAATTTGGGGACACATCTGTGACTTCTTCAAGACCTACCAACTGAGAACTTCTGCTCTGGTTTCATACTGACAGGGAAACAGGGGTGAATGCATGTGTCCTGGGTGACGTGGTTCTGATTCTGCCTCTGTGACCCTCCACAGACAATATGACTTCTGTTACTCCATTTCCATCTGAAAAAGGGAAAGTTGGACTAGCTGGTAAGAGAGGTTTAGTCTTTACTCGGGTCTTCTGTCTCCTGAGCCCTTGGCTTGTTTCAAAGCATGTTCTTTGCAACACTTGTTTTAAAGGATTCTAGGTGGAGAAAAAACTTCTGTGGTCAAACACAGTTGAGAGATGCTGAGTGAAACAGCGTTTCTTAATTGGATTTTTTTTTTTAACTTCAGGACCTCTCAGAGCTATTAATGTGCTCATGTCCATTGAGAATGTCTAATACAGAGATGGAGTCAGCAGCATTCTCCAGACTTATTTGATTGTGACCTTTCCCCAGAGTTTTGGGACTAGTGCTTCACAGAATACACTAAAGAAAGGCCCACCGCCTCATCATGATCAAAACTCCCTTCCAGGTGGAAAGAAGTGTTGAAGGGAAGAGGGTTCATATTTCTTCTGTTCTCAAGTAATGTTGAACGAGAGGAAGCTTTGTGCACTGAGATCCAACACTGTCACACAGCTGGACTTGCCTTGCAAAGGCCAGGGAGGCACAGCTGAGGAACAAGGAACAATGTGGTGATGTCATTCACCTGGTAGCATGCTAATATGAGAGACGTATGTAAAATACACATCATGCTAGTTGCCCCAGAGAATAATGTTTTCTTATTTGTAAACCACCTTCTTAGGAAATAAAAGATGCTTCCCTGACGTTTTCCTAATGTGCAATTTTTTTCTCCTTCTTTCCTTCCTTCCTTTCTTCCTTCTTCCCTTTCTTTTCCTTTTCTTTCTCCTTTCCCTTCCCCTTTCCTTCTCCTTTCTCTTTAAATAATGCTTTCTTCTACATGTTTTTGATAAAAAGCTTTGCATGTCTGTGCTGGGAAGGGAGTGGGGCGGGAGGGCAGGCGGAAGAGCTTAATGGCCTCCGATTCTCACATCTGGAGTCCAGAACCCAATTCAGAAACACTTCTTGAAGTAGCCTGACAGCGACAGGACGGCGTCCTTTGAATGAGTACAGGGCCCTCGACTCACAGCAGTCATTTCCCAAGACCTTCTGAGCTGCTCAGAGAATCCATGAAAAGCAAGTAATTTGTATTTTCTCTATTAGCCATTTTATGGGATGATGTGATGTGAGTCTTCTCTGTCTCCCCTGTTGGTCCTCCCCTCATGCCAAGAACTGTAATGTCCTTCAGTCTTGTGCCCCCAAGTTTTCCATCATGGTTAAACCCCACTGTCTCCTCCTCACCCCCTCCTCAATGCAAGGTTTCAGGAACAACATCATAATAAATCTGAAGCCCAAACCCTGAAGCCCTCCCAGCTGCTTAAACCCGCTCCAGATGTTTAAACTTGCCCAACAATCCACTTGAGTTTCACCACAGCCATGTAGCCTTGCTCTGATAATGGGTCATTTTCTAGGACGAAAGCAGCAGTATTGAACACCAACTTGACAAAATAAAAGAGAATAAAATAGACATTATGAATAAAGCATGTGGGCAGAACAACATACAAATGATCTGGGGATGCTGACACAATAAATCTTTTTAACTGCCTTCCAGGCAAGAATACGTATTTTTCTGTACATTCTATACATAGAAAAAAAAAAAGGCCTCCCCCGGTGACCCAGGGCAGTGAGACATGCCTGCGACACGGATCACTCCTAAGTGTCGGTGGCCTTTTGCTGGTACAACATCAATTTCCCTGAGTCCTCGGCTTACTTCCCGGCTGCACGTGTGTGCACGCACGCACACACACAAACGCACATGCACACGTCACGGCCGAGGCGCCCTGCCTGTCCCCATTTAGCGGTTGACACTGGCTTGCAACACCGCAGAATTACACTGCGCGTCACTGGTGTCACCTGGGCCCAGGCCAAGCGTGCACTCTGCGAGAGAACAAGACCCAGAATCAACACTTTCTCGAACTCGCCCTTCTCAGGTCAAAGAAAAAAAAAAGGCAGACACGGAAAAAGGGGACTCAACGCTGCGTTGCCCTCTCCGGGAACCTCCCAGAGCCCTCTAAATGGAGACCAAGCAGGACTCCCCATTATACGTGTCTATTTATTCTTTTTTTTCCCCATCTGGTAAGTCACGCACTTTGCTGGGCTCTTGGCGAGATGTAGTTTCTGCCTTCAGGGCGCTCGCCGTGTCGCGGGTATAAATACAGCGCATGTAAATACAAGGGGCCACACTAAGGGTTTTTCCCTTCTGGGTCCACTGAGAGGGGAACATGCAGCCACCGCTATCCTGGGAGACAAGGAGCATCTCTGACCACGGAGAGTTTGGGCCCTAAACCAGTAGCCCTCAGATCTGATCACACGTTCAAATAACCTCAGAGGGTTTAAAAAATATATCTATGCCCATAAGGGGGGTCTCGTGGAGAACTGGAAATGGTCTGTATTTTGATCTGGGGGGTGGTTACGTGGGTGTGAATATATGTAAAATCCATTGAACTTTACACTCAATATTTATGCGCTCTCCTGTAGATAAGATAAACTCAATTTTTACAAAGGTAAAAAATTTCTACATGCAGGCCTGCTCTTGGAGATTCTGTTTTGAACAGTCCCGGCTTCAGCATGTTGTAAAAGCTCCCCAGGTGACGTTAATGTGCAGCCAGGGCTGAGGAACAGTCTGTAGGCAATTAAACACTGATGGCCTGGAGAAGGGGCCCAGAGGGCACGCGGCCTGTGTGCTGCAGGGTCGGAACAGAGCTGCTGTTACTCGGTGGTGCTGGCCCTTGAAAGACCACCCAAGTGCGTCCGCTGCGGGTGGGGGTTTTCCTTGAACACTCTGTGGCTCAAAAAAAAAAAAGAGAGCCCGGGCTTTTTGTGCTTAAGCTGAGAGAAGCAGCAGGAGGCAGGATGGAAGAGGCAGGGAAGGGGAGGCCGTAAGAGTTCTGGGTTCAAGACGAGGCTTAGGAGTTAGGCTGCAGCCCGGGAGGGGCAGGGGGCCTGGCAACGAGCAGCATCCGACTGGATTCGAGGAGCGCGGCGTGCTCCTCGTGTGTCCTTGGGGAGGTCATTTAATTGCACTCAGCCCCACTTTTCTCAAGTCTAAGCAGCTGTGCCCGGGACTGCCCTGGTTCAGCACGGAAAGTCCTGTGTCCCGGGAAACCTCTCAGTCCAGATAAACGGAGACGGTTGCTCACCCCTTGTCTGAGTTGAGGGCAACGATTCCTACTTCTTAAAGAGTTGTCGAGCGGGTAAACCGCTGCTCTGCGAAGTGCTTAGCACGTTGCTTGGCACAGCATCAGCATGCAGTGAATGACAGCTGTTATCACCAGTAGGTTTGGCAGAAGGGACACGCTTTGTTCCGTTGCCTGGGGTCAGCCCCTGCCGTACCTGGCACACAGTAGGTGCGCAATAAATATTGATAAAATGAATGCTCATCAGAGCCACAGATTTCATTACCCAGATTAGAAACCTTCTCCTTTCTTAATTACGAGGGCATGCTTTCAAACTGTTTAATGACATCTTGTTTTGTAGCCTGTTTAATAAATCTTTGCTGCCAACGGCAAATTCCCCATGTCGGCAAATCATCTAAATATTTAACTGATTTTTTTTTTTCCTTCCCAAGGTTTTGTGCAGACTCTTGGCATTGTGCGTCTGATAAGCAGAGGGATTCAGCAATAAGAAATCAGGCACTTCACGTCGATAAATCTCAGACCTCTCTTTCTCTGGTGTGGCTGACCCCACTGGAGACCTAATTCCAGTCATTACCACCTCCCCTCCCAGCCCTCCCACTTCCTCTACTGCAGGGGCTGGAAGAGCAAAATACTCATTTCTCAGCCTCATGTTCATCTAGGTATGGCCAAGCACACTTTTCTGGGAAATAAGATGTTTATGAAATTTTTTTAAGGGGGTAAGGGATGGTCCAAGAAAAGAGTTGCTTTTCTGGCTAGAAGAGCAAATGAGCAGAGGGGTGCCCCTTGCCAGCCTCCTTGCCTTGCACACAGGTGTGATGCTCCCAGGGTTGGGGGGTGGGTGAGGCTCTAAGACCATGGTGACAAGTACAATGGGAAAGAATCCCACAAACACAGGGACCCTAAAGGGGTGGGGACCAGACACTCCAGGGCAGCTGCCTGTTATTAGGTGAGACAGAACAGACCTTCTGTTTCAGACCCATGAAACCTGGGTCCTCTGTTACTTGTAGCCAAACACATTTTTATATTGCACATGTCTGATGCCCAGTGAAGAACCAGACCCTGAGATTAAGTCATGTTCGAGGAGAGATCTTCAAGGCATCTCTTTGTTGCCAACTGAAAACCAGAGCAGAGAGTATGGGGCTGGGGAGCCAAGAGAATTTTTGGTGGCCTGAAATCTGTGAAGGAGCCTTTCTCACATGTCCTGTCACGCTCTCTCATCTGGGATGGCGCAGAGTGCCCCAGTTCTGGCACCCTTGGCATCGTGCGTGCAGCTGACAAGCAGAGGCATTCAGCAGCAAGAAATCCACACTTTCCATCTATACATCGCAAGCCTCCCTTTCTCTGGAGGGGCTGATGACCACTGCATTGGAAAGAAAGGATGAACAAGAAGCGGTTCTTTAACACTGGAGCAGACAGTGGCCTTCTCCTGGGGGAGCGGAATTCACATAGCTCCACCCACTCCCTTTTCTGTGCCCAGATTGATGGAGGGCAGACAAAAATAGGATCCACTAGGTAGTATCAGCAGTTTTTAAAGAGTTCATTAACAGATCTTTGCTGTGCGAAATCAGTTGGGAGTTGTGTTTAGGTTTGGGGCAAAGAATTATATAGGTCTGCATAATTAAGAGGGAAGTTTTTTGTTTTGTTTTGCTTTTTTTCCCCCAAGGGGCAGTGAGTTGGTGAGAAAGAGAAACAACATGGTGGGCTAAGGGACTTTTCAATTATAATATAATATTATACATGCTACAAGTGTATGTTTGGTACAACAGATATGTTATAATCAGAGGGATCTCAAAAACTAAATTCAAATGATTTACTCTAATCACCTCCACCTTGTATAGAACTTCACCACAAGATATGTTGTTTGAATTATAGTATGTAGAGGTTGAAGGTGATCAATAATTAAGGAGAAAGGGCTGAGCCCACCGTGCGTCAACTCGAGGGACGTGATAAAGGAGTCACCACCAAGTAAAGAGTGGGAAGAAGGAATTCTGCAGAAGTAAAAGAAATAATAAGAGCCAACTTGTTTTTTCAACATTTACTACATGGCAAGCCCTGTTTGAAGTGCTTGAAAGTTTAACTTCTTTAATCATCACAATGATTGTGTAAAGTAGGATCTATTACTTCCTTTATTTCACAGTTGGGGACACTGAGGAACAAGAAGCTTACTTATCTTGTCCGAGGTCACACAATAGTTCATTCTAGGCAGTCTGACCTCAGCATCTCTGTTCTCAGTCACCATCCCCTATTGCCTCCCTATCATAACCAGAAGGGACGAAGGGAAAAAAGTGTCTGGAAACTCACAGAAATTCCAAGAGGGCTCTGAATTTTAAGATGGTGTGGACGTGAAGGCATATCTCTACCGACTGAAAACATTTCAGTTGACTGCAAACCCTGTGGAGTAGCTCTTTGAGATACACTCAGTCTTCACAGGAAAATACAGTTCGTCTCAGTACCATTTAAACCGCTCTCCAGTTTTACTGTTGAAGATGAAGATGTGGAACAGTTTCCAATTCTGCCTAAAATCCAACGAAGCCTTTGCAAAATTAGAAGATGAGTTTTAAAGGAAATATTTGTCTACCGAAAATGGCTTCTCTAATTAAGCAATTAAGTCTCAACGAGACAGAGCTCATCATTGCTTAAAGGTCATTTAAAATGCAAAGAGGATGCGAAACTCAGCTGGGGTGGCACATCAGTCCATCTCTGTGGGTGTTTAAAGTTTTGAAATTTTCTTACTGCACACGCTGTTTTTAAGTATTTAAGTGTTGGGTCTGTTGCCTGTGTGCGCTGAAAGAAAAAGGAATCTTTGCTATGTCTTTGGGCTAATCAAAATGCAGCTCTGCATTTGAAAATTATTATTTTATAAGGTGCATGTGGTTGGAAGGAGATATGGCCTAGAGCAGAAAGAACTGGAAGAGCCTAGGTACTTATTTTTACTACCGCGGTGGCCGCGTGCGTGAAAATTAGTTATGACTTCACCACCAGCCACCTCTGCGTGGAGGGTGTGGCTTCTGGTAATTACATTGCTGCTATTTTGAGTAATGAGATGGGGTTCTTGCACAGCAAGAGGTAGATTTTACTGCGTTCATTTAAATTTTATGGAAATGAGTATTTATTAGTTGTCATCCACTGAAGCCCATCGCGAGGGCTTGCCTTTCTTCATCCACGGCTCAGTGAGACTAAAGGATGGTGTCTATAAAGTATTCATTTCCTAACTCCTTTCTTGAGGATATGGAACTGTCTCCACTTAATTGTCAGAGGGACTGACTTTTTCCCAAAGCCAAATCCCAGGGAAGTGTGAGGAGGGATCGAGGAACACCGTTAATGTCCACTTTCCCACCTAGCACCCGTGCACTGCTGGAAAATCTAGTTACTTAGAAGTCTGGGCCAACACAATTTGTGTGCAAGGATCGTGTTTGCCACAGGTTGATAGAAAGGGTTCCATCTTATTTTTTGTATTCGCTGAGGAATTATAATGAGTCATTAAAAAGGTTCTATGCAACCAGAATTATGACTCAGACAGGTCTCAGAACTCTTTCTGGATCGTCATAAAGAATTTCGCAAGGCTCTTCTCCCCTCCCAGCAGTCCCCACGCAATTGTCCCCGAGCCTTTTCCAAAAATTAAGTGCACGGACTTCTCCATGTGTTCTCCGCTGTCCTTCTGACCCGCGATAATGTTTACAAATTGAAGAAACGGCTGAAACCTGGCATTGTCATTCCTCACTCACATCACGCAGGATGGCAGGTCAACAGGAAAATCTGGACTGGCTCGGAGAATGAGCCAACACACATAAATTACAAATAAAAAAAAAAATAACAGCCACCAATCTGCTCTCCAATACCGTTTGCCGGCACTGAGTCTCTATGGTAACCGGACTCCCCTGGCCCCTCGGGTAGGCAACTGGTGGATCTCTTCCCCCTTTTCCTTTTCAAAGAAAGTTCTCAGAACTGATTTAAATATTATGATATTCTCATCTCCGAGTGCTAAACGGGAGATGTATTCACCTTGGCTGGGGTGCCTTTTAAAACAGATACTTTTCCTCCCTCAAATGGCACTGCCACAAAGGTGAATTGTCTCCTAAGAGAAGCTTCCTTTTTAGAAAACCTGAAAGTTGGGGGCTGAAGGCAGCACTGTGCTTTTAGAGACGATGGGACTAAAGTTGCCGAGTAACTAAGGAAGGGACGCCCATGGGGGAGAAACTGCTCTTTGCAAACGCTTATCTGTTGCTCCTCTAGGGAGTGTGGTTTTTACCTTTTGCCATCTTGTTTCTGTGGAATTTGGCTGACGTGTTCTGCATGTATAAATATTTAAGGTTTCGTCTGACTTTGCGGATGGGAAGAGTCTACCATTTATTGAGCATCGACTGCAACCTGAGAATATTGTCACCAAGTTCTTAATTCTCCTGGCAAACCAGTAGGGTAGGTATTTTTTAATGTTCATTTTACAGTTGAGGAAAATAAGACTTAGAGAGGGTGAGCGGTCTGCCCAAGGCCCCCAGGTCATTGGGAAAGATGGAATTTGAACCTCAGTCTTGTTGAATCTCAAGTTTGAATTCCTTCTGCTAAATCACATGGGTTCTAATATTTAGTTCTTTTTTCACCTTTTAGAAACCCCTGTGTGCAGTTCCTCCTACCCTTAGAGCTATTTAATCCACAAAACCAAATACACACAACACCTTCTCCTGGACAAAGGGGCTCAAATGACAAATCTGGACCCCTTCGTGCCTCCCCGCTTTCTCTCCAAATCCCCAAAGAGGACTACCTGAAGCTCTAGGGCTCAACACTTGGCCTCTCAAAAGCGAATTTGAAGTTAGATTGTTTGACCAGCTAATGACTTTGACTGATGTGTGGAGCTGACCTGAGGCTGATGATACTCACTCATCCACCAAAGCCAGACCAACACAGGCAGATGCCAGTCATTTTAGAAGAAAGAGAAGGCAGGGTTCAGGGGAGGGGGGAATAACTTGTTGTATCTTATGTATTAGAGATCAAAAATATTAAAGTTTCAGATTAAAAAAAAAAGATGATGAAGAAAAGAAAGAAAACACGAACACTTCAAATCTTTTGTCAAGAAAATCTCTTCCAGGTGAACTTCAAAAGCTCCCTTTCTGGAGAAGTTTGAGCAACTGCCATCGGGATGGGAAAATGAAAAGGAACTCGAACAGAACAAGACGTCCTGTGTGATTTAATGATACTTCTGACCTTAAAAGGCATAGATTGGGTGGTACGAGCTGCAGTGATTTTGCAGATCCTGAATTGGTAGTGACTTGAAGGCCTCTTGAATACATCCTGAGGTTTGACATTTGCTGTGCTTCCCACCCCCGACCCCTTCTCCTAAAGACCATTGCAAAGCAATGCTCAGAATCTACCAAAATGTGGAAGTCTGTGGGAAGTTACTAAAACAGGTAGTGAGGGTTCGCTGGGGGCTGCACTTAACGAAAATCTGAAAATTGCTGGCTCTCTTGTTGAGAGAAATAAACACTTTATTCGAAAGTGTCTTTGGCATGTCTTTGTGTAATGGCTTGGTTATAGCAATCCTTCCCTGGCAGGGAATTAGCTGAACAGCACGGGGGAAGAAAGGGAGATAAAAACCAGGAGAGGAAACGTGCTTTAGTCTTTTTTTTTTTTAATAGTTTATTTTACCTTTTAAGATTAAGTTTTTAGACCAAAAATATGCCCTCATGTCACCCTCTGACAATCTCTGTGTCATGTTTAGAAGTCGGTGTCCCCTGGAATCTGGGTATTACGGTGCAAAATGAATCGTCCACATAAGAACTCCCAAGTTGTAGTCACCTAATTAGATTCTTAGATGTTTACCAGCAAATAAGGACATGCAGCCAAAAGTCAAACTTCAATACTGAGAACTCACTTGTTGAGCTGTGCCAAAAGCCAAAGACTGCTTCTCTGTTGGGCTCCGCACATATAGTGACACCATATTGACTAATTATTTAGCAATTGGGAGAATCAAGAAAGCAAAATTGGGTTGGGGTGGGGTGGAGAATGATCTATTAGTCTTAGAATTAAAGACAAACAAGAAAGACAAAGCGATGAATTCGGGAGTTTGAGATTTACGAATGTTAGCCACTACATATAAAAATAGATTTTAAAAAGTTTCTCCTGTACAGCACAGGGAACTATGTTCAATATCTTGTAATAACCTTTAATGAAAAAAAGAATGAAAACGAATATATGTATATATGTGCATGACTGGGACATTGTGCTGTGCACCAGAAATTGATACATTGTAACTGACTGTACTTAAAAAAAAAAAGAAAGAATTAAAAAAAAAAAAAAGAAAGACAGCGTGAACAACAAAATGACCCAAAAGATAGAGCAGTTATGTGTGGGATGGAAAAAATAAAAATAGAACCTATTTTTAAATGAGCAAAATAAAGGGAAAACACATTAACCTATTTTATAGTACAATATATCTGTACGGGGATCAGGTCCACAGTATTTATGTGGAATATATTTTTATGGGGGGACTTATTTTTTTTAATTAGGTGGGACGCATCATGTTATGTGGTGAATTGACTAGTCGCCTCAGTTTTTCCTTGACCCTGTTAGTGGGACTGCTCCAAATTGTGTTCAAACATTACAGTTCTGTCATAAGACAGGGGGCGGCTTATCTCTTTTACAGAACGGACGGGGTCGTCTCTTAAGTTGGGGGCCTGCCCGGGAATAAGGAGGTTCCCAGGTTCCAAGCCTCCCTCCATCCTGTCCACCCCGAGACCGGGACTGTGTCACCGCCGACTGGCGGGGTTGCGTGAGTCACAGGTGTTGGGAGAGGCCACCTGGAAGCCACAGAATGACCCCCACAGACCCTCTTGAGACAGCCAGGCTCCCGTGAGCGATTCTCAAGAAGGAAACAGAAGTCGTGGACGGCTACCCGGTGTGTTGCAAGCACTCTGTGATCAGTCCTTTTCAAGGACTGAAATAAGACTCTTTATATGGCTTTGAGAAAAAAAGAGATTCTACATTTCCTTGTACCACTGCTCCCCTCCCTCAGTGGCATTGCGACGTACCCGCTCCAAGGGTAGCCCAGGGGCTGCCAGCCCTGGGCTCACGCTCCAGCGCCTTCTCAGCACCTCCCCTTTGGTAACCGCCCAGCTCCCCGACCTCATCTTCCTTGCCCCAACGCTCGTCCCATTTTCTGTTGCTCAGATAAGCCATACCCTTTCTTGCATCAGAGACTTATTTTTGCCTTTGCCTGCAACGTTCTTCCCCAGATTTCTGAAACCGGTTCCTTCTCATTATTTATGTCTCAGCCAAAAGGCCGCGTCTTCAGAGCGGGCCCTCTGAACGACGCTGTCTGGGGAGCCCGCCCGTGTGACCCGCACGGCAACCCGTGCCACTCAAACCGTTCTCTGCCTTAGGGCCGCGCCTGACACCCTTTGGAGCACCGCTCTAGAAACGATCTTGTGGTTTTGCTCACTCGCCCTTTTCCTCTAGAATGTAAGAGCCAGGAGAGCTCATCTGTGGACGGCCCCGTGCATAGCAGAGTACCCGGCATCTGGCAGGTCTTCAGTAAATATTTGTCTAAATGAATGTATAAATGTTCTTCTACTTGGGAGAAAAAGGGTGAGGTTACAGATTCTGCATGAACGAGACCTCTGCGGAAGACGGTCCCCACCACAGCACTGTGGCGGAAAGGGGTCGGAGAAACAGAGCCCAAGCCCATCCACCTAAGGGGCCCTTTCGTGGCTACACTGTTTTTCCTGCTTGCCTGCCTGGAGAGGAGAGCGCAAGAATTAGCTTCAACCTTTAGTATAATGTCATAGCCAACCCTTTGATATATGTAAGAGGCCATTAAAGTCTACCGCAGACGATCCAGGGTGTGAGAGCTGTTCACAGGTCACATGATAATTACAGGCAACATTTATTTAGTGTTTTCAGTCTGTCAAGCATGGGCCTAATTACAACATTTAATCCTCACAACAGCCTCAGGAAGTAGATACTATTACTGTCTCCATTTGACAGGCGAGTAAACTGGGGCTTGGTCTAGTTTAAATCTTGCTCAAGGTCACACAGTTAAGAAGTGATGGAGCCTAGATTCAAACCAGATTATTGAAACTGCTACCTCTTGGCAATGACTAGCCCAAGTGATGCTGTGGTTGACAGACTAGAAATTGTATCAGGACTCTATGACCTCTCTCATTGGATTAATTTCCCTTAATGTTTCTGAATTTGAGGCTTTATCATTACAGTGAATTTATTTCCTGACATCATTTCCCCTGCTAGTTCTTAGTATACTGAAATCTATGGTAGCGGGAGGAAATTATAAAAACATGGTAACTCTAGAGATAAGGTGATATAAACTGCCAGTGTGGCCAAATCATTAAGGGTCTTAGGACAGGGTATTACAGGGGAGCAGGGAGGACGTAAATTTCATGTGCTTTTTCTCTGTCTCAGAGTTGTCTGGGGTAAATGGATTGGGAATCAAAGACCCTGGGTTTGCTTTGAGCAAATCATTTTCCTCTTTGTGCTTCATTCTTCTCATCTGTATAACAAGCAGACTCTGAAGTCCATTTTGGGGTTGAGGGGGGAGTCCCTGGACTTGCAGAAATTCCCAAACTTGGTTTCATCTCAGTTCCTTTGCTTGGGGCAAGTATCCAAAGCTTGCATGAGAAACCCGAGTGACTACGCAAAGCCTTCAATTGCCTTGAACAGGGAAAAGATAAGAGCTGTATTTCTGGGTTCATATCATTCTAACCTTAGCCTTGGACCAAGAATATAAAGGAGCTTCTAGGAAGACGACTTTGACCTCAGACCAAGGAAGAACAGAACAAACTCAAGTTATGCTAAGGGGCAAAGATATTTCAGAGACTTTGTTTTCAGAAGAAGATAGAGAATGTGGGAGGGAAAGGGCTGGAGTTGAGACATCCCCGAAGTGCTTGCCCAGCTGGCCCAGCTGTTTTAAACAGCACTTCACTCATCTTGGTGAACTGATCCATGTGGGAGATAACAGTACAGTGCTTAATTAGAAGGGGCTCAATTCTTAAACACTGGAAACTGCAGGCATATTGCATTTGGGTGCTCATGCTATAAAGACAGGTTATAGTCTTTTAATAATAAAACTTTACAGCAACCAGATTACATAATCACACTGTTTTGCTCATGTGTGATGTCTGATCTTTTCCTCGATCCAGGAGGTGGGCTGTCTAGAGAAAATTCCAAATCCTCAACAAGACATCAATCTCTGGACTTTGGAGAAGACATGACCCCAGGCCTAGATCCAAAAAACTCACAAAGGAAAACTGGAGACGGGACGTCTGGATACTGAGAACTAAGCTTGAAAGGAGAAACAGTCTTCAAGAACAACATCCATCAAACTACTCTGCGGTTTTTGCAGTCATCTCAGAACTGAGTGTTAACGAATCCTGCAGCCCCATCCTAGCCAAAGTGTGGGGTGCACACCACTGGGTGGAGGGCAGAAGCTTTTAAGAGGTTCATCAACTCAGCAATAAAAAATAGAACTAAAGAGTGAAAGATGGCCCTATTTTAGATTTTCTTCTAACCTCCAAATGAAAGTCTTA
Organism: Vicugna pacos; assembly: GCF_048564905.1. Lineage (NCBI taxonomy): Eukaryota > Metazoa > Chordata > Mammalia > Artiodactyla > Camelidae > Vicugna > Vicugna pacos. Next base: position 39,312,504 of record NC_133005.1, on the reverse strand, counting down.
GTTTGAGTCTCAAGTCCAAATCCTTAACCTCTTACGAATAACACTTCCTGACCTCAATCACAACAGGGAGAGAGAAGAGCTCAGATCCAAGACGTAGGCAGGTGTCAGGGTCCGGCCAGATGTAAAAACATTGTCTAGCTGGCACTTCATCTCTCTCTCTCTCTCTCCTCTGTCTGTCTGTCTGTCTGTCTATCAACCTATCATCATCTACCTTCTTTTTTTTTTTACCATTAGTTCCTTTTCTTGGGTAAGTGACACTGGTTTTCCATTAAGGCTAGTGATTAATTAAATTTCCTCCTTAGTAAAAGTGTTTATGATAAGTAAGTAAATACTATCACAAGGGGGTATGCAGATATGGCCAAAAGTATGAACTTCCCTTAAGCGAAATTAGAGAAACACGGCTTTCTGATAATAATAGCTAACACTTTTTAAATGTTTAGTGTTAGCCAGGACATAGTGTAAATTAAATTCTTTATATATTTATTAACTCACTGAACTTCTTTACTACACCTTGAGGCAGAGGGTATTGTTATCCAAGTTTTTATAGGAAAACCTGAACACGGAGCGTTTACGTTGTTTACCCAGAATTCACATCTAGAAAGGCTCAGGGTCGAGACTAGGCTGGGAGGGTTTGGACTGTAGGACACGTGCCCATGACCACTGTGCTATCTTGCAATCCGGGGGCCTGGCTCTGCTTGTGAACGGAAATGACCTGTGACCACGGGCGTGAATGGTCACACCAATGACCAATGACTATGAATTTGAGGTGGAGAAGCATTAGGCAAGCCTTTCTATGTATCAATAGTGAGTAAGAACAAAACCCAGACCCGATGACTGAGCAGAAATACGCTAAGTGGAAAACACCAGGATGATGTCCTTCAACATTGCTCTAAGATCACAGGGAGGGCTGAGCAAAGAGCTGAGTGAGCCTGAGAGAATGTCCCAGTGGAGCCACCAGCAACAGCGAGGACTGGAGTCTTTATCAGCCAAAGCAGCATTGTTGAAGGAAGGTTTTATGCTGCCTTCACCTTTAAGACATGATGGAAATCCCGCTTTTCAAAAGGAAAGTTGAGAAATAAGAACTAAAAACAGGGATAATTGAAGATTCCTCACAAAAAGGATTAGAGGATTGAAGGGTAAAAGATCAAAAAGACTTAAACTCAGAACCTCTTAAAGGACTGAATTTTTCACTGAGCTGGTGAGTTTCCAGGACCCCCTCCCCCCCAATTAAAAAGCTTCTGAATGGGAATTAGTATCAGGAACTGAGGGGAGCCTGAAAATGCAGGAAAAAATGGTGACAGAAGAACTAAAAATTAGGATTTAGTTCTAAAATTTTTGCTCAGCAGTTCATTCTCTGGGTTTTGACTTGACTTTAACAAAATATTCTATTTCTTTTTTTTTTTAGTTTGTAACTTTCCTCTGCAGCTGATGTAGATTATGTCACATGATCTTTACAATAATCCTGTGAAAGAGGGTCGGGAAGCATTTTATTACTGTATTTAAGATAACGGAGCTGAGGCACCAGACGGTAGGATACCACCTAATAGGATCAGCAAATGGCATTTAGTGAGCACCCACCTCGGGGGCAGACACAGTGCTAACTGCTTTTCCACGTTCTGTCGTCGTCATAAATCCTTCTAAGAACCTTTGAGGTAGGTACCCACCTTTTGCTCAGTCTCTGGGGCCAGAGAGATTAAGCGACTTGCTGCAAGTAAGTGTGCAGGACCCAGCTCGTCTCAGCCCGCAGGAGCTCACGAGAGCCCCTGTGCGCATCTCTTCCCACGGCGGCAGAGCTGACACCACAGAAATCGGCAAATGCTGCAAATCAGGGCTCGGTTCTCCTCGGGGAGCCAGTTATTAACCACTCGGCAGCCTATCACTGGCACAGAGCTGGGAAGGGGCAGAGCAGGATCCAGGACCAGGCAGCCCGGTTCCAGACGCTTCCCCATCACACTTCTCAGTGGTACCCCTTCACACGGAACGACAGCCAAGACTGCTCAGCCTCCTGTTCCCTGCACGGTGCAGGAGACCCAAGTCTGCCTTGGAATCCTCATGTACTAATGTATATGGAAAACTTACAGAAATGCCACAAAGATGAAAAATACTCATAATCAGCATTAAAAGAGCATGAGCTTTGGCTAAATGGGTGTGGGTTTCAAGTCTTGTTCTTGTTTTTAATGGTGATTCTTACATCATTGAAACTATCCACCTACCTAATTAAAATATTGACTGTAAATGTGCCAATGATGAGAATGCAAGGTGAGCTAAAGGTGTCCCTGATTCCATGTCTGCGAGGGGACAAATAAGAAGGATGCAGTGACAGATGCATGTGGCTTTGAGTCCAGCTCTGCCACTTAACTAGCTGTGTGACCTTGGCCAAGTTCCTTCAACTCTCTCAGACTCAGTCTGAATCTGAGAATGAAGACGGTAGGGTTGTTGGGGAGATTAAACGAGCAAATGTGGTAGAACCTGACATAACATAAAGTTTTGTCAATAACCTCAATAAGTTGTCAGAGACTGTTCTGGATAATGTGGATACTGTTAGTACCCATCCAGGGTGGGAAAGCAAGTTATGGTCAGAAAGTGGCTTTTGCTGGCCAGGGGATGGAATTCAGATGGACTTCGGGAAGAGCTTGTGAGAGGCTAGGGAAGCTGTTACGATTGCTCAGAAATGCTCCAAATGAACTGGCTCTCATTGCCAGTGTGGATGTTTAAGGCACAGACCAGCCCAGACTCGACCCTCCCGTATCACCTGTAGGTGTAGACTTAGCAGCCCAGTGCTCCCGTTTCCTCGTCCACAACGTGTGGACCAGAATCACGCTTGCCTCACAGTCTAAAGCTCCCAGAGCCTCAGTATTGATATTTATTACTATTAATATTATCACACAGGAGACGTCTTCCCATTCTAGGCCAGACATTCAGTGTGCAGCGGCCAAGATGTCCCTTCCTGTGGATAATTTTGGATGCACCCTGACAAAATTCTGAACCTTTTCTCTTTCTTAAAAAAAATGCCTAATTGATCATATTTCTGCCGCACATAGTTTTCTCTTAAAAATCAATAACATAGTCTGTGCCACAGGGTCAACGCAGCCATAACTTGATTGGAAGGAAGGGCATCCCTCAGGCAGAAATCAGAAACATGGCCTCCAGCCTTTCTTGCAGCTGATACACAGGCACTGGGCTCCAGGTCCACCCATCAGACCCAGCGAACGATGTAAGACTCTGATTCAGAAGGCCCACCAGGAGGAAGCAGGTGCGGGGCAGCCTCTATGCCGACAAGGTCAAAAGCACCTGCACTTCAGAGGCTGTTTCAGAGCTCCTGCAGGGAAAGTAAATGTTCTGCACGGGAGGTGCGGCGGCGGGGGGGGGGGGGTCTGTGCGCATTGCCGGTGCAGGGATGGTTCCACACCACGGTCCTGGCTTTGAACTGGGCACCACCTGGGTGTGTGGCCTTCAGATCTGATTCCCTATACCTCTGGGTGACTCTATGAACCATATAATAATATTTAATCAATTTCTTTTCTGTTAGCTGATGTAGGGTCTGTGAGGTACAGCTGAGAATCTTGATCGAACCTTCAGTTTTCTGACTGGTGTGTTTAGGGGAGCTGCCTTCCCCCACCACGGATTGGTGACCTTTCCTTCAAGTTCTCGGAGGCACGTCATCATGGAGCTTTAATCCACTCCCCCCATCCTAACTCCACCAAGCATCTACCACACAGGTAGCACTTGTCAGCCTCTGACATATCATATTTTTATTTGTTTATGACCTTCCTCCACTAGAAGGTCAGTTCCCTGGAAGTAGGGATGCTGTTTGGTTCCACATAATCCCAGAACCTGCTACAGTGTCTGACTGCAGAGGCACCTAATAAGCACGTCCAATAAATGAATGCGCGGTCCTGTTGATCACTGTTGATGGGCTACCAAGACTGTTCATTCTCCAAGACAGTGGGAAAAAAACCATCAATGTGAGAAAAACAGGTTCCTAGTAACAGAAGTCTTAGCACCAATCTAAAACTTATTGACCAGTAACTTGCTTTTGACAGTGGGGAAAACCTACAAATCTGCCTGAAGCCAGCTCTTACATCATGTTTAAGTCCCAGCCTCCAACAGTTTCCAATGGCCAGTCTCCTGGTAATGGCTGAGGGGAATTTTATGATGATCAGAAATAAGCTTGAAGATAAAAGACTGCACACTGCTCTAACAAATGAAGGGGGAAGATTTGAAAGAAGTTTTTGTAGAATATAAAGATTTTCCATTTTGATATACTCTTGAAGGGGAAAAAAAAGCTGAAAGTCATTAAAAGTTTTAAAGGTTTAAGTTGAGTAATTCAGGTAAAATAAGAAAAATATTGCCTTTTGAAAAATGGCTTCTGTTTTCATCTACCATGAATTTTATTTGTTGTCAGAGTGACATTAGCACACAGCAGTAATTTTGTAAGGGAAAAAGTTCAAAATACCACCATGCTGGCATAGTATCTGTAGTATTTCCCAAGCTTCTTGCCAATCTGAGTCTCAAAGCAAGTTCACTAACCTTTTAGACAATCAAATAACATTTTCTCTTCTGGGGATATTCGACAGATAAGGAACAGCTGCTCGCTCTGTGAGAGGCACTGGGCTCAGTTTCATTCTTCTGAATCGTGACAGCTCTGAGGGTGCACGTGCTACGCGTATGGCTCTTGCATGGCTGTCACCCCTCAATCTCCAACATCTGACCTGTAATTCTTGGAAAGCCAGTCAACGCACGTGTAACGTCCACCCATGGTGGGCCAGACCCCGAGTCATGTTCTGATAAACACAGGGTCTGCACTGGGGGAGTTCAGGGTCCGGGGGCGGGGGGAAGCCCAGGAAGAGGACAGACAATTTGAGAACAGACAGTTAAAATGGACAACTGGAAAAGTGCCAGGTGATTTCTCAATCTATGTAAGCCCTTACTATTGTCATATCTTTTCTAGTCTCTTTGACGAAGTTCAGTATACGGAGTGGGCTGAATAAATGCTTATTAATGGCGTAAAGAAGTAATTTGGGTTTTCTGCCGACAAGGCTGAGTGCCGCTCCCGTGAGGGTCTGTGCCACCCACTCCCAGGTACTGAAATGGTGCGTCTGCTTCTTCTTGTCCCCTGCGTCGTGGTTCTCTCTCTCAAGGGAGGGACCTGTATGGTCCTATTAGCATCCTCAGTGTCCAGCCTAGCGTCTCAGGATGTTACAGAAACAAATGAACTCATGGAAAACAAGATGTCCTCAGGGATCAAGAGATGGCTATTTCCATCCTAAGACAAGACCATAAAAAAGGGGGACCTCTATTCAAAAAACCAGTGGATTTTCTTCCTGTCCTGAGTGGGGAAAATGCCCTGAAAAATAATCTGCAACAGACGCTGGTAGCAATCTTGAGATCTCTTTGCCTTATCTTGAACTCTGTCTTTCTTTTTTTTTTTTAAGCCTTTCACACTTTCTTCTCTGCACTTCCAATCCTGACGCCTCTGACTGTAAAGTTTCGTGCTTGCCTCACAAAGCCGCGTGACAGCATTTTCTTTTAATTAGCGCATCCATAACAGCAACAATAATTCTAATCATTAATAAACCACTCACCCCACTTAGGAACAAACCAAATGGCAAGAAGTCACTGTTAATTTTAAAACACATGTAAACAAGAACCCGGGAAGGCCAAACACAACAACCTTTTGGCATTATTAATGGCAGAGAACGCTTTCCGCTAGGCTTGAGAAGTAAGTGCTTCGATAATCGCATCCTGCATTCCTTCACTCACATTTTTTATACTGCAACTGGATGAATTATTCTGGCTTTTTTTAAAAAAATGTTTTCCCCGACACCGACGGCTTCATGAGGGCAGGGATGCTGTCCCCCTGGCTCCCTGAGTCTGCAGTGTCTCTGCACATAGCAGGCATCCAGTACCTCCGTGTTGAATGAGTGAATGAGTCAAATCCCAGAGATGTGCCAGCAGATCTCCTGTGAAAGAACATCGCTTCTCGAAAAAATCTGGGCACCAATGCCACTTCTCAAATGGTAAACCGGTCCAGTGTTCAGGCCGTGAAGGTTGAAGTGTTTACTCAAGAATTTCTAAATTTTATTTTCATTTCGATAAAATCGAACCCAGCTGTATCCTGGGTCCTCAGGATAATGGACTTCTCACCGAATCCTGCCACACGAAGTCAACGCCTACGTTTGCCTTTATCCCTGCGGTCGAGCGGCTGCCCAGTAGTCAGCAAAAGGACACGATTTGGCTTCTTCATAGAGCGTTTCTCACTTTGTGGAGGCTTGCACATTTTCTCAGTTCCCGAGTTTGGAGAAATGACTGTAGCGACATCTCCCCCCACTCAGCACGGTGACACCCACAAGTCTGGGCAACGCCCGGGGCCACCATCTGTCTCCCTCGCCCGTGACTCCGATGAGCGGCGTCAGGATATAGAGCCAGGCCCGCGTGTCAGCGCCGGCCCTCGTGACGAACCCGGGATGTCTCCGATCATTTCCTCTGCTGCCTTTCATATCACTGAACTGAAACGATCAGGCCTGTCAAGAGCGAGGGCCCCAGATGAAAGGCCAGTGCATTAAGACAGAGCATAATTGCCAGCCTCTGAGTTTCTGACATTAATCGTTTTACTGAAAGAAGACAGTGAAGCTTCTCTTTCTCTCTCTCTGTCTTTCTCTCTCTCTGTCTCTCTTTTATTGCCAACACACAGGAATTAATGGGGGGGGGTGTTAGCGGGGAAGAAACCCACCACCAACAAGGTTCGCTAATTAAAAGTAATATGTTTTCCCGTTTTTTTGGCAATCTGATAACACAAAACACTGACTTGGGGGCCACAGGGGGAAACAAACTGAGACAGATAAAAAATGTTTTGTGTTCATCCAAGCACAACTATGTTAATGCGTATTATCCCATTAATGCGCATCAACATCGGGAACCGGCTCACCAATGCAAGCAAGAAGCATACACTTATCATCATTTGATAACATGTTTAATGACAGATTGACGGGAGATTTGCAAATGTGAACTGGCATCAGTGTTGCTAACTTCAGCTTCTGCCGCCGCCTCTGCTATGCCAGCATATTTATGTGCATAATTTGATTTCTCAGCCACACTGTTAGTACATTTTTAATATTAACTATGCACGAACAGACAGCCGAACTTAAGTTGCACTGATGGTTGGAGTTCATTAGATTGAAAAAGATGGGCATGCATGACTAAGATGGAGGCGGCAGTCCAGCATCCAAGGAGCAACACTTAACAGACACACTCCATTCTCAACGAGCCCCAGCTACACATTTCATGCTGTCGGAGGTGGCAAAGCTCTGCTGAATGAAGGAAGAAGTGGAAGAAGAAGATGAAGAAGGAAGCCCCTGTCCTGGGGATTCGGACAGGAACTTGACCCAGAGCCCAGAGGATTGCCAGCCATGTTTGCTTTCCTTTCACCACCTCCTTTCACCCCTAACTCATCACCAGTCTGCACCCAAGAGCCTTGTGCTTCGTATGGAGTTGGAAGGATTAACTCCTATCCATTCTTCATAAGCCCAGGTCACGGGGCAGCTGCTCAGGAAAACCTTCTTCAAATGGGAACAGGGCTAATCACGTCTAGTTTGGGGGAGGCGTGCCAATCAGTAAATGAATTTTGCACCTCCGTGTGCGACTTCACCTTGCTACAGCTCCATTTCTTCATCTGTAAAAGGCGCATAAGAACATCACCTACTCCACTGAGTGGTTAAGCTTAAAAAAGCTAAAACAGAGAAGCCCTAAGGCCAGTGTTTGACGCATGGTAAGTTCTCAATATATGTTCTTTCTTCTTATTTTATTTCTGCCTTTTAATTTAGCAATTAAAAAAATTATAAGTCTGCTTCCTTCCCAGGCCCTAGAGACAAGCAGGTGTAGGGTTTAAAGCTAAGCTCCATTAAGCAAGGGCTGTGTGCTGAGGGTCAAGGCGTTTAATTTCCGTGAACTTTGGGCACTTCAAAATGGGGTTGATGCCGGGGACATACCTGGTGTGATGACAGGAAGGATAAAATGACGCAGCATCCGTAAAGGGTTTAAAGAGTGCCTCGGACATAGTAAGCGCTCACCCGGTGTTAGTCCTTGTTTTCCTTGGGGATCAGGACAAGCGAATGTGTTCTGGCAGTGACGGTGGAGTCTGGCAAATGTGCGTTCCAATCTGCTTCCTAACTGCATGATAACAGGCCACCTCCTCAACCCTTATGGGGCTCAGTTTCTTCCTCTATAAAGTGGGGGTCTATCACGGAACCTACTCCAAGGATGAGGGCAGGATGTAAGAGGGGACCGTGGTAGGGCACCCACTCACCGTTAAATGCTACTGTTATTAATGTTTGTGTCTTCAGGGCTCCGATGGTGCCTGGCACGTGGTAAGTGCTCAGTATTTGTTGACTGTACGAGAGAGGGAGATCACTAGGTAAGGCCCAGGTTCAGTTCTGGGGAAGATTTGTCCAGGCAACAGGGCAAGGAGTCTACTGGGTCTGTTGCTGATCTAATCAGTAACCCAAACCGTGCGCATCCATGGTGACCAGGCTTTTGAAAGCAATCAGAGACACAGGTGAACAACCTTCCGTACAATAGATGAGAAAGAGAAAACGGGCATTGATTGAGCCCCTCCCGGGTGCACTGTGCTAAGAGCCTCCTTATCTTTTTCTCATTTAACCCTCACCAAAGGCTTTTAGTGGAGATACTATCCCGGCTTTATCCACGAGAAAACTGAGGTTGATGACAAGCCCCTCAGATGGAGAGTGCTCCATACGTACTTATGGACTGGACCTCAGAAAACCTGCTGAGGGTGACACAGCTAATAGGTGACAGAGCTGGGGTCTCAGTTCAGGTCTGATGCCCAAGACCGCGCACTTCCTGGCTGCACCCTTCAGGCTGGACACTGGAAGGAACAAACGCAGAATGGCCAGTCCCACATGCGCACCCTGCTCTTTGCAGAGGAGGCGGCGGGCTGTGCTGAGGCAGGTGACTCGCATCCCTCTGCTGCTGGAACCGCGTGCTTTGCAGGGTCCTCATCCCCGCTCTCAGGTCAGGTAAGAACCCGGCGGCAGTCAACCCATCTGAGGAGGGCGCTGCACAGATGCCCGTGGATCCCTGATACCATATCCTTGCCCTACTCCTGGCTTACGTGTATCTTCCTTCTAACAGATGCACATGTGACTCTTCCGTGGGTGGCGCTCAGCTACTGGAGCCACTTTGCCTGCACGTGCAGGGCACCCGCAGTGCCTGCGAGCTTATGCCCCTGGGGACGGCCCTTCTCCAATGACTGATGGGGGTGGGAAGACGAGAACCCAGTCCTTGCCTCCGGACGAGTCAAACTCAGAGGCAGAATAAGGATGCCAGAGCTCCCCAACCGGATCCGGCTGAGGCTGGGGCTTTGCCTGAACTCACACCTATGCCTGGATTTCTCACCTTCCCTGTCCTGCGTCTCCACTCCCTTACTGGTTTCTCCCCAGAGCGTGTTCCAAAGAGACTGCCCAGAAATCCTGATGGTGTCTGCTCCTGCCTAGGACCCCCACTTATGATTATCATCCTATTAGACCGGGGGCTGGCAAACTGCAGCCCCTGGGCCAAATCCGGCCCTCAACCTGTTTTTATAAATAAAGTTTTATTAGAACTCAGCCACACCTACTCATTTTTATATCCTCTAGGGCTGGCTGCTTCAGCTTTGGAGTGGCAGGGTCGAGTGTGTTAAGACCCTGCATGGCTCACACAGCCTCCGATTTTTACTATCTGGTCTTGTGCCAAAACAAGTTCGCCAGCCCCTGAGCTAGATAATGCTTTGAACACGCCGGGCTTCTGCTCACCCCAGGAACTCTGCGTGTGCTGTGCCTTCTGCTGGCCGTTCTTGCTCCTGGACTCAGTGGAGGACTGGTTGCTTCTCATTTTTTAGATCTCAGCAAACATATCACTTCCTCAGAAAGGCCTTCCTGCTCACTCATCTGAAGTAGCCTTTCTCTTCCCTGGGTCACTGCTCTGTCTTCTTCACACTTACAGCCCTGAAATTCTTGCCTCTATTTATTGCTTTTTGCTCCCTCCTTGTGACCAACTGGCGCATGAGCTCCAGGAGGGGCAGAGACCTTCCCCGTCTTGCTCGTTTCTGAGTCCCAGCGCCTGTACACAGTACACCCTCAAAAGTATCTGTTGACTGAACGATGCAGAAGAATGGAAGAAACCCCAGTGGCCCGCATCCACTCCAGCTGGATTTAGACACCGGGGCGCTGCTTAGATGGCGCTGGGTACTTCCACCCTCATTTTGAATCCTTACTCCCAAAGGGATGGGAACATATTTCCTACTTGAGCCGCATTCATGCCTAGACATTTATTACCCCTGGTACTAATTCGCTTGTTTTGCCGCATTATATATAATAAGAGGTCACTTTATGTTATAAGCTGTAATTTCTGAATTTTATGATAGAAATTGACCTGCTTCAGGAATCTGGCTGTAAAAGGCCTTGCTGTCAAGGGATCAAGAAAAAGTTATGCTGTGTTAATGGTTTAATTAATGCATTAATTTCACCAAGTTTTTGTTGAAGGCTTAGTATGTGCAGAGTCCATGTCTGAGGTCTTTAAGGAGCTTCCTGCTAAGGAAGCAAATGCACATCCCCCCACACTTACATCCGCAATCCATTTTGTGCAGGTGGCAGCCAGAGTTATCTTTAGAAATGCCAGCTGGGTCATGCTATTCCCCTACATAAACTCCCCACCAAGGAATTTAGAATAATCTAAACTCATCACCATGGCCTGTACAATCGGATCTGTGCTAAACAGTCACTTATTTTGCCCCAAGATCACAGAATTCCAGCAACACTGGCCTTCTTTGTTTCTCTCATCACTTCCAACTCCTCCTTGCCCAAGGGCCTTTGCACTTGCTGTCCCTGTTTACAGTCCTCTTCTCATTCATTTCAGGACTAGCTCCCTCAATCTTTCATGTCTAAGTTGTTATCACTCAAAAGAGGCCTTCTGGCAGTGCCCAAAGTAAATTAAAACCACTGCTACCCAGGCCCTCAGTGCTCTATTTTTATTTTCCTCATGGGATCTGAAATGATCTTGTTTATCAATTTGATTTCTTATTTCTTATCTTTCTCTTCCTATAAGATCTGTGGGGGTAAGAAAAATGCCATCTATTCATTGCTGCATCTTTGGAGTCCGGCACAGTACGAGACACAAAGAAAGGCACGAATGCATAGCATGGTATCAGATAGTATAAATCTAATCAAGGAAACTAAACAGGGTGTTGAGAAAAAGACACATGAGCAGGCCCGGTGGCTTTAGATCAGGAGTTGGCAAATTGTGGCCTGGGGGCCACAGCTAACCACCTGTTTCTGTGGGGCTCACAAACTAGGAATGGCTTTTACATTTTTAAGTAGTTGAAAAAAAGTCAAAAGAACAATGTTATTTTATGACCCATAAAAACTGTATGAACTTCTAACTTCAGTGTCCACTGATAAAGTTTTATTGGAACGTAGCCACACACATTCCTGTACATATCACCTATTTCTGACTTTATGCTACAAGGACAGACTGAGTAGTTGTGATGGAGACTCTCTGGCTACAACCCTGAAAATATTTACCATCTGGTCCTTTACAGAATGAGTTTGCAGACTCCTGGTTAGGATAGATTTTCAGGGGAGGGTCCTTAAAGAAGATGATGTTTAAATTGAGATTTAAGTGATGAGAATGGTGAATATAAAGTTCAGAAAGACTATCTTTGAAGTCCTGAGACAGAATCAACACTTACGTCATGGTAGCTCTTTCCATTATGACATGAGCTTCAAATCAGGACTTTTAATCTGGCAGTTGTGTGCTGGGCAAACTGGCAGAGGGCAGTGAGTATTGCTGAGAAGGTCAGAAGGTGACTATTGAAGCAGTTCTCGCAAGAGATAGGGCGTCTGCCAACTGACCTAACTGCTGTGGAGAGAGAAGTGGAAGGGGTATAGTGGACAAGCATCATGGAGGTCTAGTCAAGAAAAAACAGCCGTGAAGTGGAGAGTGGTGGGGAAGATACCGGAAAGAGGAGGGTCCACAGACCCGGAGCTGTGGCACCATGGGAACAAGGGGGGCCACTCACTGTCATTTCAGAATAAGAAAAATTAGCAGATGTCAGGAGAGTGAAAAGCTGGCCCGGGTTAAGCTTGGACAAGATGACTTGGATTCAGGGTCATCTTCCACCACCATGACCCAAAACGCTGGTATTATAACCCCTCTGCACAGACCAATCTCAGCCCAAGTTGTAAAGTGCTAACTCTGCCCATTGCTCCCAGGAGTGTGCATCTGACCCAGGTTGAAGACAGTGTCTCATTCGCCCAGCCACAGGTGTTACTTCAAGAGTATGTGACGCCACAGGCCGATTAAACTCAACCTCCACATTTGATTGGCACGCTTGAGAAACAGGCACTCTTTCCACTGAAACTCCTAAACTGCCAAGAGAGAACTCTGGAGCTGGTCCAGACAATCTTGCCATTTGTCTGAAAATGAAGGCAATGTAGAGGAAAGCTAAGCTGAAAGATCAAGTTCTGACGACATACCACCTTTGAACCTAGGATTCATCTGTGCATGCGACCAACTCTGTCTTTGAATGAGCCAGTAAACACCCTGTTTTACTTAATTAACTTGGTTTGCAGTCAGTTATAGACAAGAGGTTTTGATAAACACAATTTGGAGTTAATATGCTGAGCAGTTTTAACTATGGCTTCCCAAATAATTATACTGCCCATCTTTTCAGAGTTAAGGAAAGTATTCAACTAAATCAAGGGGAGGACCAATTCCCCTGACTGCCACTCAAGGTTCTTCAGACTGGAAACTTCCTGATCCAGGAGCAACAACTGAGTTGATGCCGTCCACCCCTTCAAGTAATCTTGGCAGAATCATGCAAACAGGCCACCTCCCACCTTCCTAGACTTTGGTCCTCTTCTCGTGTTTCCCCTGTACCTCAGCTTCTGCTCTCTCATCAGCCCCTCTAATGGATGATCCATGGTCTTGCCATCTTGGCTTGACGAGATTTGGTTTGATTTTGTATGCTCAGCTATCATGCTGCTTCTTCACCCAGGACACAGCGTCAGACAGGCGCAAAGACTGAATTAAAGTTAACAAGAGCAAACATTTTAGAGCATTTACAACATGCCAGGTACTGTGCATAAAGCAGTGGTTCTCAAAGTGTAGCTCTGGGGCTAGCTAGCATGATTGTATCACCTGGGAACTTCTTAGAAATTCAAATTATCTTGCTCCATCCAAAATCTACTGAATCTGACACTCTAGGGTTTGGGCTCAGTCATCTGGGTTTTAACAAGCCCCGCTCCCCACTCACCAGTGATTCTGATGCACATTCAAGTTTGAGAACCACTGGCTTGAAGTATTATCTTGATTATCTTTTTCAACCCTCTTTATTTCCCCTCAAGGTAGGACAGTTATCCCCATTTTATAGATGAAGAAACTCATCTTAGAGAGGACACTTGCTCTTACTACTGGCGAGCAGTGCAGCTGGGGTCAAACCCAGGCAGCCTGACCCACAAAACGTCGTCAGTGCTCCCCAGCGAGGGTGGACCCGGCCACTCAGCATCCCTGTTCCCCAGCAGAGTGCCTGGCTCCTGTTCCAGGGGGCTGGCAGAAGCAGAAACGCTGCCTCACGTCCTGTTGCCTTTTTGCTGATTCCTAGTAAGCCTTAGGACACATTTTTCAACCTCCAGAACTTTCCACTTGAAATTTTTTTTGAAAAAAAAAAAAAGGCAGCTACATTGCAGAATCCCAACTAATCCACTCAGGTGCACTAGGGTCCTGGAGATGGCTGAGCACACTAATGAGGAATTTGTGATCATCTGCCTGCAACCTCCTCTCTTGAAAGTCACCCCATTCCAAGCTCCCTTTTTTGTGCACTGTATTTCTTCCCAGTTAATACCATGTGGTTACAGATGCCACTTTGCTTGCAGTGATTTCTAAGGAGTCGCTAATGTTCAGTTGTAATTTCCCATTTCAGAAGCGAAAATGGCTCATCACACTCGCCACAAGGGCCTCTCTACAATGATATATAATTTAAAAATTAACACAAGGACAGAGGAGACTCTGTATTTTTGAACTAGGAACTTAGAGATTCAGAGGTTAAAACTTGATAAGGTGAGCTCAAGGAATCAGATGCGTTATTAAATAAAGCAAATGCCTCTGTTCCTGACTTCAAAGCCTTTTCTAGCATCTTCCAGTTCACGTGGACTTGTCAAAGTGCAAGCCCACAAATGGCATATTTATATTAGGGTATTTTCTCCCCATTGTTAGGAACATCCTCTAATTCCTGACACAAACCTTTCCGATATAAACCACGCTGTCGGAAAGCAAGCAAAGCAGAAAAAAAATCAATGCTGGATTTCTAACAGGGGCCAAACAGACCTGAACAGCAAGACCGACAGCCGCTTACGGCACTCCTCTGGGGGGAGCAGGGAACCCAGGGCTGTGTTTACAGCATCCTCGGCTCTGGGAGGAGATGGACCCGTATTTTGGAAAGGAGACTACACAGCCTGCCTGTCTCCAGGGAAGGGGCCAGGACCAGGGTAGGGGGGAAGAAAAGACAGGGAAAGAGAAAGTGAGCTGGGGCAAGACGAAAAGATAGGATGATGCTTTTGCACGCATAACACTCGAAATGCTTTGGTGTTTGTATTGGTTCAACCATTCATGGCCTTGTGACCAAGTCGTTTCCCGGTCTGCTCCAGCATCAAGTGGTTACAATTAAGGATTGCAAACTTATTGACATTTGACATCTCCATCAGCCTTCCTCTGATCAACAGGACTCTGCCGCCAAACTGAATAATTACAGAAGATTTCAGTAGTCACGGGGATGCCAAAAAGGTCATTAAATCATCCGGAAAAAACAACGTGTTCTTCCCTTTCTTCCTGCCACTAAATCTTCTGTCGGAGTTGGGACCACCTAGCGTCGATGCTCAGAGGAGAGGGGCTGCATCACAGGATGGAGAGAGGAATTAAATTAGGATTGAAAAACAGGAAGACGAGCACAGCGGGGACCTCTCGTTTTGTGTTTCATAATTCCTAGAGAAGCGTAAAAACTGTGGTTTACTTTTATCAAAATGGACTCACCTTAGCATGCAGGCAGTGATGGCATGCTTGGGAGCTGAGGCTGGTCTGGGGAGCTTTGGGAAGAGCAGTCGTTCCCAGGTCCTCTGAAGCCCCCTCAGGGCCCTGCGATGTGAAGCCGACAGAGTGTGTCCAGACCCCAACGTGTCTTCTTCGCCCAGCATCCTTTCTCCTTCCTAGACAAGCACTGTTCTGAGGCCCTGCTGATTCCTCCCATGCCCACTGCCCCCACTGCAGCCCAGACGCCATCACCAGCTGTCCCCGCCCCACCCCACAGCCTCCTCACTGGCCTTCCGCTTCTGGGACGACACCCTCACGCCTCCACACTCTAAAAGAGAACATAGGTCGTGCCACTCGCCTGTTTACTCCCATTAATGGTTTCCCATTGGGCTTTAGGGAAAAAAGCCCAAGTTCTTAGGATGTTCCACAAAGCCCTGATGCCCTCTCTCCCGCCCCGTGACCCACCCCGCTCCTCCAGCCCCCGCTGCCCGTGCTCTGCCTCCCTCTGAATCAGACACACCAGCCCTCGTCCCGTTTTCCTGCCGCTTGTCCCATGCCCAGCTCCTTCTCAACCTCCTCATCTCATTCCCTTGACCCCCCAACCCCTATTTAAAGTAGGTGGCCTTGTCACAGTCCCCCGCACTGTCCCGTATGTCCTTGGCAGTCCGTCATTCTTAGAAATGATCGACTTCTACTTTTGCGCTCAATAAATGTTAGGCGTTAGGATTATTATCAACCCATGTCCTCTGACTAGGATGCAAGGTCCAGGCTTCTGTTATCCTCAGGGGGAGCCCAGCACTTAGGACATCCTCGTGCAGAGCAAGCCGACGGACGAACGGATGACTGAACGGAGGGCCCTGAGCCTCCCGCCGCAGAGAACGCAGAACTCCACTCATCAGCTGAAGGCATCAATCCGTCGACGCTGCACCTGTGGGTACTGGCACCTCGAGAAAAGCGTTTCTCAGTCCTGATGCAGAGGCCTCATGGCAGGGTCAGTCCTCTGGACAAACCATATCTGCAGTGGGCTGGGAATGTTTCTCGCTCCCTCGTACTTTTCCAGGCTGTGCAAAGCCTGAAGATGTCTTCACACTGGGCTTCCCTTACGTGCTGGGCTCTGTGCTTCATCTGTGATCTGCCTCCCTGATGAGTGGCACAGGCATTACTGTCATGTCACACATGGGGGATGTCCAAGGGGCCCTTGGCTATGGTCACCTTCTAGATACCTGCGTTTCCTTCCTCTTTTCCTTTCTTCCTTCCTTTCCCCCAATATTTAGAGTCTGACTGATGAGCGAATCAGATATAGCCCTGCCTTCTAGGAGCTCAGAGGCGGGCATGGACTTTATGTCCACTGTAAACTGGCGGCTCGGGTAAAAGTCCTGGGCTCCACCACTTCCCAGCCCTGCAGACTCAATGTCATGGGAACGATGTTAAAATATGTCAATAAAGCAAGCCTTTCTTGAACATCTGTCTCTCTGAGTCTCACTAGACGTAGTTGACACACCCAGGTAGAAGCTGTCATCTGTATAGGCATCCATCTGCCAGCCTCCCTGCCCCCTCAGCCTCCTCTCTCTCCGTATTATCCCCAAACCGGGCTCCAACCGCGCCGGGCGAGGTGTGTTTCCTGGGATGAACACCCGCTCACTTGCAGGGCCTCGCTCCTGCCATCCCGTCTTCCCCCTTCTTCTGCACCCGGCAGGCTCCTCCTCATCGCCCCAGACTCAGCCTCCATCCCTGCTCGTTTGTTTGGCCAGACTTCCTTCGGCCCTCGCGTCTCCCACGGTCCAGCACCTTCCCTGCGACAGCGCTGAGCTCGGTGTCAGCCCTGGTGTCGCGGTGCCGCCTGTCTCGTGCGGCCCGTCAGCACCGGCCTGCCCGCCGCGCCACCGTCCCTCTAGCGCGCAGGCGGCGTTCGGTCTGCAGCGGCCGCTGCCACGTCTGTCTTCTCCCGGTGGAGGTTCCTGAGACAGCACACGTGACTCGGTTCCAGCACATTCTAACTGCTGTGCTTGCTGTTCTCATTCTGACTATAGACACGTTCACCCCACTCGGATCTAGGAGCGCTGCTTTGCAACAGCGATGGGCGACATTCTCTTTAATTGAGGATTTTTTTTGTGTGTCTGATGCTGTACTAAGAGGACACTCAGTAGGTTTCAAAAATGTTATCTTTGGTATATATATATAGAGAGAGAGAGAGCGCGCGCATGCGCGAGAGAGCTATGATACTACTCAGCCATGAAAAGAATAAAATAATGCCACTTGTACAAAATGGATGGACCTGGAGATTGTCACACCAAGTGAAGTATGCCATATGATATCACTTAGATGTGGAATATTAAAATAAAAAAAGGACACAAGTGAACTTATTTACAAAACAGAGACAGGCTCACAGGCATAGAAAACAAACTTTTGGTTACCAGGGGAGAACGGTGTAGGGGTGGTGGAGGGGTAAATTGGGGGTTTGGGATTAGCAGATAGATACTAACCACTAGGTATAAAATGGGTAAACAGCAAGGTCCTACTTATAGCACAGGGATTCCATACCTTGTAATAGCCAGTAATGAAAAAGAACATACATATACATATGTACAACTGAATCACTATGCTGTACCAGAAATTAACACAGCATTGTCAACTGACTATACTTTAATTAAAAAAGAAAATATAAAAAGAAAAAAAAATGTTACCCTTATAACACGCGGTGAGGCCAGCCTACGTATGGCCACTCGACAGAAGAGGTGCCTGAGGGTCAGAGAGGTGACGTGATCTGCGCCAGTTCTCTCAGTTAAAAAGTGGAGGCCCAGCCCCGAGGCCCGGTCTCAGCAGCTCAGGGCCCATGCTCTTCCCCACCGAGCTCAGCTGCCACGTGCCTGCTTCACAGGTTTCTAGGCACCAGGAAGCCTCTGTCTCCTGAGACTTCGTGACAGGCCTTCCCTCCACTTTCAAAGTCCCCTCACTTTCCATTCTGTTGCATTTCTGGAATGTCGAGGGCCCGACTGGTCTTTGACTCCTAAGCCAGAGCAAACACTGTCCTATAGGGGCCCATCTCCATGGTTACCGTGCACAGAAAATCCACAGGAAGGCAGCTGAGGGGGAAGTGGAGGCCACGGCAAATACGGGGGGAGGCGGGAGTCATAAACAATTAAACATGACAAAATTCTCTGGTGAACAAAAATAGAATTATTTGACTGTGAAATCGAGTAATGTAGCATTGAAAATAACATAACCTGAAACATCATTTTTTTCTCCATAGATGAAAAAATACCAGACAAAACCATGCACACTCAAAGTGCCAATTTGCTGGAGGGCCCGAGTGGTAGAAAGTTGTCCAAGCTGAGGATTTGAGCTTTCAGAACTTTTTTTTCTCCATTCATCTACACTCCCATGCAAATAACTTGTGGTCAGTGTTCCCATCTTACACTTCGGTGTAGCATCCAATCGAATTTAACCCAGGGGATACCAGACAGGTGATGGGAGAATTTTGGTCCAAAATGCTAGCTTGAGGTAAATGGTCCTTTGTCCACACTTGGTCTCCTGCTCTGCCGCTCACTAGCTGTGTGGTGCTGTGGACCACATCCCCTTTCGGAGGGCTGGTTTCTTCACACGCAAGCTGGGTGTGATCACAGTGCGTTCTCTGTAGAGCTTAGGGTCAGGACTGACTGAGATGATATACATAAAAGGCTAGCACCATAGCTGGGGTACTGTCAATGCGCAATGAACGTGAATCCTCTGTCAACACCAGTGACAACAAGGACCATAGTGAGTGATGGTGGACGCACGTCAGGCACTATGTCAAGGCCTCTTCTACCACATTCGTCATCATCATCACCAGCAACATCATCATCTGCACTGAAACGCACTGAGGACCCATGCAGATCTTCCTATGCATGACCCAGGCCCAGTGATGCTGGACTGAAGCAGATGGAAGTTTTCAAGGTAGCTGGTGGCGGAGAGAGAGGGGGGCAGTCAGAGGGGGAGGAATGCAGGTTAATGCTCTATTCTGTCCTTTCTCAGGGGTGACCAAACACCACCCGGTACTTCTGTTTCTCCCCTCAGAGCTGTTTTAGTTAAATCCACCCTTGCAGTCTCTCCTAATTTCTTCAAATCAAATGGCACAATCCACCCCACGTCTCAATTTAAACACTAAGCAAACACAAGAGGATTTTTTGGAGGCAGGCGATCAAAGTGGGGTGTGGAGAGAGGGCAGTGAAGGTGTCGAGCGCTTGTTCTGCGGCCAGACCCCGTGCCCAGCCCTGCCCAGAACAGAACGTGTGCTGTTTTACCACATCCTGGGCCCAGGCCGAGCGGGGAGAAGGGGAGCCGCACCGCCTGCCACCCGGTCTGGGCCAGTCCCTCTCATCAATCTGGACGTAGCCTACTTTTTGGAGTTTTCATAGCACCGATAGGAGATGAGCCCCATAGAAGGACCCTCCATCCTTAAACCTACCACATGCTTCCTGCCAGTAGAAAAACAAACAAACAAAGGAATAAAGACTATTCCAGGGAAACAATCGCCACCACGTTCCGCAGAGCCTTGGACTCCTGGGCTTTGGGAAATGAACGTTCTCAACAGCGGCACAAAGTTCTCGAAAAGCCCCAACTGTGACATGCGCCCTGGGCTCCTGGCAGCCCCTTTTCCTATCAGGTGAGCCTCGCATAACATTTACACTGGATTTAATCGGAGAACGTGACCCACAGCGATTTTCAACAAACTCCTGGCCTTTCAGAGGAAGAGCCGGGGAAGGAAGCTCAGCACACCACATCCTCTTCTATTTTGGTTCCCTTCACGCACTTGGCTATCTCTGTGGCCCACATATCATTTAACAAACTGCCCTGCGATTCTTGCAGGGCGTGGCGTCGTGACTGATTTAAAATCCCCGCATTGCTAAAACTGCATTGTTCTTCATCAAGTTGAGTCATTTTTATGTGAAGTGTCAAGCTCCCTAACAAATAACTCCTGCCAGACAAATCAAGTTCCTCGTCTTAGAGCCGCGGCTAAATAGTTTATAGCTTTAATCTGCTCACCGAGGTGTGCAGTCTATGACAGTAATTATAAATGCAAGGAGAAATTATAGCTGAATGCTTTAACTGCATTAGGAGCCGTTTGATGAACAATCATGAGCGCCTGCTCATTTCCAACAATAGAGGGCAAGTTGGTGTCAGTGCATTAGAAAGATTTCAGTTCTGCATGGCTTTTTCTCTCATTTACCACGGAATGTCACTTGTCTCCTATAAAGTAGAAAAAAAGCACCATGGAAAGCTTTAAACTTGATCGTTAAAAAAAAAAAAAGACAAAGAGAGAAATGCAGGAGAAAACTGTTTATCATGATGACTTCTGTTTTTTCTTTTTTTTTTTCCCTCCTGTTTTGTTTGGCGGAAGATTCAGTTTCAAATTAGTTCGTTGAAGGTAACTGCTTGTTTACTTACTAGGAGCCTTAAAAAATAATCCCACCTGAAGCCATTGTTGAAAAATCTTTATAAAGACTCCTTTCAATGAAGGGCGAGTTAAAAATCCGCTCAGGGAGAGGCTCTAATGATGGTGTGGGTCTCCACCAGACCCTGCTCTCTGTATCTACCTAAGCTAATGACACAATTTAGCTCTTTATTTTCCCCTCCTCACTTTTGCAGAAAGACGTTTTTAATTTAGCTGAAGAATTACTCAAATGTATTTTAAAGACATAAATCCATATAAAAAATATGAGCTAATTAAAACATTGCACTCCCTGTCGCTCATGGATTTTCAATTTAGCGAAAGAAAAAAGAATTGCATCTGGTTAAATGAAAAGATGATACTGATGGCAGATTGAAGTAAATGAAAAATAATGTTACTCTATATTAAAGCACCAAATTATACACGTCAGGATTGAGCATTCAGAAGTCCAAATGAGGGGGGAAAGTGCAACGGAGATGGCGATGCACTGATGCAAAAAAGCCCGATCACGCGGGTGAAAGGAGGACGTGAGCAGAGGTGAGGCGTTCGTTTCTCGCCGAGTGAGAAACGCTGCGGATCCTGGCTGACCCTGTTTCCGAATTCTCATTTTGCTTCCCCTAAATGAGAGTCAGGATGAGGATTTAAAAAAAAAAAACTCACATATCTATTTTCACTGGAATTTGGGTCATTTCCTGCTGAGAGGCTGTATGGTGAATAGATGATCACATGATGGAGCGAGGAAATGATAACAGAGAGTGAGGAGGAGATGCTTCACCCCCAGGTCAGTCCCGGGCCCCGCTGTCTCCAAGGAGAGCCCTACCTCACCTCTCAACTCTTCTACTACATTTTACAGACTTCACTTCTAAACTGTTGGATGTATACTTGGCCTTGGGTAGCACCTGGACGCCATCAGGCAAGACGGAGGAGAAGCCAAGAGGCAGAAGAGACCTGATGAATGTTGGGCAGTCCCAGGTTCGAATCCCACCTCTGCACTTCCTGTGTGTCCTTAGACAAATCATGAAAGCCTCTGGGCCCTCTGCAAACTCAGGATGATGGGAGTCCCCACGCCCGGCTCACACAGAGGCCAGAGGCTGGTAGTCTCCCTGTCACTCCTTTCATTATAATTAAATAGTTTAGGTCACACTTTCCTTGGGGCCACCTGCCTAGGTATTAATTAGCTCAACTGGGGAACACTACAAGTTCAGCTGAGGCTGAAGAACATGGTAGAAGCCTGTAGACACTGCCTGGAACTAACTTTCCTTGTGAACCTACTACGTACCAGGCTTAATGGAAAAGAATTCCACACATTTACTTAACTTAGTTCTCACAACTCTTCTATGAGGGGAGAATTATGTCCACGTTTCTTTCATACACACAGACGCGGGGGGCATAGCTGAGAGACAGTGGGACAGTCAGGGTTTGAACGGAGCCCGAGGGCCGCGGCAGCCCGAACTCAGCCGCCCCTGGTACCCGCGTTCCCTCCTCGGCTTCCCCCGGGGCTGGGCAGGGGCCCCTCCTGTGTGCTCCACGCAGCGCTCACCCCGGAGCTGCCCGTCGACGTGTCTGCCACTGGCCTCAAAGGCAGACTCCTGTCCTGGTCACTGGCTTATTCCCTGGGATTAGCACAGTGCTCGGCACGGAGTGGTGGCTTTCTGGATACGTGATAATGAAGGAGTGAGGCTCAGAGATGGCGGGAATTTGAGAAACTCATGCAGAATCTCTATGCTTCCTCTTCCTCCCCTGCAACGTGGTTGAATCAACCCCTACCTCATAGGGCTGTTCGTGGGAATCCAGGGAAACCACGTGGGCAATGTGCTTGCTGCAGGCCCGGCGCATTTGGCTACGACCATCAGCACGACTGTCGGGTCGCCGTGATGTACCCTTTGCGGATAGAGTCTAGTGCCCAGTAAAGCACAGCCAGTATTTGTTGGAAGATGAATGGAACGCACGGAGGGAGGACAGGAAGGAAGGAAAGATGGGAGGGAGGAAGGCAAAAAGGAGGAAAGGAAGGGAAGACTATTTACTGGATAAAGGCAAGGTTGATGCCTCTGCGGGACACGAGTCAGTCCTGTTCATTTTGTCCTCGCCAGGCTGCCATATAACCCGCACTGTTAGGGTCGCCAGCTTTAACAAATAAAAATACAGAATGCCCAGTGAAATTTGAATCTCAGATAAATAATAGACACTTTTTTTTAGTGTAAATATGATCCATGCAACATTTGGGACATGCTTATTCTAAAAACTTGTCATTTACTCAAAATTCTAATCGAACTGGATGGACATCCTGCATTTTATCTGGGAACCTCACATGCTATTCACCCTGAACGTGGATTTTTATCAAATCATCCACCACAAAGGTGGCAGCTTATTGGACTAGAATTCATTCCCACCACCAATTTCAAGGCCAGGTGTGCTGCTAAACTCGTACACTGCATTACGCAGTAATGACTATCATTTCAAGTCCTTATGCATTTTAGACTCACTGATTCGCTCTCTGTTTAATTTCTATTATTCAAGAGCAGGTGGGTTTTAAAGGTATATACAAATACCTATTGAAATTGTTTTAGATTCCTTATGCCCTAAAATAGGGATGCACAGTGAACATTTTCCAATTAATTTTTAATGAAAAGTCGCTTTTAATATTTGGCCAACAATTTTGCAGGATTTAAGACATAGCTAAGAAAAGTAAGAAAATTCAGGTCAAAATCCGCATCTTACACAGAATGTAGATACGGTGAAGCTCCCAAATTCTCCGTAAAATCTTGACCATGCTTCCTAAAATGACATGTCACTTTGTACAATTTGTGCTATCAGGCATACCAACTAAAATTAGAGTCCCAGGTAGCAATGGTTGCATTTTGTGATCATTTAAAAACATATATGCATAATTCTAAGCAGTGGGCAAGGTTTTGCATGAATACAGTTCTAAGAGTACCGTAGGGTGGAGGAATTCTTTTCTAGGCGTCCAAAGCCTCAGAAAGCCACCTTTTGTGCAGCTGTGGAAGCCATTCAGGTAGAAGGCAATACACTTAGTATCAACACAAACACCTGCGCCGGCACCATCTTTCATATACACGCAACGCATATACACACCCATCGCTTTGAATGAGTCCCAAACACTCAAACCTGCCTTCCTTCAGTCCTGTCTCAGAATCGCAGCATGACGGCGTTTATGTAAGACTGGAGCTTCGTCGTCATATAATGATAACTCTGTAATATGGTGCTTTGAAGGCCCAAATCAGAAATATTTACTCTGTACCAGTGCAGAAGGATGAGAAAAGAGCTGTCCTGCCTATGTATTTAATAGACGTGTAAGTACCTTTGAGTAGGTTTTTCCAAATTATTGGTTTACCTTTCCTTCCCTAGAACAGGGATGTGCGTTTCAGATTTTGACTGAGGCTCTCTTTTTCTCCCCTTCCCCTGTTTACATATTGCAGTGTTTTGGCTGGGATGTTAATTTTTGAAAAATGATTATGCACCTAACAGGTGGAAAATTGGTCTTTATTGCAGCACAAACACACACCACCTATTTGTCCTTTTGGCATGGTTTGGACCTACCACTATGGGACTGGAAACATTGCTCTCTGTGTATTCTATGCATATCCACTTTTTTTTTCTTTTCTGAAGGACCAGAAAAGCATAATAACTAGTTGCATAAAGTTAAAAATGTTATATAGCAAATAAATAGGTGTCATGGAGCCCCGAGCTCATGTGTGGATTCAGTAGGTGTATTTCAGCTTTCCTTTCAACATTGTGAGCTGAACAAATCATGCTTGGGAAACAAGAGATGAATCTGCCAGCAACACATTTTAATTACCAGGATAATAGCATGCAAACAAAACAAACGTCTTCATCTGGGTCCAGATAGCCATTAGAGTTACAGGATGGGTTCCCTTTATCAGAAGCTCTTAGATCTTCTCACCAAGGGAACAGTCCCAGAATTTAACCCTTCATTTCATTCTGACCCTCCATCCTCCCATTCAAAAAATCTCCCTATGTGATGTGAAGTGGGCCGAAACCCACATCATATAAATACCTGTCCCCACCTGGAACTCTGTCAGTGCTCATAGCGTGGTGGCTTGATCTGGAAGTCTCCTATTTAGAAACAAGTGCTCTGACAGTAGGAGGTGGTGAGGGCTTATACAGTTGACCCTTGAACAACATGACTCTGAACTGCGTGGGGCCACTTATGCTCAGAGTTTCTTCAACGGTAAATACTACAGCACTAGGTAGACCAGGGTTGGCTGAGTCTGCGGATGTGGAACTGTGGACAAAGAGGAACCACCATATGGAGGGCCTGCTGTAAGTTGCACATGGGTTTTCCACTTTGCAGAGGATGTGCGCCCCTAACCCCCACGTTATTCAAGGGTCAAGCGTATGCCATTATTAGCCGTCCAGATCTTATTGCAAATTTAACCAAAAGAGCTAATCCATAACCTAGCATGACATGAACTGGACTGGCAAGTGCCGAAGGCTTAATCAGGTTGGGTCCCCATTTGGGGTGTGGCCCAAGATGGAGGACAACCTGAACATGTGTGAGGGTCCCTAGCATACGAGGAGTATCATGCTGGAAGGGAGACAGAGGAAATACTTAAACGAAAAGGATTTCAGCCTTGCTTATGCTCAACATTTGAAAATGGCTGGCGTGACTAGTCTGCCAAGGTACTCGACCTTAGAATCTGCCCTCTTTCCTGAAGGTGATATAGATACTCTGGGCACTGGTGACTCTGCCAGGCACGGAGCTTCAATGATACACGATGCTAATTGTCTTGAAGCCATGGAACCCTGGGTGCACTGGCCGTATGAGTGTGCTCATTTGTGTCTTGATAGACAATCAAAGCTCAAGGCCATGCAATGCGTCTACCTCTGATACTAGCCTTAGCCGAAGGAAAACGAAAAGACCAGAGAAGAAAATAAACTTCCTCTCTTTACACCTCAGTGCTCTGCAGAGACGAGTATTCTACTATCCGACTACAGGGCATGTGCCCGTTTACAGGAAGCCGAACGGACAGGAGGTAAACAAGGGGCGGCGGAGGGGCTGGGGTGGAAGGTAGCAACTGCTGCAAGTAAGCTGCAAAAAGCATCAATTACACGTAATAATGATAAAGACAGCGTTAAGCTATTTATGAGCTGAATAATCTCTGCTTAGGGGCTGCCCCCAGGAACTCCACAGTCTTTACTCTGTTGCTCACCTTTTTTTCCCTTAAGTTTTTATCGCTTTATAAGTCATTAGCATTAACTATGGGAAGATAAGGTGGTGAAATGGGACAGTAAGAGAAGGCAGTACTCAGTAATTAAAATGAGGCATAGCCTTGGCTGGACCTTGAGAGTCTCACGAAGCAGTAACCTGTGAGCTCCGTCTCCCTAAGCCCGTTGTGTTCTATTCCCCAGCGTTAAGCTGGGCAAGTGGAGAGAGTGGTTAGGACTTATTTATCATGTTCTAGTCTTTTGTAAAAATGAGTGCGATTCCAGCAGGCTACTGTCCTCTTGGCACAGGGAGACGTTAGCTACCTCTAGACAGACCCATCTCCCTTCTAGAAGCTCCTCCCAGGGCTACTGGCACGACCACCTGGGAGCAAACCCATACCTGCAGGGCTATTCTTCATCCACGTCTGTTACAAACTGTGAATGGTGTTCGGGTGACTTGCTGTGCGTTTTGCTTAGGTGGAGTTTTACTGCATGTTTGCTCACAAATGTCCGACAGCACAACTTACACTTGAACTTAGAGTCTGTGTCCTCTTCGCCAGCTATGGTTTCCGGGGACCTCTGGGCCGACGAGACCCGGGAGAGCTCCTGCTCCGCTTTGCTTTGCTGTTCCACTGCCATGCGGGTCATGTCCTTCATTTGGAAACCTAGGTGAGACTCTAAGTGGCTGATGTAGGTAGACGGGGTTCTGAACTGGGAGGCGCAGTCACTGCAGTAGAAGATAGGGTGGCCTTTGTCCATGTTTTTCAGGAATTTGGTCCCGCCCGTCTTCCTGAGCTGGTACTTGACGTTGGCCAGCCAGTGGCTGATGGTGGTCATCGAGAGTCCCGTAAACTTCGAGATCTGCATTCGCTCTTGTGGACCCAGGTCGGACAGCAGGTACTTGCCCTCCGACGTCTGGAAGAGGCTGGAGGCAAACTGAGCCTGCAAGATCAGAAGATGCTGAGGGTTCCAGTTGGACTGCCTGCCCTTTCTTTTATGCAAGGTCGAGACTTCGCTGGACACGTCCTCAAAGCGCCTGACATCCATTTCCAGCTTCACGGGGGGCACCCTGGAGGAAGCGGCGGGCTTTGGGGTGGTGGCTTTGGGGAGGACTTTGACCATGTCAGCGATGTCAGACAGAGCATGCTTCTGGGGTGGGGACGTGCAGGACTGTGCTTGCGGGGACTCGGCCTTCTTGCCCTTGGACTTGGTCAGGTCGATGGGCTGATCGTTGCTCTCAAACAGGTAGCGTCGGGACACACTGGCCGGCCTCGTCGGGGCGGGACTCAGAACTGGCTTGTCCATGGCACTGAGGCTCGACTTGTGAAACATAGACATTGTGCTTGAGCTGGGGCTGGAGCAGGCGGCAGAGCGCAAGGGTTCCGTGGCTTTGCCCAGGTGATTGTTCAGGACGGACTGCAGGGCGCTGAGCGGGTTGATGCACGGCAGGGCCGGAGCGTGGTTGGTGAGGGTGCACCCGTTGCTGAGAGAAGATGCTGGCTCCAAGGCCTGGGGTTTCTCTCTCTCCCCGCCCTCTTTCGTCAGCTTGTCCTCCTCCTCTGGGGGACAAGGCTCAGCCTTTTTGGATTCTGAAGGGAGTTCGCTTTTGGAGAAAGAATGCCCCTCGCCGTGGCTGAAGGAGGACGCCTCTTCTTGGGCACTTTCCCTCCTACACTCCTTCTCGACGTCATCTTTGTCTTCCGGCTCCTTCTTAACTTGAGTGTATGGGGCCAGGTTTGTGGGCACGGAAACCAGCGGCATCACTTTCCACTTGGGTGCAATTGGCCTTAGCTTGTTGGCGAGGTTGGGTCGAATCTGCAGGACCTGGGAGCCCAGAGGCAGGGAAGGCTTGGCGCCCTCGGACAGCTGGTAGGCCGCGTGGATACTCGGGTACGCGCTCCAGCTGGGAGCCCCGTTTTGGGCTTTGTTGATGGCGGTGGTAACAGTGTTTTCCAGTGACTTCAAAATGTCCCCTCCACCCTTGGAGCCGTCTTCCAAATCCTCCTCCCTTAGATACTGGTATTTAATTGTAGGGTCTAAAGGTTTTTGCAGAGGGTCTTCATAGTCCTCGCTTTTCATGACCTTCTCATCCTTGATGATCTCCTCCTGTTTTTCTTTTTTACCCTCTTTCTTTAAGTCGGTTGTGGAGGCCGTGCGGTCAGAAGCTGAGTTACTTGACCGCTTGGGAGCCAGGGAATCACTGCTTGGGGTGTCGGACAATGACTGCATCTTCTCCACGGCGAGTGGGTCCAACACCAGCTGCTTCCCTTTCTTGGAGGCAGAGCTGGTGACCTTGAGAAAGTGACCGGTGACCATCATGTGGGTGGTGAGCTGCTGCAAAGTGTCGTGGGAGCTCCCACACTCCATGCACTTCAGGATCTGGGACTTGCAGGCCTCGAACTGCCAGGTGTAGCTGGCACCGTTCTGGTACCCATAGCGATTGTTGGCGGACAGCTGTAAGTTGGCGCTCTTCTGAGAAGGAAATGAATCGGCAAACGATCCTGTGGTCGAATCGGGGGAACAGGGCCGGTTGACATCGAAGACGCGTTTCTTCGCGGGAGTGACCATTTTCGAGGAAATGGTTGGTACTGGCTCCTTCAAAGGCACTTTTTGGTAATGTTTTGTTTTGATCATGTGGACGCTCAAATCTTGGAGGGAATCGAAGGAGTCGCCACAAAACATACATTTCAGAACCTTTTGAGCGTCCTCCTTGTCCATGTCCTGGAAAGCCCTTTTTCGGGGCTTTGAGTAGCTCGTGGGTCTGAGCTTGTCCTTTTTGCGGTTGTCATCTTGATAGTGGCCTGTTTCGTTCATGTGCACAGTCAACTCGACCAAGGTGTCGTAGGCGGCACTGCACTGCCGGCACCGGAACCTGCTGGCCCCGGTGAAAACGGCCCCGCACATCTTGCTGTTCTGCCGGTACAGCTGGACTGAGCTGAACAGGCTGGGCTTCGACACGGGTCTGGAAGGCAAGTTCTGCTGAAGGCTTTTGGACAGAGCGTCCTGGTGCCAGTCGAAATCAGTCTTGCTGCCATTTCGGGTGTCACAATTCCGCCTCTCGCTGTTGGACAGCTTAAAGCCAAGACCCAGGCCAGACCAGTAGGAATCAGACAAGATGTTGGCATAGACAGCGGTCATTTTATCCATGCAGCTGTGGGCTTCATTTGGGGGCTTGGGGTGCAGGCTGGCTTTCTTGTCCGGGGCATCTCGACTGCACACGCTCTTGACGTCTGACACCTGGTCACTGGCATCACTCAGCAAGGACTCGTTCTCGGCGTCCTGATTGGACAGATGACTTCCTGGAGAGTTCTGGTAGCTGAAGCAGCCTTTCTGCTCAGGACCCGTTTCCACCGTTTCTAGCTCCTCATCTGTTCCTGGGTCATTGCTGCCCTGAAGCTGAGCTACTGAACCACTGTCTTCCTCTTCCTCCTCTTCTTCTTTGATTTCCTCCTCTTCCTTCAGCTGTTCCTCCTGGGCGTAGCCTGCAAGGGAAGAAGGAGGAGGGATGAAATAACAACACAAGGTTCCATATTCCACCCCAATTTCCCCACTTCGGCAAAGTGCTTCCTATAGGAAACTGAATAGTAATTTAATCAACACTTTAATGAACTGCAAGCCACGGACACAGGAAAAAGCCAAATGATGTCTTTCAAGCCATCTAATGCCTTTTAAAAAAAAATTGGCATGAGTCATAATTCTTTATAAGTGCCTAGAATCCCAAGTTAATAATTTTCACATTTAAGGAATATTTCTCTAATACTTCTGTAACAGGACAGTTGCTAAATTCACATGTATGACTTTCAGGAAAGCTGGACTGAAATTCAAATATGATTAAAGATATATCTCTGTGGAGAAGGACGTTGGCTCATAAGAAAACTAAGTCTTGATTGACCCTTGGCATCCTCATGGTAAGGTTTACCAAGACACTTGGCTCTATTGGCATACAATCATTTTAACAAATCATTTTTGAGTGCTCAGAAGTAATTTCGATGCATAGTCATTATATTTTGGATAGCCAGTGTCTTTTTTGTTAACACGTTTTTATTTGTAGACAGTCACACAGCAGGATGAGCAATTATGGAGTATCAAATAAAATCTTCCATTGATAGCTGAAAAATTAAGTAAGCTCAGCAAATAGAATGATTTTAAAGTAATAGCAAATGGTGTTAGAATACGGGATTTGGGGGCTAGCCTGCTATTCTCAAACAGGTTTATGAAGATCTTTTCAGACCAGGCTGAAAATGCCCTCTCGATCTTGTGCCTGTAATTTCAAATGCACTGTGATTTGTGGGTACCCGTCATGAGATGCCAATTATACATTTGATTTGTAGATGCAAAATGCTACTGGGGATGCATGCCTTCCCTTCTCTGAAAGGATTTAGGACCAGTAATTGCATAGGGAAAATGAAGGCAGGAGAGAGCGGGTGCAAAGGGAGTTAATGGGCAAATATCCATCAATGGAGATGAGGAGTGTGAATATTAATGTCCATGTGCTCGTTTTTTTCCACCTGGACTTTCCAAAGCCATGTGGATAAAATGCAACCAGAGAAGCGACAAAGCAAGGGAGAGTCAGTCTCGGATTTGCAAGGCCTGCGTGACCTCAGTGCAGTCTTTCCCTTACGAGGTCCTGTATCCCCATTCAGTGCAGGTGGGTAACTTGTGAGAAACCCTAGAGCAGTGCTCTTATTTCCATTCACCAGGGACAATGCTTGAAGGAGGGGTGATCAAGCATTGGAGGTCTCGCCTGTGAGGCAGGCAGAGAGTTAGGAGAGAAGGGGCTTTATTAGGAGTAAAGCAGCTGCGGTCAGGAACTCCAAGGGCTCCAAGACTGAAAATGAGGAATATTTTCATCTGGATTTTTATTTATTTATTTATTTTCCAGAGTTAGTTTTTTTAAATTGAACCATAGTTGATTTACAATACTGTGTTAGTTTCAGGTTAGTTTCAGCAAAGTGACCCAGTTTTTCATATATATATATATACACACACACACACACATACACATATAGTCTTTTTAGATTCTTTTCCATTATATGTTATTATAAGATATTGAATTTAGACCCCTGTGCTATGCAGGAAATTCTTGTTGTTTATCTGTTTTATATATAGTGCTACATATTTGTTAATCCTAAACTGCTAATTTATCCCTCCCCCACTTTCCTTTTTGGTAAACCATCAGTTTGTCTTCTATGTCTGTGAGTCTGTTTCTATTTTGTAAATAAGTTCATTTGTATTATTTTTTAGATTCCACATATAAGTGATATATAATATTTGTCTTTCTCTGTCTGACTTACTTCAGTTAGTATGATAATCTCTAGGTCCATTCATGTTGCTGCAAATGGCATCATTTCACTCTTTTTTATGGCAGAGCAATATTCCATTGTATATACATACCACCCTGAAGATGAAGAATATTTGAGCAATTACTGTCTCCTAGGACCTATGCTAACCATTTCAAATACATTCGTTCATTTTATCTAATATCCATATGAAGTAGGAACTATTATTACTTTCATTTCACAGACAGGGAAACTGAAGCTCTCAGGTTAAGAAATTTTCTCAAGGCCACATAGTTATCATTGCAGAGTCATGCATGAACCCAGTCTGTTTGATGAGTGAATCCTGGTCTTAACCACTAGGCTCTGCTCTCTTTTTATTACCAACCTAATGAATAGGAAAACTTTGCAGAGGTCTAAAGGTTAAAGGTTAAGCAGTGGGATTTCACTGAAATGTCACTAAATAGATAACCACCTCGGAGGGGAGAATGGTCAAAATACTGGAGACTGGAGCCCACAATTTTAAGGGTGTGATACCATAAAACAAGATGAAATGTAAAAAGTCAGCCTCGCCACTGGTTTTGTGGTTGGGTTCATTTTTTTTTGTTGTTGTTATTGGTGTCGTATTTTTGCTTTGCTAGCAAGTTGACAAGTGAATTTTTCATTAAACCGATGTTGCTGGTCTCTGGTTCCATAAGTTGATTTGAAGGAACAAAAGCTTCTCAATGTAGTCAAACAACTGTTAATAAGTAGTCACTACTTGCAAGAAAATCCTAGCTTAGAATAACTGAACTAGATCACCTCCCCATCCTCACTGCATCTTCTTCACCCTGGATTAGTTTGCATGTTTGCAAAAAATAGTCATAGGAGAAGGTCTGTTACAGAGCCAAGCAAAAGACTCCAAAGAATCAGGCAAAGTTTACCAATCAAACAGGGTCACTTCTGAGAATTAAAAGGGCTTTATCACCCATACACTGGGACAGTACATATTAGCCAGGACGGTTCCAGGCTAAGACATAGAGTCACCACATCTATGGGCAATATGATTACTTTAACAAAGAATTATACATCTACACACAAAGTAGGTAAAAAAAAAAAGGGGGGGGGGCTTTCAGTCATCCTAATTGGTTAATGTGTTGCCAGGTTTCATTCATCTCAGTATTTTCAGAGCCTAGTACAGGGCCTGACCCATAGTAGGAAGCCGGGGAATAATTCATGTTATGTTGTCTGTATGTTGATGAAATATACATTCATGTGTGCATGTGTAGGCACTGAGAATGCACACGTACACACACGTTCACACGTGCACGCACACACACCACACAGTCTGCTCAGCCAATACAGTGTTTTCACACAAGGAGAAACGAAGTGTTCTTTTTTGATGCTGACATTTGGAAGCAGAGCTTTCCGGACCAGCTCAACTTCACAATCTACTTTGTCCTTCTAAATGGATTCCCCAGAAGAAAAGTCGAAGACAGCGAATGCCTCCCCCACAATACAGATAAAATTTTCTGCTTAATTAGGCATTGACATGTTTACTATAACCTTTACACAAGAGTAACTCGTGCTGAGAGACCCTTTTTGTCTGTTTTCTTCTGCAGAACAGACTAACTCTCATGCACCGGATAAGGTAATGCGATGAAAAGGCTCAAAAAAAAAAAAAAGCCAACACATCCATCAGAGTGAGTGTATTTTAACAATGGCTAAGGGTTTCAACGAGTTTAAAAAAAATTTTTAATATTATGCATTTAAAACTGCTCATTTGACTTAAGTGATTTTGTTTGCCACCAGCAGCTGAGGCAAGAGAGAAGGAAGACGGTCAGAATACAGGGGCTCGGGGTGGATAAGGCGTACCCGTCTCTCTGTCCATGACTTGTTTAAGAAGGTTGCATCATAGGTAAATCTTGGTCAAGTGGATGAGTGGCAAGTTTATTCTTACGAATACTTATTTAGCAAAGGACATCGAGGACAGTGACGCCATGGTAAGAAAGAAGTGTCCTTTGCAGAACGTCCTCGTTGATTTCAGGTTAAAGGTGAAACCTCATGGTGGCAAACACCCCCCTTTTCCGACCGAAAGGTCTGATTTCACCCCTCACCACCCCCTGACTCTGGCCACATGACACTTGCCTACTCCCAGGACGGCTAGTTCACGCGCATACTCTTCAGTTCCGCAATGAAAGGCTCTGCGGTCAAGAACCCATCTCTCTTCCGCTCCAGGTTGCTGCTCTGTGTGGCCGTTACTGACCAGCAGGGTGGCTCAGCGGGCTTCCTGCTGCTCCTGCCTCCAGCCTGCTTTCCAGAGAACTAACCGCTCGGTATTAAAGGTATTAGCTGGCAGCACTGCTGCTTTAACTCCTGCGATATCTTTCTGCTGCACTTACAATAATAAAATTCAAACCCTTTGCATGGTCTATAAGAGCCTGCAGGGTTTGGCCTCTGCCTTTTTGCTTTGTCCTCAGTACCCTCGTCCTGCTCCCTGTACCCGCAGCACAGCAACCTACTTGCTCCCTCTTGCACCTGCCAGTCCTCCCCTTGCCTGTGGTTCTTTGCCATTGCAGATTTCTCTGCTTGGAAAGGTCTTCCTCTGGACTGTCACATAGTTGGTCCCTTTCCATGCTTCAGGTTTTAGCTCAGATGGCCCCTTCTCGGAGAGGCCCTTCTCTGTGTAACTCTACATCACATCAGTCTGCTGTACCGTAGTTTGAAATCACCTTGTTTGTTTATTGATTGATTGTGTCCTCCCGCTAACTATGAAGAGAATATATCTGTCCCCTTGAAGACAGAGACCTTGCTTCTCCCAGCACTCAGATCATAGCCGGGCACGGAAAGATGTCCCCAGGTTATCCGAGTGAATGAATGAATACATCGTCCGGGGAAAGGGGATGATTCCAGTTGCAAACTTTGTCTCCACTTCTCAGCAGTGCAGTTAGCACCTGTTACCTCCTCATCCCGCCCTCCGTCGAGGTGAGATGTGAATCACCACCATCATGATCAGTTTTTCTCGATGATGAAACCAGAACATCCCTATACATCATCTTTTTAGAGCAACCCAGCCACTGACTTTTTGTTACCAGAAATCCCTGAGCTATGGATTTAAGCTTTTAAAGTATGAAGACGGGAAATAAGCACCGAGACTGCAAAGCATCAGAAAATACGCTCTTCAAGTGAGCAGATTTTGATTCAAAAAAGACTCACACATGGGAACTTTGAAAATATGGATTAAATTCTGTGTTGGATAAAGCTCATTAGGTGTTCCACGATATATGTTACATAACTATTAGGGTGGTCTACTCCCAAATTCTTGATTTTAAAAAGGAGAAATGTCATTAGAAAGACATGCTACCTATGCTGTAAGCTTTTACCCTATTAGTACACAGGTAAAATTCTGGAATAAATCCTTAAACTTTAGAAATTTCCTCTAATATCAAAGGTTAAGCAAAAGGGAAACAAACAAACAAAAATTACCACCTCAATTGTTCCAAAAATCTCTAGTCAGAATGATTGAAATGAAATCGCACAAAATAATTCATGGGTGGCATGCTGTCAGATATCAGATTTTTGCTAGGCATCCATTTTTGGAGTTGCCTTGAAAATCCACAACAGAGTGTTTACGGGGAAAACAGCGATGGCTTTTAAAGCGGCAGAACAGGTGAGTTACAGCCCGAGAAGAATATGAAACTCAAGGCGGCTGATGTTCAAAAACTGCACCAGAATTCAACCACGACCTCATTTAAAAACAGATCCGGTGGTGACAGGGTCATTTTCGCCAATCCACCCCACTAAATGACAGTTTAAAATCACACGAAGGTCCCACAGCGTGCGGGGAGACGTCAATGAGGAGGCCGCACGAGCTCATCGCCGGGTACCCGGTAGGTACGCAGAACGCTGACGCGGGGGAAGGCCTGCCTGTCATGAGTCCCTCGCGTTTTGGTGACTGTGGTCTAGAAGTCTGTTACTGTGCATATGGTTATTGGCACTAATTGGCACTCTTGTTGGCAGGCTGAGGAAAGAGACGGAGGGTTTAGTGCTCAAGGAGGCTGCGCTACTTTTCAACGGTGACTGGGCCCAGAGTGGGGGCCGCGCGGAGGGGATCTGTCTGCCTTGTGCTCCAGGAGGTGGGGAGCCAGCGGGCTGCGGGGATGCCTGACACCGTTCCTGAGCGCAGACCTGACCCTACAGAGACTCCACGTACCACGAGCCAAGGCTCAGCTTCCCCGCCGTCTGGAGGGGTCCTCTAAGCTCAAGCACATTTCTGAACAGAGACGTTTTCCATTCGTGGCGTATAGATTTTTATTCCTGCCACCACACAGAACTCATTAACACAAGTGTGACTTGTACACACAGATCGGGAGGGAAGGGCTTGCTCCTTCCTCTATCTGAACGTCAGAATCAAACAAATAAGATTCTTTGTTTAAAAGGATGTTGAGGGTGCAGAGTGGGGGTAATGATGGGCGGCTTCCCCTGGGCCCGCAAGCGCTCAGTGGAGATGGATGGAGAGCTTTCTGAAGGTCATCAAAGCAACAACGCCTCCTTTATTGTTTCCTGCAGACGTTCGGGAATTGGAGTGTTTTACATGTACAATGCAGACACATCAGGTGGGGTCTGCGTGGGGAAAAACTCCATTTACTTAATGTACTTTTGTTGCAGGCACTTTTCTGGGGCCATCATCACAGCTCTTTGGACTATAAAGCTGTGTCCTAATCACGCTCTGAGACACTCTCCACGCCTTAGTCATCTATAAACAAGGCCTGAGCTAGTTTAAATCAGGGAAAGTGGATACTCTGGCATCCTTTTGTGGTTCATCTGTTTATCCATTTAATCAAGAAATACTTACTCTGCAGCTAGCACATGCAACGGGCTTCCATACATAGAGTTTCACTGAGACTTTCATCACAGTGGTTCTCCAAAGGCCAAGGAGAGAAGAGAGCTGAACGACGGAGGGATGCTGGACACCGGGGTTGGGGAGGAGAAAGGTCATGATGAGGCCATGCTTGACTAGAGGAAGGCAGGTAACTTAAATGGGCAAAGAGGCTAGACGGGGGAAAAGCAATCCTGAGTTGCCCAGGTAGGAAGCGCTGGCGCTCAGCTAGACAGACACGAGGCGCTGCGGGTGCCTGGAAGGTCCGTGCCGCTCTGAAAGAGCACAGCTGCTACTCGGGGGACAACCACGGGGTCTAGGGCTGCCAGATATTTTGTTTGGTCAAACCACGAAGAAGAAACCAAGCCTGCCTGGGATCCACCCATTGGCAAGCTCTACACCAAGGGAATTGGGGAGGTAAAGACTCTGAAGACCTGGCATGCTCTTCTGGAGCTTTCTCAGTCTGTCTCTTTGATCTTGACTCTCACCTGTCACTCCCCCCAGCCTGCCTCCCCCACAGGCTTCTCTCAGGGCAAAGGAGGAAGTGGAAGAAAGTGTATCATGAACCCTCGCTACTCAAAGGGTGGCCCCTGGACCAGCAGTAGCATCACCCGGGAACTTGTTAGAAAGGTAGACTCTCAGTCCCACCTCCGGCCTATGGAATAGGGGCATTTTAACCAGATCCCTGGTGGGGAGGGGGTTCATAGGCTCGTGAAGGCTGGAGAAGCCCTACTGTAAACTGCAAAACTGTTCTTCAAGAGCAAGAGATTGAGAAACCCTACATTTCTATATGAATGTGGGGACTGGCTTTAGGAGGAAAACACCTGGAGCGTTCCAGCCTCCCTCCCCTCCAGGGACCAAAAGATGAAACACCTGTGGCTTAGACAGTTGCTCCCAGTTATACTGGGAGACAACCAACAAGAGAAAAATAAAAGTCACTGATTCAAAGACGGGTCAGCTACTGAGGAGATAGGATTATCTGCTGGCCGTGGGATCACTTCATATCCACCAGCTACTGTTTAAATGTGATCTCAGGAAAGCGACTGAATCTTTCAGGGGTTCAGCTTCCTCATCCATAAAAAAAGATATATAATACCATTTACTTCCTAGGACAGTTGGAGTATCGAATGTGATAAAATACGTAAAACCCCAAGGCCGTAGGACTACTTTCCAGGCCTGTTGTAGGCACTTTGTAAACACAGCACATCCTGATCGCCACCCTGAACCTGCAGATGGCTGCAATCGGTCGACTTTGGCGTTCGTGGTGATCCCTAAATCCTGTTCCGAGCCAACAGCTTTTAGATGATATTTGCATTAGATAGGAACCAGCTTTGTACGTGTCGTGCTTAAGAAAAGAGCTTCCTCCCATTCGGGGTTTGTTACTTAATATTAAATCATTCATACAAGGAGCCAGTGGTATGTGTGCTGGGAACTTCCGGGAAAGCGATGTGCAAACATCAAATGGCACGTTATTAGGTCATTACCCGTAATGGTAATGTCTGCAGCCTTCAAGAAATAAAGCAACCCACCATCCGAGGGAAAAGGTCTTTGTTGGAGGCCTCGGGCTTTGCAATGAGAGCGATGACGAATGCTCAAAGCAGAAGGTCTCCTAGAGAAAAATGCTTCACGTGCAGCTACCTAGAATTTCTGTCTGGCATGTGTTATTATTGGGAAATGTCCTGGTGACAATTTGAAAAAGCAGAGTGAGAAAATATTCATGGAGAAGGGTGAGAAGGGGGCCGCTTCATAAGATTTCTGGTAGTTTCGGCTTAGAAATCATTATCCTTAGATTATCCTCACGCCAAGAGGGCCATAAATCAGGAGCAGGGGATAAAACAAAGTGAAGGGGAGCGGGGACAAGGAAACAGCACAACAGGACTGAGACTTTCCTATCAAACTAAGAGTTTCAGGCTTTGAGTTTTCAAGTGGTAGCGACTATTTTCAGAAAAATGTACATAATGAGTCTTTATATTGTCCCCACGTAGGGCTATATAAACCTATTCACACATACACAGTTCTTTCCAAGACTGGAAAGTTTGGAGAGTTTTTGTGGGTTTTTTTTTTTTTTTGCCAAGAAAAGGGACAGTGAATCATTGTCCAGAACGACCTTCAGAAAGTATATGAAGCCGTTGCACCATCTGCGTTTTTTCAGACATATAGTCCCATTTTGCTTGAAATAACATCATTAGCACAGCCGTCCCACAGAGCTAGAAGGTGATCTTGTTTCCTTCTTGCCTGGCTTGAAGTCAAACATCTTTTCTTTTTTTTGGCAAATGCTGCTTCTTCCTCTGAAATATTTCATGCAGATAATGGATAATGACCACTGCTCATTGCCTTTTCTCGAAAACGTCTAACTGCATTAGCCGAGAACAGACACATTTTAACCTGCTTCTTTTGCTAAGTTCATGGCTGTGACCACTTCCCATTAAGAAAGAAAGAGAGAGAAAAGAAAGCTCACTGTCCCTTCAGAGAAGCTAAATTGGCACTGTCAGAAAGCGATCTGGCCTTTGCTTTTCTGGTGAAAAGTCTTCGCTATCTCTAGAATCACCGAAGTCCGAAGTGGAAAGACCTTTCATGTCTCGTGGACAGTCACTCAGTCAGGCAAGGATTTCCTCGCCCTGGTTCTGCAATTCTTCGACTGACGGCTCAGGTACTGGACCATCCAACCCTTCTTCTTCATGTTGGATTCTCCGCCAGTAAGATTGCTGTGAGCAGTCTGACTGTGAGGACCACGGTGCTTGGAATTCCCTCCCATTCCTTCCCATTCCTAGGAATTAAGCAGCATTTTCACGATGCTTCTCTTTGCTTCAAACCTGGCAATTTGACTTCTGCTCATTCTGCATGAGGCAAACAAAGAACTCCTCCCCTGTAAAAATATAAGGACTTATTCTCTTATCTCGCCTTTGCATTTCAGGATGAATGAGTTTATTAGCTGGTTTCTATAGAAGAACACGTGGCCCCAAGAGCCAACTGGGCCACCATCACACGCTAACCCAGTGGTTCTTAACTGGGAGCGTGTTTGTGCACTTGGACAACGCCTGGAGACATCTTTGGTTGTTAGAACTGAAGATGAGGTGCTATTGGCAGCTAGTAGGTGGAGAGGCCAGGGATGCTGCTTAACACCCTACCATGCACAGGACGGCCCCCTACAACAAAGAAAGGTTGCAAAGTCAAGGTCAGCTGCAGCATTGGGAGTTGGCAACGAGCAAGGGTGATACTCATCTTCTTTCTAGTTTTCAATGAAGCAGGAGGAGAAGACTCTGTGGTTAAAGGGGGACTAGAGAAGAAAGGGGGACAAACACCACCGTCACAGGTGTCACAACAGGGAGCTGGACAGCACACGGTCGGGAGCAAGCCTTCAAGTCTCACTTCTGCCACGTCTTACATCGTCATCTGGAGCAAACTCACGGCCTCTGTGGGTCTCTATCCCTTCATCTATCACCTGGACGTAATAATAGTGCTTGCCTCAAAGATGACCGTGAGAATTGAGATAACTGGAAAGAACTCAGGATGCCTGGTAAAAAGAAGCACTCAACGTACATCCTCTCTTGTTAGTGCTACAAGAACAAAGATGGGGTCAGGAAGAGCCGCCTTTTGAAGCTGAGTTTCTCAGGTTGTTTAGTATTTACTCTTTCAAGTGTTGGCTGGAAAAAAAAAAAAACCTCCATCAGGCCCTTAGCATTATTCTCAATCAATTCCTTCTGGATTCATTTAAATCCCCCTTATCAGATGGAGTATTTTTATACTACGAGAAACAAACAAACAAAAAAGTTCATGATGAAAGGGATTAGCATTTCTAAATAACTCCGGTAACTCTGTCAAATAAATCCTGACCTATTTCAGTTCTTAATTAACTAGGTTAGCTTTTACAGGAGGAAACTCACATAAGACAGCAAGTCTGATCTGAGGCCAAGCCCACACTGGACAGTTGGACGAAGCAGTTCTTGGAAATGGCCCAAATTCTGGGAGATACAGAGGTCTTTGATCTTTCTGAATCGACAGTTTGAATAATCTAATGGAAAATTCTCTGGGGTTTTCTGACCTTTTGATTTAAGGTTAGGGCTGGTCTTTTCAAGGCTTGTCATCTGCTCTCTGTCCCTGCTTATAAAGGAGATGGGTAAATAGAAAAAGTCTTGAGATCACTATGTCAGCACGATCCCCAACTCCCCCCAGATAGTACCAAGCTGGTCCTTTTCCCAGGAGAGGAAGGTGGGCGAGGACAACACTGTTTGGTGATCTCACGTTGTCCAAAGGGGAGCACAGGTGTCCGGCTCCTGCTGCGTCAGCTGTCTTGTCCTTGACATTCTTTCTAGTCCTTTTGGTTTTTTTCTGCTTTATGTAGTTTCCTCTGCTTTTTAAGTCTGCTGGTATTAGTTTTCTGCCAGCTCCCAAACTACTTTTATGAAAGCTGAATTCTCCTAAAAAATTATACTAAAAATATATGCATTTTTTTTCTTAACAAAAAAAAATTGTTCAGCTAATTGGTTAGTTAATTTGCTTGCTGGTATAAAATGTCATTTTTCTTTTCCTAGGGAAACAACAAGAAAAAGAACCAGAGCTTCTGACCTGAAGGAGGAAGATTAGGCATGGGTCGAATTATTAGAATCTTCTTCTGTGGAGCCTCTGACACCGTCGACTATTAGGAGATACTGAAGGGAACTAGCCGTCATACCTAAAGACAGAGTTTCAAAGGGGATGCTGGTTGCCTTTCCAGGTTGTGCTAATTCTTTATTACTTATAAACATTAAAAAATGAAGTTGGCTCATTCCTGGGCAACGCTGAAAAGGTCCTCAGTGTTCCAGGATACACCACAGTAGACAATGTGTTTACGCCCCAAGTATGGGTGGGTTTGGCACCACCAGGTCTACGTGTGCACCCCGACTTGTCTAAGCCCATCACCTCCAAATAGTAGCTTATTTAGAAAATTTAGGCCTAACCTAAGCTGATAGGGGATCGGCATTCTCAGTTTGATTTGATGGTTAAAAAAGTAAGGGTCTCCCCCTATCTTTTTTTCTATTATAAGTATCAAATCTCAAGAACTGCTAATATCAATTTCTTTAGCCTGAGGAAAGGCAGCTTGAAGACTCAGCTAACATATACAAGAGCACAAAGCCAAGAAGACCACAGCAAAGCAAAGTCCTAACCTTGATCAAACTCCACCTGAAGCTGGACTATCTTTGCACTTTGAAATTTCCTGAACAAATAATCCCTTTACTACATAAGATAGTTAAGGATGGGTTACTTGCAACTGAGACTTTGATGATATATGTTAGTCTATGTACATTTTATAGTTTTGTGTAGGTGTTACTTTATAAATCAGACACATTTTAAATCAATATGTGTATTGGTCTTTCTGTTTGCTAACATTTTGCACAATAAACATTGTGTATACTGGTGTATATATTCTTTAGCCTCTCACAATTATGATGGGGAAGTATTATAATTACTTTTTTTGTTTGTTTGACGAAGTATAGGGTAATGTCCTTT
Source organism: Vicugna pacos (assembly GCF_048564905.1). NCBI lineage: Eukaryota > Metazoa > Chordata > Mammalia > Artiodactyla > Camelidae > Vicugna > Vicugna pacos. Next base: position 39,271,190 of record NC_133005.1, on the reverse strand, counting down.
TGCTGTTCTGTTCATTAATTATCCACGATGATAAGAAGGTCAATACTGTAAAATCTGGGACTGATGTTTCTAGTCAAGCACTTGTTACTTACACATTGGCCATTTCAAATGCTGAGCCCACATTCCATGCCATCTCCTCCCTGAGATCTTTCTCAAGACCCCCAAATAGAGTCTTCCTTTCTCTCTGATCTGAGGGACTTCACCCACTTCTACAGCTGGAGAAACCAAATTGTGATTCTTGATCTCACCTCCCTGATGGTGAGCTCTTTAAGAGCACGGAGGCTACGGTGTGTTCTGTCTGAGTGTCCAACACCGGGAGTTTTCGGCAGACAGTAAGGACTCCACGAATGCCCTTCTCTCTCCTTGCCTGCTTTGTAGTCTACGACTTTGCACAGGATCTTGCACACAGTCCGCACTTCAGAATCTTGCTTATACAGAACAGCAGAGACAATGTTTACCCAAGGAGGGTCCCAGCCCGCAAGCACACACTGAATTATAGACACACATGTGCTCCCACCACGCCTCCCCGCTGACATCAGCACAGTCTCGATGACTCAGCGTGGGGGTGAGTTTGCTCCTTGAGGACATCTGCAATGTTTGGAAACATTTTGGTTGTCACAGCTGCGGAGGTGGGGGTGTTACAGGCATCTGGCGGGTAGAAGTCAAGGAGCTGCTGAACATCCTGCACAAGACAGCCCCCCAACAACACAGAATGATCCAGCCCACACGTCAGCAATGCCAAGACTGGAAGACCTTGCATTCGAAATCTTTCTCCCCAATTTGAACACAAGCCCCATGAATGCCAGAGCTTCTCTGCCTCATTCGTCACTGCACGCTCAGTGCCGAGCACAGTTCTTGAAGTGACTATTGTCAAAAGTTCTTAAGGCTTTGTCGGAGCAGCCTCTATTCCCCACGGTGGGGGTTGAGGGGGGGTGCCCTGCCCTTGCCAATCATCCCCCCTGCTTTTGAAATTTAGAAGACTTAATAATTGAAGTCATCTCCCCTCTTCACACTAAGGTAGGTAATGTAGCTGATTTTATTTTTTAAGGCATCCGATCAACTTGGAACTGATATAAGAATAACATCATGGGGTCCAAGTGGAATAAATCTGCTCTCTTCCAGGCACACTGGGAAGAAGCCAGCAGGACATAGATTCTGGTCTTTGGGAGACTAATTTAATGAGACTCCAGTGCATCTGGACTATTTTCCAACAAGAATAATCCAGATAACATGTATGTGTGTATTTAACTCTCTGATACTTTGTTTAAAGAGTAGAGAGGTGAAACAAAACCACGAGAACTTTCTCTGTTCTCTCTTTTCTTTCCCTTTTGGGCATCTCGCGTTTGTTTGTTTGTTTGTTTAGTGTGGACACACGACCCCTGCTTGGCCAGTCAGACTCTTGCTCCACGGAATCTGAATTCTGACTCCTCTCCGGGATGGAAAATGGTTGCAGTGGATCCACCTTGACAACAGCACCAGGAAGGGCACCCTGCGGTTCTGTCCCTCTGATCCTCAGAGGCGTACCGGCTCCTCCCCTTTCAGTGAGCTACGCCATACTTCTTCCAGCAAATTCCTTGCTTTGACTTGAGTGAGCCAGAGATATTTGTGGCTCGCAAACAAAGACCTCACTGTCTAATGGGCGGTGCTCAACACATACTTTGAATCAAAGAACGAATTCGTGCTAACTCTGACAGAGTGGTTTCTTTGCACGTGGAATTAAACCAGCTCAGACGCTTGGTGGCATTCCCTGGCATTCAGGAGAGGGTAGTTTAAATGTTCCTAGACAAATGAGCAGGCCATAAAGCAATGCTAATAAAAGCATCTTATTTCTAGAAACCAAGAATTTTCCTCCAAAGCCAGAGTCCCCTCCATCCAGATACACACCTTTCCACGGAGCCTCGGTATATGGATGGGTCTGCCTTGAAAATGCTTTTTTAGAAACATATCATCCCCCAATGATTTGAATGTACCCGTCTAGAGTATGTTTCCAGCGCTCATAGTCTATTGTGTCAATAATCTGCATATTTAAGAGTCCCCACATGCTCATTGAGACGATAGATGGGGCTGGCACAGTCTACTGGGTCAAAAATCTGCTTTAAATAGTCTATATACACAGTCGGTTGAGTAAATAACAGTATTTTCAAAAAGCCCCTAAATATATAATAACATGATAAATCGCATCAGCTCCTGAAGATGCAGGCTCGCTACTGCTGATCAGGAAAATGATGTGCGCTTTAACAAGCCACTTACAAATGATCTCATCTTTTCCAGCTGTGGGAGCATTATCTTTTCCTTGGCTATATTTTTTTGTATGTAGAGAAAAGGAACCCAAACACACACACACACACGAGTATACATATGCTCAGTATCTTCTTGCACAAATAAACGGGGCTTGAGCCAGCCGTCCAGATGCAGGCAGTCCAAGAGTCAAGGCCACAGAGCAACGTTCTCCTTACTTGGGTTTGGGGAGTTCACCCATCACTCAGCTGTGTGATTCGGAGTTAAGCTGGGCTCCAAATGCACAAGAACAGTTCTGCGTAGATCAATTAGAGCCATTGATTCTGAGACCTCCATCTGACCTCATTTGGCTGGGAAGACGACTTTTTCTATCCACCTCATTAGAACTCTGTTTGCTTATAAACTGCTTCTATTGTGTTAGCTGCCTGAGGAAGCGCTCTACGCGGTGGTTTTAGTTCAGCCTCACACGTCGCTGGTGGAGGGCGATATTGTTAGTTCCGTAGAGAAGGCTTAGGCTTGCAGAGGTTAAACCGCTTTCCTGAGGTCACAGGCCCAGATGCTGGTGGCCTCTGGCTTTGAACAGAGCCGTCGCCCTCTCGGGCTGTGCCTGCCTCCCAGGTCCTGCTCACGTCTGTACCTGCTTTCAGCCATGCCCTGCTTCATCCTGTGCTGCACGGCACCGGTGTGTGTTTCTGCTCTAAAGCAATGTACGTTCCTTGACCAATTTTGCATTTTGCAAAAGCTTGCATTAAAATGATAGAGGTCATAGGAAAAATAAGGTTAGGGGAGGCCCGTTCAAACCTAAACATGTAGTATCCAGGGCATAACCAAACAAAAACAACCCTAATAAAAAACCAGTCCAGTTAAAAACACTTGCCAAATTCAGAATAGATAAAGCATATTTACCTTATAAATAAAGAAGTGATGGCAGTTGGGCAGAAAGGAGTGTAAGGTGGTTGTGAGATGGTGGGGTTATAGATGGGTTGAAATTTTAAAAGACTGGGGGAGAGGTGACAATAAGACTTCCATGGCCAACCGTCTGAGCCAAGAGGAAGGGCAGGGAGCCAGTGGGGCTCCTGTCAGCTGACTGCACCCCCGTGGCTTCCCGCATTCCGCTGTGTTCCTGAGCTTCATGTTTGCCTGCCGTCACTCAGTACTGCTGAACAATAACGTGCTGGGAAAACCTCACACGCGAATGGATGTGACGTCCTCATTCTATTCACATCATTGGCCGATTTACCAATCAGGAATGAACTCGTTTGCCTTACGGAAATATGAGTTGTAACAGAACAGGCTTTATTTTATCTTTCATCCTTAAAGACCTTTCATGTTCAACTAACTCAGTTACTAACATCCTGGGCACCTCACCAATAAAAATCTTAGTGCTGAATTAGCTACTCAAGCAAACCAACCTAAAATAAAGATGATAAATCTAAATATCTTCCAGACTACGGAATTAGCAGCTTCTGAACTCTCTTGTTTCTTGGGGGAGATATGACGAAAGAGCTCCCCTGGAACTTCTTCAAGTGTCTACTGTGCACCCCATTCAGGGCGAAGTATTCAGTAGGTGTTTCATTTTGGAAACAACCCTGTGAGGGAGGCATCCTTACCTCCATCTTGGAGGTGAGGGGTGTGAGGCTAACGGGAGAGAGATCAGTGGGTCTCTGGAAGGCCCTGGCAGAGGGAGATATGGAACCAAGTCCGCAGACCCCTGCCCCGCACATCCTCCACTTCAGCATCCTGCAATGAGGTCATGGGTTACGAAGCACAGTCCTAGGGGACTGAAAGTGAAAAACGGTCTCAATCCTTGCTACCTACAGTCAATTCTTAACACTCTAAGCAGTCAGAATGAAAGATACATCAGATCACGTCACTTCCCTGCTCAGACCCCCCAAGGGAAATTCATCTTACTCACAGAGAAAGCCAGCCTTCTCACCATGGCCCTCAGATTTATGTGCCTGTTAGCTTCCGTCTCCGCCCCCCTCTCCCATCCCTCTCTGCCTGGGTTTTCTGCTCCAGCCATGCCGGCCTCTGGGCTAGCTCTCAGACAAGCCAAGACACTCCCACCGGAGGCCTTTGCACTGGCTGTTCCTCAACCTTCCTTAAGTCTGTACTTAAAAATAATTTCCTAACAAAGCTACTCTGATCACGGTATTTAAATGACAACCCGTCTCCCCACTCTCTCAGGACCCCCGATGATTCTTTCATGCTGCTCCTTTCTCCACAGCACCTGCCACCGAACACTGTCGCATCGACTTCCTGGCGCGCTTGTTTATCGTGATCTTTCTGTGTTAGTCCGCAGTCCCCCTGTGAGCAGGGATCCTGGCTTGGGTGGCTGGGTGCTGCGGTGCCAGCACCTGCGGTCAGCACGCGGCACATAGTAGGGGCTCAGTCAATAGTCACTGAATGAATCAATGGTTATTTACGGGACCTTGTGCGTGTTTAACGCTACAAAGGGAGCGAAACCTACGCGCTCCCCGGAGCCTCTTCTGGGCTGCTGTGAGCTTGCATCTACATTCCGTTCTCTGATACACAGTGACCCCCCCGGCCCCGCCACCCAGAACGAGTCTTGCTTCTCAGACTTCCAACATTTGCTCAGCAGGCTAGCCTTTTAAACATATAATCTGGTTCTATGCTGAGGAGTAAATTCAAAAGCAGAAATGCAAAAATGACTGCTGTAAAGTTAGAGTCGCCCCTTAGTTGGAAAAATGCTTCACAGGCTCATGCTTTCAGCTGGGTCGGGCCTCTAATCCCACAGGCCCCGGGCTGCTGAATAGGATTCCTAAACTTCCTTAAGCCAGGTGTTTAAAAGCCTAATTGCTTGGGAGAAAATTCCAAAGCATGTTCTTTTCTGGCATCTGTATTTCTGGTCCTGCAACACTGCCATCCCTGGTTCCAGGACCCAGGGAGTCTGTGATGTGAGTACACTCTCCTTTCTTTGTTAGTACTGAAACTATTTGATGATGTCTGCATTTACACTCAAGAGTCTCTTTCTGACCAGACGTCCCTCCTTCTCTCTCTCTCTGGAGCAGCAGCTTCTGAGTGTGCCGATTTGAACAAGCAGAACAATTCGTTGCTTGAGACGAGGAAGATCCTAGCTCTGCTACTAGCTGTGTGCTCTTAGGCAAATCTTTCAAGTCTCAGTTTGCTCATCTGTAAAATGGGGGTAATTACAGCCCCAGCCTGATATGGCTGTTGAAAGGTTTTAATGAGAAAATGCTACATTTCTCCTTCTCGAATTCTTTTCCTGCCTCCTACTCAACTTTCTGGTTTTCTTATAAAGAACCCCTGGAGGATCTTTCCTGGCCCCCGATGAGGCAAAGACCCCCTCTTAGACAATCTGATGGGGTTTTCCTCTTGCAGTTCTCATCAAACCTGCAATCAAACAATCATATGTATAATTGCTAAATTTTGGACTCTGCCAGTTTGACTTGCCAGGGTTGGGACTTCATGTCTCGTACGTTGCTGTATCCTCAGCATTTTTTTTCAGAGAGCCTGGAGCCTTGCACACACTTTACAGACGGCATTTCATGGATTCCAAGACCTTATTTTTATATTTTAACGTCTCAGAAATTAGGGGTGCATTTTACAATCAATGGTATCTTAAAATGGCTGCCGGGGGCAATTGGAATCTATTTCAGGAATGCCTTAACCAATTTATTTTGCTTATCTTTTCCTTTTTGTATAAACACAAAAGTGTCACATTATAAAGATCTTTTTTTAAAAAAATCAAACCTAAAAGAGTCTCTCAGTAAGTATGAAATAGCAATTCTAAGTAATAGGAAGAGAACAGTGGGTCATGGTTTAATTATAAGCATTTTTCTTTCTTACTGGTACAAATATGAGAAGTGCAGTTTGCCGAGTGGCCTCAGGTTAAGCATAGTGATTGCTGAATGGTTGAAAAAAAAAGCAAAAGAGCTCCGCACAGCGCTCGGCACACAGAAACTGCTCAATAAATCGTGTTATTATTATGATGATTATTATCTGCCTAATTCAGATGTATTTAAAGCAACACTAATATTTTACTTAATAATCTGGATTTCTCTGCTGTATATCTAAGTTTTTGCAGAAATGTTCAACAGTGGAATCTTTTGATGAGACTCAACTAGAAATGTGAGCCCTGTTGCAATTATGATTTGTCTTTTCCTCCTGATTGTAAGCTGCTTGGAACCCAGTCTTAGCAGTCTGGGTGCCCTTGCTTCCACAAAACCCAGAACACAGTAAGCTCAATAAATGTTAGACGAGCACTTAAAAAAAAAACCCACAAATGCGTGAATTCCTGGAGATGAAGGTCCAGAGGATGACTGCAGAGTGAGGGGTCCAACACTGTCTTTGATTTTTGGGGAGAAAGTCAGAACCATTGCACAGTATCAGCATGGGCTCAATAATTTTTTGTTTATTTGTTTGTTTGGCCTTCAGCACCAATTCCCAGGGATTCACCACACAGGATTAAAATATTCAAGAGCATTTAACTGAGCTTTCAAACTGTAAAGAATTCCATGCCATAACGGAGAGGTGGGGCACAGTGAATGAGTGAGTGAGTGTGTAACTTCTCTGCATTTTTCTGCGCAGGCTGACAGTCACAGCGGTGAGGAAGGGTGTGATCCGCTGATGGGGTACTTCCCTCTGTGGGCTGGGGAATCTCTTAAAGACCAGGAAAGTGGACTTGCACCAGGCACACAGTAGGTGCTCAGTAAAATAGGTGTTCAGTGACTAAGGTCAAGAGTCAAGATCACTGCCAAACTCTATTGATGACCCTTCTACCATGTATCCTGCCCTCTGCTTTGCTCCTGGCCCCTCCAGACGCTCCACTGCACATCCACCCCAGTGCTGAGAAGCTCTGCAAGGCCTGGGCTTGGTGGCTTCCAGGGCCATCTCTCATGTGACCACCTTAACACACTAGTGCTGATTTTGTAGGTAACCCAAGAACAGCTCTTCAGTAATCCCATTCATCTACTGCCAGCTGAAGTCAAGTCACTTTACTGCAGATTCTTCCTGAAGGGGTGCATGGATTGATTTACAAGTGCAGCTAGTTAGAAAGACATTCAGTGATTTGTATATGCAAGATGTCAAGAATGCCCTACATTCTCCCTCCTGTCACGATATGAATGATACCCTCTCAACTGCTTATTCTGTTTGTTTTAGCCAAACATAAATAGACTGCAGACATGTCTGGGGCTGAAGGCGCTCGCAGAAAATAAGCTGCTTCAACTCGAGATACACTGACAATGGAGACAAAGTGAAGTTGCTGCTGCTTTGACAAATACCCTCCTTCTCTCAAGAAAGCAAAGCAGACAGAATGTCCAGCTTCTTCAGGCTTGAAGGAGACGTGCCTTTAAGGACTTCTAGAGCCACTTTTTATGTTGAATCTCTATGGGTAATTTAAGCTTCATCTCCATGACTGTTTGTAGGAATTTGGAAATATTTTTTCTTTTCTTTTATCGATTTTGTTCTTTTTCATTTAGCCAACATCGATCCCCTGCAGCTCCCATCAGCCTGTTTGCAGAAGACAGGGCACCGCGTCTCCACTCTGCGGGGCTCCCCGTGCAGCCGGGCACCGCGTTCATGTTCTTTGTGCCACCCTCAGAGGACACAGGCGCTTCCTTCCAGCTGTGACCATGGGGCCACTCAGCTCTGTGCCTCATGCAGACACAGCCACCACTGGGCGGCTGCTTTGCCCATGTGGGTGGACATTTCAGGGAAGGCAGAGGGTAAAGGAGGAGAAAGAAAGCCACTGTCTCTCAAACAATCAGTTAAGGAATCTCCTTCTGGGGAGATGATCCAGTCACAGCTCTGAATTTCATATACTCTTGATTTATTTCTATTGTAGTGGTTGCATGGAATGTGGGGTTTGTCTGGGTCCACTTTTAGCATAGAATGGGGAGGTATCATCAATAAATAAACACATGAAAAAGTGGAATGAGTAAACAACGAATTCTTCGAGAGTGGCCCTGGGAGAGGCAGGAGGTAGAAGGAGAGACTGGAATTTCAGTTCTTTCTTTCTGTTTCTGTTCTGTTGGTCCCACTTCCTTCATCTCTTCCAGGTTGAAAGGTGGACAAGAGGGTGCCGCTTTTGAGGAGGTAGGTTGATGGGGGTGAAGATGCTTCTGATCCCCTAATGAAGTAATCAGTTATTTAATTTGAAAAGTTGAACACCTACTGTGTGCCCTGGGCTGGGCGCCCAAGAGACATGGCAGCAAAGAAACTGTTGTGTGTTCTAACATCTTGGAGATTAGAACTTTGCAGGTGAAGTCAAACTTCAATTAATTAAATACAATCTCACAATTTATTAATTCGGTGTATGCTAAATCCTCGGTCTTTGAATGAGTTACAACGAAGTGTTGGTTGCGGACATAAAGGCATATTGCTGTTTTTTGCTCATTTTAAGCAGAAAGCCAATGGTCAGGTGGTGTCAGTGCAGTTTTTGTTTGAAAAGTTGTTCTAAGCGATCCCGAGCGAAGGTGAGACACTAGGTCAGGAGTGTCTCTGGGGTGGGGAGGGGGCGTGGGGGAAACAGGGATGCAAGCCTCTTTGGGATCATTCATTATGACTTACTGAGCTCTCCGTAGACAAGCGATGCCTTGGAAACCAGCGCCACCCACTCCAGGGTCAAGCCAGTCGGCGTCAGAAGGTTTTCACTTTCAAGACACAAAGCGGCTGCTCTACTTACTACCTGTTTCCAGAGGGGATTCTAAAAGCCAAGGTGCAGATGGTGCCTGCGCTCCCGAGTCTGGGTCAAGACTGTTCTAGAAAATCAACCTGAAGAACGATCCCGTGAGATCCCCCGCCTTGCTCTGCTTGGTGGAACAGAACGATCAGCACCCTTTCCATCCTACTGGAGGCAAACTTCCACATCGTCGGAGCACCGACCTTCATCAGGAGGAGCGGAGGGCAATTTTGCCCCCCCGCCCCCTCCCCGGGACACGTGGCCATGTCTGGAGACACGCCTGCTGTCACTGCGGCGGAGGGGTTCCCATTGCCATTTGGCAGAGACCAGAGACTCTGCTGCACTTCCCGCCACACACAGGACGGCCCCCCATGACAAAGAAGTCCCAGGCCCCAAATGCCAGTAGTGCCACGGCTGAGAAATCCTGCCTGAGAGATCATTTTACTGCTGGTGGGTCCTGAAAGACCATTTCATCATTTCAAAAAACAATAAACCTCAGCAGTTACAATTCACAGTCTCACCAGAAAACGCGGGGGTAAATATGAGCTCAAGCCCTGAGTTTTGTGACGTTCAATGCAAGCAGCCTTAGCTGGGGAAAGTCAGTTACAGGTGATTTTCTCATTCGTGGTGCCTTTTTATGGACTTTGGGAGGGAGGCTCCTGAGCGACAGATTTCCAGAGGCACAGAATTCTGTGTAAAACTTCCCAGGATCAGGTTTGTTGTTGTATCTCCTCCTCCCCGTCTCTCCTTGTAAGTGTGAGCATGAGTGTGAGTGTGTGTGTGTCGTGGGGAGACTGTCTGCCTTACATCAAAATATCTAAAGTGATACAAGCAGCTGATCAGAATGAAAAGAAAAAAAAAACACCATTTAGAACGATAAAGATCAGCAGTCTGCTAGGTACCTGGAACCATTTGATACCAACTTTGTTTTTATAAAGTATACCATGGTAAAGCTGTGCAACTTCAGTTTGTTAAAAAATAGAAAAGAAAAGAAAAGAAAAAGAAAAAGAAAAAATGGTAGAAGGAAAGAAAGAAAAATGAGGAAAAAAATACTGTAACAGCCTTACTCCCTTTGAAGTCACTACTGATGTAGCTCTGAACAGATCCATTCAAGTTCAACTAACATCAGACAAATGTTTAGTGTATCAGAGGAAGCCACAAAAGCAAGGAATTCATCAATATTTCACAACAGCCTCAGGGAAACTGTAGATTGCAATGCTGTAGGGCAGCTAATGGAATTACACACAAGGGTTTTGTACATTTAAAATAAGCAGCTACTAAAAAAAATTGCCCTTCAGTTTGATAGAAACTGTATAAAACTGCAGATAGGAAACAATTAAATCGCTCCCAACATTTATCCATGTCACTCTGATAGGTCATTTAATAACAGGTATTACTGTGTGTTTCCCTCCCCCCGCCCAGCAAGGCAATAATAAAGATTAACATTTATGAAAAGAAACATAAAATATAGCACAGCCCAATGAATAATTAAAGACTGTTTTGAAGAACGCTTGCCATTGTGTGCCGATGAAGTCTTTTCCACCGTCACAAAATACGTTTATATAAAATATAATTATAAATAGACAGAGGCTGCAAGAGAGACCCACTGACCCTTGTTTGTTCTGATGCTAAAAAATAACTTTGAAGTATTTCCTAGGAACGCGTGGGTTCCCCTGGATCTCATACATATGTTATTATCTGGTGAGACTCTGGATGCTGAGTGATCGGCTTTCTCTTTTGGAAGATTTACAGAGGTAGACCTGGAGCTTGCAAAATTCTATTCAATAAGCTGGTGTGAGATCAGCGTTTTCTCCCCTAAAGTCCTTTGCTGGAGTAAAAAATTCTGCATATGAAAGCAAACTGTATTTTCAAAACCGATTACTTCTGTGACCACAAAACCTCACCTGCCTTTTCTCACCCTTGGAGACCCAACTCCCTAAACAATGACCCTGCTGTGCATTCACATTTCACACGAGGAAGCGTGGCTTCCAACACCTCTGGACCAGTGGTCCTCGACAGGGCGGTTTTGCCTCCCAGGGGACATTTGGTGCTATCTGGGGGGCACATTTACTCTCCCACTGGATGGGGTGGGAATGGTGGGGATGCTACTGGCGTCTGGTGGGATGCACCTAGGACACTGCTGAACACCCTACAATGCACAGAACTGCCCACAAGAAAGAATCATCCGGCGCCAAATGGCTGTATTGCTGAGGCTGAGAAACTCTGTTCTAACTAAGCCATTCGAACACACAAGCTTTATTAAAATAATAACAGTGGCCTTGTTAATATGGTGTCTTAACTTCTCAACCGTTCACTGGTTTCACACACGTGTATTAGAGAGCTTCTAAGTGAAACTTACAACGCTAAGTCCTCTGGGAAAGGCAGTGAGGATTTGACACGGTTACTGACCATAGACTCTTCTAATCAAAGGAAGGGTTTTTGTATATGTATATGTAATCCATGCACACACACTTATGTGTACACATACACATACACTCAGACTTACATGCATGTACACACATATGCATACATACAAAAATAGCTACTATTATGTGGAGCAAGTGGCTAGCTGACAAAGGGGAGGCTTGGGCAGGGCAATTTGTGTGTTTTGTTTGCTTTCAAGGGAGGAGGTGTAAGGCAGAGGGAGAAGGGGAACTATTGCAGATCAAGTGAAAATGAAGTCAAAGGAGACAGAGAGAGAGGGAGAAAGAGAGAGGAGCATGCAGAAGCAGTGGGGATGTCAGCTCGTCGGAAGAAACGTGTTTTGTTCTCGTGAGCCAGCAAGTTAGGAGAAACGGCCGCTGTGGGGAGAGTCAGAGAAACTGAGCTGGAGAGGCCACCTGAGAAGTCTCAAGACCCGCAGTCGAGTGGGAGGCAGGCCCTCTGCCATCAAGAGGGGTCGGAGCCCCACAGGACCGAGCAGAGGCAGGACGGGTCGGAGCAGGATCTAGGTGGGCCCAGCTGGGTCTGCCTGCGGGCCACCTTCTCCAGCCTGGCTCGGCCGTATCTGGGGGAGAGAGAAGGTGCACCCCACCTGCCCATCCCTCGTGCATCTCCGGTAGCGTCAGTCCCAGCTTGAGGAAAAACACATGGGTTGTTTGAATCTTAGACGGGTGGAACTGGAAAGCCATTTAGGAGTGATGGGAATTGTAGTAGATTGAAAGCATTTGCCTTGTCTGAAGGCAACGCATTCAGATTTAGTAACACTTTGCAGGTCGACCAGTCAGTTGGGGGATTAAACCTAGCCGGTGAGCCATCTATTTCAAACTCCTGCTTTGCACCCTTTTCAAGATGATGTGTGTGTGTGTATGGGTACATATATACTTTATCGTATATGTGTACTTATTCTATATGTCACATATATTCTTTATTATATATTATAGTTATAAAGTATTATATGTACTTTGATACAAATGGAATTATATCCTAAATACTGCTGCAAAGGAATTTTTCATTTACATCCCAAAAAACATAAAGCTAAGTGAATTTAAATCTATTCCTCCCTCCTCTTTCACAATTTAGAGTTTGCACTGCCCTATTAGTGGAGTGGCAACCAGGCCACTTTTCCATTTGTTAAAAATCTCTTTAGCAGCAGTTGTTACGTCACAGAAAGAGGTGAGTTTGGGACTGGACGAGTGGGCTGAAGTCTTCCTTCTGCTGAGTAATAAGCCATACAATTTCAGGAAAACGACTTGATGTCTCTGAGTTTCAGCCTCCTTAGCTATAAAACAGAGCTACAAATAGTTGCCATAGCAGCGTTGTGAAGATTTGAATGATTAAATGACATAATCTCTAATAAAATGCCTTGCAGTCCCTCCGGTGTGAAATCAATGGGAGGGCTGTGCGGATATTAGCCTTCCCTGTGCACCGAGGGCACCTGGGGGCTGGCCTTCCCATCCCCGTTAACTTTTGTCAGGACTCAGCTCTCTTTGTTAATGGGTCAATCAATCAATCACTCAATATTTATTGAGAGCCTACTACGTACAAGACCCAGGGGACCTGTGATGGGCTCCCATCAATAGAAGTACACGCTGCGGGACAATTAGCAAGCCTGTTTTGACTTGACCTCAGGTTGGCGCGGTAAGGTAATGGAATGGTCCCTGAGCGTGTGAGGTGGGGAGTGAGGAAAGAGAGAAGGGGGGCAAGAGTGAGCCTGCCTGCTATAGCCTCTCACTCCTCTCAAAGTTCAACAGAAGAAGGTGATTTCTATGGCCCACAGGCCAAGTCTGACCTGCCGCCTGTCTTCGTAGACAAAATTATACTGCAACATAGCCACACCTGTCCGCTCACTTACAACTGCTTTTGTGCTACAATGCCAGAGCTGAGTAGGTGCAACAGAGACCATAAGGATTGCAAAGGCAAAAATATTTACTCTCAGGCCCTTTACACAAAAAGTTTGCCAACCCTGACTTAAGCAACCTCATGAATAATTAACTGTCACCAATTCTTATCCACATATGCAGTGATAAGAGCCATTTATCAAGTTCTTAGTGTGAATGGGAGAATGCACCAGCATTTTACATGTATTTCACATCACCGTTTCAAAACGACATCATGAGAACAGTACCGTTATCAACCCATTTTGTAGATGAGGAAACTGCGTCTCAGAGAAGTTAAGTAACTTGCCCAAGGTCACACAGCTAGTCAGTGTGATTTGAACCCAGCTTTGTCCCATTCCAGAGCCTGTTTTCTTAATCACAGTGTCAGCATTTTCCAAACTCCAGTCTCTCATGTACCACGCTCATAATTTGTTTTCACATTCACATCCTCTTTACTATTCTTTGCCATTTTTTCCTTTGAATTGTCACTGTATTTGTTCCTTTAGCTTCATCCTAGGAAATCATATTTAAATAGTTTGGATTTTGATGTACTGGTAATATATATATATATATATATATATATATATATATATATATATATATATTTAACTTTTTCTGAGATAATTGAAGATTCACATGTAATTGTAAGGAATAATACAGAGAGATCCCACGTACTCTACCCAGTGTCCCCAGTGGTAACATTATGCATGAATAAAGTGCAATGCCAGGAAATTGATGTTGATACAATTCACCGACCTATTCAGATTTCACCAGCTTTACCTACGCTCTGGTGTGTGCAGTTTTATCACATGTATAGATGCCCTCCTGTGCCCTCCGCTACAATCAAGAGAGAGATTTCCATCACCAGGATGTCGTGTGTCACCCTTTTATAGTGACAACCATCCCCCACCCCATCAACTCCTAATCTGCTTCTCATCTCGATACTTTTGTCATTAAAGGAATGTTATCTAAATGGAGTAGGTAAGTTTTTGAGTATTAAGCTTTTGCGACTGACTTTTTTCACTCAGCATAACTCTTGTCATCTATTTTTTAATTCACCCTAAAATAACTATATAACTTTTAGAAGTAAAAAAAAAAAAGCTCATTGATGTGAAAGTTTTCTCGAGTGCCACCAGCGAGGCACCCATATCATACTCTAGGAAGCCCTTCCTTTAGCTGTAAAACACCTGGTCATCAAATAGTCAGACAGCTAATGCAGCCATAAGGCGGCTTTGGAATAACAAAAATCTCTAGATCAGTGCTCTTCAATAACACTTCCTGCAATATATAGAAACGTGAAGTGTCTGAACTGTCCACGATATCAGCCACTAGCCTCATGTAGCTACTGGGCACTTAAAATGTGGCTTGTTTCAACAAAGAAACAAATTTGTCATTTCGTTTTGTTTTAATTGACTCAGGTTTACATTTAAATCACCACAGGTGGCCAGTGGCTTCTCTGCTGGATGGCATAACTCTAGATATTCAGGGTAAACTATTAAATAGAAATACATAATTTTTTGTTTTCCTATGCTTCATTTTGTCAACGCAATGACAGCATGAAAAAGTAAGAAATCTTTCAAAATAGTCTTCTAATGGATTTATTTATTAGGATCTGACTTTTTCCTACAAGTTTGTGCACAGCTCTGTCTTGGATTAGCTCTCCAGACACCCTGGCTGACTCTGGGCTTTCGGAGAACTTCCCTGCCTCACCAGTTAGCATTCGGAGAGAGCCCAAGAGAATCTGCTCCCGAGGTTCTTGCTTTTTAAATGACACCGTGTCCCTGAACACAAGACCACAGGACAGAGCCTTTGAATGCCCAGTTATAAATTAACTCAGACACAGAGCACACAGTATTGTGGACTTCCTGAAGGTCACAACAAGGTTCTGCTGATTACGAGGGGCTCAGGCCAGCATCCCTTCTTCAGGAAGATGCGCGTGTCCAGCAACTCCTGGTGGTAACAGTCACACACCTTTGCTGATTAACAGGACCTGTGCTTGGTGAATCCGGCTGGCACCACTGGTCTGGAGCAAGGTGCACCACCGGAAGCTGTGTCCGGGGAGAAGCGCGAATGCTGAGGTTCCCGAGGTGGCTGGCAGCCGTGTCAGGGAGAAGGGAGAGAACAGCAGTGACAACTCTGGGTACTTGGGGATAGGCCTCCAAAAATTCATGTGGCAGAAGAGGTAAAATTTGCAGGGAGGTGGGGTGGGGTGGAGTGGACTGCTGGCGATGTTAGCACCGAACTAGGTATTTTCCTGGAAATAGGAAAAGGAGTGGTCTGTATTCCCTTCTTATTTCTTTAAGCCTAAATATCATGAGCAGCAAAAACTAGCTTTTGACCATTAGCCATCCACACTCGGCGGCGTGTACCCACTGAAACCCGACATCAGCATGAAGGTCGTTACCCTGGCCGGTCTCTTATTTCGCCTAACTTCACGGGTCTGTAAGGCGCTAGCCGTTGCAAGAGATTGATATGATAGTTTGTGAGTAATTTGGATGAACTATAACACTAACCCAGTAAAGTATTATAATTTTAAATGTGTCCAGGAAATAATTGAAATTCTGGCTTAGCTTCATCATAATGCAAACTGCTGGGTATATTTAACAGCTGACTAGCTTAGCATGAATATTGCTTTAGAAATGGGGTCATATTGTTTTTACGAAACAATATTGCTCTCAAACACGTTTAGGAGGGGGAAGAAAAACAAGGGATTATGAGTACACTTTTAACCTTTCTGTCTCTTTTTATCCGTGTTTACTATGGTGATTTAGG
The DNA here is from genome assembly GCF_048564905.1 of Vicugna pacos. Classification (NCBI taxonomy): domain Eukaryota; kingdom Metazoa; phylum Chordata; class Mammalia; order Artiodactyla; family Camelidae; genus Vicugna; species Vicugna pacos. Next base: position 39,255,194 of record NC_133005.1, on the reverse strand, counting down.
TGTTTGGTGGTGTTTGAAGGCAAACACAAAAGGTGCTGGCATTTAAAACAGACCTGGTAATGAGCTCTTGGTCATCAGAGTCCTTCTAATTGCTACTTTGTCACAAAATCTCTGTTTCCCATCGATTTGTTTTTCTGTGGGCTGGTCAGAAACGAGGACGATAGGATCATCTCTCGATGTCCATGATGGATGTCACTAACAGGTGGCCCCCTGTGGTTACCTACAGAGTGTCTACTTATTTTTTAAATGTAGTTGCCAACATTTAAGAAAGTGGAGATTTCGTGTGAAATCCAGACTTACGGACGTTCCTGGAAAGTCCGAGGATTTGGCAGTACTGGACCTGCCTTCCCATTGGGTGATAATCTCTAAGGCTGAGCAGATGGGGAGAAGGCACTCCAGGAACTCCAGTTTACAACAGCTTTCTCCTGGGCTGTATTTAATATTTCCTCTTTAGTCACTGGAGCTTTTGATTCCCAGTACCCAATATCATTTTCTCACTCTTTCATTCCCAAACATTAAGTGTGCCCTGCAGTGTGTCAGGGAGTGCATTATAGATCCACGGTATCTGACAGTGGTCAGCAAACTTCTTCTGTAAAGGACCAGCTAGTAAACACTTTAGACTTTATGGGTCATAATGTTTTCTGCATGAAAGCAGCCCTAGATCATCATGTGTGAATGAACAGGCGGGTCTGCGTCCCAATAAAACTTTATTGATGGAAAGAGGTTGGTCCACGCACTATAGTTTGCTGAGCCCTGACACAGGAGAAAACAAAATGAAACAAAACAAAACTCCTAAACAGTAATCTGCTAGAGGCAATTTGTTTCATCAGCACAGAGCTTTCAACAGATGTGGGAGTAACTCCTCCAAAGACAGTGCTCAAACTTTGAGACCACCACCTTCGAGCATGTGAAGGTGTGTAGGTGTGGGTACTTAACTCATTTTGATTATTTTAAAAATATTTACTGACCCCTACTGGTTATTTGCTCCTGGTATCATTGCAAAAGACTTTCCTCTAAAAAAAAAAAAAGGAAAGAGTTTAAAATTTGTTTCTTCATGGAAAATGAGCTAAGTTGGGTTATTCTGACTGATGGATTATTGCTCCGCTGAGAAGGAATCATCATGGTGGGCAAAAGGTGAGAGACCCCATTGTTCTTCATTTCAGAGGGAAATGGTTTTCTTGTTTTATCTCTCAGACCAGCTACGCTAAGACTTCCTAATCAGCGTGGCTATGAATGCCAGCTCCCTTTCCTTAGCTGTCCTTTGAGTATCGCTTAATGGAACCTCAGTTTCCTAGTTCAAAATTGAAGAGTTAGAACCAGATCCAAGGTATCTAACTAGCATCGTTGGGCCGAATCTAGTCTGCATGCATGTTTAATTTGGTCCAGCATATTTAAAAACAACGTATGAATTAGTTATTGACCTAGGGAAATCAGAAGATTTCACCCCCCAAAATCAGATTTTTTGACCTTCTGTGGGAACAAACTTCTCACGCTGGACCTACATTCCTCCGTGTATGTAACTGGCTGCGGTGGGCGTAGGTCCCTTCTTTGATCGCTAGGAGGTCTTCACGAGGCTTGCTTCACCCATATCAGTGACCTGTCCTGATAAAGGACCAGACAGTTTATAAGGTCTCCTTTAGAGCTCAGTTTCTAGGTTCTGGCCCCTCTATGTAAAGCAACAGTCACAAATTGCCAGCCCATAACATCGCCCCAAACTTTGTCAATTCAAGGATGAGTAATGATGATCTGATCAACGCAGTAGGGAATTCTGCTGACGGTGGTTCGGTTACAAATCTAACACAACGTGAAGCAGAGGCGGGGCTGAGCCTTCCGCGTCCGGCCCTTTGTCACTCTGCAAGGAGGAAACAGCAATGGCAACACTTGCTTTCTTTCTAGGGACGTCAAGCTTCACAAATTTTATTTCTCGTTACTGGCTCAACTGCTCAAGATTGTTCTTGTGTTTAGAAAAGCCAGAGGGAGGGACACAGAAATGGATGCACGAGGACACCGGATTTTATGGGGGAAGTCATAGCATTTCCAATGGACTCTGTGTTTACCTGGAAGTCTGGGGCCAATGGAGAAACGAGAAACTGGCGTTCTATGAAAATGCCGAGAAAAGGCCCCAGGGGGAGGGACAAAGAAGAGCTTCTTTTACCGGAACTGTTTCCCTGCTGAAGATGGCCACCTGCCACCAGGCTGGAGGCCCGGCAGGCTGTTGCCCTCACCGTGGCCGGTCTTGTTTTGAATCAGCTGATCCGTCATACGGGGCTGGGGAAGTCTCTAGCAGGTACCCACGCTACTAGACTAACCTACGTTAGACTGTAGCAGGCAGTCTCCAAAACAGGGTGGCAAACCCAGATGCTGGACAGGGGCCCAGAAAGCAATCCTACATCATTTAATACACAGAGCATTCTTCACCTCGATAGGGAAAAGTACTCTCCCCCATTTTTTCCTTGCTAACTCTCTCAGGCTGTTTTCTCCCGTGTAAGAAACATCGCTACAGGAGACATCTCATTTTCTTTTATGAAAAGCATGGCAAAACCCCAGTGATAAACAGCTACTGATATCTGGCCTCAGGGAGACAATGGAAATAGGTGGGGACTGGGAAGAACTGGTCTGTGCCTGCCCCTGGGAGGGGTGGCCACAGCCCAACTCCAGCTCATCCTGCCGGGCACCAATGAAGAACCAATGTGACAGGCTTTTGGACTTGGCAAGAGAAATGGGAATTTGGATTTTTCTGTAGAATCTCCTGATCTGTTCAATTTTGGCAACAGTGTTTATTATAAATTATTATTATTATCAAATCTATTGTTACTATCATATAGTATTTTGTTGGGGCAAAACAAAATTAGTCTGCAGGTCAAATTCAGATGCCTTTTGTCAATTATTCTAAAGTGTGATCTTGCTTCATGCATCTCAATGTTTCCCATCTCTCCAGCTGAATCATAAAAGGTGCCATCTGGGACGGTGTGGAGGGTGGAGCGCGCGTGCGCACGCACACGCACGTTTCTGTTACTTGAAAGCTACTCAAAGCACATGTTCTAATCACAAGTCAGAGGCCTTCAGCTTATAGATGCAGTCTCTAGAAAACAAACTTAGTGCAGAATAAAAGATAACACCATGCCTTGAAAGAGCCAGGCTGACACCGTCTGCCAGCAGCACGGCCCTCCTCTGGGCTCCGCTTTCTTACTCTTAAAGAGGAGAGGTTTCTCCTAAAGTGAAACACAAGGCTGTGCTGTTTGGTGGAGAGAACCTGTAATTTGGAGTCTGAGTCTCTCTCCAACATTCACTAGACCTGCAAACTTCTCTCAGCCTCAGTTGCTTGCCTGCAAAGTGAGGATAAAGCCAGCCGCGACATCTCAGGACTCTGCGAAGCTTGCATGAGATAATAAATAGGAGAGCTTTGTGGAAACCAAGGGTTCCAGGCTAGGGGAGGTGGGCCCAATGTATAGGCCTTAAACGTGTTTTGTTTAAAATCAGAAAAATTTCACATGTAAGTGAAGATGTGGTCTTTCTCCTGAAAACGTAAGTTCTGACATCACCGGCCCCACGTTGTTGGCCGGTGGAGCTGTGCCCTTGCCGGTCCTCTGGACTGAACGGGGGGCGGGGGGCATGGTCCCCACCCACTCCCTATATTGCATTACGCCAGCTCTCTGCGGACACTGTCACCTGTCTGCCATTCAGATTTGCGATCCCAGACCCTGGGAAATCTAAGGTGCTCTGCCAATGTCCATTTGGGGTGTTGTTCATATTACTGCTATTCTTTTCCATCCATGATCCCTGTGAGCCACATATTCACATCTCTGGGGCTCAGTTATCTGGTCTTTAAAATGGGAATGATAATCTCTCATTCGCCTGGAGCCAGGGGCTATCGAGTGAGGTGAGGTCCCTTTTGTTCCCAGAGCTGCCATCATGCGGGGCATCTGGCCAGCAGAGGGCGCTGGTACAAAAGGCTGCAGGTGGACGGATCCAGGAGGGAGCAGACAGGTAAGGCAGCTGGGCAGGTAGGGGCTCTCCCGCCCTGCCTTTCACAACTTGGGAGGACACAGCTCTGCAGAGTGGACATGGCAGGGAGCAATTACTCATCTATCCATGCAGTCGTACATCACCAGCAATGTGACTTTCTGGAATACGTAATGTGACCGCACACTTTTGAATGCCGCCGCCTGACAATCAGACGCTAAAAATAACGAACGGTCTGCTCGGGAACAGAAAGAAATGGCCCCTTTGGAAACTGGAGACGGGCCATTTTCAGCTCTGCTCACCGCCAGAGCCCTGCCCGGACTTCTCTGGGCGGCAGAGAGAGTCTGCGTAGGAGAGCTCACTGCATTTGAACAGTGTGTTCACTTTTAGACAAGTTGGTCCCAGCAAGATGTAGACAAATTGGAGCAAGTTCAGAGAAGAGCAAGCCAAATGATTAAGGGAGAGAGGATTGATTTATAGGGAAAGATTAAAGCAGCCCAACACGTCTGAGCTGTCTTCTGAGGGTGACGAATCTGGGAGTGACACGCAGGAACTCCGCGCACCTCTGAGAGGTGTAAACAGCAAAGAGGAGGAATTAGCACAGTGTGAGCTGCTTTTAACAGCAGTTTCGGGGATGATGTTGACACCAGGAAAATGTTGATGGCCGGTGAGAGCTGCCTGGGTCACACCTATGCTTGAGAACTGCTGATTGTCCTGACTGAGTCTGGCAGAAAGTGACATTTTCTAGCAAGGCATTCATGGCCTTCTGTAATCTGGCCCTGGCCCACCTTTCCTTCCACTTCGACATCTTCTCTTCCTTACTAGGAACCCCCCTTCCCCACTTCTACTCCTGGTTGCAGCCTCCCCTGACCTAATCTCATCCCCACATCAGGAACTGAGAGGCTCAGGAGCCCACGGCAGCCAGGCTGGCGGAAGGAGGAGTGAAGAGGGCTGGGGAGACAGGAGGACCAGTGGTGGCAGCGCCAGAACAAATGACACTGACATCGCTTTGATGTTTATCACACATAACCCTGATGTACTAGTGTCTCACGAGGAAGAAGCTGGGGTCCCCATCATGTTCTATTCTTTGTTCTCAGATGCTGCTCCAGGTGTGAGAAGGCCAGAGAGCAGAGCGAAGGCTCTTCTGTCCTTTGGGTTTGAGTCTCTGGGAAGTTGACTGGAGAAGCAGGTCTTGGCTACAATAAATCCTGGGAGATAAAGCGTCAGACCTCAGAGACAGGCATCTGGTCCTGGGGAGGGAGGCGAAGCCAGGAGGGACTTGAGCCCCTTATAAAAGGATTTGCTTGGCCGCAGGGAAAAGAGTGGGCATGAGGTCTGGGACCTTTTTTTCTAGTTCCTCCTTTCCCATCCCCATTACACCATTTTCTTATATTTTTAATAAACGATCTCCCCCACTTCTCCCCTCCTTAAGAAAAAAATATCTAGATGCCTCCATTATGGGAATCTGGTTGTCGGCCGGAGCCAGAGTAGCTCTGGGAAGCAGGCCCATGTCCAATAAAAGCTGTTCAGCCTCTCCTGTGCACCAGGAAATGAGAATTAAAACGGCAACAAGATACCCTGGAATGGCTTAACCAGAGGAGGGGTGTGGTGAGAACGCTTTCAATGCTGCATATAATGATCAAAAACGCTGCTATTTTGGTCTATAAACTAGCACCACAGACTGAAAAACTGAACACTGGTATCGCAATCATGGGCTGAGGAGGGCGGCTGTTGGGGGCGTAGCCCACACCAATGTCTGCCGCGTGGAAGTGTGGGCTGGTCTATTCGATTTTATCGTTCTGTTCATAGTAGGCCAAATTTCAGGCTGTGGTAAGATAAGCTAAAACAAAGCAAGACAAAACAAAGCACCAAATGAGAACCACATTCCTGCAGGAGGATGTGCACCCGTGGGCCTGCCCTCGGGGGTCTCCTGGTCTTACTGTCCATCTGGACTTTTCACCTGGCCTTTCCCTCGCAAAGGCCACATCCTTCCTTCAGAAAGCTTGCTTTAATCAAGCTAGTTGTGATTCCACTCTCATCTCAGATTCAGGGCTCCTTGTCACAATTATGCCGATAAAAATAATAGCATTTATTGAGTGTTTACTAAGCACCCGGGGGTGTAAAGTACTTTGTGCATTTTTCCTGGACTCTTTCTTATCGCTCCTCAAATGCTAGCTGCTTCAAGAGACCTTCCCTGAATATTCAGAGCAATGCACCCCCTTCACCCCCAACTATGCCCTGACCCTGCTTATTTTTCTTGCATAGATAATCAGGTATCTTCTCCCCCCCAGCAGAATGTGAACTCCACGAGAATGGGGATCCTGCGTGTTTTGTTCGTTGTAATTTCCTCCGTACTTTGGACCAAGCCCGTTACACAGCATATGCATTTAAATGAGTCTTTAATTATACCAGTTTGAATCGTTGCATTTGATTTGAGCTACCTGCCATATTTCACTCTGCACGGTACATTATCATGTAAGTTGCAGTCTTCATACTAGATCTGAAGCAACGTAAGGCTAAGACCTGTGCCTTCTCTGTGCACACAGCTCCCCCAGCACCAGTATGATGTCTAACTTAGCACAATGTCCTACCTATAACCGGCATTCAGGAAATAGCTGTTGAGTTAAATCATCCTTTTAGACAAGGGAACCACAGGATATTACAAGCCAGACTGGACTCACTCTTAGGAGGCCTGACATTGCCCTCTGGATGTCAAAATAGCAGAGCAGCTTTGTTTTGACTCTTTTTTTCGGGTACTAGTCACATCTCCAGTGTGAAGTGCGCTGAGGTTGCTTTATCAGTGTTTGTTGGCATGAAACTGCGAAAAAGTCCGATTTGTTTGTTCATTAAGTTCTTAATAGTACCCCAAATAATGAGGTTTTCAAAAGAAATGAAGGCCATTTGTATAGGAAATATTTCTCCATCAAATTTACCTGTGTGTGTATGTGTGTGTGTGTGTGTGTGTGGAGCCCAGTGCCATGTTTTCCTCACGGTATAGAGCTCAGTTTCCCTTATTGACTGGTTAAGTAAAATTTAAACCCTTTTTGCTGCGGATTTGATCAGTGATGCAGTCAGCTCAGTTCAGGCGTCGAGGAGAGCTGGGTGGCCCGTATTTGCTCTAACCGTAATCATGCATCCAGGTGCAGCAACAGAAGGAATTCAGGGACCAGCTTTCTTCAAGGACTAATCCAGACTCCCAATTGTCATGCTTCTTCAGAGAGAGCCAAAAGGTACAACTTTGCATACATTTTCAAGGCGTGAGCAAGTAAATGGTAAGAAACTTTCAACCAGTATTCTCTGATGACTAAATGTGTAGCCATTTGGAAACTTATTTAAAAGTTTTTGCTTTTGTCTTTTTGGCTGTTTGCCATATGTTGCAAAACTCTGTAACTGGAAAGTGAAGTTATAGCCTCCTTACTAACAATTATATATTGCACTAGCCATCGTTTAAATTTTTCCCAGCATCCATTGCTCGCTCTTTGACAACACCTTGGTTTGCATTTTCCTTTGGAGTGGAACCCACTCCCCTCCCACTGTCAGTCCGTGTGACTCAGGGAGAGCGAAACCACCCCTAGCCGCCTGATAAGCATGTGACCCAGAGTGCTCAGGGAGCTCCATCCTTCTGGTCGCAGGGAATGGACCAGAGACGGGCTTCTGACCCCAATCTGAAAAATAATAGTTGAAGAATTTTACTGGAATCAGCAGAAAGCCGTCCTTCCTTTCTTGCTGGTTCTGAATCAAGGGGACCACTGCTGTAAAGACAGAACCTTTCGAGAATGAAGCCAGAACAGAGGGAAGCAATCTGACTCCTGAATCCAGCCATTCTAGATCAAATTAACCTCCACACCCTTCAGTTAAAAGACCCAGTGAAGTCTCTGTAAATGACAATTTGAGTTGGGCTTTCTGTCCTTTGAAATGGAAACATTCCTGACTATTAATATAAATTATCTTCCCCCCCAAAACGTGAACTAATAATTCATAGTTCCACTTGAAGGGTTAAAAATTCAAAAACTAATAATGCCCATCACACTTTCATTTGAAAATTATCCTGTGTTCCGGTTTAGAATTACAAGTGAGTTTTCCAGCAAGACTCCCTTAGAGTCCTTTGCCACAGCTTTTCACTAATAGGAACCTACCCCAAACTACTACCATTATTGAAAGAAACCAGATGATAAGAATTAGATTTCTCCAAACATTCCTCACCCGCCCCCCCAAGAAGCGGTTCAGGTGTCAGCGAGTATCTTGTCATTGCTCATTTAACACTCTATATTATTGCAAAGTGATTTCTCGTTCATTTCTATGCTCCCGGTGCCCAGTTAGTCAGGGACTTTCAGGCGGGGGGTTCCAGGAAGATGATCACTTAAACAGACAGGGCCGTTTTATGTGGACACTCAGTTCTCCTGCAAACAGGCCTTTTCTGACCATGGGGAGAGCAAGGAATGACTTCGAACTTTCTAGCTTACACGACTTTGATGTGATTGAAACTTGGGCGCACTGTGCAAGCGGGGACAGGCTGGTTGTAAGACTTCTGTGGGACCCTCCAACCATAATAATATCAATATTAAAAATTATTCTGGATATTACTTTAAGTACTTCAGCATTTATGTTTATTCTACACTAAGCAAAATTTAATAGATTTTTATGGGTTCTAAAATGCTCTTTGTTTTTCTGATGAGAGAAAAAATAAAGTATTCTCTTTGACCTTAAAATTTTATCTATTTCCATCTGATTTTAAAAGAAATTAAAATATTTTTACAGGCCCCTAAGAGTTTTGTGGGCCCTAGGCCTATTCTGCCAGGGGCCCTGGGTGGGGGCGTCCACAAGTTCCTGTTTTGCTTTGCTTTGTTTCATACAAAAAAAAAAAAAAAAGCTTTTATTCTTTGATCATTAGAGGCTGAATTTTAAATGGAGATCTTAGATAACTGTTTAGTGACCTCAGGCAAGTTACTTAAAATCTCAGGGCCTGTTTCCTCATATGTAAATCAGGCATAATGATAATCCTTCCCTCACAGGTTACTGTGAGAATTAAATGATTCAATTCAAGTAATGTGCCCGGAAGAGTCTGCCACACACAGAAAATCACTGAATAAATACCAGCCCCCACTGCCGCTGCTGGGTTTACTATTTCCAGACAGATTCTCTGCAAATGTAATTATCTGTTTGTTTCTTCCTCTTTTTCTCTCTTGTCCTCCTTTCTCTCTTTTTAAAAAGGAATATTTCTTATTAAAAAAAAAAAACAACACCCCAAACACGGCAGGAATATTTAAAGTAGAAACTCAATTTCACACACCCTTTCATCATCCCAGAAGTAACCTTTGCTAAGAGTCATGGTGTGAACACACACACACACACGCACACGCACGCGCACAATCTGATTGTGATCACAGTTACGTCTTTTTAACTTGCTTCTTCTGCCCTCAACGCCACGTCGCGGTGATGTTCCCTAGCCAGCACACGCGCATACAGGGGAGCCTCTGTGTCCCTCCAGGTGCTCACCTCTGCCCGTGAAGTGGGCACTTCCAGGGAGGAGGGAGAAGCTGCCATTCTCTCTGCCTCTCACTGGGGCGCGCTCTCTGTTCTCCACCAGCGCTCCCCGCACAGGGGCCGGGTGTTCAAGGCCACCGCTCAACTCCTGCATCTCACATTCCTCCACGCACATGTTTTTCTTTTTCAAGTGTTACCCAGAAAGGCGGGAGGAAATATTAGGAAGCCCGTTTTGGCTCAGCTTCAAGCCACCTTTCCCCAAGCAGAGCCAGTCCTGTGACTCCATTCAGGCTCAGGTGTTCAGTTCTTTGACTGTTTGGAACTAGGGTGGGAGGACTTTCTGACCAGCGCCCTTAAACCCTGACAATACAGTGCCACCTGTCAGGTTTTATGTGCGTGTGGCTGGACAGTATTGATACATCTCAAGTTATTTAACTAGCTCTCTAATGGTGAACGTTTAAACGGTCTCCGAGATTGCATAGCCCGAGACCGGGCTCTGAGGATGTGGGTCAGCCCATGAACCCTTCCGCTCTGCGCAGTATGCAGCACCGAGAGCAGAACTTGGGGTTCAATTAGGTGTGCATTTTAAATGTGTGTGAGAACTGTCATCACCGTGTCGCTGTTGTTTTTCAAATGTTTTTAAAGCTCAGAGAAGTTGATTTCATGTCAAACCGAAATGGCAGGTGGAGCAAGTGGCAGATGTGTCCCCATGGGGGTGATGCTCTTGGGGGAAGGGACGGCAACGCCTAGTGAGAAATCTGGAGGTGCCCCGGATCAGTTCCAAAGCAGCAAAGGGGCCCCCAGATGCCACAGAGCCCTCCAGAGTCACACGCTGCGCTTGCCGAGATAGAGAAATTAACCCAACAACTGAGTCAATACAGACAGTGGTTCGGGGGGCGGGGGAGAAGGCGCTGGAAGTTCCCACCCTCCAGCCGCGTGACTTTCAACAGAGCTCACGTCCTTGTCTATAAAACAGGGATAAGAGCAACCTCAACCCTGCAGCGTTGCTGAAAATGACAACCACCCTGTAAGGCTGGTACTGCCTGCCTCAGCACAGGCTGCTTAGCACCTGGTAGGCACCCCGTAAATACTGGGTGTCATCATCCAGCAACACAGGGGAGGACAACGTGCATTCAAAGGGTCTGGCCCAAGATCCAGCACTTGGGGCATTCCTTATGTCACGGAGTCTCAGCTCCCTCATTCACAAAGCAGCATTAATAATTCCTACTTCAAAGCACTGACCCAAAGATTAAATGAGAAACACGGGTGAATGCCTGGCACAGAGGAGGCCAGTGGATGTGAGTCCCCATCTTCTCCTTCCTGCGTCAACCAAAGCGAGAGAAAGTTCAGAGCAAAAGATGGCAGCCAGACGCCCCACTCGTGAGCACCACGGGTGAGTCTGCGATGGATGAGGCATCCGGTTGGTCCTCCTCTTGATCTAAGGTTGCATGTTTTTAAATGAAGCATTTACATTTTCCAAAGGAACTGGTCTTAAGGCCAATGCCACTCGCTGTCAGCTAATGGGGAAATTGGTGGTGGAATTCTCACACCAAAGGGTGTCTTTCAAAGGTCAGGGTTGTTTGCCTGTGTGTTGTATGGTTGATGTTTTGGACTTGATCCTCCAGCAAAGAGTAACAACATCAATAAGAAGAGCTACTGCCCGGAATCTGGGATCTGGGGAGGTTCCTAAAGTTACAAAAGTGGGGTGTAGGGAGCTGATATCCAAATACGTGGCAGTGGGCAAACCTGGCAGACAAAACTGGCCCTGCAGGTGGGGACCGTGATGGGGAGACGGCGAACGGCTGAGGGCATCTCACTTCTGCAGCCCACAGGCTTCTGGAATCTCATCCACAGCTCCTCGCCACCGAACTTCACGACTTCAAAACACACCTGATTTAAGAAGGGGCTTGCCAGTCCCTCCTGGTTTTTAAGTGCAGCAGAATAAGATGCTGGACCCCAGGGAGAACTGCTCTCTGTGAGTTCTCTGACTGTATTATTTGCTGTGCATGGATTTCTCAGCCATTCCAGCTCCCTTCCAATTTCCCTTTCTTCCTTCTCACTGCCTTTGCTAGGGCAGCAGCGAGCAGTCGTGGCGTGCCTGAATTTCAAACAGGGCCGGCTGCACGAGGAACAACTGTATGTTTATAGGGCATCATTATCCCTCTGAACTGCATCATTTATATCCCTGGGAAGAGACCATGCCAGGTCAAGAGCAACAGTTTGAGTCGATAATTTGTCAGGTTGGAGCAGGTGGTAAGGGGTGGCGTAAGAAATCACCCAAAAGGCGCTGGCAAACTGAAATGGATAGGGGAGGAAGAGTAATAGGAAAGTGATCAGTGAATCCACAAACAAGTGCAGATCTATCAAACAGCGCCAGGTGGAGGGGAGCAAAAAAGGAGAGATTCAAATTAGCGAGACCCGAACCTTGTCAAGCAAAGGTTAGGAATTCACCTCCAGTCGCCGTCATCCACCCAGGGCTGGAGAAGTGCCCACAGGAAAATGAATCTTCCCAGTGCACAGAGCTGGAATGGAAGAGATTTCCTAGAGAGTATCAATTTGGATTATAAAAATCCCAAGGTCTCGTGCACTGACAGGGTGAGAGGTAGAAAAATGGACCAGCTTTCTGGCCACTGCCACTCCCCGCGGAGAGCTCGAGACTCCTCCAATGTTTGCACGTTCACACAGACTGTTCAAAAAAGCCGGGAGACAAAAGACCCAGCTGCAAAGCCTTGAAGAGATAAGTGTTTCATCCAAGTACCCGTGACCTTGGGGGTGCGTGGATGAAATATTTTGCCCTCTCTACTTGTCTTAGCTCTTTGATAAAGTTTAATCCTGAGTGTTAGGGTCAAGGAAGCGTAGGCAAGGGCTGAGAAAAAAAGTCCTCACAAACATCACCACCATCACTGTGGTTATTATTACTTAATAATAACAACCACTGCTGTATCGGAGGACCTGCTCTGTGCCAGCACCGGTGCTCTGCTTTTAAACCCGATCTTTTTAAATTAACAGCAATCATACGTGGCAACTGTTACAGCCTTTATTTTTCACAAGAGGAAACTAAGCCTCTAAGAATGTACATGCCTCGGCCAGGGTCACAGCTCATAAATTATGCCATCAGGATTTGCACCCAGGACTCACTGACCCTAAAAGCTCACACTGATCCGTCCTGCCTTCTACAACTGGTCCTTAATATTTATGGAAGCAGATGAAGGCATTGGGATGGAGAGGGACGGGTATCCATTCACAGCTCCATAGCACACACACATGAACCTGTTGCATAAAAATGTGGACAACCATCAGGCCCAGATGAATCCACGTGGATCTCATGTCAGGAGAATCTAGCAGGTAGAGGTCTAACCCTGACATGCCAACAGTGTGGCCACATGTTAACAAAATAATAAAAATGCAGATCCTCTTATATGAGCATTAAGAGGACTCCGGATAGGCATCCTAACGTTTGGAACTCCTCTTGTGCATTTCAGAAGTGTTTCAAGTCACAAATACTTGGTCTACACTCAACATAGAAAGAATATGTACATTTTGCACCATACCGCATCACTTATATGTGGATTCTAAAAAATGAGACAAGCTTACTTACAAAACAGTAACAGACTCACAGACATAGAAGACAAAATTGTGGTTACCAGGGAGGGAAAGGTGAGTGGAGGGATGAACTGGGAGTTTGGGATTTGCAGATACGAGTATATATACACAATAGATAAACAACAAGGTCCTATTACAATACCTTATAATAGCCAATAATGAAAAAAAGAATATGAAAAAGAACATATATAAATGTATAGCTGAATCACTATGCTGTACATTAGAAATTAACACAACGCTGTAAACCGACTACACTTCAAGAAAAACATTTAAAAATTAAAAAAAAAGGAAGACTAGGTACCCCTTGCACAAAGCAAATGCACGTGTGTGGAAATAGTTTCTGTCTCCTGAATTTACATGAAGCATTGCCCACAGGGTCTAAGTTGGAGAGAAACCGTAACTCCTTGGGCTCCCCGGCACGCTCCGGTAACGTCTGAGGCCAAGCACTGACACTCCTCAGCTTTGCCCAGATTCGTCACTTTGTTTTGCTTGTTTGTTAGCATAGTGGTTAACTGCTCAGGTTTGGTCAGTCTGGAATCAATCTGTCACGTGCTCACTGTTTGACTCCCAGTAACTCTCTTCACCTTTGAGCGAGCCTCAGTCTTCTCATCCATAAAATGGTGATAATACGGACAAGCCCAATGGATTATTTTGGGGATTAAATGGAAGAAAGTTCAAAAGGGGCTTCACACAGTGGTGTATGGAAAGTGCCCAGTATATGGTAACTGATTATTATTGTCTGCTCTAGGGAGTGAGTCAAGGCCTCAAACACTGTTGTCCAAGAGATACAGAATGTGAACTAGATACGTAGTTTCAAATTTCCACTGGCCACATTAAAAAAATGAAAAAGAAATGGATAAACTTAATTCTAAGAATGTGTTTTATTTAACCTAATATATCCAAAATATTATCATATCAGCATGTAATCAAAATGAATGAGATATTTTACATTCTGTGTTTTTTTGAACGAAGCCTTTGAAATCTGATGTATGTTTTACTTCTACAGCACAACTCTGTTTGGACCAGCCCTATTTCAAGTGCTCGACAGCCACATTCTGGCCCGGAAAGTCAGAATAAATCCTCGAGGCAGAGTTAATAAACTGGATTCAGCCTCAAAATTGGTTGGGTTTGGGGTATCCAGTTAAAACAAATGCATGAGCAAGATCTAAAAATCAGGAGGTTTCACATAAAAATTCAGTTTTCTGGATTTTCTTGGCAAAGCGTAAGTCTGGCAATAGGGCCATGTTCCGCCTGGCATCCTCCTCTGGAGCTGAGTCATACCTGCCCTTGTGGGGTGGGGTGGGGTGGGGTGGGGTGCAGGCTGGAATATCTCATCTGTGTCCATTTCGCTTCATAGCATCTCACACGTGGCCCACGTTGCTAATTTACCACACCTGCCTGGCCCCTGCTAGGCCTGTGAGTTTGAGACCCTCACAACCAAAACCAGTGAGCCCCCAAAGTAGAAATTAAATTTGATTCTGCTCAGACCCAGTGGCCTGCCTTGGACCTGCGAACTTCACGTGCCCTCCCTCAGTTAATTTCAAGGCGAGTTGTGCCCATGGATTCATCCGAGGGAGCAGCTAAAGTTATGTAAGGACAGCACAGCTCAGAACTTGACAATGATTCATATCGAAAAGGATGGAAAAGACCAAACAGCTCATACTGTGTCCCTTGATCTGCTTGTGGATGATTCATCTGTGATGACTTTTACACCGCCAGAGCAGCCCCAGGAAAGAGGCAGAGTGCGTAGAGGGAGTGGCCGATTCCTCTCCTGAAATAAAAAAGCAGCCCCCCTGCCTCCGCCCTCAGAAAGGCTGGCAGTGTCAGAAGCCGTGTCACACCTCAAAACTCGAAGCCCAGGGTCATCAAGAAATCGGTTAAGTCTTGCTAACTTCTAATGCTGAAGCTGACTTCCTTTCATTGGATCAAAGCACCCTAGGCTGCCTAGAATCGAGGCAATATGGTAAAAAAAAAAAAATTTAAGAGCAAAGGTTTAGAATTCAGACAGTCCTGAAATGTATCCTCAGCCTATACTGTGGAAATTAGGCAAGTTGCTCAACCCCCCTCGGCTTTACATGCCTCATCTATAAAATAGATGTAAAATCAGTCCCTAGTTCTTCAGGTTACTCTGAAGGTGGGGATAATACATGTAAAACACCAAGCTCGGTGGCTCAATACATAGTAAGTGCTCAATAAATGTTAGCAACGGTTAAGAAAGCGTATAAAATTATTCATAATGAGTATCTACGCAGCTACACTGCAGAGACCCATATAACAGCGTTCAGGGTCTTTGTGCTTTGATTTATTCCTTTTGTGCGAGGATTCCAAAGCACTTGGCTAACATGGGGTCTTAAATTTCACTCAGAGGAGAAAGTATGATGTGCAGGGTATTAAGCTCCTCTCCCACGACGGCGACGCAAAGGTGTAGTGAGACTGCAATTATGAAATCAAAGGCAGGAGGTTTTCACCGAGGTCTTACAATGCTCTGATCACTGGGGCGGGTGGTGGGAAGGAAGAGGGACTAACAGCACCGCCTTTGTCTTTGAGCAACAAAATAGCTAGCTGGGGAGAAGATTAAATAGACACATGACAACAGCAGTCTGTCACCATTTTTCTGCGTCCACACCATCCACAGGAGACACAGACTGGAAAGAAATCTCTCACGTTACAGGCAGTGCTTGGCCATGGGAGGAGATGGAGGCCTAAGGAAACATTCCAGGGCTGCCTTCATTATGCAGCCAGGACCCAATCACATCCCACCATCCCCGCCACGACTTCCCTAATCCGGGGGATTGCAACCAGGGGACATTTGGCAGTGACTGGAGATAAGTTTTAAATTTTTAGTTTTTATTTCACTATTGTTTTGTTTTGTTTTGGAGGGGAGGTAATTAGGTTTATTTATTTATTTTTAACGGAGGGCCTGGGGATTGAACCCAGGACCTCGTGCGTGCTAAGCACGTGCTCTACCACTCAGCTATACTCACCCCCTTGGGGATATTTTCGATTGTCACAACTTGGCGGGAGACGGGGGTGCTACAAGGCCGGGGATGCTGCTCAGCATTTTACAACGCACACTGTGGCTCTTTACAACCAAAAAGTATTTGGCCCAGAATGTAACTAGCGCTGCACACAGCCCACCCTCACTTCGATGCCAGCAAGAGCCCCTGTCTGGGGTGGTCTGCTCTACCCTCCCCTAGTAGGAGGCAGAACAGTGGCCCCTTAAAGGTGTCCGCATCCTAGTTCCCAGCACCTGTGGCTGTTACCTTGCATGACAAAAGGGGATCTGCTGGTGTGGTTAAGGATTTTGAGACGAGGTTATCCTGGATTATTTCGATGAGACCCATGGGAAGCCCTCAAAGGGGCCTCATGAGAGGGAGGCAGAGGGTGAGGGTCAGAGAAGGAGATGCGATAACGGAAGCCGAGGTCAGAGTGATGTCAGTGCCAGCTTGAAGATGGAGGGAGGGGCCACGGGCCAAGGACCACGGGCAGCCTTTAGAAGCTGGAACACGGCAAGGAAGCAGATTGTCTCCCAGAGCCCCCAGAAGGAAGGAAGCTTGCCAACACCTCGATTTTAAGCCAGTGAAAGTGATTTCAGACTTCTGGTCCCCAGAACTGTAACACAATACATTTATGTTGTTTTTAGCCACTGAGTTTGTAATAATTTGTCACAGCTGCAATAGGAAACTAACAGAACATCTACAGTCCGAATAGCAGTTAAGTGAGCCTTGAAAAACGCGTGTCAGATCAGGCTACTCCTCCGCTCAAAACCACTTTTTGAATGTTCCCAGGAAGAAAGTCAATTAAATTGGCTTATGGCCCTTTATGATAAGACTCTTGCCATTTCTTTTGATTCAATTTCTTTCCTTCTAAAACTTCTTTTTAAATGGAGAATTTCAAACATAGCCAAGTGTAGACCCAGTTGAATAATATGCCTCTGTATACCTCTGTGTACCATCAGCTGGTTTTAACGTTTATCAGCTCATGGACAGCTTTGTTCTGCTGAACCCCTCCACCCATCGTCCCCACCAATATTATTCTGAAGCCAATCCCAGACTTCATATCATTTCATCCATAAATATTTTAGTGTGTATCTCTAGAAGAAAAGTACTCTCCTTATTTGAAATATAATCATTCTTACATTCAAACAACAACAACAATAATTATTATTATCCCTTAATGGCATCAATTATTCAGAGTTCAAATTTCCAATTGTCTCACAAATTTGTCTCAACTTTCTCCCATCTCCTATTTGTTTTCTGCATTTTATCACATTAGCCTCTGGTATTTCTTGGCATTTCTGATGAACTTCCACCTCAGGGCCTTTGCACTTGCTTGCACGTAGCCTGGCAAGTCCACTTCCAAGCTGCTCACATGACTGTCACTCTCAAGGGCCACCACTCAAACATCACAGCTACTGCTGTAGATAGACAAGGGCATAGATTCTCGAGGAGACATGTGTACCCTAAGTCCCTTTTCATCTTCCCTCTTCCCACAGGAAGAAGCCCCGCATCTTTTCTCAATTGTCACCCAGTGCCTAGTAAAGCACCCTGATGTTCAGTAAAGTGTCCTTGATGACTGACTGATCCACTCTTCCTAGGACTGAACTCCAAACTCCCTTGGTCTGATAAATCATTCCACATCCAAGCTTTATTTTTCCTTCTAGGGACGAACAGCTACAATTTAGTGCATATGTGTGTGTTACATCAGGCACTGTGGTGAGTGATTTATACACGCTTAGTACTTACAGACACCTGTGCAATAGGCACTACTGCACATCCCACATCCACTGAGTGGAGTGGGAAACTGAGGATGCAGTGGAGGAAATCGAGGACGAATCACCAGATTCCCGGCCCTTGGTGTGCACTACGTACACCTTCTCCCACTTGCTCTATGAAACTCGAATCCAGGTACTGCTGGGAGGGGATGTCTCAGATGTAATTAAGAGTCCAAGTCAAATGATTTTAAAATAGGGAGCTCATCAAGGTGGGCCTGAACTAATCACATGAACCCTTTAAACTGGGGTCTAAAGGTCACAGTCAGGGAAATAAAAGACTTGATGTGTGGGGGATGCGATGCAAGAGATACAGTCACGAGCCTGGCTTTGAAGATGTCTCCTCTGAACAGAAAATACTCACACGTGTTGATTTCAGTTCTGTGTACACTCACAATAGGTTTAAGTCTCTGAACTTAAAAGTCTTACGTCTTCGAGTGACAGCCTTGTGCCAGGCTCTGTAGCAGTGGCTTTGTATAGAATTTTCCACTTAGCCATCTGCATGGGAGAACTGAAACACTCAGATCAGCACCAGGGCTTGTCTAAAAATCGCACAGCTAGTGTGTGTCACAGGTGGGATTCGAAAAGAGTTCTGAGGAAGTATGCGCTCTGGCCTTGGCGGCTTACTGCTTCCTGCAAGTTTCAGCAGTGGAGACATGAGGATTAAGACAGAGATGGCTCCTCTGACACTCACCTTCCAGAATCATTCATATGCCCAAAGTATTGGCTGTATTTCAAAACCAGCCACCAATACATCTAAGTTCAAACTTTGACACCATTAAGGAAATGGTGTGGCACCGACCACCAAAGCCAGAACCGGGGTCAGGATAAGCCAGCCCCAGGCCGGCCCCTAACCGTTTAACCAGGGGCAAGTCTCGGAGCATCTCAGGGCTTAGTTATCCCAAGGGGAAAATGAAGGGTTTGGACTGGAAAATTTCCAACGTATTTTACAGTTCTAAAATAGCAAAAAGAGAAGAAAGGCAAAAACATACACGTTCCTCTCTATCCTTCACTATAACCAAAATCCTTAGCTCGAGAATCAGACTGTCTGGATTTGACTCAAGGTTCATTTACTTACCAGCTGTGTGACCTTGGGCAAGTCATTTACCCTTCCAAGCCTCAATTTCCCTATCTGCAAAATCAGAACAATACTCAGACCTATTTCCTAGAGTGTTCTGAGGAGCCAGCATGATAATGTGTGTCAAACGCTAGAAAAGCTTCTAGCTGATGAGAAATACTCAGTCCGCGAGTCCCACTCTCCACCTTGTCTCCCATCCTCCCATTGGAAAACAAAGGCAAGCGTCAGTCTTCATACACAAAAACTGTGTAATGAACCGAATGACTGCTTGTCACTTAACAGGGTCCACAGACACTGGGTGGGCTTCCCAGGATGCCAGAGGCCTGAAATTACAGGTAATACTTGTGTGTTTCCCAGGGGGTTCCATCACTGGCATTCACTGCTCTAGAGAACGTCTAGTTTTGTCTTTCATGAACTATAATGTCCTTTGAATATCACTTTCAAGAGGAAGAAGGATTCTGGACAATGGGATCATTTTGCAAAACTGTGGAACAATTTCTGGCCAAAGAGCAACTTCGTTGCCTGTTGGGTCACGGCCCAGCTGACAAATGTGCTTCCCTGCCTCCAGGCGGATGGGCTAAATTCTGGTGCAACCCAGGTGTACCAGTTGCTTTGCCTGTGAGCCCAGTCAAGTAATTTCCCCTCTTGCTGCAGGAGAAAATCATGTAAGCTCAAAGGAACAGCCAATTAAAGGTCAGAAATTCAAATGTTTATGTGTTTTGGCCCCATGTAAACGGGTGGCTGTCAGGTAGAAGCAGCCATGCCTGCAAAAGCATTTTGCAGAAACGGGAGACTAGGTTCCTCCATTTGAACTTGGTAACATTTGAATATCAGAAACTTTGTTTTCTAATGAGGAATGTACTGAAGGGGGAGAAATAAATTATATGCTTGATGGCGACTGAAGGTTGGGAAAATTAGGGCCATTTCCCACGGTGTGAATATAGTGATTTCAGTTTGCAAGAGTAAATTAAACCTTTGGGAGGATTTGTCTTCCATTAAATTGAACAGCTAAACAGACACAGAAGATGTTAATGTCGCCACCAGGAAACCCCAAAGGTTACAAATAAAAGGAAAACATAGTTTTCTTTTAAAAGTCTCTGCCATTGCACCCAACTACCCAAGAAATGCAAAACCCCAAATCACAAGTGGAGGATCAAAATTTAAAAAAAAAATTAAAGATCGTAATTCCATTGCTATACCATATGTTATTAATGTCTGTCAACACTGTTTAGCCAGCAACTGCTGACAGTTCCATATTTGCTATCTAAATACATCATAAATAAATCAGTAATGAACCGCTTTGGTAAACCTTCCGCACTGATTGGAAATACAGACGGAATAAACAAACTCTGTTAAAAGTATACACAATTGTTTAATGTCAAAGACAAAGTCACACTGTTATTTGACAAAACAGAAACGAAAATGAAGATGGGGTGGAGGGAAGGAAAAATGATTCAGAGGGAGAAGGTAGTAGGAAGGAATGTAACTTCTGTGTTTAAACACAACACAGCTCAGAATTTTCTGTGTAAAAAGAAGGCCCCAGGGGAAACTGGACATGGGAAAGTGGGAGCTGAACTGTCTATTCCTGGCTTTCTGCCAGTGGGTTGGTGTGTCTGAATTTGGACAATTTTTTGAAATTTGCCACTACTGCAGGATCTGGCAAGTATCTGTCATCAAATGCAGGTCTGCAAAGATCTGAGCCACTTAGAGTTGGATATGTTAGGACTGCCTAGAATTTAACCAAAAAACACTCACCCCCCATGTTGGGTGAACGGGGTTACTTTTCCGTCTGCCTGCGTTTAAAAGGTAGGTCACTCAGCATTCTGAAAGCTTCCAAACCAGACATCCTGGAACCAGGTGTCATGCCACTGGGCTAGGCTCAGATAGAGATCGCCAAATTACTTTAATGTAACCGCATTTTTTTTTTCTTTCTCAAATGTTACGCGTAACGCGAGCTTCCTTCAAATAAGAGGTCGAGGTCATTAGGCCTCCTAGCTTTATATCCAAGGTGAAATACTAATTAAGAACTTCACTAGGTGGCGTATTCGAATCTGTTGAAAGCACATTTTAGCAGCAAATTCTTCAGGCCTCTGGGATGTTGTCTCTGGGTCTGAATACGACCTGCAGAAATTTATAATTATTCCAGGGACAGGCGACGTGGAGAAAGGAGGGCTCTCCTCACTCACTGAGAGGGAAATGGACTCTCTTCAAGTCGTCTATTAATCCCACGAGCTGAGCAACGCTCTTCCTTATTGTCAGCGCCTTGAAAATTCTTTTGATCAGGGGCGTAACGAAATCCCACGTAGCATAAACAGAAGACATCTTATTGATGGGATTCAAATAACAGGAGCCGACTTCACAACCGAGGCCCAACAGAAGCCCTCTCTGTAACGGGCTGCGAGTGGGAGACGAGATTGGCTTCCGCGTGATGCCTGACCAGCAGGCCATCAGCGCTGCTCTCAGCACAAAAGAGTAAAATACATCATCCCGAATGGGCACATTAATCTGCAGCCGCCCCATTTCTAAGTCACCTGTAGTTAGGTCTGCAGACACTGTGTACACCGTATAAATCTGGTATCTGAGCAGCAGGGTGGGCAGCGGCAGAAGGGCTTCCCAGTGAAATAGTAGTTCGGCGATGGTTTACCTGCCTCCCAAGGCTGTTAGGAGGATTAATAGCTTCTGGGTCATTTAAAGTTTGAAAAGATCCTTGTGCTCTTTCCAAGAAAGGTAAAATAATAAGACTAGCCGTTTTGTAGGCTGGAAAGTGAGAGCAGCAGGTAAAGCAGGGGCTCTTGGGGGCCGCGGGCCTCGTAAACGGAGGTGCATTAACCCTTTGGATCCAACGAGGCCAAGTTTTTGCCAAAATGAAGACGATGAGCACGTTTACCGCTCTGTGTTTGAAAACCACCTGACCCCGAGCCCCTCACACGGCATCGGAGGAAGGGTGCATATTAAAAGGGAGGAGGGGAACACTGTTTGGATAACGAACGTTCGTATTTTACAACCTTTCACTTTATTTACCTATATATCTTTCGCCAATATATTCGTTGTTTTCATCAGCTTACCCGGGCAAAACAGAGTGATGCATAATTCAGGAATAAAATTGCTATCAACTGGCTGCGGGCTCTGAACGAACAGATCCCAAACATGTATTTCTCATTAATGACTCTTGATTACTAGCTGCAGGCCTCCGACAGGACAGCACCCCCATTTGTTCAGTGCTCCTTGTCGGCATTCTTGCCTCCGTCCAGGGTTCCATGTCTCAAAAGCTTGGGAGACTGAGTTTGGCCATCACCAGGGACCAGCCAGAAGGGGTGATCTGACCCTACAGAAAGTCCTGCTCTTCTGCCTACAAATTCTAGCCTTCCCCCTCACCCCTTGCCATCACTCCCCACCTTCCCGAGTGTGAGAAGGGGGCAGAGAGCTGAAGAGTGATAGAGACTGGGAAGAAAGGAGGAGGAGGAGAGGGCTGTGAATTTACAAAGCCTGGAATAGCAGCTGCTAATGGGTCTTCGCACGCATTCTGTAAGCTTTGCAAGGTCACAATCAGAGCTAGCCTGTGATTGATTCCGAAGGGAAACTCAGCATTTCACATCCATAATGGACATTTCAAAATGGAATAAAGCTGGTTCAGGAATCTGTGCGCTTCTCAAGTCACCCGTGTGTCTCATCCTGCATGGGCCAAAGCTTTACCCGGGTCTTAATAATTATCGTATTAGGTCAAGCAATTAATGCCAGTGGTTCCACAAGCCCCCAGATATTGCCCAAGCAGGCGCCCTCAACTGCTGTCTTACAAAGTTTTCCTTCTTGGAGAGCGACCCTGAAACACATCCCTAAAGGGTTAAGCGGAATGAGTGACAACCCTTCGGCATGATTTACAACGTGGAGCCCTGTAGTGAAACCAGGACTTGATGGATGATGCTGAAAGTCGGAGACTAACCATAAATCATGTCTTTGAATCACTGACAAAGATAAAGGAGAGAAAGAAAAAGCAGTGGCATTGACATTCACTCTCCCAATAATGTACATTGACTAGTTACAATGCGGAGCCTTAATTAAAAAAAGCCAACTCGAGGTATTCACCTCGGTGGGGAGAGCTTATGTCTCAGGAGGCTGCTCTTGGAGATTACAGATCAGGGTTTGGGCCTCTTTCAAGAAGGTCACTGCCACTGGCAGAAGACTTGCGATGGGAACAACACCAAGCTCCCAACAAAACAAAAAGCATACCAAAAAAGGAAACAAAATGAAAGAGTTTAAGGCACCCAGTCAAGAACGCTGCCATCGTGCTCATGGAAGACCATCACAGCAAGCGGAGAGAATCAAGAGGAATCAACTGAGTACCACTCAACAGACTGCGGTTTTCATCTAGAAAACACCCAGATCAGATAAATGAATCATCGGCGGTGGCCAGAAGGCACAAATAGGTCAAGCAATATAACTTGTGTTCTGAAGTCAGAGCACCGAGTGGGAGGGAGAGGAGGCGCCTGCCAGCTCAGCCGCCTTGTCCTTCCCTTTCTCTTTACAAGAGAACCCAAGGGCGCCTTCTTCAGGTTCAGAGAGGGAGGCCAGCCTCTCTTTTATTCTCATTTCAAGATGGGTTTCCCCTTAGCCCAAGAAGAGACTTGCTTTCCTGTGGTGGGTGACTGACGCAACCCGGGATGTGCTCCCCCAATCCTTCCACAAATATTTACTGTGCACCCAAGAGACTCTAGACTATTGCAAAGGCACGAGCATTGGAAAAGAAAGGGTGGGTGCCTATGTTCATTCATCCCACTGAAAAATATTTATTTAACATTAACTGTGCTTTTAGGTACGTTTCGTTGTTGGTTAGATTTTGGGGAATACAGTGATGAACAAGGCGGATCTGGTCCAAGCCCTCAATTAGATTCTAGTGCTACAGGGAGACAAATGCCAAACAAAAGAGATAACAAATATGATGGGTGTTATAAAAGGGGGTGTGCTGAAGGGCGAGGAATTGCATGGAGCATCGATGCTGCGGCCCCCGCCTGGGTGTGAGAACACCGAGGACGCACACTCCCGTCCCAAAGGGGCTGCGAATGGCACCGTGTCTGGAGTAAGGCCAGGTAAAGTGGACAAGACAAAGAAAGTAGACAGGAGGAGACTGGAACAAGTTCTCATTTTTTCTCTAAATCTCCAGGAGTTGATATGAGATCCTTCTCTGAATCACAGGGAACCAGGTGCAGTATTTTTTTAAACTTATTTTTAAAACCTTTTGCCCCAAGGAGGAACATTCTTCACGATTCTGCACAGACTCTGGTTTGGAGCCTCCGCACAACCTGTGGACAGTGGGGTACTCGGCTGAGCTCTGCGTGTCCTCGCCCTTGTCTGCCAGCAGGCTCAGCATCTCTGCCTGCAGGCAAAGCTTCTAGGAGATTCCTCCTTTGCACTTTACGATCACACCTTAGCATGTATGGTTTAGACTCTATCTCAACCAAAGGGGTCTTCCAGCTCTGAGAATCATCATCCTTCTCAGCAGGACCCAGCCAAAATGATGGGAAGATTGGGAAAATTCACCAGTTATGAAAATCAGACTGTGCAGGCTTAAGTTGTTGGAGAGGAACCCAGGCTTTCTTCAGATCTGAGGTTTGTCAGTGATGAGCTGGGTGCCTCCAGGTAAGGACGCTGTGTGGACGAGCCTTCACGGTCTGCCCTGTCCCCTTCTTGTGGACCAGGCTGTCTCATTTTCTCAGTCTGCAACTTGTCTCTGTTTTTGAGTTTATCTTAACATTGGAAAAGCCTCATTTATTTCCCAGCTCCCAAACACCCACGGGGAATTTGCTTCCTAATCCCTTTTCCCCTTGTCTTCATTCCACATTTACCAGTCCTCTGCTCTGTGCCAGACCCTGGGCTAGGAGCTGACAATACAATACACAAAGGAGAAGGTCCCTGTCCTTTAGAAGCCTTCTTGTCTGACACACACAAATCACGTTTTCTAACCGGGGAAGGTTAGAACAACACTGATCCTTAAATGGTCTTTAATGTTGCTCTGACATTTGCATCTTGCTCATGTCTATCCAGCAGAGACAGTGAAAAGCAACATTAGCTGTGTGACTTTGAGCACGTTGATTAACCACTCTGAGCCTTGGTTTCCCCTTTGATTAAAAAAATAGGCTAGTAATGCTATCAACTTTAGGATTTGTTTTGCAAGCAAAGTCCTTTAAGCATTGGCTATTCCACAGAAAGAACTCAGAAAATCATGGCTGATCTTGTAACATTTTAATTTCATTTTTTCTAATCATATCCATTTTGAGTTAACTAGATTGGAACCAAAGAAAAATAAAAACAGAAATCCAAGTTTCCTCCTCTCAAATGACAATGAAGGAAAACAAAAAAAGCTTAGGGTCGTCGATACGGAAACCATCTGCGGCCCGCATGCGCATTTCTCTTAAGCGTCATCAATTTGTGTCCACGTTCGCCTTCCTCACAGGACTTCCTGTTCAGAGCTTGGCAGGTCCTAATGTCCAATCAATGTTAGCAACAAGTGATAAGACAAAAGGAAAGAAGGGTTCAAAAGTGAAGACACATAGCTTAACTCTTTATAATGTTCCATTAATGGACAATCATGGGAAAAGGATAGATACAAATATTGCTCGATTGAGGCTGACCCTGAAAATTCTTACAGCCCTGTATGTGCTATTTGTTACGTAGTTAGAGATGATATACATAGTTAATTAGCTACATATACAATGTACACTATATGTAATATGGTAAGTAACATTTTAAATATAATTTATAACTAACGTGTGTGTGTGCGCGCAGGTATGTGTGTGTAATACATAACAAAGCCACAATGGCCAATAAGCTATGAAACATAAAGCAAGGACTTTGGGGGGAGCTCCTAGCAGTGTAGCTAACCTCCGGTGCTCCCTGAACCACCAGGAGGGCTAACCATTGTCCTGGGCATTGATTAGCAGAAGGAAATAGAAATATTTAGCCATTCACAATCCAGCATATTAATATGAAGGGGACCGTGTGCCCAAGGACCCTGTTGCATCAAGGAAAACATCCCAACACTTTCACCCTTGGGGGTTCAGCACGAAGTCACCCCTACTTAGGGGGATGCCCACTTCTTGTTGTACCGACGCAGAAGGGTTGAGGGGGAGCCGGGGCTCATCGCTGGGAGACCTGTGGGTTTGGGCTGCAGTGTTCGGGTGCCTGGCAGCTTTTATGTCGCTTTTGAACTTCACATACATTAAAACTGCATCATCTATCAATCTTACAGTTACATGTCACTTATGAAAATCTACTGAGTATTGTTTTCATCTTGCCTTACAACAAGCCGCGAAGCCTCATGAATACTGAATAGTGCTGGAAACACAGCACATCTTTTATTTTTAAAGGTCTCGACAGTTTGGAATGGCAGGATTTCTTTGTTGAAAGCGGCACCTCCGCGCACCGACTGGGGGCTTTCCTCTCCGTTTTCCATTCCGCCCAGGACGGAGCGGCAACATCACCTCGCGTCGTTAGTATGACTGGAGTTGTCCTGCTGTGGCCGTCGCCACTTCCCCGTGTTTGAACCCTGCTGGCGTAAGTCATGAATGGTGGGGTGGGGCTGCTGGTTCAAGTGGGGCATTATTATCAGATACCAACTTACAGGGAAACCACTGGCCGGGCCACCTAGTGAACCATTTTCCCAGCTTCCCTGGCACCTTATCCTCATCCTTATTTTAATTTAATGAAGGAAAGAGAGAGAGACCTATGTAGAAAGACATACACAGACAGGGATACACAGAGAGAGAGAGAGACATTTGAGGAACTAACCGTGCAGTGATAAGTGTATTCTATTGTACTGGCTCTTCAAAGTTTCCCCTCTATCATTCATTTATTCTATAAATATTTCTTGAGCTGTTACTTTGTGCTGTGCAAGAAGGATTCAGAGCTTAAGAGAGAGAACTAGCATCTATAACAGCGTGGAACTTACATTCTAGCTGCAGGAGATGATGACGATGATGAAATTAATAATAATTATAGTCACTGCTCATCCTAATAGAATGCTTACTATGCGCCAGGCATTGTGTCAAACACTTTACCAACAGTAATATATTTAACTCTCACATCACCCCTATGAGGTACTATTATTATTACTAGTCCCGATTTTCCCATTTTACAGATGAGGAAACTGAGGTACGAAGAGGTGAAGTGACCTGCGCACTGTCACAGAGTCAGGAAGAAGCAGGGCTGGGATTTGAACTGAGGTTGTTTGGCTGGAAAGTCTATCCTTTTTTTTTTTTTAAATCGTTATACCTGCAGGCTCTATAAATAGGTAAATGAATAAACAAGTGAGATAACTTGGGGTGTTGCTAACTGACATGTAGAAAATAAAACAATGTGAAGTGCAGGATGGTGGCCGGCTCGGGGTAGGGGTCACACTGCTGTCACTCGGGGATCAGCAGGGAGGGCCACTCTGAGGAGGTGACATCTGAGCTGAGATGTGAGTGATAAGGAGTTAGCTGAAGAAAGTGTGGATGGCAGGTCATTCCGGGCAGAGAAAATCACAGTACCAAGCTTCAAGGGAGGAAATGAGTTTGGAGGGGAACTCTGAAGAAGAGAAACCCAAAGCCGCTGAAGAGAAATGCGTGTGAGAAAGGTGGTTGGAGGGGCTGTGACCAGGAAGGCTGAGGCTGGGTCACAAAGTGTCCTGTACGGTTCAGAAAGGGAAAGGTCTGCTCCTTGGGGGCATTTGCTGAGGAACGGGGGACACACGGGCAGTTCATATCACACTGACATCCTTAAACGTCACGTCTAAGACATATGACTTTGTAAAGCCATAGAGCTTTAGAGCATGAAGGAAACATAAAAATAATCCAGTCAAACCTGGGCTAGCGAAGCGGTCCCAGCTCACAGAAGGTGGGCGACACCCTCCCTGTCCGTTTCAGGGAAGCACTTCCCAAGCTTATCTTATCCCAGTAATCACAGTGAGGAACATCCCTGCTCAAGCCCCAGAACTGAAGCAAGGTCAGCAGGATGAGTCACTGGAAGTCAGTGGGTCACCAGGAGGAGCAAAGGCTGATTACAGAGGCTGGAAGCCGGTGGACCTGAGGTCATCCATGCCCATAAATGCATTTTGCTTGAATTTCATATTTTGAAAATGGGTGAATTATTCACCAATATTTACAAATCATAGAGATATAGAAAAACTTCAGAAAGTTTGTACTGATAATTTTCTTAAACAAACAAACAAACAAACAAACAAACAGAAAAAATCAAGTGATCTAGTAACTACTGAGCCCCTGTTCCTGCATGGCCACAGTCAGCTGGAGCTAAATGGCATTCCTCCCATTAGCCAGGACATGGGCCCTGGCTTTTACCGCAGTCCACACCACTCCTTACTACTCACCTCCACCTGACTCATGTTGTCTATCTGACTCTTGCAGCTATTTGAGTTTGCTGGTTTAATATAACAGAAACCTTAGGTTCAAGTATCTTTATTCTGGGGGTCTCATAAAAAAAAGCTGGAAATAGTTTTTTTTCTGGAACTCTGCTAGTCCTTGATTTTATAGTATCTGGGAGTAACTTCTTTCTTTATATTTGCACATTTCATCATAATTCCCAGCATGTACAGTAAATGACATGCAAATCCTTGTCTGACCTATTAAAAATGGCCTGAGCTGAGAATCTGCCACTTCCCAGCCGTGTGGTCTTGAGCAAATGATGGCAGTGCTTTCCAACCTTATCGTTGTCATCTGAGAAATGGGGCTAATCCTATTTCCTTAACAGATATTATGAAGATAAAATACACTAATGCACATAAATGCCTTGCATACAGTAAGTAGGCAGATGGTTTTAAAATATTAATGCAATTATAGGACATGGTGCTGATCAGGTTAGGCAACCAGTTCAGACATACACTGCACTGATACGAGTATGAATGTTTATGAATACGTATTTGCATAGTGAGTGTGCAGGTGAGGGATCTAGAAACATGTATCTAATTACATACACGGTTGAGCCTATTCTGCTGATTGGCACCAAATTCTAACGAGGCTTGTATACTTATTTTTGTTGTCTCATGGCCATTGTTTATTATACAAACCCTCTCTATTGCCTAGCAAGTATATTTTATTCATTAAAAATGGTATTGTTGAGAAAGTATCGACTCGCCAGGCTAAAAGCTTCCCTGTTCCCTGGGAAATCAAAGCTAAGGGCAGACTCTAAAAAACCAAGTTTCTTAGCATCGCCTTATTTTACCGGTTGAGTGTCCATTTCAGACCTAATGTTGAAACTGTAGTGAACTTTGCTGAAAGCCAAGGATGGGTGGATGGTCCCCCAAATAGAGGCAAAGATTCATGTCAGGTGCTTCTCCGAACCTCCCTCCAGCTTTAGAGATGGGGAACGTGGCCGTTGTGCCATTTCTGTAATGGTGCTTGACCGGCCCTGCCTCCCCCTTAATGGAGGCAGAGAGGAATGACAGCCATTGCCGCCATGCAAAGTTGCGCTGAAATTGTGGGAGCATTTGGGTTTTCATGAATTTTGAGAAGGGAACTGTGGGCACGAAACCACTGCTATCTGTTCTGACAAACTGCCCATTCTGATGGATTAAGTGCCACGAATGCAGCCCACGAATGCCTTCAGGTGCAGGAGCAGAGAGCCCTCCAGACTCACTTTGCACCGCATTTCTGAGGGTTCCAGTGATGTATGAAGAGCATCGTGTCACCAGGAGGTGGGTCCCTTATCTGAGGGGAGCCGGAGCTGTATGAGTCGCTGTGTTGCAGATCAGATCGCACCACTGGCACGTGTTCAGGGCAGACACACATTATCGGTTTCATATTTTCCTTGCTTCTAGCTCCACCTTTTCCCTTCAAATCACTCCTTCTCAGAAAGGCTCTGTCTGAATAAAATGACTATCTAAAGCACATTTTTTCCTCCCCATCAGCATTTCCTGTCCTCTCACCTTAAAAAAACAGCGCTGAGAACTTTTCAACCGAAAGCAGCCATGTGGAGCTTGAGTTGTTTCAGATTTACACGGGCCCTCCGCTAACATCCTGTCGGGTGCTAAAATCCCACAGCTGTTCTGCTAGGACCACCCGGCTCGCCATGAACCACATCTGACAAAATGATACTGCTCGTTTCCAGAACCCATCACACAGTTATTCTTGGATGAAAGGTAAAGCAAATAGCCAGCCAGCAACTCACCGCTGTAGAAACAAAGACCATCGAACCATTTATCAAAGCCCGAGACACGGGTATGCTTTAAGCACAGACACCTCTCCCATTACGGCTTTAAATGATAACACGATATTGTATCAGAAATGACAAATGGCACTGGGGGGCCTAACCTATACACAATCGATACCTGCTCAGAAGTAAGAACCATCTTGAAAATATCGACAGAGGGAACAGGAATTCTCATAATACTGCAATGTTTTCTGGGTGTTGTGTTGGAACTGGAGGCCAGCAACAGTCCTTTGGGCATGACATTTTTTCCACCAGGCGCTGTGTAGCCCTCAGTCGTGTGGTGAGTGTCAAATCATTGTCACTGTCCTGTGTCTATGCGATATTGGATTCTAAGAGGCTCAGGCCAAGGAAATTGATTACGTAGCTCCCTCTGCAGCTCAAAACTCATTTTGGCCACATACGTACAGAGGCAGGGGCCCCTGGAACCACCATGCTGGATGACAAATGGCAGAAGTGCAATTAGGGACATGCTGCCCTAAGGCTTTCTCTAGGTCTGGCCCCAAAATGGTTTTTTAAAAACTCTACTGTCCCTGCCCACATCCCGCCCCCCAGGGCGGGGGCAGGTGTTCATGTTTGGATTTCAAAGACGTGACCCACCCCTACGTGACTGATGAGGAAGACTGTCGACGCGCCGCTGCCTCCCACCCCGGTGTGGTCTGCCTTTAGGTGGATGCCGGACACAGAACGACTTGGAAATGGGATAAAAGACTCAGAGCAAAGGCTGGTGACAGTGAAGAAAGGGGGGAGGGGAATGAATGCCAGCAGGCAGGTGAAAAGAAACCACCCCCAGTGACAGGGCTACCATGGTTTGCCATTCTGCCCCCAAAACAGTACAGGTGGTGAGGATGGCGACCCAGGACCCCTCGGGAAAAGTGAAAAGGATGTGAGCATATCTGCTGAGCTTTCTTCCTAGAGCTGACCCCTTGGCTTGGGTCCTTGAACCCTCAAACAGTTTCTTGCTGAGTTCTATTAGAGACACAGATTTGTAGAGCATCCAGCCTAGGGTTTCTGATTTAGCATGTTTGTGGTGGGGTTTTGAAATGTATATAATGGAAAAGTCTTC
Organism: Vicugna pacos; assembly: GCF_048564905.1. Classification (NCBI taxonomy): domain Eukaryota; kingdom Metazoa; phylum Chordata; class Mammalia; order Artiodactyla; family Camelidae; genus Vicugna; species Vicugna pacos. The sequence goes on along the minus strand of NC_133005.1, from coordinate 39,224,036 downwards.
AGGCAGTTCTCCTTTAAGCCAAGTTTAAAAATCGATGGCTGAAAGCAATGGTGGACTGGCAAATGTTTAATACCTTGTTCTCAAAATATTTTTTTTTAAAAAAAATCCTTAAACTGTATCATTTGCCAATTTCCATGGTGTAAATACGCCTGCTACGGCTGCTTTCAGGAACTAGAAAGCGATGTACACAGTCAGGTCTAACCAAACAGCACAAGCTGACCCTCACACACCACCAGCTTAAGTCAGAGGAAAATATGAATAAAGTTAATACACGCATGTGACAGGGAGAAGTCAATCAATGATGGTGACTGGGTGAGATGTCAGAGCATCAAGGTCATGTGACAACAGAGCAGAGCAAAGTTCTCCTTACATCAGTAGGACACCTATCCACGTACCAGGTCCCAAGATGGCACCATTTGCAGTAACGGTCCAATGAAACTTGGACCAATCTCCACCCTGAGTTATGAGAGTCATCATAAAAAAATAAAATTTAAGAATCAATAAAATGATTGTACTCTGATAATAGATACAGAAATACATCATTTAAAAACCCTTAATTAAATAACCGAGTCAGGCAAAGGATTACTAATTGGTGTTAAAACCATTAAGCGGATGGTTGATGGGAAACTGGACGTCCACTCAGAGAGCACGTAAAGCCACAAAGACTACTTTCTAGTTGCGAGAGGCAAGCGTACAGGTACAATGGAACACTCAAACTGCCATCATCTTAGCTCGCGGGCTATTTTCAGCATCACTTCTTTTGGGGCAAACAGATCATGTGTTTTCAGATGTATTATGAGGGAGCCTACACTTCTGATGTGTTCTGGTAAAAACAAGCCGATTTTGAACCCATGGGATTTTACATGTCACTTCTACAGGTGATGGAGGAGCAAGGTAAGTGGCAAAGAGAAGCTCCCAGACAAATTCAGAAGAATGACACTCTTCAGGACAATTGGCATGCTCTCTTCTTCAATTCCAGGTCATATAATAGAGGGACCATGTTGGATTAAAAAAAAGATTTATGATTAACTACTGTATATAAAACAGATAAACTACAAGTTTCTACTGTGTAGCACAGGGAACTATAGTCAGTATCCCGTAGTAACCTACAATGAAAAAGAACATGAAAACAGATAAACTACAAGTATATATATAAAACAGATAAACTGTATATAAAACAGATAAACTACAAGTTTCTACTGTGTAGCACAGGGAACTATAGTCAGTATATAAAACAGATAAACTACAAGTTTCTACTGTGTAGCACAGGGAACTATAGTCAGTATCCCGTAGTAACCTACAATGAAAAAGAACATGAAAACGAATATGCGTATGCGTATGAATGACTGAAACAGGCTGTACACCAGAAAGCGACACAACATTGTAAGCTGAGTTTACTTCAAAAAAAAAAAAAAGTATGGGACAAACAACTGGATACAACACGAGGCCCAAATTTTGTAGTAGTTTGATCGATTCAGCTGATAACAACATTTTTGTGCAATTGGAAAAATCTGAATATGGTCTAGATATTAAAAAGACAAAACTTATTGAAATAGAAAATAGATATTGTTGATCAAACCAGTAGTTTTTATAATAGCCTGCATAGTATGATCTCATTTAAAAATACATATCTGCACAGAGAATGTTCTGGAAGTTCATGCCCAATAGTGGTGATCTCTGGGTGAATGAGAATAAGATGTTTTTATTTTCTTATTTTTGTTGGTCTCTATTTCCTAATGTTTTACAGTTCACATGTTCTCCTTTTTTAAAAAGGCTATTTTTTAAAAGGAGTAAAACGCTCAAAAAAACACAAGTATCGACCTCTGAAAAACATTCACATGAAGATACCCAAAGATTTAGAAAGAGTAAGTCAAATACATTCCCATCAGGAACCTGGATGGGTTCTGTTTTCATTCACAGGGACGTAGTAGGGGGAATGCACATGGTAGGTGCTCAGTAAATCTTGGTGGTGGAATCTAATCCATGAAACATTTCAAATCCCACAAGGGACAACAGATAGTGGTACCTGGGAGGGGGGTGAAGCTAAGGGAGGACCAGTGGGAAGGTGATGTATTTGATGATGCTGGGTTGTAAAGTCACAGGACCAAGGGGGCTAGAAGGAGAGAAAAAGGGTGGGACAGAAAGGCAAAACAAGCGCATTGAAGATGTTCTGACCCAGTCAGGAGGTGAGGGGACCGAGGAGGAACTGGCGATTTGGTCTCGACATTGAGAGTCTTCTGGATATGCAGGGAGCAGCTGTCGGCCAGCAAGGACATCCTTCATTTTTCTCAGGCCAAACCTCCCAGGCCAGCAAAGGAGACGGGAGCCACGCCCACACCCAAAGCATCCCTGGAGGTGGAGGGACGCAGAGAGAGGCCTTCCTGTCGCACCATCATTTCCCTCAAGTGGTCGGCACGTCCTGGCTACTCTCACCCCTCTGCCTCGTGAAAACAGACATTTAGAAAGACAGTACTTTGCATGGCCTCAAGACTCGAGGCGGTGACAGCAGCTCTAACTTCAGGGAATCGGGCCCTGGGCAGGTCAGGCACTGATCAGTGTCATATTCTCTGCAGCCAAGAAATTGCTGGTAGGTTGCAAGAGATCATTTTTTTTTTTTCTGTGAGAAACATGGGAGTGAGCTGAGTGTGTGTGTGTGTGCACATAAGATCGTGTATGAGGACTCTGCTCAGACACAGCTCAGAGACTTGAATCCTGTCAGGCAGAATCATCTCCTACAGTCTGAAGAAAGTGCTTTTGCAAACTCCTCCTCGCCCCCAAACCCCCAAGCACGCCCTCCTTTGACAAAGAAGATTTTGGTTTCCAGCTGCTCTGCAAACATCATGGGTGGTGGGGACGGCCAGTGTGATGTCCACTCGAGACCTTCCCTCAAGGTATGGTGAACCTTGCCATGTTCATGGAAACTTTTGGGCTCCACACTCATCTGCTTTTCCAGTCAATATTCAAAGAGACCCTTGCACGCTGGGAACCCAAAAATGATCACTAGGGAAGTGCACATCTCAAGAACCCATCTCACTAACACACCCTCTAAACTGTCCCACATGACCACAAAGGTGGACACGGATGAGCCACTTTCCTCAGCCGCCAGGAACCTGGCACACGCTGTGCTCGGAGTAACATTGAAAATGAGCTTGAAGCTGGCCGTTTGCACACGTCTTGCTCACTGTGCCACGTTCAAGGAGAGACGGGGAACAGCCCACTTGTCCTGACTTGGGAGGGCTTTAAAGTTACATTTTAGGTCGGTAATCAGGGAAAAAAGCACAAGGTAACTGCACTGAATGTCATTAAATAACGGATTTTAGCCAGATTTGGGGTTATCGACTTTGTATACACACAAGCTCTAGGTCCCTCTTCAGAGAGACAGACAGACGGACGGACGGACGGACGGACAGACGGAGACGCTCATATTTAAACCATCTGGGAACAAAGGTCGACAGAAAGCCCTTCTGGTAGTTCATTCTGATTTGTTTGCTTTTTTACCCTGTGAACATTTATCAGAGGAGAAAGGGAGCCTCAGATTACCAAAAGCACGGGAAACTCTCTGGCAAAAGTTGCACCATTTTAATTCATTATTTGCAATTGTTAACTAATTTAGTCAGCTAAATTAATTTGATCCCATTAGATAAGTGTTTAGTGAATTATTTGCAACCATTTGCTTGACGTCTGCTGAGCCTGGGAACTCCATGGGGGCAATCACTGCTCGCCTTGTCACTTCCGCATCATCAACATGGGTCGGAGAATGGAGGCCACGTTTGTTAAATGGATGAACCAATGAATGAGTGAAACTCCTAAGACCATGCGTGAGCATTGGAGAGGCTTCCTAAGTACTGAAGGGAGGGAGGAGGAGAGAGGAAGTGTGGAGGGAGGGAGGGAGGAAGTGGGGGCAGAGGGAGGGGAGGAGGGAAAGGTCAGACACACTATGTGGCACACAGTAGGTGTTCAACGAGGCACTATGGACCGACTGCTGCTTAACTTCCTGACACCACCAAGTTCAAAGTCAGAGAACTGAGCCGGTGCCTTGTGACCATTACTTCTTTATCGACTTCGTTCATTAAGTATTTTTTTAAACCGTGTTTTGTTACGTTTTATTCCTATGGTCAGCGACACTCTCTCAGGACAGCTGCCAATTTCTAAGTAAAAGCCACGACCTCCACTCCTCACTCCTCATGGCTTCTGGTTTGTCGAAGTCTTGTTCTGCTTCTGCAAGCTCAGTCCACCCTTCCAGACCCCTCTTTCTTTCCAACGCTATTTGTTTTCAAGAAAGACACTGGGCTTCTGTTGATTTCCCTTGATCTGTCGGAAGTCACCCAGACCTTCTTTCAGTCTTTCATTTTTACAGTCAACATGTACAGAGCAGCGATCACCTCCCAGGTGCCGGAAGCTGGGGGACGTTGGTAAGAACGGCTCGGTCTTTGCCCTGTGGCATCGACTGTCTTGTTGTGGAAACAGACAAGAAACAAGCAAACACTCACACAAACAGCAGCATTTCAGAGAGGGACGGAAGCTATGAAAGAGATAAAGTGGGTGTAAGGAAAGAGGTTCTTTAGCTGGGGTGGTCAGGCAAGGCCCCGCTGAGCAGATGACCGTCGAGCAATGTGAAGGTAACAGAGGCTAAGTCAGGATAAACCTAAGTGCAGACACAGAGGCAGCTGAGGCTGGAGGGCGCGGGAGAAGCAGGAAGTGAGAAGAGCTGGGGCAGGCTGGAGGGCGGCGAGGCTAGGAAAGAAGGAAGGCGAGAAGTCAGAGGTCAGCTCATACGGGGGAGAAGTAGCTAGAGTTTTAGCCAAGGGCCACGGGCAGCCATTGGAGGGTTTGAATAGAAAGTGTAGAATCTGATTTCTGTTTCCTACAAGATCAAAACCCCGATTCCTAGAAGCCACATGTCTGACCCAGCAAGGCAACGCCTTCTTCCTAATCAAACATACGTGAGCAGAGTGGAGGAGGGACTGGCGATTGTGGGCCTTTCTATGTGAAATTTTAGAATGACGGCCTTCTCCTTTGTTGCTTGATGTACCCTGAGCTGGCGAGACCGAACCAAAATCAGCAACAGCTGTCTTGGTGTGATCGCTGAGGGAAGCTATAATTTACCCCATGCTTAAGCAAATTAATTTGCAAAACTTGAATGGAACCCAAGTTGGCTGACAGTGACCAAGCCTTTGCAATTTCTTGGTGGTTCCTTCTCTGTTTGGGTGGCTCACTGGCGTACTCTGCTTTAGACAGTGCAGACCATCCCTCCAGGGAAAATAACCATCATTCTTAAAATTAGGATGAAGTTTGAATGAAGTAATAAATTCTGCCCATGTGCGAAAGTGTAACAGAAGATGGAAACGGGTAATGAGCTCTTTCTGCTGAGGGGCTAACGAGATACAGCACACAGTTCTGTCCCCAAGCTCTGCAGAGCGTCCAGTGCCTTCCCCGCCTGCCCACTCTCTCCCTTCCATTCTAGCATCTCTGAATCCAGGGAAGTAATTAGTGGAAAAAGTCCCAAATGCCTCGTGAGCCTCACCCAGTCATTTCTAAAATGGATCAAAATTCTATAAAATGACAGTTCATGCGTCTACAAGATGCATCTGGTGGAATGTGTATTTTCTTTTCAGAAGGTGTTTCTGTTACGGTTAGTCTGAACATCATGTGGCATCACAGTTGCCAGGGTAACTCCATTTTTTTTTTTTTAAAGAGAACAACGGAGTAAATAAGCATGTAAATCGACTTCGGTGAGATGTAAATTCTAGTGAATCTGTTATCATTACCTTGACAATGAAGAAACCCTGGCGTTTATCTTCTCTGGCCCCAGGATGATTTGGTTTGAACTTAAAATGTGTAAGGGGCTCGTGCGGAAGTGCTGAAGGCTGTGCAGATACACGGGAAGCAATGCTGTTCGGGAGTGCGTTTAACAAGAGAGAGGAAGCCTGGACAGGGGTGATGGGTCACATGGAAGCCAGGGGAGGGAGGAGGTGGTCGTCCGGACGTTCATAACCGGGTGTCTGTCTATCCTCAGTCACCATACAGGGGGGGCCCACTCAGGGGGAATCTGAGCTTCTGGGGCTCGGAAACCTTGTCAACCACCTGCACAGTTTGTCCTCCTGATGCCTTGCCCCTGACCTGCCCAGATTCTTTGGCATCAACGTGCTTCCGCCAAGTCTGCAAAACGGCTTGTGTATTTTCTGGGAGGCGAAATGTACTAATGCAGCACATGGGATTAAGTAATGATGACTAGAAGTGAAGCTTGGTGAATATTTCTAAATATTTTCCACATTTCCCATCCAGAGGTTTGATAATTCCTCCACCCAGTTTCCGTTTTGTAATTGAGGTTGGCAGTGGAGACCAGGGCTGGAAGTGATGTGAGTGAACTTGGAAGAATTCCTTGGAAGACTGAATGAGGGAAAGATGCTCACATGGAAATCTCTTTTGAGGAAAGAGATACTTTTGTTATAAAAGTATCAGCATTTCCATCAATAAAGGCACTGAGATCAGAAAAAATCAAAGAGAAAGATTTGTGATGAAGATACTGAACAGAAAACAGGCCGACCAACTGGCAGGGTTTTGACTTGTCTCTCCTTCCTAAAAGACATACTAAAGGCTCAGCTTTTGCTTTTAATGAATGAATGCTTTGAATTGCTATGTGAAGTGCCTAAGAAAACTTACAAACTGAAATTATTAGTTCGGAGAGTACATGTGATAGGAATTCCTGTAGGAGGAAGTAAAAAAAAGAATATGCCTTGAAAAATTCGAATTTATAGCAAATTCTGCATCTATCATGTGATGCCTGGATGCTATGATTATTTGGATGCATCAAAAAGTATTACAAAGGAAAATTAAGTTCCATTTTGCTCTATGTTCTTATAAAGTGAGGCTGATGACCTAGTGGTGACTATTTCCTTAATGGGACTAGAGGATTTTATCAAACCTCATAAAATATGATTGCTTTTCCTTCGCTCTGAAACCACCTTATTTTAATTTTCACGTGAATCTGGGATGCAATTTGCAATTTGTGTGTACATTTAATATGCGAGGGTTCATCCCCATTTCTCATTCCGCCCCCACCCCTCAAATAAAGCTTTTGCTATATCTCTGCTGTGCCTTATCATGGATGCAGTCTTAGAATTGAGGAAACGAAAAACAAGAGGAGTCAGGAGCTAAAAGAAACAAAGAACACGAGGACAGTGATGGCGATGCCTGTGCGATTAGCCCTGCGGTTCCTGCGGTATCCCTGAGTGACAGGCAGAGCAATCGACAGCTAATTCAAGATCCATCAGGGCTGTATTGCCTTTCTATTGAAATGATGAGTTTACCAGCAAGCTGCAAATGAATGGCTGAGCGTTCGCGGGAGGTTCTGAGTGTCATGGCAGAAGTTAGTGTGGCTCTGCTGTCTGCCTCATCCGAGAGATGATGGGGCCCTTGCAGAAGGGGAACAGCAGGGTAGCACAGAAATGGAAGGTAAAAGAGGTTAATTTATGGAAATTATCCAGGTCATGTAACCAGTAGGACATATCAAGCAGAGCTTTAAGAGAGGAGCGGTAATGTATGTAGAATCTGACTTTCAGGAGGTCATGAGACAATGACAGTTATCAGGAGTCAGGCAACTTTTAGTAACAAAAAGCTAACATTTCCAGAGCATTTTCTCTGCACCAGGCCCTGGGCAAAGGCACAAAACAATGGGGTAGGTCCTATGATCCCCATTCTACAGATGAGGAAATAGAGGCCCAGAGAATTTAAGCATAAAATCACTAAGTGGCCAGCAGAGCCAGCTTCTACTTTGGGCACCACAGGGACAGTGCCTGGAAACCACAATATTAAGAGTCCATGAAAATATTTTCATTTCTGTGAAAATCAGAAGGAAAAATAAACTTTGAAATTAAAAAAAAATCTCTGGATAGAGAATATTAATATATTTGTCTCTGCATCAGTGTAGCCATAAATATAATTTCTAATGTTTTTTTATGGAGGAAGGGGCCCCCAAGGCCAGGGGGCCGTGCGTCCAGGGAGGTCGTAATGCAGCCCTGAGGGACAGAACAGATGCGAAACGTTGTCCAAGCTCTTGCTTCTCAAAGTGTGGTCTGAGGACTGGAAGGATCTGCATCACTGGAAGCTCCCGGACAAGAAGCCCAGGCCACACCCAGACCGCAGAGTCAGAGTCTGCTCCCCAGGTGACTCCCAGGCACGTGACAATTTGAGACGCGCTTGACCAAACCCTTAACCGATAGCTTATACTAATTTTTCATCCCCACATAAGCCATAGAAGTCTTAATCTATATGAAAGCTTGAAGCCATGCTGGGTGACAAGAGCTATTCCCTGGAAGTGTTTCCAGTGTCCTCTTTCCCATGGAAAGCAGGTACGCTACCAAAATGCACAAAGCAACGCACTCCTATATAAAAACATAATTTGGGGATAACAGCGTTGATTGCGTTGTGAATGTTCTGTCACCCGGATGTAAGCCCTGGGAAGTAACTTGGGAATCCTGTGCTGGTACTGGGTGCCGCGGCAATCAGTGCCGCGTGAGAGGCGCCTGGGCTGGAAGGGAGCTCGCAGTCAAGCCCAAGTCTCACTTGGCTTTTTCATCCTAACAATGCTCCTTAGCAACTCCCAATTAGAAGAGCTCTGAGAGACCTGCTTGCTGGCTCCCTGCACTGGGGCTTGGGGTGAACTGAGCCCAGGAGCCACCTCCTCCCAAGAGGTTTCTGGGTCTGTCTCTCTGGCTGACACGTGCTGGCTCCATGCGTCCAGTGATAGTCACAGGACTAGGAAGGATGCTTGTCGAAGAGGATGCTAGTCTTTGAGGCCTTTTAGGAAGAAGCTAACAATAGGAGGGGGGAAAGGGGAAAGGAAGAGGGAGAGAGAATGGGAGGAAATTTGGGAGAAGAGATGGAGAGAGAAAAACTCGGAAGCTGAGAAGATGACATTATTACAGAGTAATAACCAATGGTAGCAGATAATCCAACGGTCAAATACCTTGTGAATAAAAGCAAAAGAGCAAGGGGGAGAACTTAACTCTGTATTGTGTGTGTGTGTCTTTAATAGCACTTGTAATTATTTGAAGCTGCCTTGTTTGTTTGCTTCTTTCTTTCTTTCTTTGGATTTCACTTGCTAGAAAATAACCTCCACAAGAACAAGACACTGTGCAGTCACGATGGTGTTCACCCCACCGGGACAAGCAGCTGACACATAATACATGCTCAGTAAAAATTAGTTGATGGTATGTATTCAAGGTGAGGGGAGGATCAGTCTGTGTGATACCTTCCGATATCCACAGGTCAGGAACCACAAGTGGAATTCAAGGAGTCTGGGTGAGCTGATGGAATTTCTCATTCCGGCACTAATTCCTCTCCGCCCCACCCCACTCCCTGTCTCCGTTGCTCGTGTGTGGAACGTGGATGAGAAGGCTGACCTGCCTTCCCTCCCAGGGTTTTGTGAGACCCAGACAAGATCATGACTGTGAGCTCGTTCTGGAAGACCACCGCTTCCTCAAAGGGAGGGGCTGAGGTTGGGCTGGGGGTGCCAACTTCCTCCTGGCCCAGCCCTGCTCCTGCCTGCAGAGCATCACACCAGAACCACCAAGAGTCAAGGCGGAAGAAGCAAAAGCCCAGGTCAGTGTTCCACCACCGAGCATCACCCACAAGGCACTCTCCCTACGTTTCATTCTGAAGATCAGCAAAAGGAAGCTTGTCGATGAAAAGATATTTGTAAAATAAAGGAAAAAAGAGATGCCAAAGAACATGTCCCATTCAGAGCCTCAGAAATAAATGGACGCTACACAACTTCCCGTTGTCTTTCTCCTGGTTTTTCTTTTACTGTTGTTCCATTCTCCTCCTTCCTTCCCACTCTCCTGACATTATGCCACTTTTGCCTGGGACCCAAACAGCAGCTGCTGTATTACTTTGGATCTGTCTAAATATCACTCAGAACTCGCTCCCCCTCCCCCCGCCTTTAATTCCAACCACCCCAAATTCCATTTTGGGTTTCCTAAAGGAGAAGAAGCTGAGGATGTCCCAAAGCCTCGTGCATCATGACAGCGATTCTGTGCGCGCCAGGCTCACTCAGAGGCAGCAGAGCACTGAGCAGGCGATGCCCTCCCCGCGCAGGAGGCCTGCGGGCGCGCAGCTAGCCGGAGCAGAGCTGCAGACGAGCCCAGGCGGTCAGCACCCCGCCCTTTCGTTAAAAATGCTGGGCTTCTCGTGATGCGGCCTCGCAAGAGTTGCTTGTGAAAATGACAAGACTCGCAGCTGGGTCCCCACTTCCCAAATGCTAGTGGGATTTGTGAAGCTTTCTCCTTAGATATGAAGCTCTTGGCAAAGAATTGCTTCCTTTAAAAAAAGTTGGATTGACTTTATTCTTTATAGATTTAAATATTAGCAGCTTCTTTAGTCCAGGCGGTCCCGCCTTGCTGCTGGGCAAACACACAACTTCTTCCCCAGCCCTGATGCTTTGCTTCTGCTCTGGTGCTGGTTTCCCTTAGTTTAAAGCCACTGAAACTGTTAAAACCCTCAGATAGAGCCCTGACTCCAGCATCCTGAGATGTCTCTCTTTTCTTTCCTGAATTTCCCTGTGATCAGAGCCCTATTCTCATAGATGTGTGTGTGTATGTGTGTGTAAAATCTGAAGTTTTATTTAAGATTAAAAGTACTACATGGGCATTGAGAGGTAAAAGCACACTATACAGAAAAGTATAAAGGGAAAAGCAAAAAAAAAAAAAAATCCTGCCTGTGCCTTCCATGCACGCTGCTCCTTGCAATTCCAAACCCTCAAGCAGTCACTGTGTACAGTCTCTTGTGCATCCTTCCAGAACACGTCCGTGGATCTACGAAAGTGACGTCTACCTGCTTATTCACCTACCGATCCATCCATCCCTTTCTCCGTTACACAAACGTTCAGCATGTGGCTTTTTTCACATGACAATAAGCCCAGAATCCTGCCTCCTATCAGAACACATGGGTCTGCTTTATTATTGTCTTAAAACCTGCCTAGCATTTTAGCACGTGGACACACCATAATCGATTTGACCAACCGTTCACTGATGGACATGAGTGATTTTGTTTGATTTCGCTTTGTTCTGCTGTATTTCATTTTGTTAAAGCCATGCACTGGCCCTTCATCGTTGTTCAACTGGACTGCAAGCTGCCTGAAGGCAGAGTCTCGTGGCATAGCAGTTCCAGCTGCAGCTTCTCCGTCCCCGTGCCCAGCGCTCTGCTCACGCAGTCTTCACGACACCATGTGAGAAAGGGATGGCTACTACCCTAGTGCACACAGGAGGAAGCTGAGGCTTGCCGGCGAGGGCAGTTCATCCAAGGTTACGCAAAAGCTAGGTGGATTCAAGCCTGCGAAGTCTGACTGCAGAGCCCGGCTCTCGCCCCTCCTCTCTGCTTGCGGGGTGAGGTCCACCCTTGCAACTCCCACAGGTGTGACAGCGCTTCTTCACGCTCCAGTTCAGAGTACAGAGTGGCACAGAAAGTCTGGAGCCAGCCTTGTGGGGCACAGCCCCGACCCTGTCTCTTTCTAGGCTGTGAAGCCCAGCAAGTTACCAGGATGTTTCGTGCCTCAGTTTCCCCCTCTGTCAAATAGATACAAAGCCAGTACTGACTTCTCAGGATTGTTGTAAGGATTTAGCAACATAATCTGGCCCAGAGGAGGCACAAAGTAAATTTTACAAATTATTGAAGACTAGACCTCAGAGTAAAGACCCCATAAATGTTTACTGAGCATGAATTTGTTCTTTCCTCTCTTATATCTTCCTCAACTACCCACAGAGCACTGATAAATTACTGAGTATTAGATAAAAACTGTTGACTGATTAGAATTTTTCTAAGATACCTTTTGAATATTTGGAAGCTGAAAAAAAAAAACCCCAAACAATAGCCAGAATTCAGATACAGCAGGCATTTTTTAAATAAAAAAGCTAAAGAAGAGTTTGGCAAAGTGGAGACGAAACCACACACACACACACAAAATCCTCTGAAGGCTTTTATTAATTGATTGCATGAAGCATATACTTGGAATTGAACTGAGAGAAACACTTAAATTCTTGTCATCTTGGGACTTACACTTCAATTCACTAAAACTAACCAAATTGATATGGTTCAGAGTTTAAAGTAGAGAGCTGTCTCTTTGAAATTCTTCATATCTAAAATGACCCTCTTATTCTAGGTAAAGTAAGATTTTCTAAATTTTTTTTCTATCAGAAAAATGATAGTCCTATCCAGATAAACTGAGATATATAAAGAACAATCCTTTTTTTTTTTCTCTTGGAAAGTTACAATGATTTTTATGGCTTCATATCTTCATGGCTCTTTTTTGTTCCCCCTTATTTATTCATAGGAGGCAGGATGACTTATTAATCTAACTATAAATTTCTTCCTTAGATTGCAATTTTCATCTAGAGAGAAAACCCTTTTCATATTAATGGTCTGTATCATTTGTAGTAACAATACCTTTCTTCCTTTGTTTAAAAAAAATAATAATGGTAGTAATAAGAAAAGTACGGACTTTCCTCTCCATATCAAAGTCTATCAGAAAGTAAATGGGGAAAACATCTTTTGATGCCATATTTTAGTCTGAGAAAAATCAACAAAATTATTTTTATTACATATAGAACATATAGCTCATGCATATAGCTCAGAATCAATTAATTTAAAGTAATAATTTGTACAAACACCCTCACAAAAATTTTAAAGGATATTAAACACCCTGTTTTATAAACATAACACTTAATTTAGGAAAAAAAACATTTAGAAGGTAATGCATTTAGGATAAGTGCACAACACATGAAAATAATAAATGAAATTTTCCCAGTTTAGAAAATGAATGTAATTAATTAACATTTAAATTACATTTTTAATTGCAATCATGCCCTCCCAGGGGACTCATAAGGGACCATAATTGCAATTAAAAGCATGTGGATTAGATAATAAAACAATGCACACTGTCTGAAATGTGCGATTTAAAATGGAAAACAGACATTGTTATCGGCACATCTAACTTAATTGTAGCCATAAAGCAAATGTGCTGTACAAAATAAAATTCACATACGGGAACATTTAATTCTGGAGTCTCTTAAAGGGGACACGCTTGAGAGCACATTTTATGACAGGTTCTGTTGGAAACAGCCCTTTAAGGCTTTCGGATGGAGGGCTGGTGCCTTAATGTTTTTGCATTAATAAAAGCAAAGCTGAATGTTCCTATTAAAACACACAGATACATTTAAGTAAGAGATGAAGCTCGATGTCTAAATTTAAACTGCGCTGCATAATTTTATCAGCTGGACAGACTGTAAGGCCATGTAATTTTGAAATTATGTGGTTTTTTAAACTTTTTTCTTTATTATCTTCTCTTTTTGAGAGGATCATCATGAAAGGTGTAAAGATTTGAGTCTGGAGAAAGGAAAGCCAGAGAGATGTACCTCTGACACGGTTACAGAGCCAGACCACGATGCCTCCACCCACCCCCCCACCCCCAGGTATGTTGGTGCCTAACATCCCCCACCTTGAAGAAGCAAAACCAAGGCTCTTTAATGATATAAAGGTCTCCTATTGCACAGCATGAATCTCACCATTACTTGATCAGAAAGCTTTATGAACACCACATATATCAATGTTTTTAATCGGCGGTACATTTGGCAATGTCTGGAGATATTTTTTGACTGCCTCACTTTAGGGGCGAGGATGCTATTGGCATCCACTGGGTAGAGGCCAGGGATGCTGCTAAACAGCCTATGATGCATAGGGTAGCTCCTTATATCGGGGAATGATCTAGCTCAGTAAGGTCAAGGCTGAGAAACCCGGGTCCATATAGAGAGAAGAGGGAAAGAGAGAGAAAGAATGGTCAGGCAATCTTGCAAAGAAGGAAAAGACATGCTTTCTCCCACTGTGTGAGTGTAGCTCTTGAGCAAATTCGCTGGACTGGCCACACTTTGTTTCTATTTAAATATATATATATAAAAGCTGAAGTCTTTTAATAAAGAGGGATCAGATTTTGTTACATGCTTGTTAGGAAATACGAAACCGTATCCTACCTAAGAGGAGATGGTCACAAATCTTTCAGAATCACATTCCAGTAGACACGGACTGTAGTCTTCTGCATTTTGGTCTAGACATCAATTTCACTTGCTTATTTATGAGAAACGGTGACTTTGTTTACAGTATAAATGTTAACATGAGATTAGAAGCAGCGTAGCTCAGAAAAGAAGTGAACTAAGAAAGGGAAAGGTCTAGACCTGGGGGCTGGATAATTCTTCATTGAAAACCCGGCTTTGCAATTACTAGCTGTGTGAATCTGTTCCAGTCAATTGTCCTCTGCAAGCCTCAGTTTTCACATCTGTTTATACAAACAGTAGTTACAGCATTCCTGCCATTCACAGTGGTATGAAGATCAGAAAAAAAACGGGAAATACATATAAATATACACACTTACACATCCATCCATCCACCAGGTATATTTAAGTATGTATATATATATAAAGGTACATATATTATACGATGGATGCACAACTATATGTGTAAGTACATGTATATAATTATAATACACAATGAATATACAAGCACATACTTGGGAATGCATATGTGAACATTTATTAAGTGATATGGAAGTTCCCACGAAAACGGAAACTATTCTTAAGTTCTTGACACTGTAGAGAACTGATATAAACTGATTCATGTTTTAAAGGGGGAGGGGCAGTTAGAGCTAATTCTTTTGATAAGTTTATGTTTACAAACAGCCACAGCTCACTACAGCCTACAAACTCATTCACTCAACAGATTTTTTTGAAATGCCGACTATGTGCCAGGGACCATGTTAGCCTTGGGGATGCAGCTGAAAAGAGAGTCAGAAAAATGATGTTTTAGGTAGACAATAAAACTTGGACTTGATCCGAGGACAATGGGAGTCCATGCATGGGCATAGGCAAAGGATTAAGACCCCCGGATTTGTGTTTCCTGGAGAGCTCCTGTGTGAAGTGGAGCACTGGTCAAGGAGAGGTGGCAGCTTGGAGATGGGCAGTTGTGACATGGAGAAACCAAGAGCTGATACAATTAGGGCTTGTAGCATTTACCAGAAATTGAAGGAAAAGCTGAAAAAATAAAGTTTTTGCTTTTAAGAAAGCTCAGAAATGATAACCAGCTCTAAACCTTGACTCACACTAATGGGAGGCAGCAGAAATGAAGATATAAGACTACTGAGGCCTGAGACCAGTGAGTCCAAGATGCCTATTCACCATACTTAACCCGGGGCAAGTGAAACCACAGATTCTTAAAGCCTATTCGTAGATCTCTAAAATCAGGGTGGATGGGTGAGGAGTGGGGACTCTGCAACTCTGATGCCAGGCACATTTAGGGAAGATGGTGCTGTAATCAACATTGTTTATTTGCAATCCAGACCACTAGAGACAACAAATAAATCCTATTTTTATCACTAAACAATAAGCTAAAAATCTGATGTCTGGGATTGTGACAGAGGTGATGTTATTTAAGTGTTTGCCAAATCCTATTTCCTTTTCCTCTCCCTACAGAAAGACTACATTTCCCAGTTTCCCTTGCAGTTCAGTTTCAGTCATGTGACTGGTCTGACCAATGGAACATGGGCAGAAGGGATGTACATCACTTCCAGGACTTTGTCCATACCTTCTTCGATGACTTTAGAAGCCAAAATGAGATGTTCCAGGTGGAAGAGATAACCTGTAAAAAGGTCCACCAGTTGGAGGAGACCAACATCAGACATTGTGTGCATGAGAAATAAACATTTATTGTATTGGTCCACTGAGATTTTGGGGTTGTTTGTTAGAGCAGCTAGCATTAATTATCCTAACTAATATAGGGAGACGGAAAAACAAAAACACCTTTCAGCGTATATGAGGGAATATACACACATTCAATCAATTTTTCCAATATCACCATCATTTTTTCTAAGGAAAAGTGTTTAAATAGCCATAGGTGCTGTTTTTAGCTTCAGCATTGGTATGTTTGAATGACCTCTTACTTGTTAGGAGTTAAACCAAGAATAGATTCCATTTTTGGTAAACAGAACTATTTGAATTGGTCAAAGATTCTTCAGTGGGGCTGGGGGGATCTTGTCTGCAGGGTACATTTAGCAATGTCTGGAGATTTTTTTGGCTGTCACAGCTTGAAGGTGGGGTGCTACAGGCATCTAGAGGATAAAGGCTAAACATCCCACAAGGTACAGGCAGCCCCCACAGCAAAGAATTATCCAGCCCAAAATGTCAGTAGTGAAGGCTGAGAAACTCTGGCCTAACCAAATCCAAAGTACACTTCATCCGGGGCACCAAGGTTTGCTTGCCCTCTGGACAAGGGCACAAACCCATTATGTCCACAAAGACAGTGGCCAGCTGGTACCAGACAAGACCCACAGGCAAACAAATCAGACTGCCCACTCCTGGCAAGCTGGCTGTTTGGCCACTTTCTGCCAGATTGTGGCAGCTGGCTTGTCAGAAAGACAAACAGAAATGTCCCAGGGACTTCTTGACACCTGGGCATTGAAAAAACAGTTTGAAGGACCCAGTCGTTCACACGTTCAACTTTGTCTTCTTTGTTCAAATGTTGGTGTTGCTGTCACCAGACTTGGCAAAAGTCACACTTGTCATGTCATAACTTTACACCCTTCCTCTTCATCCTTTGGGTGCAATGTTGTAAAGTCTACCTCTCTGCTGCCTCCTCCCTTCTTGTGCCTCTCACTCAAACCTCGTGCTCTCCACAGAGAACAATTTTAGATTGCAGTGTTTAAGGGATTATGAATTAAAATGTCAGCCAATTGATATGATTTGAGAAACACCAAGAAATCCCTTATTAAACATATGCACACACACAAAAATTGCTCCCTAACATTCTCTGCCACAACACAAAGTCTGATCTCAAAGTCTAAGGAGCAGTACAATTTGATGACTGGGAGCGTGAGCTTCAGGGTCAGATAAACATAAACTTCCCCGCCTCCTACCTGTATGGTTTTGGGTAAGTTACTGAACAGGTCTAAGGGCTCGTTTTCTCATCTGTATGGAGAAAACAAAAACAATGTCCACTTCCTATGTTTCATGAGGGGTCAAAAGAAAAAATGTACATGAAGGGCTCAAGGCAGTCCCCGAACATAGCAATTGTGAAGTATATATTCACTGAAACTATGACAAAAAATTCTCCATAGAGTGCATACTTATTTGTGACCTGGCCTCTGCTGGCCTCTGCCCTCATCTTCCTACCTCACTGTACTCACTGTATTCTAGCCATCATCTTTCTGTTCCAGAAAGAACAAAGCCAACTCTTTCTCACCCCAGGACCTTTGCACTGGCTGTTTTTTCTTTTTCTTTTGGTTATTTGTTGAATGCTCTCTTCTTCCTCCAGATTTTTTGGTATGACTGACTCCTTCTCAGTATTCTGGTCTCAGCCTAAATGTCATCTTACTCGGTCCTTTGTGATGTTGTTCCCTACCCCCATTCTTAATCATTCACTATTACATTATTAGTTTTATTTTCTTTATAATCCTTATTGCCATCTGCAATGACCTTGGTCACATATTTATTTACTTATCTATTGTTTTTATCCTACTTCTGATGTAAGCTGCATGTAGGCAGGGAATTTGTCTTATTCAATAGACACATGTACCACACTTAGAGTGTTTCACACACAGCTGGTTTTCAGTGAACATTTCTTCAATACAGTGAACCAAAACTAACTTAGTTAACAAAAGTTGTTGAGACTGTCCCAACACCTCTTTCAATAACAAAAACCAGAGAGAGGGACCACTAGCATGGACTCTATCTAAACTCTTGACAATATCCTCAAATGGCAGAGACTTTCGGGTTTTTTAAAATTTTTATTATACCCTCACCTTAATCTGATTAATCATTTAATATCTGATTAATCATTGAAGGCATAACAAGCCCTCGGTCTGGGGACCAGGACCACCAAACACATGCCATCATCTGAAACTAGATCCTCCATGCTGCATCTCCATTTCCGAGCCAGAGTGCAGAATGACAGGAAAGGTGTATGGGCCAATCAGAGGGCGGCTCTGCATCCCCGTGCCTCTGCAAGTGTTCGCGATCACAGCCGTGTGTGAGCCTGCACGTGAACACACATGGGCAGTCAAGGGTGGCTTTGAGGACTACCTAATTAAGTTTCAAATTGAACCATCAGGCAACTCCACTCTGCCACTTTGTCACTTGCCCCGTGAAATGGATCTGAGATACAAACTATGCCTTAACTAGGCAGCCTCCATTCTTGCTGATCCCATTAGTTGCCCAATTGGGCAAGACGTGGTTTTAATTGCATGCCAGAAGCTTTATTTTTCCGCCCCAGGCAAGCAGTTAACCACATCAGTGTACCACTGACACATAAGAAGCTGGTCAGTGATGAAAAGTGGAAGGAGCCACTTTTGGAGAGAATTGAGGTACCAGTCAGTTTCTAATGTTTCCCTGACTAGCATCTGTGGCTACCTGAGGGATAAAAATGTCAACCACCCCCACAACAATGTGACAAGGTGTAAATAATGCATGGTGCTAACATTCCATGGTTTCATGGTGTGATGTAGGGTGGTGTGAAGAACAGGGCTTGAAGGCAGACAGACATGATTCGTGCGACATACTAGCTATTTCCTCAGTCTCCTCATCTGTCAAATGGCAAAAATTAATGGCATCTTCCTCTTTGGGATATTATGAAGACTGAATGAGAATGAAATGTTACAGGGAAAACCCTGAACCCAAATTCTGATACTTATTAGGTGCCCTGTGTTAGCTATTATTACAATGTTTATCCACCCATCCATCTATCCACTCATCCAATCACCCACCCATTCATGTATTCATTTCAGCCTCTGAAACAATTCTTATTGTTTGGGAGACCACTAGGTAGGGAGGTTAAAGAGGAGAAGCAGGGATTAAACAGAAGAGGTGATTGTATAACCATCAATCAAGGACCCTTGAATCTCAAACATCAGTGATTCTGGGTCCCCCGGCCTTGTCCTTCCACGATAGGGGCAACATACACTTATTTTACTGAAGGCCACGTGGAGATGATGTTACTGTGATTTCAACGTCAGTCCCATAGGAAATTTTATTTAAGGCAATGAAGAGAGAAGAGGGGACATTATTGGGTAGATGAAAACTTTAATGTCTCAAACTTCAACTTCTTCTAACAGAAGGCTAGTCCTTCATTTAACCACAGAGCTACTGGTAGCTAGTGGTTCCCGAGGAAGATAGTGCAGATAAAGAACATGTCCATCATCACAGAAAGTTCTCTTGGACAGCACTGCTTCAAGAGGAACACTTAGTTGCCCATCTCAGTATTTTGATCATTATATAAGTTCTGTTTCTTTAAGAAAAGAAGTTGACCTTGGAAATGATCTCTTTCTTTATATCTATAAAACAATGAAATACTTTGCCTATCATATTATCGATAATCAAATGAAAGACAAAAACAAGATAAAATGGAAATTTTCATACTTTTCTGGTGGTAGTGTATTAATTTCTCCCCACTGAGAAGCAGTTGTTTAATAAGAACCTACAGAAATTCAAATATTCTCACCCTTTGATCCAGTAATCCAAGTTGATCCCTAATCCTTACTAATCGCAGTCTATTTTAAGATAATAGCTAAATATACAGAAGATACTGTACATAAAGAGATGTTCACCACAGTGGTGTTTATAACAGCAAAAACATTGGAACAAAGTAAATGTCCTACAATAGAGGAATGATCAAATAAACAATGACACACATAACTTGATATTGTTGCATAAACATGATTGTTACAAATAAATGTAACAACTTGGTAAGATACTTCTAACAGAATTAAATGGGAGAATAATCAGAATATAAAATTTTATTAGTTATCTACTGCTGTGTAACAAATCACCCCCTAATCCCGCAGCTAACAGCAATAAACATTTATTATCTCACAGTTTCTGTGGTTGAGGAATCTAGAAGTGGCTTTGCTGAGTGACTCTGGCTCAGGGTCTCTCCCAAGTCTGCAGTCAGGTCACTGCCTAGGGCTGCAGTCCTCTGAAGAGTGGGGCTGAAGAATCCACTTCTAGGTCCACTCATGTGGGTTTTGACAGGTGATTGCTGGCAGGCTATCGGAGTGCTGCCCTCAGTTCCTCACTGCACTGCATGGGCTTCTGTACAGGACTGAGTGCAATGTGGCAACTGTTTACCTCCCAGGGTGAGTGATTCAGAGAGTGTGTGTGAGCATCTAAGATGGGAGACAGTCTTTTCATAACCTACTCTTGGTTATAAAGATTAGGTGATGTTCCAACATGTTCACTGTATTCTGTTTATTAGAGATAAATCAGTAGGTTTATTCACTCTCAAGAGGAGGTGATCATACGAGAGCAGGGATCCCAGGAGGTGGGGATCACTGGGGCCATCTTGCATCTTGGAGGCTGCCAATCACAAAAACCAACTATACAATATTTGAAATAATAAAAAAAAGACCGGCTTCAAGATTTAAAAGAGAGAGAGAAGCAGACATGCAGACGACAGAATAGCCCTTCACTTCAGCTCTCTCTTAGTGGTAGGAATACGGAGCAATTTTTTTCTATGCTGTTTCACTATTTTCCAATAATGAACATTTTTAACACTCATTATGATGGAAGCACTCAGTAAATGTTATGTAATGGAAAAGAGGAACCCTGTTAAGAATACACAGATGCTATATTCATAACTGATGAAGGTCATTTTAAATCCACTTCCAGCTCTGAAATCAAGTTTCCTATATTTCTTTTCTTTTTCTTTTTTTAAGAAGCAATCGTCTGATGTCCCTGCAGTTAATAGCTAGAATGTGCGATGTAAGATCATTACACTCTAACTGTCCTCCTCCACACCCCCTCCTTCCTGGAGCCCAGCGCCTCCCCTCCCACATACCCTCCTGCCAAATTCCCAGAGTGCCCTATACTTCAACGTCCACGAGGGTGAAGGAGCCAGGATTGATGGCCCTGCAGTCAAGTCCCAGGCTGACACCAGCAACAAAGGGTAAGTCATGCTTAGCACTTGACGTAACTTTTTGATGACTGAAACCTGATTCCATCGACCGGTCCCCTAGCGGCTGATCTCATCTCTTTACCATCAGACAAACCGAAGCAGAGTTACCAGGAAAGATAAAGAGAGGAGGCCAGTGGGCCACGTCTCATCACAGAGAGGAAAAAGCTCGTCTTTGATTGTTTGTCCAAAGAGCATTCCGGATTCTCACAAATGGATGGCTGAGCCCAAAATGTTGCTGCAGCCAGTCCTCCCCCTGCCCCCTAAACAAAATTTTCTGAGCTGGGGGGGGGGGTCCATACAGTTCTTTAGGGAAAGCTACAAGGTTATTATTCTTTTCCCTTCAGTTATGACTTGGAGGCATATCCCTTTAATTTATGAAAACTGAGCAGAAAAGAATACTGCCATTGACAAAACACTCTTGAAAGTGTTAAAAAAAAATAAGCATTATAAATAACAGCAACAAAAATTAGCATTTATTGAGGGTGTGAGCCAGGAGCTGGAGGTAGACGATCTGAGAGTTGAAGTCTGGCTCTGTCATGTCTTCACTGAGACTCTAAACAAGTCACATTTTCTCCCTAAGCTTCAGTTTACTCATCTGAGAAGCGATTATAATTGTGCCTATTCACTGAGTTGTGATGAAGATTGAAGATGATCCAGGGTGAGTATACAGTGCCTGTGATATAATCATTGCTTATTAAAGTATGATCTTTCTCTACTATTACTCAAATGGTATCACTCATCTGCTTAAAATTCTATGATAGCTTCCTATTATAGAGGATGAAATCAAAACTCCTTACCACAAGTGACAAAGCCCTTTTTGGTCTGTTTCTGGTTGTTCTCCCTCATATTCACCATGTTCCAGCCCAGTGGTCTTCGCTCCATTCCTGCAGTACCTCTCTCTTGCTCCCACCCCAGGACCTTTGCACGTACCACCTCTCTTCCTAAAATACTGTTTGCTCAGATATTTGTCTGGTGAGTCCTTTCTCAAAACCGAGCTCTTAAATCAAGTACCACCTCATCAGAAAGCCTTTCATGCCCTCCCCGCCCCGAAAATAACCAGAGTTGGTTTCTGTTGCTTGCAATCAGAGAAATCTAATGCTTTCAAATAACAATTTTCTTGAAAAAATACTTTGTTCTTTCTTTCACCTCTCCAACCACAAGCCCCACTGTATTTGTTAATGTTTTCATGGCTTTATTCTTAGATCCTGTTGCTGATCTGCTTTAAATCAGTGGAATTCTCACCTGGCTTGTTAGCACTTTACAAAGAAAAAGAGACTGGGTAGGGAATAAACAGATAAAGAGATGAATTTAAAGTAGATGAGTCCATGGTGAGTGTGATAAAAGCATTTCAAGAGATGTAGTTTGCGAAGTTGTTAATTTAGAAAGGGTATCTTAATACTGTTCATGTGCATGTTTTATGTGACTCCAGCAATACTGTATAGATATCTGAATTTAAAACCAGAGATGATTATCCAATACAGGGATACTTTGCACAAGCAATGATTAGCATAGCTATAAGGGATTTGATGCTGACTCCTGAACCCATGAAGATGAAAGATCATCTATTAAGAAGGCACCACTCTCTTAAATCCTTTCAAAATCACCCACTTTCTTAGAAGAGAAAGTCACTCTTTAACATGGGCTTCTGAGCCCAGTACCATCTGAAACATGTGGCCTTCCAGTCTCCTCTTTCACATGCTCCTCTGGTTCACTGTCCTCCAGTCACACAAGCACCTTGCTTTGAATTTGCTGGTGCCCACCATGCCCCCATCCTACCACTGGGCCTTTGCACATGCTGGGCCATTCTCCTGGGATGACAGTCTTCTTTTTCTTCTTTACCCATCATCCTTCAGTTGTCACCTCAAACATCGTGTCCTCAGAAAAGCCTTCTCCAGCTTCCCTGACTAGCGCCCCTGACCCCACGATGTGTTCTTATGTACTTTATGTCCTCTATTACATAGCCCTCTTCACGGGTTCAGTTTTATAATTATTTAATTAATGGCTGTGTCTATCACCAGAGTGTGAGCTCTGTTCTGGCAGGAAGCGTGTCAGATTTTGCTCAGCATGGGACCTGTTGTTACCACAGTTACTGCCTCAGTATGGTGTAGACATCCAATAACTATTTGTTAAATGAGTGAAAAATAAAATGAATGAATGAATTTATTTATAGTACTGTTTAAAGGGATAAACCCATAATAGCAATTCATATTTTGAAAAGTAAGCAATTTATTGATGTTAGCCATGTAAGGTGTGTTTTTAAACTCCTGATTTCTTAAAGCCATTCATTCAGAGTCCTTTACTTCTCTTTAACTGACATTTTGTGGCTACCATGGGAAGGGCAGACGTTGTGCGTATTCCATGAACTGTACTGATTCACTTTGATTTCCTTTCTTTTTTTCTATGTAGAATAAAGGTCAGCAAACTTTTTCTGGAAAGGGCCAGAGAAGAGATATTTTAAGGCTTCGGTAGGGGTGGGGTGCCATATGGTCTCCATAGCAACCACTCAATTCTGCCATTTGTGACACAGAAGCTGCCACAGACGATGTGAAAACAAAGGAGTGTGGCTGTGTGCCAATAAAACTTTATTTACAAAAAGAGGTGTTGGACTGTACTTGGCCCACGGGCCATACTTTGCTGACCTCTGTTGTACAGGGTTGGGGAGGAAAGGCCAAAACATAGGATTAGCCTGGCATTTAATTGTGGAAGGGAGTGTGGCGTGAGGACCGGACTTGCCCTATGAACTTTGGCACATTGTCGATCTCTCTGGGCCTCACTGTTCGGATGCCTAAAATGGGAACACTGGTCACAACAAAGCGTGGTTGCGAAGGAAAGAGGCCTCCCCGTAAACAAGCCAGAATGCAAGCAATCACCTTGGTTTGCATCGTAAGCGTCCTTGCGTTTCTGTTTGCTTCCCACCTGTAGCCACTCATGTGCACCTTTTTTTTTTTATGGTTACGATATACAGTCCTCCTTCCCCCTAAAAACTAAACCTTTTAAAGGAGAAAAGAGTGAGTCACATGAAGAATGTTTTAATGTTAAACAAGATTGTTCTGGTTCTTGTGTGGAGGGCGGGCTGCAGGAGCCCAGTGTCAGGGAGAGCATGTGAGAAGCTACTGCAAGAACCCAGCAGTGCAGGGTGGTGGCCTGGGGCACAGGTGGCACTGGCAGTGCAGGGACAGCTTGTGCCTTCTGTGACAGGGGCTCTTGGAGGGCAAGGGCCTTGTCATACCTGGAGAGTCCCGTGACCCAACACATTGACAGGCAAACAGAAGGCTCTGGGGAAACAGAAGTTGACAGCAAAAAAGGAGCCACCACTTTCTGGGGAACCCAGAAGCGCACGTTTAAGCACGTGCTGTTGTTAACGCCCTCCTAAACATCCTGTTCTCTCATCGGTGGGCTCGAAGTCCAAACATTCTCCCGCAATCCAGCCATTTCCACAACCTCCACCACCGTCGGCCCATAAGGCACTACCATTTCTCACCTGGACCGTGGCCGTGTCCCCAGCCCGTCTGCCCGCCTCCAGCCTCCCCTTCCCACAGTCCCGGCACCAGCACTCCGTCAATCTTTCCACACGTAAGTCAGAAAATGTCATTCCCCTGCCCTAGCCTCTTCAGCAACACCCATTGCCCTAGAGTGAAACCCGCAGACCCCCAGGCTCCACACAACCTGAACTTCCGTGACCTCATCCACTCCCCACCCTGTCCCTGACTCTGCTCCAGCCGCTCTGGCCTCCTCGCTGAGATACCTAAAGCCCACAGCGGCCTCAGGGCCTTGACTCTTGCTGTTTCTTCTGCCCAAGACCCCCAAAACCCCTCAAATGTCCACATCCCTCACTCCCTCACTCCACTCAGGTCTTGTTCCAACATCGCCTCCTCAGCTGAGATCTTCCCTGACCACCCCATCCAAGGTAGCTGCAATTCATGATCCCCGGTGAGTTCCTCAGTTTCTCCCCTCATCACAGTGTCTACCACCTGGTCTTCACTTCTTTATGGCCTGACCCCACTCCCCCTTCCTTACTATCAGAATACAAGCTCCATGAGGCTGGGGATCTTTTCACTCGTCATGGCTACAACCCAGAGATCCAGCAGGCATGCACTAGGTGTTCAGTGAATATACACATGTACCTGCTGAGTAAATGAATGAATGTAAAACACCGAGAAACCACCCATTCCTCTCTTCCTCTCTGTCTCTAAGAGCATAAGCAAATCAGACTTATTATCAAAGACAGAATAAATATGTTGACAGGCATTATTACATATCACACAAGTTTCACTTGATGGAAACCAACCATCATCTAACTGGTGCGTCCTATAGCACAGGTGACATTTTCGTGATAAGGATAATTTCTTTAAAAATACCAGCTCAGTGTTGGGGGAGGGGTAGTGGAGAAGGCTTGTTCAACAGAGCCTTAGTGAAATGCATCTCTAGAGAGTTCCAGAAAACTGAAAAAGAAAGATTGTTTCAGATCTACCAGAGGCATTGATAAATGGTAGAATCCTTAAACACAATCAGAATGTTTTCTACCCACAAGGAACTAAGCTCTGGAAGAAATATATGCTCCTAGAATTGCTGAGTTTTGAGCGTATGTCGAGCAATTAGCTTCTTTGGCCGTAGAGGGTGGGAATCTAGCTGTACTGAAAACTGAGTTAAAGCAGATTTGGGGAGGAGTTTAAAAGGGCGCACGCTAAAAGTGTGCACCGCACAGCTATGACACATGCAGAGACAAAGCTGGCCTGTGACGTGAGGAGTTACAGAGAACCAGACGGTATCGAGCAACTGAAAGGCCTCAGGTAGCTCTGCTTCATTAAGGTTTTGGGATGTTACGTTCTCTGGGGCAGATAGAAACGGGAATATATCATTTGTCCCTGGAAGTAGAGAAGACACTGAGGCTGTTCCAACAGCCCTTATTTTCCCCTCTCTATGGAAATGTTATCTGTTAATCTTTGATCACCTTTAGAATATAATCTATTGGGGAAATGGAACAGGCCAAAAAAAAAAAATCATGAAATCAGCATTAATTCAGCACTGTGTGGAGAGCACTGCACCTGCTCTTTCATCCCGAAATGCAGGACAGGCTTCAGCAATTCTTTTCTTCCTGGGACACCGGCCAGCATCCTCTCTCTGCATCATGGGACTCTGCACTTCACAATGAGACCTGGGTTTTAGTCTTGACATCTGCTTTCCCCTTGGGAAAAATCACTGAACTTGTCTGAGCTTCTTCATCGATGAAAGGAGGGCGGTAAGCTTGGCTCTACCTGTTCCCAAAGGTTATTAATGAGGTTTAAGTGAGATGATGTACATAAAAGTGCTGGGCTTCTGCAAAGTGTGAAGGAAAAGGGCTCGAAGTTGGGGGCTGCAAACTCAGGTGCCTGTGGGAGTCGTGAGTCGGCCAGTGAGATAAACGAGCGAGGCCCGCGGGGTTTCCTCTTTCCATGCAGACACCATCATTTTGCCTATGTAAGCACAGGACGAATCTTTTCTCCCACAGTCACATATGTATTCTTCAATTTTGTTTAAAACGCATGGCCTCTTGAACTAGCTTTTGTTAGCTCAGTGTAGGCATATGGGTAGAGAGAAACATGACATAAGATTTGAGTAGAAGAACAATTAAAAAACCCCAGTGTAGGGTACATGGGGCCAGCCAGTGAGAGACGACAGGGATGGTGAGGACTGTGGGGAGCAGGGCACCCACACCCCGATCTGTAGCCATTTGTTCCCATGAGAAAATGAGATTCATGGGGTTGATTTCCCCACGTGAAGAGAAGCCAGGCATTTAGAGCCATATGTAAAGACTTCAGTTATTTAACTAAAGGCTCATACACTGATCGAAGTGCGGAAGAACACTGGGATGACCTCTGAAGTCACTATTGTCTTGTGGGCTACAGTTTGTGACCCAGACAACCTGCAATTCAACGCTTTCTCATTAACCAGGGGATTATGTCTTACTTGCCTTCCGGGACTAACACAGCATCTAATGGACCTTTACTCAGATCCTACCTGCTAACTCATTTCATGGCATGAAATGCGCAAAACTTCCAGATAATTGGGATTTTCACCCCCCTTTGCAGTTTTCCGGGCCTGGGTCCTGAATAAGTGCAGTCATGTTCAGAATGAGCGCTCCCCATGGGTGGGAAGAGGATTCAAATCAGTTTTCCCTTGATCTTCAATCATTTGTCCTGCCATCTTCCGCTTGCCTGCACGTCTGTTCTGTGTGTCCTTCCCTGTGCCCGGGGAGGCTGACCTGAGAGCGGGTCAAAGGGATCCTGTGTCTTCTGGCTTCTGCTTGGGCTCATCCAAAGGGGCTGGGCTGGTGGGAGGAGAGGGGAGTGGGCATATATGCTTCCCCGGCTGGCTTTGGCCAGGCTGCTGTGAATCGTGTGTCCCTCTACAAAGGCGCGTCCCTCCTATGAGGCAGGTCTGTACCACACCCTCACTAGGTTCTGGAAGTTCCCCTCTCCTCATTCCCCTGCAGTACAGGCTCCCTCCCGTCACTGGTCTCAGGTCAGAGCAACGTTGCTTGTTGGTTTTGTAAACACCACTCCCACCTCCTGACTGTCCTTCCATTCACCTCTCCTCCCGTTACCCAGTGGAGTAGGTCAGGTGCCTCCTGCCTGGTCATCCAATGGCACAACAATATTTCACACCATTAATTATCCAAATGGGCCATTCTGAGTGAGACTGTGAGGGCCCAACTCCACAGCAGAACCACTGGTGAACTCGCCAGGCATTTCTTATGTCAGCATTTGGTAAATATTTGCCAGAAAAAAAGATTAACCTTTATTTAGTCACTGACAAACTTAGAAAAATCAATACATGCTCAAACACCTGTCTTAGAAGAAGCACAAGGGTAACACATATTAACTAATTTTTTCCCCTCAACTTGCATTTAGGTGCTAGGCATTTTTTATACAGAGTATAAGGTTTAGGTGCCAGAACTGGGGGTGGGGGGACACTGTGGAGGAGCTAAGTGAATGTCCATAATGACCATGATGATCATACAAGCAAAACATAACTGTTAAATGCTTATTATTTGCCAGTCTCTGTGCTGTGGGCTTTACGTATGCTGCTCACAACAACATCTTGAGGTTGTCACATTCCTGTACCCACTTTGCGGATGAGAAAATGGAGGTTTACAGATATTAAGTGATTTCATACGTGGAGCAAGTGACTGTACCAGGACTTAACCCAGGTCTCATAATTACCTCTGGATTTCAGTACATTCAGAGTTTCAAAGACAGGAGTGGTCAGTGAGAGCTGGAGTAGTCCAGAAGGGTAAGTATTAATTCACTCCATCATATATTTCAGAAATTGGCATTTGAATCAAGAATCCACAGAGCTAAACAAGTGGTTCTTGTTGTAAGCTACTAAATTCTTTTTTTTTTTTTTTTAATGTAGCAATAGCTAAGTGATCCAGTTGAGCACATTGGATACTCTCTCTATAGTATCTGTGCCTTGAGCAGAGAAGACAAGAAAATGAAGACATTTTTGGTCGTCCAGTCCAGTAAAGGCACCTAAAACAGCCTGGTCTACAATTCCGATTTCCCAGACCCAGGGTGTCCGGGCACTGGCCCATTTCCAGGCTTGGTTTTCGAGCCTTCCCATCTGTTCTGTGAGTTACTAGTAAAACCTCCAATGACTTTCCCTTTGGTTGAAGTTATCAAGAGTCACTTTCTCTAGCTTGTAAGTCTAAGAACTCCAGCAGCCCAGCAGACAGTTAAGTGTGGTCATCTAAGACAGCATCCAAGCAGGAGAGGGATTCTCTCGTGTTCCCTGTTGGAGGGGACACTCGAGGACAGGGCCCCCGTGCCTGGCGCTGTACGGGCCATTGCCCGCTTTGGCTGTGCTGCAGGGCTGTCTTGCTTTCCCAGCTCTGATCCAGCCCCAGACTGGAGACATCCAGAGCTTGCCTTGGGCCGGTGCTCTGGGGCACGTCATGAGTTACGGCCACAGCAGCTGCTCTTCCCTCTCGTCAACTTCCTCATAAGTCAGCCGAGTTATCTGGGGTCTTAATCAGTCTGCACAATGTATCCTGATTGCGTTATGGGAAATCTCATTTTAAAAAAGTATTCTGAGGAAAATGCTGTTAAAATGATCTATTCTGGGCCTTTGCACATGCTGGTCCCTTTACCTGGAACATTCTGTGCCCTGCTCCCAACATCACCCCTCTACCCATTCCTTTCTCAGCACTGAACGCCCTCCCTGAGCAGCCTTTCCTACTGCCCGGGACTGAGTCTGGCCGTTCTTCCGTGGGTCCTCACAGCCCCACAGTAGCTCACACCACGTCGCCAACACCACCATGTACACGACTACGCTACGTTGTAAACGTCTGCTTCCATGAATATTCTCCCTTTATTCTGTGATTTTCCTGAGTTTCAGGATTTGTGCTTTTGAAATCACATCATCACCACCCCCTCAACACTGCAAATAGTCTGACAAAAACTGAAATCATTGGAGTCAGATATTCTGGATTCAACTACATCAGCATATTAGCAGAGTGATCTTGGCCAATCAACTCATAAAACCTTTCTAGGCATGGTGGGCCATGGGCCAGATTCAACTGGTAGACCTGTCTTATTTGGCCTACATAGGTTTAATAAATGATAAGTTTAATTGCCAACATTTAAATACTGTGAGACCGTACATCGGGATTTCTAGCTTTTCTGCTTCTCTCAAAAGATCAGAAGATTGGCCATCTTGGGTCTGTGTTTCTGTAGAGCAACAGCCATCAGGTCAGGGTCAGGGTCAGGGTCAGGGTTAGAGTAGCTCCAGTAAGTCCCCTTCAGATGGAGTGTGAGCTCCCAGGTCACCATGAATCTGCTGTCTCACCTTGTTAGTGTAGTGAATTTAAGACACTTTTAATGCTATGTTTATTACTGTCAAAAAAATAAAAAAAATGCTGCCAATCAAATCATGGCACACTAAAGACTGGAGGTTGCATCCTGACTTTACACATGTTTTATGTGAAAAAGGGAGCAACTTGGGCTCTTGGACCATGGTACTACCCTCATGGCCCTGGCAGAAATTAGTGTTTGCCAACCTTGGATCAGGTGATGTTTCACACGTTTTACAGCAATCTTGTCTTCTAACTCCACTTAAACAGAAAATAATCTTTGTATTTAGTTCCGACCCTCTGATATTGAACCATACTTTATGAAATCATTAATTTTAAGAATGA
Organism: Vicugna pacos; assembly: GCF_048564905.1. Lineage (NCBI taxonomy): Eukaryota > Metazoa > Chordata > Mammalia > Artiodactyla > Camelidae > Vicugna > Vicugna pacos. Next base: position 39,193,879 of record NC_133005.1, on the reverse strand, counting down.
GTTTATATATATATGAATGACAGATACACAATTTTATACTGTGATAGATCATTTATCTGGCTAATATCTATCTCATTCTACCTCTCTATCTCTCTCTCTATCTCTCTACCTACCTATCTGTCTATCTATCTATCTATATTTCTTGTGCTTCATTTCACATTATTCTGAGGAATAATCAGCAACTATTTCCATATATATTACCTATGACCAATATTAAATTTATAAAGTAACTAGAAGGTTACAGTTATTAGGAAAGGCATAAAATTATAGGAATATTCACACTGGTCCACAATCTCTCATCTACAATTCCAAAACCCTAAACGCTCTAAAAACCAGGTTTTCTTTTTTCATAATTCATTTAGCAGAAAAATCAGACCTGAACTGATTTGAGACATTTTAAAACTTAAAAAAAAAAAAACCCCAATTCAGTAACATGAATGCTTCATCACAGAATGATTAGCATTTTTAGGTACAGGATGCTTCTCCTGACCTCACTGGGGGTGTGATCTAATAGATGGTGTGTGTGCCAGGTTCTCCTTGTAAAATCTGACAAACTACGAATTTCAAAATGTATCTGTCTCAGAGATATGGGATTTGTGAATGTGTATAAAGACACCAGCCTTCCCAACTATGAAAGACGACAGTCAAAGTCCAATTAGGTTCCCCCAGCTTTGTTATACCCATTAAGGGAGGCTTGATAACGAGCATTATTTCTTTATTTGGTCCATTCTTGATCCATCTGAGTGCCCATGTGCCAGTACGGACCCTGCCGCTGAGCAGGGATGGGCTCCTCACTCACCAGCTCCTAATTCTCTCTTTTGAGTCCAACCACAGACGGAGAGAAATGATGATGGAAAAGCACACCCCGTGCGCCCTCTGTTTTTATAGGAATGTGCTGTCAAGGGGGAGTGACAGGAGGAGGCCTTAAATAAATTAATGCTCCCACAATGTGTTGGGAATGGGAAAGGTAACATTTAATAAGCATGTTGGCATAATTAGTTAAGTCACTTGTCAATTAACTAGATTACCCAATAACTAAGTTGTCTCTTGAAGCAGCAGGCTTTGTGGAAAAGCAGTCAGGGAAAATTTCTTGGAAAGGATGGCCTCCCCACCTAAGTGTGCACAGGCGGTCCGACTGCAGCGTGCCTGCTGGCCTCAGGGCTCCACCCATGAGAATCTCAGTTTTCTTATTTGCTTTTAAGACCCATCCTCTTTTTTCCCTTTCTTTTTAAATTCTTCCTCTTCTTTTCTCCCCTCCCTTCCTCCCTTCTCTCCCTCCCTTTTTTTTTTGTTTTTCATTCTTTCTTTCCATCTTTTTTTTTTTTTCTGTAGCTGATTCTACCATAGGTCAGAGGTCAGCAACTTTTTTCCTGCAGAGAGCCAGTGAGTAAATATTTTAGGGTTTGTGGGACAAGGGGCAAAATCGAAGACATTGTGCAGGTACTTATACAACAAGCAGGAAAACGTAATTTTTTTCCAACCATTTAAAATATGTTAAAATTATTCTTAGTTCGCTGGCTGCACAAAATGAGCTGTGGGCTGGATCTGACCCACTGGTTGTAATTTGCTGACCCCTGCTTTGGGTCATCATTAAGTTGTTAATTTCCTAAAGTAACATGATTACGTTTATAATCCAGATGCTTCGAAAATCACAGGGCCTCCTCACCATGTTCATCCTTCACGCTCCCAACCAGAATTCTAAGAGCACACACTCTCCAAAAGACCCAGATTAGAATTCCAGCTTTGCCAAGAAATGTGCAACTTCAGGCAAGTTACTTAACCTCTCTGTGCTTCAACGGCACCATCTCCAAAATAAGAGCCCCCTTCTCACAGGATCACTCTGAAGCACAGAGTGAGTGTATAAGTAAAACACTCAGTACAGGGCCCGGCATATAGTCAGTGTCAAATTACCTTTATTACTCTGATAGCATAGGGAGTAGAAGCGGGGATACTTCCTACTGCAAAAAAAAAAAAAAAAAAAAAAAAAAAGAAAAAGAAAAAGAAAAAAGATAAGCAAAGTGCATGCATTCTCTGATCCCTGGAGATCCATTTGGTGGCAAACTTCATGCCAAAGGGAAGGGAGCTGGAGGAAGATAATCTTGGGCATTTTCCGAGTGTGCTTATGCAAACAGGATGCCATAAATGTCTCTTTGGAGAAGGAACCCACCACTTTTGCCTGGTGATTTACTGGGACCCTCTGCTTTTGTTCAAATAGGTTTTCCTGCCTCAGCTCTTCAGCGATTCTGCTGCAAGCCATGCCCCATACAGTACAAAGTCTGTCTGCGTGCCCTACATAATATGCGATGTGAAGAAGCGCTGTTAAAGAGGCTTCCTGTTTTGGTTTCCTCACTGGCACCGGGAGCGATGTGGAAGTCTCCAGAGGACTCACTTAACATGCACACAAAACCGGAACCAGAGTAGAGCCTGGCGTGCACAGCTCCAGAACTTTAAATGCCCCTGGCAGGGACTTCTCTCTTTCCTCTCCCGCTTTCTCTTGCTCCCTTTTGATGTTTCCTCTTTCTTTCAGCCTATCCTTGACAGTAAGTGCAATCACATCACACACAAGTTTCTTTGGAAAGCCCCCTTTTTAATGATCTGGCAGCCGGTAGACACTGAAAGGCCTTCCAGAAAAAATTTCAATCCCTCTTCCCACAGCTTCCGCAAGCCCCAGTGATAAATGACACCTCTCATTCTGTCACAGACAAGGAGCACAGACGGGGGACGTCAGTGATGTATGGCTCACCAGAACAGGAAATCAACTTTTTTTTTCCCCCCCAAAAACCTAAAAGAGCTGACCAGGACATTGTCAGGGTCCTACTCCAAAGGCCTCGCCTAAGAGACAGTCTGAGAGACTGAAAAAGTTTTAGTTCAGGAAGAAAAAAAAGTAATAAAAGGCTGAGCTCAAGTCCAGGAGAAATATGTATTTACGGAGAATTGGCATACAAGAAAGCTGCAGATTGCTTTGGCATTGTTTATTTCTTTGTGGTGCCCTGGATATTAGCCAAATTTTCACCTACATTAGTGATTTATGGAGGAAAAGGTTCAGCCCTGCTCTGTGAGATTTCTATTTTCCGTCTGGAGCCGCAGAAAAAAAAGTGAGTCAGGATTTGCTTGTCAAGCCTGAATTACCCCGTTTTACACTGCCCCCAACGAAAAGCAATAAAATTCCCAATGCCCCTCGAGGGATTCCCTCCACACAAAGATTGTCCCCTGAAGATTAACAGCCTTGCCTTTTTATGCTGATGGCAATCACAGCAAAGAGCTGGAAGTGGCTTCTTTCTCTTTAACTGTATTTTTCCCTATTTTGTTTCACACTCCTCCTCCCCCCACCTCTATGATCCATACATACTGAATTCAAAAACCCTTTTTTCCCCCCTTCTATTGAAAACCTCTGCACTTAGATCCACTTGGGGCTTCGATTTAAAAGGCAAACTTGGTCTCATCACCAAGTTGAATCTGAACACACACTGGGTGTCAGGTCTATACTAGCTACAAAACAGGAAACGGAGCAATAGATGCCTAGACTCTTTCGGTGTGGAATTTCTCAACCTCAGCGCTATTGACATAGGGGTCAGATCATCCTCTGGGTGGGGGTGGGGGGCTGTCCTGTGCACTGAAGGATGTTTAACAGCGTCCCTGGCCTCCGTCCACTAGATGCCAGTATACCATTTCCCGCACCCTCCCCCACACTCTCTGCTTGGTTGTGACAATAAAAAAATGTCCCCAAACAATGCCAAATGTCTCCTGGGAAACAAAATTGCCCCTAGTTGAGAACCACTGTTCTAGAAGTTTGAAATCAAATCTCCAAAGAAAAATAACACTCATGGGATTTATGGGGAAGAACTGAAGTTGATGGGCAATTAAATACTAAATGCTATGACATAAAAAGAATATATAAGCAATAGGAATTTAGGGACTTGCCAAAAGGGACTTTCGTACTTCCCAGGTTTGTGCAAATGCCTCTATTTAAGCTGCATATCAAAAATAAAATCTTGCTGCTAGACACAGAGCCACCACTTATTTTGTGCATGTTTTGTGTATAGATATGCCTGAACTGAATACTGAAAGGCTATAGCATGTTTAAAAAAAGAGAGAGAGAGAAATCTTAGTTTCAGACAAATCATATTAAAATATTGAAACGGTGGGAGATGGCAACCAGCAATCAAAAATCTCTTCTCTTTTCCAGTGATATTCAGAAATGATATAAAAAGTTTTGGTAATTAATAAATTATTATTTATTAAACAAGATTATTAAACCATTGTGAACACTGAAGGTTCTAAATTGGATTGAAGAAGACAGGACTAAAATTACATTTTTGTGTCTATGCCTTCTTTGTAGATGATAACACAAAAATGTTAATATACAAATCTTCTAAATCCCAAATAGGGTTTATACAGCTATGTTAAAAACATTCTTTGACCTACCCAATAAAACAGAGGATAAAAAGGAAGCTGAGCCCAATTTCTAGACACCATATATAATCTGTAAAGCTTTCAGCCATCAGGTGTTGCCAACAGATATCAAAGGCAGTTTGGAAGATTCAGAAGGATTTAACCATGTAGAAAGACAATAATGGGAATAACAATGGAAAACAATGCATATATTTTATATACATATATGTGTGTGTGTATATATATAAAGCTCAGCTATGATCACAAAGAATAAAAACAAAAAACATATAATTAATATATCAGACACAAAAAGCAACCTTAGCACAAAAATGGAAGGAGGAAAGACCTCAATGAATCAAGAAGAATTAGAGGCCATTGCAAAATGTAGCCATTTCCATCAGTTAGAGAAAGTACCACAGATGCTTTGTAAATACCAACTGTTTAACCTGCGGAATTACAAGGTAAACAATTTCGGTTGGCATTACTGCTGTCAATACGGGCACTGAAACCCCTTTCATCAGGATGTTAAAAATGAGAGTACCCTGTATCTCCCCACTTTCCCCACCTCCCTACGAACCAGCTGGTGGAATCTGTTTTTCATTGTACTGGATTCTATCTTGGTCAATTTAAGACAGACCATCCTTTGTTCACACAACACCGCCTTGCCTATCAATGGGGATCCTAATAAAATTTTATGCTGTTGTAGGACTTTTCTGTCTCATCCTCACCTCCTGGTCTTGCATCATGTTGAGGGCAATTACACATTTATTTATTACACATCCCCAAATATAAAACCGTGAAAACTATACCAAAGACAGCAGCTTTTCAATCATCCATCAAGATATACCAGTTTCAAAAGACAATCCCTGCACCACATCCTGAAGGTCATTACTCACTCTCGAAAGCTCATTTCAAAGGCCTCCTTCATCTCTTGATGTCGTTAGATAGTGTGTGCGCCAAAGTGCTGCTTGGGGATCTCAATAACTCCACGTTCTCTCTCTCAGCGTATGATTAGTGGGAGGTGTGGGCACCAATTGAGGCTGTGTCTACACAATGCCAAAACAGCCCGTAGAGAAATGAAACTGTCCATCACACAATGGGAGGATTTAGCTACATGATGCAAACTGCATTGACCCATCTCCCCCCCCACCCCCTTCCCCACTGCGTCGACTGATTATCTGAGTTCATTCTGAGTATCTTTGAGTGGATCTGCTTAACATGCTAGATTTGAAATGGACCACGGAGATGACCATCTGGCGGTGCTCAAACTGACCCCTTCGCATAGGCTAGTTTCCCTGGTCATCACGCTCTCGCCCAGCTCAACACATTGAGCACTTGGATCTACCTTTTCCTGAAGCTTCAAGATCTCCTAGACATTTTAGTTTTGTGAGCCAAAATGTTTTTCCCACCTTTTGATACTTTGCTCAAGCTAGACAGTACTCCAGGCGCTTTATATGCTTTAATTATCTCATTCAATCATTACAACAGCCCCAGGAGGCAAGTGCCACTATTATCCACATTAGACTTCAATAGCGCCCTCTGCACGTCTCCTAGGCAAAGACCTCTCCCCACCAAGCATGCCTGCTCAATGTCTGTGCTCCTCTGGCTGAGGGCAATTGTCCACTCTGAGGGCGTGTGTGGCTTGCACACAAGGCAAGCTGGAAACGCTGGAAAGGAATGCCCCAGGAAGAAGTCCCGGGGCCATGGCAGATGGAGATCTGGTGGAGAGCTGTCCCAGCACCCTTGGCCCTCACCTAGAACAGCTCTGAAATGCGTGTACTACACCGGCTCCCAGGGTGCCCCGGCAGCCTCAAGCTCCAGGCAACCACCTGGGTAACTTACTGGATCACTCACTCTTTATTAATATCCATCTCCTCCCTGCATTACTTCTCCACCCACCTCTTGGTGGTTCCTAGGATCAACAACCAAATAAAGTATTCGTACTCAAATTCTTGTTTCTGGGTTTCATTCTGGAGGAACACAAATGAAGACAGCACAGTTGTATAGATAAGAAAACAAAGGCAGAGGCATTGAACACCTTGCCCAGGGGCACAGAATTGCTGTTCTTTTCACATCAATACATGGAATTTCTACAGGGCCCTGGTCCTCCTCCAACTTACTTCCTTTAAAAGAAAGTGAAGCTGCTTATGACGGACCAACTGCTTCCAACATGCCCTGGTCTGAGGAACCCTGAGAGAAATCCCTCTTGGACTCATCTTAAGACCCAAGCATGAGGCTGCTGGAACCCTGGGATGACACAGGCACTGTGACCCTTTATTTGTCTCCCTTCAGGCTTTGTCCCTCAGGACGCTCAGGCCTGAATTTTTGCTCCAATTTTAGTTGCACACATTTCTGTGAAATTACATTTCTCCTAATTTAATTTTATTGTTTTAACAATATTTAACTTTGCTATTGTTTCTTCTCTCATCTTCCTTTTTAAATCATTATAACCTGTGTGAATTATTGTACCTTGACTCAGTTCTATTAGGGGAAAGTTTTGTAATACTTCTGATATCATATGTGTAACATATTATATGAGAAATGATCATACATAATAAATATTATAACATATTGTAATTATAATGCATAATAAATATTATATATGTAAGTTTTAACTTATCTGTTAAACATTGCACCATTTAGTACCAGAGATCTTGAGTCAATGTGTTTATCCATAGAACCTCACAGTATGGGCATCACAGCATTATATTTGGAGCACAGCTTGAGAGCCAGACTCCGTGAAGTCAAATCTCAGCTCCATGAATTATGAGTCATTAGGTAGCTTACTTAACATCTCTGTGCCTCAGTTTCCTCACTAGTACAACAAGTAATAGTAACATTCGGGGCCACTGCAGGATTAAAGGAGTTAAAATGTATACAGTGATGAATTACAAGAGTAACTGGCATGCAGTAAACATTATAGTGCTAGCTGTTATCATTACAAGGCAACTCTAAATCAAGATTATTACAATTATTTCTGTGAAGAGTATGTTTGTCAGGGGCATCAGCAGTTGGTCCCACAGAATATTAAAGCCAACTTTACTGTCCAGCTGTCAGCTATAAAGGGTGCCCTAAAGTTTTCCGAAGTTTCCACATAGGAAACTGTGAATATCAGATTTCAGTAAACATGGAAGATTCCGGGTGAGGAATCAGCCCCTTGTTGAAGCCTGTGACAGGCTGTGAGTAAATGTCTCATGTGCTTTCCTTCCCATAGGCGCCTTAATAAATTCTGGCTTAAATGGTAGATGTATTTTCAATTCTAATAGTATTCACATATGCCTCACTTGGTAAATAGCACTTGTGCAAAAAAGTGCATTGGGGAGAAAAGCCCCAAACACTTGTCTTCAACTTTGCAAAGCCGTGGGTCACGTCAGCCCCCGATGGAGGCAACGTTCCCAATGCGATCTGACACAATTCAAATACGATGCGCCAAGACACCAGCGAGTAAGCAAAAAGAACACTCTATTTTTGGCCCAAGTGCTCATTATCATCTTAGATGCAAACGGCCCTGATTTGTGATAGTATTAAGTGGAGCAATTCTTTTTTTCATCCTGTTACTGCTATTGGTTTCTAGATGTGTTTGGAGAACTTCTCAATGGCCAGGCGTCTCAAGAGTTTTCTGAATTCTACCCTTTGGGAAGCACTCACCAGCAGGGTAGGTCACAACCCTGACAGGTTTAGCACAGAGGCTGCCCACGAACAGCAACTCTTCAGAATGAAATGAAAGAATCAGACAAGGCAGGAGGCTGTTTTGCACCTGATGGGGACATTCCAGCATTTGTTTTAATGATGCCTGGCTCTATTCCTCCTTCTTCCGGTAACAAGACTCCAGTTTAATTCTAGAGCAGCCTCCCCCTTGGTCTTAATTCCTGTGGTTCAGGTGGGGCGCACCATGTGACTCAGAGCTAGCCAATCAGAACACAGCTTACCACTGACCACAGTGATTGGTTAAAGAGGGGCCATGTGACATGATCAGGCCCAATGAGATTGAACTAGCCATCACCTCTCCTTCCCCCTCCCCCCCCCACCGCATTTGGAAGAGAAGCTCGTGGTGTTCTTTTCTGCTTTGTCTGAATCTGGAAGCCTCGTGGAGCTTCTCGGGCCACGGCAGGAATTCTGAGGATGAAGGTAATACAAAGAAAGGCAAACACTCTGAAGAGAGTGGAATGGAGTTTATTTCATTCCTTGGACCAGACTAGAACTGAGGGCTACTACTCCTGTGCAGTTCAATCACGTGAGCCAAGTATCTTTCTTTTTTCTTTTCTTTTCTTTTCTTTTTTTTTTTTTTCTTAAGCCATTTGAGGTGAGTTTTCCATCACTGGCAACAAAGGGGGAAAAAAAAGTCCAGATTCAGGGATGGCATTGAAAAGTCCACGGCTACAAAAGATGAGTGTGGTCTTAAAACTTGCAAGCAGACCCGCTTCCCACCACATCCACTTTTTGCAGCCCAGAGACGGAGATGAACCTGGTGCCCGGTGGCTGTCGTGAGAGGTGCCACCTCGTAGTTCGGCTCCCGTCAACACTCCTTCCTGGTGTTGGAGGCGCTGTGGCTTGCTGAGCCCTTAGCTCCTATCAGCAGAAACACTTCATCACCCTGACATGCTGATATGCTAAATGAATAAGTGCGAAGCACGGCGGGGTCACCCAGAAGTTAACTGGAGGGATTATAAGGGACGGTAGACACACTTGAGCACGGAGGGCCCTGATAGGTGCAGAAAGCGCAGCAAATGGTGCTCAGGCCCGGCGCCCGTCGGCTGCACACCCCCTTGCAGCCCTGACAGCCGAGTTCTAAACAGTTAAATATGAAACTGTCAACAAGGCCCTGTCTTAATAACCAAACTTGAGGCCTTTTATCCCGGAAGATTTATGAAGTAATTTTAAAGAGATCCAAGCAAACATCTGTCAATAAATTGAATGCCGGCTACAGGATTTACAAGCAAGACAAGAATTTCTCATTAAGTGCACATTAACACGGTGGGGATCATAAATAGAAGGAGGCCCGGATGCGAGCCTCTCTAGCTGTCATTAAAACACTATCTAAGAACTAATGAGGAAGAGATGGAAGGGTACTAATGACGCCTTGGGCTCCCAACCTTCGGCAGCCGAAAAGGGCTGCGCGGAGTCAGACGACTCCGGGGAGGCGGGAAGCTGGCCAGGTGGCTCCTGGCATCTTGCTCAGCTTTCTGCTCAGGGGCTGCGGGTCCCCCTCTACCACGGGGGCATCGGAATTAAGCTCCCAGAACTCCCATGACGGTTTAATTTTAAATGATCCCAAACACACACACGCAACAAATATTCCCATTCCACTTGCTTCCTGCAGGGTGCTGTGCTAAATAACCTCCCCGGTGCAAGGAGGAACGTTTGGAAACTTATCTTTGGCTGAAACTGCCTTTGACAGGCAGAGAGGTAAGTCTTCACTGCAGGCAGATGTGGCAAAAAAAAAAAAGGGGGGGGTTGGGGAAAGGCCTTGAAGGTCCCAGTGTTCCACACCTTCCCCCAACTCACCCCCTTCTCTGGGCTAAGTCTTCCCAGCATGCTTTGCCCTCATGGCTGTCTTTATACCCAGAGTTATTCACAGATCAGAGCCACCAACAGTAGATCAGGGGCGTTGACTAGACCAGAAACCTGCAAAGGTCATTGGGAAGCTAGTTTGGGTCATGATCAGTCTGGTTGGTGCCTGGAAAACTGAGGGGATGTTGCTGGGGTGGTCAGAATGTGGAACTAAACCAGGAAGCCACTCACTCTGTGACGGAGGTCAAAGTCACTCTTTATCTTTTGGTTTTATTCAGAACACCTATATCATAATATATCATTATATTAACATATTACAATGTAAGATAACATTATATTATATTGATACAGGTTATCAATATACATCTATATGTATTGCTCCTTTTTTCTTCTGTCCCCACTTGAGTTAACTCTTTATGAAGGCAAGAGTTGCTGCTCTTTTGCTCAGCACTATGCCCACAGAGCCTAGAACAGTACCTGGCGTAGAGTAGGCATTCAATAAATATTTACTCTATGAATAAATCAACAAATGAGTGAAAGAGCAACTAACAACCCTCCAATCCAGCTAGGTCAAAATACGGCCAAATAAAAAAGTACATGGTTGAGTGAAAATTAAGAGGATACAAGCAGATAACTTTTGTAATTTTCCTAAAAATTTTCAAATGCTGACAAATATGAAACAAACAAACAAAAAGCTTCTGAGGGTACCTAAAGCCAGTAGGTAATGTTTGGTGTGAATCCAAGAAGCAGACAAAGTGATTGGGTTGGGACATAATATTATCAAAGGAACCAAAAAAAAAAAAAAACAAGGACCAAGTTTTGCACATGACATGCATTGTCATTAGGAATGTAAATGTAATGATGAATTATCGTAAATTATAGTAATGCCTTTGAGGCCTGGCCACGTGCTAGCCACTCTACTACATCCTTTAACTGACACTAAAGATTGCATTTTTGATCACTATACACTTGCATGTACAATTGAAGGCAAGAATCTGGCCAGGTGCACAGAATTAGACTGATTTGTGTTAAATGGACAGTGAGAATTCAGGAAAAGAAAGAAAATCAGAAAGGCAAAAAGTGCCAATGCAGGGGAGGACAGGATGGGAAATCTTGTCTAAAGGAAAGCCTTTGCTTTGATGGGGCCTCCCCCAGAAGTGGGCAACCTGGCTTTCTCAGCCCACCTTGCAGTCTCTGCAAAGAAAAACTGAGACAATCTGTCGACCAAATAGAAGGCGTATTCAGACGCCATTTATTCAAGAAATACCAAGTACTACTATGTGCCAGGCCCTGTCTGAGGGGTGGGTGCTGCATTGAACAAAATACACTCAGTCTCTGCTCTAGTGAAGCCAGGAGCCTGGGAGGAGAGATGTGGAGAGCAAGCAGTTAAAGTAAGTCGTATGTGTGCACGAGGACACATCTGTGCTGCTGTGTCACTGTTTCTAAGGGTAAATGTTTCAGAGTAATTTAAGGAAGAAAAGATAGTTACAGCTAAGTAGCTTGAGAAACACTGTCAGAACAACTTTTTGAGACCCACTTAGCAGGGAAGATGGTGCATCGTGATTACTTTCTTTTGGCAGATGAGTTGCGTGTGAGACCTCACTCTCTGGCTGACACCCTCCCATTGAAGAAAAAAGCTGCCTTGATTCACTTAGCTATTTATTTCTTCATTTGTTCAAGAAAGACGTGAGCTCTTTTCTATGCACTAAGCCCACCATTGGCCAATGGAGACACAGAGATTTAGGTACAGCTTTGTGGGTTCATCAGTTCTGGGGATGGAAAAGATACTCAAATAGCCAGAATACTGAATGTTGAAAGTAGCTGTACAGCAGAGCATAGGAACGCAGGCCTGGTGAATTCTACCTGAGGAAGTCAGAGAAGAGTTCACAGAGATTGGCACATCTGCACTGGGTTTTGAAGGATGTTTAGAAGTCCACTAGGTAGAAAAATACAACCTAGATAAAGGGAACAATATTTTGAGGGGTGAAAGGTGGAAGTACACACATATGGAAGCTTTAATATGGTAGGAAAACTGCAGAGTATTTGATGTGAGTAAAAGCAAAAAGGAAGTTCTTGTTGAAGAAAGCTGGTAGAGGGGGACGGGCAGGCATGAAGGCTGTTTTTTATGTTTGGGGGGAACTGATACAGGAGGTATCTTGAATGATGGGTTGAGGGGTTTGGACTTTGTATCTCTGCCAGTATTGTCCAAGCTGCGGTCATTTTTTTTTGCTGACTTAGGAATTTATTTTTTAAGCAACCCACTTAAAAAACACGTTTGATTAAATTTATTTAAAAGGATAAGTCAACATCATGAATGGAAAATCAGGCTCACTATAAAAAAGATACAACTATAAAAATAAACATGTAATTATTTAAATAAACAGTATTCATTTTTATATTTTCCCCAAATCATCTCATACGTTTTCGGAAACGTTGATTGGAACTCTGGGGCTCACAGTATACACCACAGTATACACGATCAGATGAGCACTGTGCTCTACATGATACTTCTGTTGCCAATAAGAACGGATTAGAGAGGCTGGAAGCAGAGAGCAGTCAGGAGGTGAGGATATTAATGCATTGGCAAGGTGACGAAGCCTTGGATGAAGCAGTGGTGCTGGGGGTAAAGAGGGACCCATTTGAGAGCCATTTCAGAGGTCGACCAAACAGGATTTAGTGGCAGATTAGATGTGGGGGGAGAGGGATGATGGCAGTTGTGACGGGCTAGACTTGGCTCCTTAATGGAGGGGCAGTTCCTGACAGCCATTTGCAAAGTGATTCCATTTATATCAGAGTCATTCGCAGAAGCTTAGAATCTTGAGCTCTCCAAGGCATAAAACACAGTTATGTAAGCTCCGGGAGCTGAATTCTTGATGACAGAGCCAGCAAGATCCTTCCTGAGGAAAACTATTTACTCGATATACAGTGTTTAAGATGGGGGAAAAAAAAAGAAACATGACTATGTATCCATCTGCCTGCTCATCTGCAGATGCTGCATAGCTAATGGAAGAACACTGTCTGCTAGCACATCTCCCTGTATTTTGTGAAGCTAATTCTTTGATTTTTAGCTACTGAAGTGTTATTATCAATGATAAAAGCAACAAATAATCACCAAAACATAACTACCATGAGAAACTGAAGTAGGTAATTGGTTCACTTCACGTATTTTAATTTTTCAGAACCCCAAGCCCCATCCCCCCACACATGGTGGTGTGGGGCAGGCAGATATGGGGAGAGAGGTCCCCATACACACCCCCGACCCCCATGAATAACCTCTTCCCGAGATTATTAAGCAGTTTCACCAGATCATCTCTTTTCTTCATTTTGCTTCTGTACGTTAAGATCTGAATATTTCACTTAACAAGAAAGATAGGGAAGGGGGGAGATCCCAGCAGTCATTTGAATCTGTTAGAAATAAGAAAAATCAGGGAAAAAATTCCAAACATCTTTTTCTTCCTTTTCCTCCCTCGGTAGATTTTTTTTTTTAATGTAATGGTGTAACATGATGCCTTTCTTAGGGTAAAGCAATTTGCATCACTTTAAGGAGTAAAAGGAAACTATAATACGAAGTTTATTTAAACTACTGAGAGAGAAGGGATTTGAAACTCTATCTAAAACCAAGAGAAGCACAAACAGCTGGAAAGTTCTAGTGTTTAGGGGTGGGGGATGGAGGCTGGGTAGACAGGGGCTTTGGAGACCACAGCAGGACCACCTGCTTTGGGCGTTACCTTAAGGGGACCTTCAGCTTCCTTCCCCATAAAGCAGGGGTAGGAGTGCCTGCCGCTGCGGTTTCAGGAGAGTTGATGAGGTGTTGGGTGTGAGTGTCCTGTTCAGTGCCTGGCACGTAGCAGGCAGCCAGTAAATGGTGGAAGGAGCTGTGGTTTTTATTACTCCTGGGAGTTCACCTGCCATTTACGCTCAAACTAATTTAAAACTCCCCTCGTGACTAGCTCTCCTATCCCTTGATTTTCTCAATACATTAATTTGGTAAATTCATGCACTACATAAACTCTATCTAAACCTGAAGTACTAGCAATGGTATCATAAAACATTCTGAACTAGCACCATTTCAAAGTCTTCATTCTTGGGAGAACGGATCAACAAACTGTACATCCATATAATGGAACACTCCTGAGCATTAAAAAGGACCGATCTGACATGTGAAAACTAGCATGGATCACAAAGGCATTATGTATGAAAGAAGCCAGTCCCACAAGGTTAATTACTGTAGAATTTCATCTGTGTACATTATCAGAAAGACAAAATATAGTGAAGGAGAGCTGGGGGGGGGGTAGCAGGGAGGAGGGAAGTGTGAGCACAGAGGGAAGGAGGAGGGAGTTCTTTGGAGTGATGGAACTGTTCCCTGTGCTGACTGTTGTGGTCATAATACAAATCTATACATGAATTAAAATTCATAGAATTATATGCCACCAGAGAAAGTCAATTTTACCATATGATAATTTCAAAAGTAAAATTAAAAACATCCAGACACAAAGTCATCATTCTCGGCATTCCATTTTAGGCACAAGGCAAAAACAAAAACAAAAGCAAGAAACAGCGCTACAACTCCTGTGTGTGTGTGTGTGTGTGTGTGTGAACCAGAGAAAGAAAGAGAGTGCAGATATCACATATAAATTATATGAGCATGGAGTCAAGTGTGAAGCTCGCTTCCAGGTAATTTACTTGGATTATGTGTCCAGGGCCGGTATGGAAAGTACAGTGAGCCTGGGATGGGGCCAGGGATGTGGGAGTCAAGCATAAAAAGAGGGAAAAGATGACTAATTAGAATTTAAAAGCAGCAACTACAATATGATCCTATTTATGTAAAATTATGCATATATGCAGATTCATGAAGACATCAAATTGCATATACTGCTATGTGGCTATAGAATTTTAAGTGTGGCCATGCTATAGCGTTAAGTAGGAAAAGCATGTTTTGAAGGAATTTGCAGAGGGTGCAGCTCATTCAGAAAATACAGACAGATGAGTTGAAAACTTTGAGATAAATCAGCTCTTCCCTTTAGAAATTCCCAGATCCCCTTATTTCAGTTTGTAAGCAGAAAAAAGCAAAGTGTCGAATTGCCAGATAATTTATTGGCACGTAGTGCTCCAGGTAAAATGAACACTGGATATACCGCAGAGTCAGAAAAAAAAAAGTACTCTTTGATACAAAACCTTTCAATTTAATATCTCAACATGGTTTGCTAACATTAATTGGCTCATCCACCCAAATACTCCTTGTGGACAATTTCAAAGAAAGAAAAATTTGCTCCATTTTCCAGGTAGAGATGAGGACAGCAGCCCAGTGTCCTCGTTGCGGGTGGGCCTGGGGTTTTCTGAGAACTTCTTTACGTGCCATCTCACCCTGTCCACATATTGGCCTGGCCTGTGAATCATGCCCACTTTACAGGCAGGAAAAGTGAGGCTCACAGGAGTCGATGACTGACCTTTCACATGAGTAGAATGTCTTAGTTTTTCAAGGTATTTTCATGGGTGTCTCTGCACCAGATAGTATCAAGGACTTGTCCATGAAACATGTGGCCTACATTTTTAAGAAGAATGGAAACAAATCTATCAAGAATGCAAGGACAGCATTCTTATAAAAGATCCTACGAGGACAGGCTGTTCAAATCTGCTTGTTCTAGAAGACAAAGGGTTAGGCTAAACAGACCTTTTGGTCCGGAATATACCCCATAGTCAGTGTCAGGAATGTTGATAAGGATAAATCAAGAACACAGAGCATTACTGGCCTTGAAACCATGGAGTCTACAAAATTAGGACAGTTTTCTCAATACTATATTTGGTGATGTGATAGGGTTTATTGGAATGACTGGATGTTCAGTTGATTTTTAGTGGTTTAGCTCAGAACACTGACTATCATAGAACTCAATATAAATAAAAATGTACACAGACAAAGAAAACAAACTTACCGTTACTGGGTGGGGAAGGGGTGGGAAGGGATAAATTGGGAGTTCGAGATTTGCAGATACTAACTAATATATATAAAATAAATAAACAACAAGCTCATACTGTATAGAGAACTATATTCAATATCTTCTAATAACTAACGGTGAAAAGAATATGAAAACAAATATATGTATGTTCATGTATGACTGAAGCATTATGCTGTACAGCAGAAATCGACACAACATTGTAAACGAACTATACTTCAATTATATATATATATATATATATATATATATATATATATATATATACCGTAAAAAGTAAAAATACACATTTTTTAATAGCGCTACCCATTCAAGCTCTGTGCTCAGGATGTAACTACGTGTCCACTTGTGTCACCTAGCTCTACAACAGTCTGATTTTCTTTTAATAGAAGTCAGTGTTACATTTTCTCCCCCTGGGGCAAGGATGTGTCTACCAGTGTTACATTTTCTACCCTGGGGGCAAGTGATGAGCACGAGGAAGAGACACAGGTTGGGGAGACATTGGATGGAGCTGGCTCAAACCAGGTATATTAGCCTGTGGCTGTCCACGTGGCACTGAGCCGTGAGGAAAATGAGATTAATTACAGGAAGCAGAGACACATCAAAGGCGAGGAAGTAGCAGATCAGAGCTTCTGGCTGAAGGAACCAAGTTGAGAAACAAATGGGGGTCATGTCAAAGTCAACAGTGATGAAGGTCAGCACAGTGAGGTGAAGCCCAGCTGGAAAGGGGGGCCCGAAGGGCTCAAAAGGTAGGAACTGGTCAAGGAATTGTGGGGCTAGACTCACACCCTGGAGGGAAGCAGAAGGCCAGAAAAATGATGCAATGAACGACAAAAAAACGATAAATTGTGATTTTGTAACAATTAAAGGCTAGCAGGGGCAGGGGGAGAGAGGAAGGACAGAGGGGAATAGAGAGATCCACAAAGGAAAAGTGGAAGACGAGGGGTGGAAAGAGAAAGGAGGAAGATGGAAGGCAGGGAATGAAGGAAACAAGGAGTCAAAAATAAAGGTTAAATGGATTTCAGAGGTAAACTGGAGTGAACATCAAATCTTGATAAATATTTTACGTCAGGACAAGCTAATTAAACATGAATTCTGTACATAAGTAATTTACTGTTTAGTGGATTTGCTTAAATCACACTGGGCTTGGCGCAAGATGATAAAGTGTCATAATATGGACACCGTAAGCAAGATGAAGCAGGTCTTGTCATGTGGATATGGCACTGAGGAGGGGAGCAGAGAGCAACAGAGAACAGAGAGGAGTAGGAATAGTAAACAGAGGTAGATCAAATGGAGAGACATGGAGGGGGGCCCTGGTTTTCCAAGATTAGAGTGGAGGGAGGAGAATTCTTTCACTTGAGGATCACAAAACCTAATGAGGGGTAAACAGGATGGTAGTGGGTTGGGAGGGGGATTCAGGTATTTTGGAGACAAGTTAAGGCTTGTCTTCAATTCTGTGGCAGTGAGGGAAGCCTCTCTCAGAATCCAGAACACTGACAGCAAGACAGGAAGACGTTCAAGAGAAGGATATGCCAGTGACGTTAAGTCATGAGAGTAAGAGAGCAGTTGTCACCCAGGCGTGAGTCATCATCCCATTCTCCAAAAAGTGGGAGAAGACTGAGGCCGGAGACCAGGACAAGGGCGCCTTCCTCTCAGGAAGGCTGCTACTCCCTGCCCCTGCTACCGCGCGCATGTTCACCCTTCGTTTGTTCTCATTCTCTCTGCCTCCCTCTGGCCTCCTCTTTCCTTTTACTTTCCCTCCCCATCTCGCCCAATTTCTCAACCTCACTTCTACCCTCTCCCTTTCTCTCTCAGTAGGGAACACAGCCTGCTTCGCTTTCACAACGCAGGGTTCTGCAGCTGGCCCCTGGAAGACAAAGTTGCCAGTGTGGTTTCTTTTTCCTCCTCCTTCTTCTTTCAGGGTCATTAAGTGCCAATGGGTGAAGAGTAACGGGTTAAAATGCAGCTCCAATTAAAGTCCTTGGATGTCACCACGCACTAACGTCAACGTATTGCTTTAGCAGCTGCAAATTACTAGAGAAAGGAAAGTTGGTTTTTGTGTGTGTGTTTCTTTTCTTTTCCAAAATCCAGAAACCTAAAGAGACTTCTTAAAAACTCACTGCAGAAAGACTGGAGCAAGAACACAGAGTGTGGGAAAGCACGGAACAGGCAGACGTGAAGCTGGGAGACTGGTTTTCCCCCAACTTTCACAGCTGGGAAGCCAGCGCTCATGATGGGCTGGATTTGATGGGGGACTCATCAGAGGACCCGGATGCTCAGCTTTTCACTTATTTTTGCAAAGCAGGTATTTTTTGCAAACAAGAATTAGAGGATGGCCTCCAGCTAAATTGCAGGGAGTCCCTGAAGAGCAAACCCTCAGAGGGGAGAATCACTGAAGAAGAAAACGAAGATGACAAGGCTGTTGCTTCTTAATAAACATGATCACATTTGCAGCATGCATTATTTATTACTTTTCTTTCACTGATTTGTTGTCCTAAAACATGTAATCTAATATGGAGAGGAGCACACACATGCCTGCACAGATGTCCTGGTGTCTTCCTTGTGTTTCACAAGAAACAAAACACATAGCGACCCCAAACGTTCAGGAGGTCTCTTTTCGATGCGGTTTACGAGTAAACTGCTTCTCGTCTCCTTGTTTTTCTTCTTTGCAAGAGGCATAAATAGAATAAAGTCATTACCAATGGAAGTGATAATATTAGTCATTAGCATCACCTCTATGTAGGGGGCTTAACACATGATGTTACCGATCCTGCAGAAGAAAAGAATATTTCCCCCATTTTGGATGCAGGGAAGTGGAGGCTCAGAGAGTTTAAGTGACTTGCTGGAAGTCACACAGCTAGAAAGTGCTGAGCTGGGATTAGAACCTGGGTGTCTGGCTACTAAAATCATGTTTTAATTGGAAAATCACACGGTCTTCGAGCAAGATGGCAAAAAATTTGACGAGGACAGTGCCTAGGTGTGAAGCAGTTTACTCTGAGTCTGGACCCGAGATCTCCACCAGCCGCCCACTCTTCAACATCTGAGTCCCTCTGAAATTAGTCAACACCATGACTTTAAAAAGAAAACAAAAAAGGAACCTCTGGCTCTGCCTGTACCTTGCCCTATAACTTTTTTTTCTTTTCTGATTTTCTTTCAGCTCTGTGGAGACATAGTTCACATACAATACACATAACCACTCCTTGAGGCTTCCATGGACTCAAATTCCCAGCATCTAGTGTTAAGAAATTAATAACCATCATTAATAAGTAAACACACGAGCCACTATCAATGGTGATACAGAGTGAACCAGTCTTTTTGCTTTTTTTTGCTCCTGCTGGGAGTTAACAAGAAACAGGACTATGCATCTCTAAAAAATGCTTTTTTGTCGGCCCCCCTTCCCAGAAGGAAATGAGGGTAAAGTTTAGCACGGAGATTTTCTGAAACTGTTGATGTGGGGTTGGTAACACAACATGTCGAGGAGAACCTGGTGAGTCAGGTTAGGGATTTGTGCTGAAAAGCAAAAGGCAAGCAGAGAGGCACCGGGAGCCAGAGCTGGGCGTAGGGGGATGGTGAGAGCATAGGCATGCTATGCTGGGTAGACTAAGGGCAAAACAGGGACCCAAATGCTGACCTTTACTCGTGTGTGTGTGTGTGTGTGTGTGTATGTGTGTGTCTGTGTGTCTGTGCGTTTCTGTGTGTGTGCACACATTTCCTGATTATAAGAATAAATTACATTCCGTGTAGATAACGAGTAAGTGATAAAAAAATCAAGAAAAAAATCTATGCTAAATATCTATAAATTCTATCATGATAATATAACAATATTCATAATACTGCATCACCTTTATCACTATATGTATCTATACTTACGTCTATCTGCAGATATACTATAGCTATAAATACATAGAATACAGGATCCTAATGTAAATACTGTCTTATAATCTCCCTTTTATTCACCCCACTGAGTATACTGGGGACCTTTTGCTTTATGAACATAGATTTTTAACGGTGGGTGATAATCCATTGTGTAGGATTATCATTTTTAAAAATAGCCAACCTCTTATTAAGTTACATTGCAGTTCTTTCTAATTTCTCCCTGTATTTTAAATACTTCATTGGATATAACCTGACACATATCTTGGTGTGGATATCCTTCTACTAAATTCCTAGAAATGGAATTACTCTGTCATGGGCCACGTTCACTTCAGAGGCATCTGACATGTTACCGGAATGTTCTCCAGGGAGTGTTACCAACTTGGACCTCCTCCTGTGTCACATAAAAGTTCTCATGCTCATCTCTCTTCAATACCCCAATACTAGATATTGCCATCAAAAATACATTAATTATTTGATAGCCAAAATAATAATGTAGTAGTATGTGATAATAAAGGTACTTTGTGCTTTAACTTGCATTTCTTCGGTAACTAAACTGAATATATTAATATACACATGCCAACGTTTTATAGCAATCTACTATCTTAAAATGTAAACAAAAACAAAGAAACAATAGTAGCAACAAATATGAACTCCAGTGGCCCTGGGGGACAAAGCCAGAACTGGACAAGAGAACAAACAAGGAAACCAAGGCAGAAGTGGAGTGGGTGGTTGATACTAAAATCATACTGTCTTTCTAACAGTCAACACACGTTAACCCTTACGAGCTTAGCTATCAGGAAATGTGTCCTAAACACGGTTGAGACAATTTCTTTCAATAGAATGTGGTTCCCTTAAGATCTGTCTCTTTTCCCCTCCCCTATCTAATTTAGGAAGGTGATGCAATTCTTTTTCCATACGGGAAAAACGTACATTTTCTTCAGGGCCACGATGAATCAGACTCAAGACGAAATTCACTGTCTGGGTTACCAACAACAAAGTTTCAGGAATGAAGCCAGGTGACCAGCCAGAAAACAGCCACAACAACGTGGCATAAAAATAACACGCACTTGCAGATTAAAGACTAGAAACCTTAGTGGAAAGTCTTCTTTCCTACTTCGCATGATCGTGAATAAGTTGCACCCCTTCATTCTGAGGCAGTGGGGCGGCCTGGTTCATCTCGGGGGCTTGGGATCAGCCAAGGCCAGGGTTAGATCTTGTCTGTCTGTCTGTTCTGTCTGTCTGTCTGTCTGTCTCTCCCCTGGCTCGCTCTGGCATTCCCCCCTTACTTTGTTTCAGCAAATAATTATTGAACCAACCTCTCAGCTGTATACTGGAGATACATTCAGGACCAAGACAGAACATCCTTGGAAAGGCTCAGGGTTGCAGTTTCTCTCTTCACCTCACCTCCTCTTCCTGATGGGTCTCTCAGATTTCAGCTTCAGCTACACGTACGGCAGGGATCCGGGGAGCCTCGTTTGAATTCTCGGGGTTCTTGTCAAATAGCAGCAAATGACGGCGCCAGACCCTATTGTCTGCAGACTTCCAGCTTTGACCGTATTTTACTTTTCCGTAAAATATGCTACTTGGTTTCGAGATCTGCTGCTGTCCACCAAAAATACAACTCTGTTACTAACCCTGCCAGCTCCTGAATGATACCTTTGTGGACACTAAAAACAATTTAATGGCATGTCACAATAGCAATTCACTCTGTTAATAGCCCCGCTCAATAATACTGTATTGCATAAACCTCCTCCAGTCGTCTGACAAATAATTCACCTTTATTCACTCCACAGTAAGCTCCATTTCACTAACAAATATATTTCTCCCCAAACCTACAAATATTCAGCATCTCGGTCCTATGACAATAGCTATTTTTGGGGGGGATGAGGTCAGTGGTATCAGATTTCCATTACCTCTCGATGGCTTAGTCCCAGTGACAATCTTTTTCCATGTAGGGCATCAAATTAGAAGACAACACAGTTTCTGACTTCCTGCTCACATACCAGTGGACGAACACTTCACGATTACCCAGGCACAGGAAGCCTTTGCTGTCTTTGTGGACACTGGTGCTGCCAAACCTGACCTCTGGGTGTGCCCTGGACGATCAAGATCCCAGAAACATTCACCTCCATGAGAACCAGTGTTCATCGCATTTGTTATTTCTTTAAAATGTCTCCTCTGGTGGCAGTGGGCACCAGGGTCCTCGACCTGGGAACCCATGGACTCAAAGGCTCTATAAGTTCAGGCACTTCATGAACGTGCATTTAAAAAAAATTCACTTTCACTAAACTTAACCTAAAATGGAGCGATTTCTTCAATTATAAATGCAGGCGCCCGACCACAGAACCTGTGGCTTCAGCACTGGCACACACCACAGACACCTTCATCTCCTATTACAGGTGTTGCAGAGACACTGAAATGTCACTGACATTTATTACTGCTTCAAAATTATAGTAGTTATTTGGGCGCTCAATAGAAAATGTTACCTAATGTGTTAATAAAGAAGTACATTGTGTAACTGCATTCAAACCTGCTTCTCAAAAAAATATTTTGACAACTGTGTTTCTATATAATTGGGGTAATCTTTTATATTTTTATCTTATGCACTTAAAAACAGTATTCTGATAAGGGGCCCATGGGCTTCCCCAGATCACCAGGGGGCCAGACAGTAGTATAAAACAGTTAAGAACCAGTTCTCTGAAGGACATGCGGTGGGAAAGAGCACACGATTGAAAGTCAGGCACATTCAGGCTCAAATCTGGATTATTCAATGGTAATAATGACACAATAGGCACCTCTAAGGTGCTTGCCCCGTGCTAGGCATTGCCCTAAACACTTTCCATGTGTTAAAGTCATTTACTCTTTCTAACTATCCTGGGAGATGTGTCCTTTTATTATCCTTTACTTTACAAAATAGGAGCCCGAGGCTCAGAGATGTTAAGTCACAAATCCAAGATCACTCAGCAGGTGAGCTAGACAGATGAGGTCCAAACCCAGAAGGATCCGCTCTTCATCCCCCTCCTCTACTGCCCCTCACATTAGTAACAGAAGAAACAAGTGCTCCATGTGCAATATCCATTTACTTCTCAAAACACCCTTATTAGCTACTTACTATAAATGTTACTGTAATTTTTTCAGACGAGAGAACTGAGATTAGAGACGTTGGATAAATTGCCCAAAACAATACAGCTTGGAAGCAATGGCATAGCAATGCCAAATCCAGTGCACCGCCTGTTTTTGTGAATAAAGTTTTATGGGCACACAGCCACGCCCATTTGTAAATGCGTTGCTATGGCTGCTTTTGTGCCACAGTGGCAGAGTTGAGTGGTTGCTGCAGAGACCAAGTGGCCTGCAAAGGCCTAAAATATTTACTGTCTAGCTCTTTACAAAATCTGCGGATTCTGCCGTAAACCATCATATGCTAAGCCACCTCCTGTCTGTGCCTGTCACTTACTGGCTGCAGCGTGGCCCTGGGGAAGGAAGTCACCTAAGCCCTCAGTATCTTGAGCTGTAAAATGGGCTCATGGTGGTATCACGGTCTTTGTGAAGTGCATGGAGGCAGTTATAGCACAGCTCCTGGCAAAGGCTCAGGAAATTTTGGTGGCTGTTATTATGCATGTTATTTTCATTTGAATCACAATATATTCTAAAAAGTTTAACAGTCCATCAAGTCAAGCTGGCAATTTCTGGTCATGTTAACCCACAGAGGAAACTGATCCTGATGTTGGGTTTTCATTTCATAATCCGAAAAGGTAATTTTGCCTCTCAGATTAGGACAACACTGTCCTCTTAAACAAACCAATTACTGATCAATACTTAGCCCTTCCAGAGACATCAGCACCTCTCAACCAGTTCTTTCATTATGAATAAAATTCAGCCCCCAAATGGATTCAAGGGACAGGAATTAAACCTGGGTCACAAATCACCCAAGACATAGGAGCCTCGTGGCAAATGAGCACGGGGGTTCAAACCCATGGAGTAAAGGACAGAATCAAATAAAAGAAATCCCTGATCGGTGGGGAAGAGGCCAGCCCAGGGAAGACAGTGGAATTACCTAAAATGGACTTTTTGTAAGGAAAGAATGCCAACCCCGTTTCCTTGCATGCTGCTTCCTAGGGAAAAACTGGCTGACGCTAAAAAGGAGTTGTCTTCCCCAAGCTCTGTCAACAGAGGCACAGGAAAAATGAAGATGATTACATATGTTTAGGGGAAATTAAGAGTGTTTTGGCTTGAAGTTTGCTTTCTCTAAGCAACCATATTAAGCAGGCAATTACTCAACACTCCATTTGGCCTGGAAGATGCTGTCTTAACATGGAGAATCCTAGTTAGAAGCCCCTGTTAAAGATGGAGGCAGCAGAGTAATGTGGTTGGGAAGACAGCTTTGGAGCCACGCGTGCACAGGTTCAAAGCCCAGACCCCCTCACTTCCAGGCTCACTTCTCCGCTTCAGTTTTCTGATTCAGGAATTGGGGTAGTGTTTGCATTATGGGTCCAAATACATTAGCCTTCCTTCTGTCTGTGCCCTTACCAGTTAACTATACTGTGTCCCAGCTAGGCATTGTGACTTGTGTTGTCTATTGGGATGCTGGCAAATGTAATGCAAAACAGAAAATTGAAAGATGTTGACATGACCCAGCTTGCTCACTCTTTCTCTCTGCCGTTGCTCCAGAAAGAAACTGCACAGGCTAGCCTGCCGAATGATGAGAGATGCCTGGTATGCAGCCAGGTTGTCCCAGACATCAGAGCCGAGGCTGTCCTATATTAGCCAACAGCTAGCCAGTTCCCAAACATGGGAGTGAGCCCAGCCAAGATCTGCAGAGCCCCTGAGCTAACCTGGAAGCTGACCACAGATCTATGAACAGGGCCAGCTGAAATCAGCCCCACTCAGCCCAGATCAGCTGGATCCCACGGACTGGTGAGCTAAATAAGTGTTTATTGTTTTATGTCACTGAAGTTTGGGGGTATTTGTTATGCAGTGCTGTCCTGTCAATAGATAACTGATAATATTTACTTCACAGGGTTGTCTTGAAAAATAAGTTAAGATAATACCTAGCACAGAGCTGGGGTCCAACAAGTAGAGGTGCCTGGAGATGCCAGAGCTGTCACTGCAGTAAAATATTTTTGTCGGGTATTAAGCTGTGTTTTATGTAATCGGTTGTGTTCATTGCCTCAAGGAAGGGATGTGGCAGAGTAGGAAGCAGAAATATCCTCTTCCTTAGCTTTTTTCTCCAAAAGCCTAAACCCCTTGAAAAATTTAGAGGATTTGTAACAGAAATGAAAGGAAAAGGACTTGGACAGAACTGAAAGTTGAGAGTGGGTCAACTCTCCCCTAACTTCCCCACCCCCCGTTCCGGAACATAAAGAGATTCCACTTGGGCTGGGAGGAGGAGAGATGAGGGAGGAGAAAAAACTGCTCAACTAATGGAGACCAACACCTTGGGGATTAAGTGGCTCTGGTGTGTCTGGCAGCCAGGATAGCAGGGCAGCTTTACAGAAGGATGTCTGTGTTGCAGGCTTGGCCCAGGAGCCACAGCGAGCTCCCTGACTGGCATGGACGGATGTGTCATGGTAAGCCAAGGGGCTATACGTTTTCCCAAAAAGCCACCTCTCCCTTCCTTCCAGACACCTTAGGCTGGCATAAGATCTGGTTTTTCTAGTTCAGCTTTAGAGGAAGAGGACTCTGTTAACAGATTGGAGTTAAGTATTCTGCTTGCTTTGCTGAAAATAGGAATTATCTTGAAGTCTAGAAGATGAAGCGATAGTCCCGGCCTTAGACATCTGTAGCTTGTTGCCCTGAGATGTATACCCACTTGATGGCAATGATGTGGTGGCTGTTGTTGATAGGGGAAACAACTATTCTTAAGGTCCAAGTACCACTTATACTGGTACAAAAAGGAGAGAAGTTTTTGCAGTTAAAGTAGATGACATTTAAGAAATATTTATCAATAAATGACCTCATCTCCAATAGATCATGTTCTAGGAGGACGAGTAGAGGGGTAAAGATTCAGAACAGACACCATTATCCTTACATGATGATCCTGGCTGCCCTAGACCCTTGGAGAAGAAAGACTCTTCCATAGAAGTCACACCCTGGCAGTCTTCAGGCTGTATCTGGCCAGGAAATGTATTTTCTTTGGCTTGCCTGATGTTACAAAAATGCTATCAACATTTAGAAATCAAGAAATATCTTTCCAAACACACACACACACACACACACACACACACACAAAGAAATCCAGGTTTCTGGCTTCTTTTTGAAAAGTAATAAAGAAAGACTAGTCCATCCCTCATGGAACACTAAACTGGATCTGGGAGCAGCTGCTCCCTCTAGAGGCAGAGTGTGTACTGCAGTTCACCGCAGTTCCCACTGCTCCCTACAGTGTTGCCAATTAAAGGTGCAGCGCCAACTACCTGCTATCGTTCTTGAATCTTTTAGAGCAGACTAAAACTTCTCTGTATCCATGATATTTTTAAAAGTGGAAAAATAAAAACTGGGCCAAGTAGTCGGTGGATTTCTTACGCACCATCTCATTTACTTTTTCTGACTAGATTTTGGGCATTTGATGTTGTGACTCTAAATTAATCCTTGGGATGATTCAGTGATGGGATATGTATAATTTCAAAAGGGAGAAACCTTGAGCTAGGATCTACTGATTGCATAAACACCTTTATATGGTACACACACACACACACACACACACACACATATCTAGGGAGTAACAGTTAAAGAGCTACTTGTAAATAATACTGTTTTTTATGTTTACAGTATTTTTAATTCTTCCCCAAATAGAAATATTTGTTTTCCAAGGAGGCTCACATATGTGCTGGGGGGTGGGGGTGGGAAAGTCTATCACTGGGACTTCAGTAAGATTCTGAAAAGATAGGAAAATGTTGTGGCAAATGGGAGGGGAAAAAAGGCCATTTGTAAAGGAGTACTATTTGTATCGAATATCATGAGAAAATAAGTGCATCATGACAATTTTGTACATCTCCTATGATGTGATTGTCAGTAATGAAGCCCACAGGAGAGTGATAAATGTGCAGAGGAAAAGTATCTATTTCACTTACACCGCAAATTATGCAACTCAGGGTTTGATAGCACTTGGCAAAATACAAATGTATTTGAATGGAATTCAAATTGTTGCTCTTTGCCTAAGACACAGGTAATATCACCAGGGGTCCTGTCTTTGGATTTTATAAGAGGTAAGAGTTTAAGTAATAGTAGCAGTATTACAAAATTACCTTTAAACACTGAAAACATTTTTACTTTGTTACAGGGTGTAATTTCCACTTTTTCCCTCTAATGGCTCATATACAGAAAATGATACACTAATGCAATTTTTCAAATTTAGTTACCTTTTTTTTGTGTTCTAAAATTATATGTTCTCATCATTTGCCCTGTTTGTCAGTCTCCAGAATCCATTTATTTCCCCGTTCTTATGGTTCCATAATTTATCTTCTTGTCACAGAACTTTCATAAACTTTTTTTTTAAGATACAAAATACTTGCAATAAACTCTGACAAAAATGCTTCCAGTTCAACTTTTGAAATCTTTCAATTATGTTTTGAACGATTATCATACTTTCTAGTGTTGCTGTGCTGTGAAATCTCGTGGAGTGACATCTTACTAGGTTAGGGGGAAAATTACTTGAAAAGAGACTCACTTCAAACCATTTATATTTCTTTGCCTTTTCACTTTTGAATCTATAGATTTATATTCATGCTCATGCCATGTAGAGAAGTGAAAAAAGGAGCGATGAAACGAGAATTGTATCGATGATGGATGGAAACACTATTCAGTCAAACTTCAATTATCTAAAAGGGATATGGGATGGGGGAAATTGCATTTTTGTGAGCCTTTGGATACTAGAGGGAGACATAAAGAGGAACCCATAATTAGAGGGGCTTATTAAAAACAAACGAGAAAGAAAACAACACATACTGGTCCCAAACAGTTGGAAATGCTCAGGATTGAATTTGCAGAAACTTGGCTTTACCTTCATTACCATGAAGACATTCTCAGTGGACAACCCTGTTAAGTAGTGGATTGTTTAGCAAGTTTCTTGTGATGCTGAAGGAATGAAAGCGTCAAGAAGCCCCCAGACCTGTGCTGCTTAATAGAAATATAAAGCGAGCCACATGTGTAATTTAAAATTTTCTAGCAGTCACACTAAATAAGTAAACAGTAACGAGTAAACCTAAGCTTAACACACTATACCCACAACGTTGTCGTCCTAACATGTAATTCACAAACAAATTATCAATGAGATCTCTCACATTCTTTTTTCCATACTATGTCTCTGAAGTTCCAGGTGTGTTTCACACTGGCGGAGCGTCTCAGTTAGGATTAGCTGCATTTCAAGCGCTGAACAACCACGTGAGGCCCATGGCTACCGTCTTAGGCAACGAGGCTGTAGACTGTGTCCCCCAGCCTGATTTAGGGCTCCTGGTAAGAGCGCCCACAGAACTCGGCTTCTTTAACCACAGCACTTACCATCAATCACTTCGTGCCATGGCTTGTTTGGGTGTGTCTCTCTCATTTGCTTGTGTTTGGTGATCACTAGCAACAGATCCATTTTGCTCACTATTGTAACACTGATTTCTGAAACATTGCAGGTGCTCAAGAAACACTGAATAAATGTGCTAAGAATTACATGAATGGAAGGATGCATTTTCCCTGGTGGAAAGATGTACCGTTTTTGAGGAGAATCTAGGTGCACGAGACTCTATGTGGACCCCACCAGATCCCTTCCTGGTGCAGCTGTCCCGTACACCCCACAGCTGTTGTGAGTGGTGGCAGCTAGGTGCTCACAGCTGCTCCCATGCAGAGAATTGTCCCTGGAGGCTGTCCTCAGAGGCTGACCGATGTCACCTCACCTGTACCTCCTTGATACCCAC
Source organism: Vicugna pacos (assembly GCF_048564905.1). Taxonomy (NCBI): domain Eukaryota; kingdom Metazoa; phylum Chordata; class Mammalia; order Artiodactyla; family Camelidae; genus Vicugna; species Vicugna pacos. The sequence goes on along the minus strand of NC_133005.1, from coordinate 39,165,252 downwards.
AGCCAGTGACTGACTGACTTTAGGATACGAATGTCCATCCTCTTTGCTTCAGAAGGGGAGGGCACTCCTGGGAATTTTGCTCCAGGGTCCTTTCCTGTGGTTCAGACCAAAGTTAGACTTTCCCTGGGACCACACCTTCCTCAGGGCTTCCCTGTTTCCTTCACTCCCTTACAGGTTTTTCTGAGACCACTCCCTCAGTAAGTCACCCGTACCCAAATCCTCGCCCCAGGCTCTGCTTCTAGTGAGCATGGCACAAGACACTGCCATTTTCTTTTGTTACGTTTTAACTTTTCATCCTCCCACCCCACGCCCTTAAAATTTAAATCTGCTTGTTTCCTACAAAATCTTTCCCAAGTGCCTTTCCTTACCAATCCTCCAACTATCGATATGCTGCTTCGTAGGAGCTCTTTGCCAGCGCAGTGGAAGCGTCCAAGGGCATTTGGCTTTTCTACCTGGATATTTATTTTACCTCATGAATGCACCAGTAAATTCTCTGAGCATGCTGATCAAACAGTTGTGATCAACGGTAAAATCCATGACTGCACAATTCTACAATTCTCCCGGGTGATAACGGGGAGTGATAATTCTGTCACTCCTCCAAGTGGCCCGACTGTAACGTGCGTGTGACATGACTTCACGAAAACACATCCTTCTCAGACTCTCTGGCTGCCATGCCAGCTGTTTAGAAATAGAGTGACAGGTGGATTGGGGAAAATCTCTGAAAGGTATTGGATCAAGCAGAGTGAACCATATTGAACTGGTTCACCGCTTGGCCAAAAGGTGAGAACAAAGAGCAACCTAGAATCCAGGTGACGCGCTGAATGCGTTGCTTTTTATCATGGTTGCAGCTTTAAAACATAGGCTTACCAGTTTCTACTCCCACATGACCGATCAATGCCATTAACGAAGTTCCAGGATCTTCGCACTTGGGGCTCCCCCTTCTGGGAACACTTTTTTCCTAAATATTTGCATAGCTGGTTCCCATGTCCCAGCTGGTCCTCAAGTCAATCTAAAATCGCTTCCTTCTTCTTGAATCATTCTCTGCACGTAACCCCGTTTGCCGTGCCTGCAGCACTCACCCACTAGCTGGTTATCTTACATACGCACCTGCTGACTGTCTGTCTCTCCTCACTGGGAAGTGAGCACCCTGAGGACACGCTGTCTGTCTCGTTCGTGTCTAAACCCTCAGGGCCTAGAAAAGAGCCTGACGTAGTGTGTGTCCTTGATCCTTGTCTGTTAAATGGACGAACGACCCAGGTTATTTTGTCCACCTCCAAGGGCTTCTTGGTAAGAAGGAGATGCGCACGTTGCCTCTTGCAGGCACTGATGACGTTGGCCAAGATCGTCAACACGGAGCTCCCTAGGTATTATGGACTGTGTGTCTGTGTCCCCGCAAAGTTCCTGTGTTGAAACTCAAACCCCCAGTGGGGTGGTATTAAGAGGTGGGGCCGCTGAAAGGTAAGTTAGGTCGGGGGGGTGGGGCCCCGTGATGAGATCAGTGCCCTTGCAGAAGAGACATCAGAACTCTCTCTCGCTCTCCTTCTCTCTCATAAAGAAACCAGGACGAGAGCTCTCACCAGGGCTCAACCTTGCTCACATCCTGATCTTGAACTTCCAGTCTCTACAACAGTGAGGGAAAGAAAAAAATGCCTGTCACTTAAGCCGCCCTGTCTCCGGTATTCTTTATACAGCAGTCCTAACTAATTAGAAACTAATAAACACAGTGGTGCCTTCTGCCCCCTCACTGGCAGCCTTGGGAAAGGCCCTTAACACAAGATGCGTTTCAGCACATCGGAGGATGTGGTCCAGCGGCCCTGGCTGCGGTGCCGGAAGCTCTCCAGACAGGAGCCTGGTCTCCGGTCACAGCCCACCTTGCCTGGCCGTCCAGCCAGAACCAGAGACACTGGCTGTTCATCCCTCGCTGGGAACAGAAAGGTGAAATGCCAGGGCCTCTGCCCTGTGGGCGGGGGATCACAGAAGGGCTTGTTTTTTTTCCCTGTCACGACACCAGACAGTATCTAAAGTTAGAGCATGTATTTGTGATCGCTCTCTATTCTAGAAGGTAAGGTCCATTGGGCAAAATCCTTGCTCATACCCCCAAACGTAGTACAATGCCTGATGCAGAGCAGGGCCCCCATAAGTATTCGTTGACTGAATACATGAATGATTGAGTGGAGGAAAGCGAACGTGGTAAGGGGGACACAAAAATGCTTAAGATTTGGCCCCTGCGAGGACACATCATCCTGGGACAAACCACCGAGCATTAATGTTTCCCGCATGCGAGGAAGGCATCTTAGCGTGTGAAACCCGAGCCCTTTCCTTGTCTCTGAGATCCAGACTCAGAAGTTGCTGGGCATGATTTTAAAACATCGGTAACTCAGTGAATGCATGCATTGTTGACACTTCTGAATTCGCTGCAGGCGAATAAATACATACCCCAGGCATAAAATAATTTAAGCAGAAGGCCTGAATAATCACATCTCTCTTTTTTACCACCTCCACGCCGGGGGACTTTAGTAAGAATGGGGTTTGTGAAAACTCCAGAGATTGCCTCTGTCTGGGCAGGAGCAGCCATGTGGGGGAAGACCTAGAACAGCCAAAAGGGTTTATAGAGCCAACAAGCCAAGAAATAAATGCTTACTGGGATGTCCGTTTTGCACCCAAATTTTCCAGCATGTGGACAGAGGGGAGCAAGGAATCTAGTTTGAGCCGGTGGCAGTGGGAGCAGCAGGGGCGGCTGCTGATCATCGAGTGCTGGCTGTCTACTCAGTGCTCTGCGTCCTTCATCTCATTTCATCTTCACAACACGCCCGTGAGGTGGGTACCAGTACCACTTCCACTTTATAGATGAGGCTACGTGACACACCCCAGGTTCAATAGCTAATAGACCTCAAGGCCAGGTGTAGGCACAGGTGGATCTGGCTTCATAGCCCTGCCTCCGAGTGCTCACCGGAGACTGTCCCTTCGTTGAATGTCTTGTGCAAACCTCCCTATAGACCATACCTAGTTAAATTGGAATAATCCCAGAATAAGTTTGTAAGGGGTTAGAAAGGTAAGACCCCTGGTCCAAATGGGACAGTCCAATCATCATTGGTACGGACCGCTCCTGTTCCACCAGGCCCTGGGTTAGGTGCCAGAAAGGCCACGTTGAGTGAGGGCCAGATAATCCGCAGACTCCTGGACCCGTTCATGAGATGCAGACGCTATGTGGGGAGGCAGCCTCATGCAAACGCTAATACTAATCATTCTGTGATAAAAGGAGTAAGGTATTGAGAGGACTAACCTACTCTCAGGGGCTGCCAGATTTTGTCGTTCTTCAAACACACACAAAGTCAACTGTAGGACACATTTTTTTTTCTGGGTATTAGGCCACATTCTGGGGGCAGAGGAATGTTTTATTTGCCTTTTAGCTATTTGAACCTCTCTTTAGGACTTCTAAATAGTTATATTTACCAAGAGACTTCTATTATCTGAGTGTAGCAAATATATGCACAGCCCAGTCGGACACATGCCAGCAAACAGAATAGGCAGGCAACAATCGGATAAATTTTAGATACATAAATGGCTTATAAATAAACATTTGATACACCAAACAGAGATAAACGAACAATAAATAAGTGGATTTAATACGGCTAGATACGCAAAACTATTTCAGGGAGATAAATAGCAGTGGGATAAAGGATAGCCAGGTAGGTAGGGGAACAAATAAACAAACTCTGGAAAGAAAGAAAACGAAAAAAAAAGTATGAAAAGTCCCCTCCAGGAGTTGTTGATAATGTCAACAAGCATCACTCTTTCTACGGTCTCAGTCTATGTCGAGTCGCTAATGTGTTGTTAAGCCGTGTTCTCTACAGACAGATGTAATACCAGAGAGAACATTAGGGCCACCTATTTCTAGTTCCCTGACAAACTGACTTCTGCAGGCTGCTGCTCTGGCACAGAGGGGCGCGGAGGGCTTATTGCACACGCAATCTCACTGCGAGCCACGGTGGATATCCTTAGACTTGGCATAAACTGCAAACTTGCAGACTATGGAACTTGCACAATTTACTTGTGCACCTCCCCCCCTTGCCCCGTCCCTTTCCCAGGCCCAAACATGGGGGTCACAAAGAGTCCAACATCTTGGGAGAAGACTATTAGAATGAGTAGGTTATTTTCAAGCCTGTCCATGTAGCCTCAGTACACGGGGATTCATGTTATGTAAAAAAAATTAATTCCCTATCTGAACAGGATTTCAAGAGCAACTAGAATGAAGAACAGAAAAAGTAGAAAAGACAAAGTGATGGGGAGGGCGGGACGGGAGAAATGTCCCTGCAGTAAAATCCAAGGCACTGCGATGGGTTTGGGCCAGTGCAGTCATCCGCTAGAACTGCACTTCGCTGCCCCTCTGGAGGTTAGATGTGGCCACCTGACTTGCTTTCACATTCCAGATGAGGCTTTACTGGCTGGTGCACATTTCCTCTCTCTCTGTCATGGCAATCGCCATGTTTCAAAGGATGGCTGTGTGACCAGTCTGGCTCAGAATGAGAAGGGCAGGGATCAGAGACCTTGGCAGGAGTATGAAATAAACCTTTGTTGTTTTAAGCTATAGAGATCTGGGAGTTGTTGTCGCAAAATCTAGGCTATTACTGATTGATAAAATCTCCAGGTTGCGTGATTCTCTTTTTTTTTAAGAGGAGGTAAGATAAGGATATCAGTTTTATTTTTTGTTGTTGTTGTTGTTTTTAATTGAAATATAGTCAGTTACAATGTGTCAGTTTCTGGTGCAGAGCACAATGTCCCAGTCATGCATATACATACATATATTCATTTTCATATTCTTTTCCATTAAAGGTTATTCCAAGATATTGAATATAGTTCTCTGTGCTATACAGAAGAAATTTTTTAAAATCTATTTCTATCTATAGTGGTTAACATTTGCAATTCTCAAACTCCCAAATTTATCCCTTCCCACCTCCTTCCCCCAGTAACCAAAGATTGTTTACTATAGACAGTTCCCTGTTATATCTTGATTTCGTAACCCCTCTGCTTGACCTCACACTTTGCTCTTGACTCCTCTGTCTGCTGCATGGGGCCCTCTTTCGCCTCCTTCTTGCCTGTGTCCCTGTGTCTCTTTATTCTCCCTCTCCTATCGAGCTTTTTGAAAACCACATGTATGTGGGTGGCTTCTGAAACTGCAACTCAGATCTACTTTTCTCTTTTCCATGTCCTCTTTTACCTTCAACTGTACAGAATCTATTTAGACGTACAGACATCTATTTAGATGTCTGCTGGCATCTGACTCAATGTGCCAAAAATGGGATCCTGCATCATTTTCCAGAACCATCCACGTTTCCCCAAGTCCCTGCCTCCATCTATGTATTGGCGGCACCACCAATCCGCAAGCTCTTTCTGTTGCTTTATTTTAGGTTTTACATCTGCTTTTAAAATTTTTATTTCAGCTTCATCTGTCCCCAAACTTTCCTCTGCAATATATTTTGGATTCACTACAGTCTCAATTTCCACACCTCACCACCACCGTATTTCCAGCCCTCTGTATCTCATGTCCCAACTGCTGGAACAGATATCGACCCGCCTTCCCTGCTTATAACATCAGTTTTTATATTTTTTTATTATGTAACTAGATCCTTCTGATAGAACAATGATTCTCAACTAGCATGCCACCAAGTATTGATTAACGCATAATGTGTTTTTTTTTCCCTTTTAGAATTCTGGATTCAGACACTCTCTCAGATGGAACATTAAGTTCTGAAGGTCATGCTACAAAGTGTAGAAAAGGGCAGAACTGTGTTGAGTAAGAACAGTGAGCTAAGACCGGAGCAAGCCTGGGATTGACTGGAACATGTGTGGCTGTGGGCGTGCGGACCAGGTTGGAATGGGAAGTATAAATTTGGCTGTCCTTGTTTCATGGGGTCATAACTTATCTAGGGATAATGCAACAGGCGTGGCAGCCCCAACTGCTAGGAGGAGCCAGGAAGTTAACAGAATCAGGGAAGGTGGCTCTAAGTAAAGGTGAACTTGGGGGTGCCCTGACTGAGGGATTAATACTGTCAACGCCAGCTGGCGATGGTCACATGGAAACACAGGTCCACTATAGTGCTCCATATTTTTCAAAATGAGACACAAATAGAGATTTCAGTTAAAAAAGATTAAGATGTGGAAACTAATTTGTTTTAACATAGTGAGGCTATAACATGACACTTCTGCAGACCAGGGCCTGCTTGCAGGCTGTTATTTGAGATCTCTGGGTCTAAAGAGATGAGATGAGACGAGAACCCAGGACAGAGGTCATCGAAGCAGAGCAGAGGAAAAGGACGCTCACAGAGGACAGGGAGGGGCCTGGCACCGACTGTCACAACATACATCGGGAGCAAACGTCTGGGGCTCTGAACTTGCTTCTCTCATGATCTGGAGAATGACAGCAACAGCGACCACATCAACAACCAAAGAACAACTCTTGTAAAAGGGGAGATGCCAACAAAGCTCCATCGTAAACTGGAGAATAAAAAAAAAGGACGCAGCAGAGGTTCGGCACGATACTGCAGTTCACACGGGTGGGATGGGCACTGAGGGGTGGGCCCCGGACAGCGGATGCAGTTACAGACACACCAGGGGCCAGCTGGGGTCAGGCAAAGGCAAACGGGAAAAAGGTGGGCAGCGAGCAGGAGGTGAGCTGCCGGGAGAGAACGAGGACTCTTGCGAAGAGCTTCATCACGAAGGACAAGAGGCGGGGAGGGTGGCTTGCAAAGGAGACATACATCCAGAGAGAAATAAGAGAGACAGACAGACGGATGATGTGCAACTGAGACAGAAGCAGCCCCCCTTGCCATCGTTGCTGACAGTAGCTGAGCGTTCCTGTGGGCCTATCCCTGTCTCCTTCCACCCTCACAAAACCCTAAGAGAAAGCTGCTATATTTACATCCAGTTTACGATGAGGAAACTGAGGCATGGGGGTGTGTTTATGAATTGTATTTATGTATCTATTTATTTATTAAAAAGAGAGATTTGAGAATGTGTGAAGGGAGAGGGGAGAACTGGGGGGAAGAGAGGGTGAGAATTCAGAGGTCCATTTGAAGCTCCTCCAGTCGCAAAGAGATAACGCAAAGATCCAAATAAAACGTAACGAGTCTTTGGGAACGGGTGTCAAAAGGGAGAGCTGCATTTTCTTCGGAGACTACAGGGCAGAAAAGAGAAAGAAATCAATGGTATGAAATCATTGGCGAACGGGGAAGTTGAACAGCCTCTTTGCTTTGGTTTCTTAGATAAATCACATTGGACGTGGGGTTCTGTTACTCCTGAGGATGTGACACAGATTCTTGGTTATGGGAGAATCTACATTAATCATAAGACAGGTCTTGGATGTCGAGGAGAGATTAATCATCCAGATATAAACCAAGAACGGATTATTTCATATCTCTGGGTTATGCTCAACTATGTATCCAGCTCCACCAGAATATCAGAGCCATATGGAATCCTTTTTGGTGCACCTGACAACGGAATCTTCCCAAAAAGGATGCTCTGAAGTCATAGTTCTTGATGCTGTGAGATAATTCTCAGAACCTGTCGACTCTCTGGGCTGCCCTTTGCTTTGCAAATAGCATTTGCCCTCTTCCAGCTGGGGCTGTAAACACCCAGCCCTCCCCCTCAGGGTGACTTGTTTTTAAGAGTTGTGGAATGTGGAGTAAGAATACAACCCTTCCATTTAAAAAAGAAAATCCCTCGGCGTGTATAATTTACATTATCCAGAACACGACGGAAAGCACGGAGGAAAATAATTCTCTCACTCCGCTCGTAAAACTGGCCACGTTTTCCAGCCCAGGCACTCGAAGGCTCTGAGCAACACCGGGGAGACACTGAACTTTTTGTTGCTTTATTCTAACAATGAGTGAGTGTAAACATGAGTTGGGAGGCTTTTAAAAATTCAGCTGTTCAGGCCCCACCACCAGAACTTCTGATTGGGTAATTGTCTAGAAATTGTCTAGAAATCTACATTTTACTCAAGCTCCCCAGGTGGACCTTGAATAATATTTCTAAAAACACTCTTCCACGTGTCCTGAAGAATAAGAACTTTTGTCCTGAATTTCGCTGGTAGGAGATGAAGAGCCAGGCTTTGAGAAATTAGTGTTTGCAAAAGCCATGCTTCCCCTACATGAAGGACACAAGGGACTCCGGGGGTCGGAAGGAGAGAGGAGTTTTTGAAAGAGAGTTTCTTTGCATGAAATTAGAAGAATTCAAACAAACAAATATTAGACAGGGGTTCCCTATACACCAGAGATGAAAAGGATGCAGTCCCCCAGCCACGATCTGTGGGAAGAATATGTGTGGCCCACACGTGCGTGTGTGCACACACACACACACACACACACACATATGAACTATAACTATGACAACTATTTGCCCCAACTTTTCAGGCTGATTGTATTTCAGAACTCTGGCTTGTTGTCCCAGACCTGTCATGTGACAGGTCCTGATTTTGGTTCAGAAAATGTAATTATTGAAAGCATGCAACAAGGGAAACTAGGACGAGTGTATAAAGCAAGTCTACAGAGAAGGAAGAGACCTTCAGATGATGAGATACTACTAACAGCTAACATAGGTGATGTTGCATTCATTACACGTAAGATGTTTCTCTCATAATCCTGATAATATCCTTCTAAAGCAGGTTCCACTGTTACATCCATTTTACAGATGTGGAAACTGAGGTACGAGGAAGTAATTGTCCAATGCCATATAGCTAGCATGTGGAGAAGGATTTGAACCCAGGATAGCTTCCAAGTGCATGTTCTCAACCATGATGATCTATTAAAGCTTCTGAAAATGAGTGCCATGGGACTAGGTCTTGAAGGGAGACTGAATTTGGGTGGATGGAGACGAGTGGGAGGAGGGTCAAGTGACTTGAGTGTCTGTAGTCCAGACCCTGTGCAGGCTTTAAGGACTTCACAGCAGACACGAACTATAAGGGAAAAGAAATAGGGAAGACACAGGGAGACAGCTGCTCCTGGGATATTTTAGAAAGTGTGAGAAGAGCAAGCGGGGCTAATGTCAATGGAGGGTAAATGGACAGTCAAAGGAGACTAGGGCATTTGAGGGAGACTGAATTTTTCAAGGTATCTTTAAAGCTGTGGTTCTCAACAGCAGGAGGGGGGTATGGCCACTCAGGGGACATTTGGCAATATCTGGAGTCATCTGTGGTTGCCAAAACATAGCAGTGGGAGGTGTTACGGGCATCCATTGAGTAGAGGCAAGGGATATGCTAAATATCCCATGATGCAGAGGACAGCCCTCACAACGAAGCCTGACCCAGCCCAGCATGTCGGAAGTGTCAGGGTGGAGGACCTGTGCTTCAGCGGCTTTTGAGGAAATGACAAGGCCAGAGGTCCCTTGAAGAAGGCATCGCACATTTGGTGAGGTCGCAGAAATGGCATGGCCCCAAAGAGCCCCCCATGTCATTCCTCAGTCCTCAGGACTAAGGCTTCATTAACCAGCTCTTCTTGGAGCAACTCTACTTGGAATATTACACCTTAGAATGTAGAAATCTTTAACTAAATGTGACTTTGTCCTTTTGCATTAGAATACGATTATTCTGCCGGTGCCGAGAATTAACCTTTGTTTAATAGGAGCCCTTCTCTGGGGAGGAGCCTGGGCTGCCTCCTCCTGGAAGAAGCCTCTGCTGGGGAGGGTGGGGTTCATCTTCTCCCTAAACATGCCCTGAAACGCTAACAGGACCAGGCAACTGTAATTGCTCTGCTGCTTTGCATATTTATGTTTGAGACCTTCACACGAACTGTTACTTTAAAAAAGAAGGATCAGTTCCTCTCTAAAAAGAGGTGATTGATCGCTGCCAGTCGGGCATTTCTTCATTCTTGGCTTCCTCTTAGCCTCCGTAATAAGTTCTTTACGAACACCAGTCTGCTATTAAAGAATGGTATTCATCACAAGCCAAGCAGAGGGAAGGCAGAATTTGATGGGCACAATACCATATTTCAATCCACAGTGTCCTTTTTGTTCAGCTCGATCTGCCACATCGTTAACATTTGAGAAAAAAAACACACACACAGAAGACTTTGGTAAATATTAATCAGAAACGCACAGCCCCCTTTCCCTACTCAGTTACCCATCACTGGGCACTCCAGGTGATACTATTTCCGCTAAACCCCCTATTTGCTTAAAATGCAAGTGAACAGTCCTTTCTGTGGACTCATGTAGTGCTTGTAGCAGCCTAAGTGGTCTGTAGCAGTGGGGACACTGTCCTCCTTTCTTTCCCCACCCCTCCTTTCTTCCTGTCTTCCAGCATCTGACTGTGAGTCCAGCCTCGGGGCTCACTGCTTTCCTGAAGGGTCATAACTTTCGCAGAGGTGTTCGGATGAGTTGAGACATGGAGAATTAATAGCAGGTGTGCCCAGTGGTCAACATACCCAGCAGCCGGCGGATCATGGCACCTCTGTAGGGTGCAATCTCTTTGAACTCAGAAGTCCATTTCCTTCCACTTCAGATCTCATCAGACCATGCAAATTGCCATCAACCTTTCCACACTGGTTGAAACAGGTCTAAGTCATGATCTCCCTTATTATCAGTGAAGTCATTAAAAGTCCATCAGATCAATTGGGCTCTGACATAACATTAAAAATGTTCTTGGGTGAAATCTATTTCTCCACTCCTATAACTGGTGTAAGTTCAAAGAGGCTCATAATGAAATCTTGTCCCATCCGTGTCAGCTCCTCAAGTTAACAATGAATATTAAAATCTAGGTGGCAAACCTGGATTCATCATGGAACATCAAAATCTGAACCCAAAAGGCCACGCTACTGAGAGCCGCCAGCTTCATATAAACAGCAGATATTCAATCTGACGGTGAGAAGGTAAGGGGCAAGGCTTCATCACACACTGCCTGGAGGTCGGGTCAGTCTACCTGTGAGCCTGGAATTAGCAGCAGCAGAATGAAGAAGTGAGATGATTTTTAACTGAGTTATTAGATGTGCTGGTAACTTCAGCTATTCCACACTTCCATCCCTGTTCCAAAAACCAGGCCGAATCGCTCTGCTGTTTCTACAGATTGAACAAAAATGTTTCCCCCCCAAACAGTTTCTTCTTGGCTTCTATGTGACATTGTGTCTTTTCTCAATAAGAGCAGTCAATGCACAAATACGTATTAGGCACTTGGTATATTTTAATTTTGTAAAAGATCCATCTATGAATTATCTCTTAAACATACCATCAGAGGGCTGGGGCTTTTTTCTTTCTTTCTTTCTTTCTTTCTTTCTTTCTTTCTTTCTTTCTTTCTTTCTTTCTTTCTTTCTTTCTTTCTTTCTTTTTTTTTTAAATGAGAAGCCCCTGGTGATTTTGTTGTCTGCTGAGTATTTGAGAAATATAAAGAAAGGGAGCACAAAAAGACCCTGTTTTGCTGAGATACAGGCAAATCAAACCAACAAAAGAGTTATGCTTTTCAACGTACTCGGGAGGTGTAATTCAGGCACAGTAGCTTGTTTTTAGGTTACTGCTTTCTACTCTTACATGTGGACACGTGGATATTCCACAGCAGGGCTCTGGAACTTCTTCTGTACTTGACCCACCATAAGAAACACATTTGATACTATGAACCAGTACACGTGTGTGCTTATATGTATAAAGAAACAACTATTTTAAAAATATTACTTCCCTTGCCGCGTACAGGGTACTCAGATACATTCTATTGTATTTTTTAAAAATTCAGGTTCTAACCCACAATATTGATTGTACTGACTGGTCTTTATCCACAATTTGAAAAACAATGTTCTGTCCTAAAACACATGAGCTGCTCAACACAAAACCCAAGAGGTATTCTTTGTTTTAGCATACGACTTTTTAACATATTCATTAACATCGGGGGAGCCGTTTATGCAGTATTTATGACATACCAGGATTTAGTAACACGAGTAGACCCCAAAACATACTTCAGTTAAGAAAGGAGTGCACATCCTTTGAGTTTCACACAGCTTCCACTGTCTGTCAATTGTACCCGCCACTATTCATGGTTTTATTATAGTGATTTCATTCCTTCCTTCCTTCTTCCCCTCTTCCCCTCTCCCCCTCTCCCTCCCTTCCTTCCTTCTTTCTTTCTTTTTTTTTTTTAACTCAAGCTGTGTCCCCATGACAAAAAAGTGAAAAATAGAGTTAATTGTCTGGATGTTTCCAAATATACAGATGCTCTGGCATTGCATAACAGACATAGTGACCATCACCACCCCCCAGCTTGAGTGGCCTGTCACGCAGGTGTTTTGGCAAGTTGCAGATAAAGCCTCAGGTAGGGGAATTCTGATGCTGTTTCTCGAGCTAAAGCTGAACACATATTGTCCATTATTTATCTAATATAGGAAATCATTTCCCATCAAAATGCAATTCTAGAGGGAAATTTCTCATTGCCTGGAAGGTTAGGTTCTGGAAACTCGCCATAACACCATTAGGTATTGAATAGAATTTGGGATAAAGTAGGTTTGTCTTGGAAACCAGCCAAAAGACTTAGTTATTTATTATTGCAAAAAGATGCCTTCATAGGGTTATTCCAACAATGAGGGCAACTTTCTAATGAGGTTCCAAAAGAGGTCATTTTAAAATTGAAAATAAAATGTAATACTCTCAAAATAGTAATCAATATTCATATATCTGGTTCACACATTTGACTTTTACTTTTTTTCATATAAGATGAAATGCTTGAACCTCATCACAGATTATGACCTCTACAGGAAATTCAATGGGAAAACTACTTAAAACTCCACATTGCCAAAACAAATTGAAGCTCAATTCTTGTATCAAATTACAAAGTATATTAGCAAAAAAAAAAAAAAAAAGAGGAGGTGATTACTAAATGATTCAACATAAGATATTTAAAAAGAGGAAAAAGTTGAACCATGCTTTTGAACCTCTAGGGGTTGGGAGGCTACAGTTTCTACAAACTCTCAGAATGTTTTCAAATCAAGAATGGCTAGAGATTGGATTAAATGAAAGATTTGCCTTAATTGTACCCTGTGAACGTCAAGAATACAGATATTTTTAAATGCAGACCATTTTCCTGGTTTCTACCAAGAAGAATGATGAGATATTAAAAGTCTTGGAGATTATTGGCTCTCCCCAAGATTTGCAAGGCAGTAAGGGAATAAATTGATGTAAGTGATAAGAAAAATCATTCCTCCCCCTTTTTCATTATTAATGACCAAATATTATTAAATCAATAATTTTGGTGATGATCTGAACAGGTTATTAAATATCATGAATTATTAACTTAAAAGTTGATCAGAGCTATGAAAATAATTCAAGTAAATGAGAGTCTTTGGATTTCTAATGAAATACCCAGTCATTGACAAAACATCTCTGTTAAGATTTTTGGAACATGAAATAGCAGAGACCACAGATGTCCTTAAGGAAGAGAACAACATTCCTTGCTGGATTACAGGAAATTAAAAAACCAGATATCCATGATCAAAGTAATGGGAGATTAAAAAGACCAAGTAAAAGTTGCCAGTGGCTACAGGGTATTCATCACCCTCCCCGTTCCCCCCTCCCAATTAATATTGCACCAATTGTTTCAGGAACCTCAAAAAATTGGGAAACAGCCATGGATTTGTCAATCCTGGGTGAGCCCTGGGCGAGGGGAGTCGGGCATAAAGCAATTAGTCGGTGGCTCTTGGCCAGTAGCACTATCTGTTCCAACTACTTTGCCTTAAGCAAGGTGTGTGTGGAAGAGTATTTTGTCCAGCGGTTTTTACAGTAAAAGGCAGTGGAATGTGATTTAATTTCGGAGGTACACGGAGACCAGAGAGAAGGGGTGGGGGGTGGGGTGCTGAGCAGGCAAAAAAGGTCGGATGGGTTTGACCCTTTTGCGAAATCACGGTTACCATCCTTGGGAACGTTGACACAAACAAACCAGGGATCCCGGCTGTCAGAGAAACTGAAGGCAAACAGATGCCCCCTCGCTCTCTCTGTGCGTACCTTCTCCACGCAGGCTTCCTGCTAAAACAGGATCCTGCCAAAAAGCGCTATCCTGTGGTAGACTTTCCCAATAAGAAAGTGACTCCATTATTGAAGAGTCTGATGACACGTACTTGGTTTTTGTTGTTTTTTTTAACCATTTAATGCAATGTGAGCCCTGAATGCTAATGAGGCAAAGAAAGCCACGGCCAACAAAGGATTTAGACTTTCCCAAACCCAGACAGGTGGGTCAGGATCTGGGCAGTGACCTGGAAAACAGTAACGCAGGGTAGCTTCCTCCTTTAGAAAGGAAGAGTGGGTGGAGCATTTGAGGCAGTTTGCAGAAGAGTTTAGAGGGCTGGCGCGGGGATCAGAGTGCAAGGTGGAGCTCCATCTCTCACTATCTGTGGGATCTCAAGAAAGCTACCTAATCTCCAGGGTTAATAATAATATTTACTTCCAATGGCAGTTGTGGGCTGGATTTTAATCACTAAATGTCCAAATGCCAATACTCAGCAATGTCTTAGTCCCATGCCAGGCACTGGGTGTTCATTCACTTGACAAATACCGAGTGGGGTCCCTCTGTACCCGCTTCGCTGTTCTTAACGGATTGATCTCTGCTGTCAGGACTTTACAGGCTAGTCAGGGGAAATGACAATAAATATGTGAACAACAAAAAGATACACATAATATTTTCAGGGAGTAAAAAGCATTATGAAGAAAATCAAACATGAGTAGTGATAGCAAGTGATCAGAAGGGGGACAACCTTTATTCTAGACGTGAAAGAATAGGGACGGCTTCCCGCTGGAGGTCAAGTGTGAGCTGGAACTTGGAGAACTTGTAGCTGTTGGAGCAAGGAAGAGAGGGGACAGCTATTCTAAGATGAGAGAAGTGCAAAAGTGTAGGCTCCCCGTAAATGCTGAGAGACGATGATAACAACAGAGATGATGATTTTCATTATTAAGTCAGGGGTTGGGACATTCAAGGCCAGCTCCTGTGAAAAACTTGCCTTTGAGGGAAGCAGCTATGTCATCACACCTTGCCCTCACTCAGAGGGTTTGTGTGTTGCCTACGAGTCCTCTCTCCTCCAGCTGGTGCTTAGTCAAAAGGCATCAATTCGTTACTTCCCAGACTTGTTGGGGAGGGGCGTCTCCGTTCATTGACCCCCAGGACAAGAATTATTTGTACTACGAGATGGCATTGGAGGTGGTCCAAGCACATAGGCAAAGACTCATTGGCAGTTAAATCATGCTAAGACATAACAGTAAGTAAATATGCCCAAAGAGGGAATTTTAGCCATCCAAGGACACAGAAAAACCACAACCCTGGCCTCAAAACTGCATTCCTCATATATCTAACCCATGTTCTTCTGCTATAGGATAAACTAAATAAATCAAGAGACCCTTGGGATAGATCAAGAATAAGCCTGCAATAAATTCCATTAAACTTACTTGTCAGTGCCTTGCCTGGAAACTTCACTTCTCTTTGGAAATTAAAAAATATTATTGAATGCTGTGGAGATGTGGCAGGAACTGGGAAGAACATTCTCCCCGGAATTCCTACCTGATTTTTGAGGAGGTTAAGTAATTGGAGACAGTTCAGTTTTGTAGAGCTTCGTCACATGCCGGATTCAGACAGGATAAAAAGAACTTTCTTTCCTGCACGTGACGCATTTACAATTCTATTAACTTAAAGACGGCTGCTCATCTTTGCTCCCTTTAGTTGTTGAATTACTCATGGCTAGCACAGTGCCCAAAGCAAGTACTAAATAAATATTAGTTGAAGAAGAGAAGAATGGGCGGAATGGCTTGGAATCCTGTAAATTTGTTACGTATGGTAACTCTGTTTTTCTGAGTGTTTCCTATGTGGTAAATGTTTTACACAGATTATCTAATTTATTGCCTGGATGTAGGTTTTACTCTCTGTTTTTGCAGATGAGCGAGCTGAGTCTGAGCAATGTTCAACTGTCAAGCAATATTTGTTAAGTACCGACCATGTGCCGGGCACACATAGCTAGTAAGTAGCTATTCAGGATTGTCTGAATCTGAGTTCTATGCTCTGCTGGTTCTGAGTGGGGGGTGCTGGGAGCCAAGCTCACCAGACTCTAAATCTGACTTAGCTTCCCAGCGATTCCAAGGAGCATCCGTGTGAGGCAGACACGGGAAAGTGAAGGGCACTCGCTGTGTATCCACGCATCCACGTCCTATTTCTGCACGTCCCCGCGTGTGCACCTAAACAGCTACACTATTCGCGGTCTGGCCTATGTTCTTCATTGAACCTAACAAGCATTTTCACCGCCACATGCAGGCCGAGCTTTAGCGCAATGATTTTCCATCTGGTAACCAGACATTCGGACACATTTTAAGCAACTAACTGGACATGCTGCATGGATGCCTTGGGCCAGATTGAAACTGGAAATAGCACAAGTGAACTGGGAGACTGGAGGCAGCGTGTCTGCGCTGCGAGATAAAGGTCAACGGAGATGGGGATGTTCCCCTGCTCTCCGCTCGCTCAGGAAATTGGAGTCATTAACGGGCAGGTGGATATTACATCGGGCCCTGGTTCAGGTACCTCAGACTTTTTCCTTCACGGGTTGGGCAGCACCTCTTTATTTATGTTGGGGAATCATGGGGCCAGACTTGGGGAATAACATATAGCAAGAGAATTGCTATTGCCCCCAGATGGCCATCTGAGTGGGCTGCTTAGATGATGGTTCCCAGCCCTGGGCAGTTCTGGTGATGTCTCAGAACGTTTTCAATTGCCACAGCTGGGAGGTGCTGCTGGCATCTGGCGTGTTGAGGCTGGGACGACCGTGATACATCCTCCAGGGCACAGGACAGCCCCCTCAACAGAGAATTATAAAGCCCCAAGGGTCACAGGGTCAAGGTTAAGAAAACGGGGCTTAAATGATGATGGCATGTTCAAATACTTAAAGCTCCTATTCATTGAATGACCATCTCAGGGCTGCCTCTTGGTTAATTAGGTGTCATTCACTACTATTTGAATCTCACATTAACTCCCAAATTGCCTTTTGTTTTACAAGGGGGTCAGAAAACCCCAGATTCTGAGATGTTGAATAACTTGGTCACAGACCAAGGATGGGGCAAAACTGGGATTCAAACCTGGAACTTCCTGACCCCAGGACAGTGAAACACTGAACCACACTGCCTGCTTTTGCTTCTGCTGACAGGTTTAGGGGAACCACTTGGGTTCTGCAGACCTTCTCCAGGCTTACTTGGAGAAGTCGCAAGGGAGTGAAGACCAAATCCTCTGCTGAAAAGCTGTCAATCGCAGCCCTAGAAACTGCTCTTTCTCCCTTTCACGTCCTTTCCCTGCTGAATGATGATGCAACCATCCTTGGGCCACCAGTCTCAAACTGCAACCAGTACACGGTGGCTTTCAACCCGGGCGATTTTGGCTCTCATGGGACATTTTTTGGTTGCCATGACTTGAGGTTTGGAGGAAGGGAGACATTCCTGGTGTCCAGTGGGTAGAGTCTGGGATCTTCCTAAAGATTTCTGCACAGGACAGACCCCACGAGTTATCTGGCCTCAAATGTCAACAGCACCAAGGCTGAGAAATCCTGTAGCAGAAGCAAAGAGGAAAATCAGGGCTTGGGGAGAAGGTCCGCTTTGCACATAGCGGAAATTTGTTTTGTTTTTCCCTGTCATCCATTCACTCTGCTTCTGATCTTGTTTCAGGAGCCCCACTCAGAGCCCACGCAATTCCACAGGCGCCGGCTAGTTCAGCCCTGGCCCGGGGATGGCACAGTCTAGACTTGACTTATCAGAGATCTCATTTGTCTGGCAAGAGTGATTGGTTGGGCCTGACACCAGCACAGCCAACCAGACGTAAAAGACAGTGACTGCAACTTCTAAGGGAGGCCAGATCTTTGAATCCAGACTTACTCCTGGGAGGATCAGGTGGGGCTGCTGGTGGCCACCTGGTCACCATGAGGAGAAAGACTGCCTCAGGATGGAGCCAACATTGCAGAAGTGGACTAGAGAAATATACAGAGGGAAACCAAGTCTTTCGATGTAATTCGAGGCCTTGAAGTAACAATTCTGGAAGCCATATTATCCTCGACTTCTAACTTATACAAGTCAGTAAAATGTCTAATTATTTAAGCCATTTGGGGTGGCACTTCCTGCCTCCTGCATCTGGAAGAGCCCCAGCTGATACCCTTCACTTTGAGGTCATGATAACACAAATGACTTTCACTGAAAAACAAAAATAAAAAGATGTCTGCAAATCCCTTTGCATTCCCTACAAGAGATTTCATAATGCAATATGTAAATCTGGGGAAAATTCTGGAAGGCAGAATCTTCCTGACAAAGGGATATCTAACAGAACAGCCAGCGGCTATTCATAACACGAGAAAGAGCTGGCAGCCCTGATTTCTGGAAGTCAGGTACAGAGAGCTGCAGGTTTCATCTATCTTGTCAAGAGTCTAGATGCTCTGGGAGAGCAGCAGCATTTCTGATGCCTGTTATAATGACATCCGCGATGCAGATGTTCACGTCAAGCTCTCAGCCGACTCGTGTGCAGAGTGAGCAAGAGGATGCCTGGCAGACGCACAGCACTGTGAGCGAAAAGCCCACAAACTTACTCTTGGGTAAATCTGGGAACTGCATTAGAAGGATCTCCCGGGAGGAAAACGTTCTAACCTGCACCAAGTCTGGGACCCACCGACTTGGGGACGTTCACCCCGGGGCAGAGTCTAGGAGATGCTGTTCCAGGACTGTCATGGCAATGATTTCCAAAGCGTGGCTTACGTTCCGGAGGTGGCAAGCAAGAGGTTTTTACGGAGTCCTTGTGCAAATATTTAAACAATCTTAATAGCTATGAGGTTGTTTTTAATGAGAATGGAAATAAACACATAACTAGGATATCAAACATGGGGCTTAGTGACTTTATTGTTTAGTGCAGGGGCCGGCCACTGTTTTCTGTAAATATTTTTAGATTTGTGAGCCAGCCAGTCTCTACTCAACCACCCAACTCTGTCCTTGTAATGGGAAAGCATCCTTAGTCAATACAGTAACAAGTGGGCATGGCCGTGTTCCAATCAAACTTTATTTACAAAGACAGGTGGAGGGTCAGATTTGGCCCAAGGATAGTAGTTTGTTAATCCCTTGGCTTAATAGAAAACTAAGCAAAACAGAGTAAAAAAAAATTTTTTTTAATTCAAGTGGTGCCTATGTGGTAAAAATCATGAAGTAATTTGAAGATGGTTGAAGACTGGTGAAATCTGTATTGGGTCCTATGTTTTTGGTACCATTCATGATGGTGATAATAAAAATAACTCATTGAATCATCTGTTCTTTCACTTAGCATTTTTTTTAAGTATCTCTATGTGTCAGAACACTACAAAACATTATGATTTCAATTGTGAATAAGACAGGAATGGTCTGGCCCTAATTTTGTTAGGAATTATGAAGGGAGTGGTTATTATTAGGAGAATAATGAAGGTTTCTCTGAAGAAGTAACATATAAGCAAATACTCAAAGGATAAGAAGAAACCAGTCTTGAGAAAAGCTAGGGGACTGGCATCCTGGAAAAGAGGGAAAAGCATGTGCGAATGTCCTGAGGCATAAAAGGGCTCCAGGTGCTGCTTCGCTGAGACTAGAGCCCACCCAGGAGAATGAGGAGAGCAGTACCCACCATGTTGGAAGAGTGAGCATGGACTAGATCAGGCCGTGATGGAAGACATGGGAAAGCATGGAAAGGCTTTAAACAGAAGACAGACTCGAGGCAATTTCCATGTTAAGGTTATTCTTACTTCTTCTCTGAGCTCAACAGACTGGAGGGGAAGTCATGGGGAACAGTTTTGAACCCAACAACCACAGCAACACAGCAACACAGCATCTAACACTGGATGAAAACCTACTGTGTCAGATCTGTGCTGGTCGCTTCGAGCATTACTCAGTATATTTCCCAATAACCCACTGGAGGGAGGAGGCTCTATAATTATTTTCATTTTGCAAAAGTAGAAACTGATGACCTGAGAGAGACATTAAGATAACCAGGTTCTCATGGGTGGTAAGCAGCAGAGCCTGATGCGGCCCAGGTTTGCATGATTCCAAGGGTCAAACTATTATCTTGAATTTCATAGGTTGGCAAAGTACAGCCCAGGAGCCAAATCTGGCCCACGACTTGTTTTGTACATAAAGTTTTATTGAAAAACAGTCACAGCCATTTGCTTACATAGCCTACAGCTGCTTTCCAGCTGACTAACTGCTACAAAGACCATATGATCTGCAAAGCCCAAAATACACACCATCTAGCTCTCTATAGAAAAAATTTGCCAAACCCTGGTCTGTGCTATGAGGGCATGAAGCTCATTCTTGCTAGAAGGATGTCCAAACTGAAAATGAGATGACTAAGATATTTTACCTTCAGTTTCACTTTCCCAGAATGTCATTTTTACCACTGCTTCTCAGATTTTTCCCCCCTCTGTTCTCATGCAGCATTTTATTTTATTTTTACTTAGGACTTAAAGATGACTTTAAAAAAATACAGCAATATCAAAATTACAACTGGGAGAGAAATGTTTCCTAAAAGTGTTTCAGAAGGAACTAATGACACAGCATGTGACAGCCAGCATCCTACCAGGGAATAAAATCTCCTTTTCCCATGGCTAATGTTTATCCCCCAACGTAATGCCTTGTTTGTTAGGCTGTCTTGAGGGAAAAATACACTAGCAACCCACATACTCGCTTTGTCAAACAGTTCAGAATCAACAGCTAATACAAAACGATTTGTGTTGACTGATGAAATGCCATCTGGTACTAGGGCTAAGGTGGGGAGTGAGTGCTGGCTTGGAATTCGGGCTGAAACTTCAGCTGATGCTTACTTGACTCAGTTTACATATCGACAAAATGGATGTGACAACATAGAAGAGTAACTAGGTTGGCTTCCAGTTCTAAGGTCCCTCTATCTAGGATTAGAACTCGCGTCAAAAGACCCTCCCCTGGTGAACCAATAGAAGCATTGTTTTCAGCTTACTCTTGGAAGGTCCGAGTTACACTATAATGAAGTGCTTTACCCACACTGGGTGGAAATCTTGTGTTTACATCAACACAAGGTCCTCCTGGAGAGGGAGTTGCGATGTTTTTGCTTTTGCAAAAATCCAAGTTAAGGAAATCAATGGATCGTCCAAAGAAGTTAGCTCTGCACCTAAAATGTAGTCATATTGCAAAAAATGATGAGAAAAATGAGAATATGGAAGATTTAAGTAGTTGGCAAATGTAAAAATAAAAAAAGATGTAAATCACCTTTTGAGCAAAGCAACTTGAATGTGTGGCTTTGCGCTCAGTGTGACATCAGATAAAAAACTAGGAGGGAGTTAACAAACTTAAGAGCAATGCCAGATGACCATACTGGTTCTTACAAACCTCAGTGTATCCGCCCTTCCTTCATCGGTGTTGCTATTATTTGAGTACCTCCTGTACTTTCTTTATTATTCTTTCTTTAGATAAACTCACTTCTTTTTCAATATTTTTAATTTATTTATTTTTTGGTGGGGGAGGTAATTAGGTTTGGTTATTTATTTATTTGATGGGGGTACTGGGGATTGAACCCAGGACCTCATGCATGCCTAGCAGGCACTCTTACCACTGAGCTGTATCTTTCTCCCCTAAACTCGCTTCTTAAATAAATGTATTTGAACAACAAATTTTATATCAGAACTGACAGTGAAAACCTAGCGATAATAGCTACCAAATTGCCGGTTTGATTTGGCCCTCATTTTACACGAACACTACACATTAAAATAAAAACATTCCAATTAAATTGTTAAGAAGTTTAACTGTGTACCATTGAAAATGCCACTGCGTACTACCAAGAATTCGCGTATCTTCCAAAAGACTCTCCTGAGGGGATATAAAAATTCATACGTGTAAACATTTTATTTGATATAGTAAGCATTTTATTTGAATTAAATATTAAATGGTATCAAGTGTGCAGGCGTGTTTTGTTATGTAAAAACATGACACGTTTAAAACAAACCAGCAAACGAGAAGTGGGGGGAAGCCGGGCGGGAGCCCACGCTGCGCCTCTGGGGAGTGTGCAAACACAGCACTCGGGACTTAGCACCTCAGCCCTGAGGCTCCACAAAGCCTTTGTTTACTCTGCAAATCCAAGGCAAAATAATTGCCACACGTTATCTTAAGAAGCTGAGGAAGCCACCCAAAGTGCACCTGTGCTTGTGGGCTTGGAGTCCCTCAGAAGCCATTGGTTCTCAGCCCTTTGGGCAGGTGGGAAGCGAAGCCTGAGCCTTACCGAGGTGCCCTCCGTGGCAGCCCAGGCCCTGGTTCTGACTGCACTTGGCCGCTTAAATTCTTCCAGCGGGAAGGAACCTCCTATTCTGTAACACAGCAACCAAACACCAGCACACCCGTCTCCAGTGGCCTTGCCCCGCCTCCGTCCACCCAGCTCACTAACCCTAGACAGAGTGGCCTTCTCTGCACCCCTGGGGTCCTCCAGCCTCCCTCAGCAGGGTCTGTGCACTGCGTTCTTTCCATTGACCAGAAGGTTTCTTTCTTGCTCTTTGTCTGCGAAGCTGATTCTCACTCTTTGGGACTCAGCTAAACATCGCCTTATCAGAGAGTTCTCAGACGACCCTCCATCCTGCGATCTGGCGTGATCTTCATAGCTTTCATCTCTGTCTGAATAATCATATTCCTTTGCTTAAATGGTTAATGTCAGTCTCCCTAGCCGGGCTGTGGGCTCTTTAAGGACAAAAGTGTTTTAGTCACTTAACGTAGGCACATCCCACTCTCCTGGGTTTTCAAGGACATTTTAAAGAAATATATATTTCTTTCAGTTCATACATAATAGAGTGACATTTATAAACTTGCTGTTTGCTATGTAACATAATCATAAAAGAATGTAATAGCATCTCTGTTCGACTGGGTTTGCGTGCATGCATGCTTTCTAAGGTGAAATGCATCTGTCTTTATGCAGACAGCGTTTGAATCAAGTCCTGCAGTGTAATTTATATACATTTTAATAATTTCCTTGTCAGCATAAATGTTTTGTATTTTGTGCGGCGTATTACATAAAAGACTTGCTTAAGCTTATGAAGTTGTGTCATAATCATTGAATTTTAGGAAGGACTAAGGGTTAAGCTTATATAAAATACTAGCCTTAAGTAAACTTCACATTGGCCAATACCAGGATGTATTTCATAAATATCATTATTTTGAATTAAAAATTAATGTTTAACATTCCTAAATTATGTTTTAAGTCTTTGATAGAATTTGTTAAAAAATGGTTATTTTTAATGTTTCTTTAAATTTAAAATAAAACTTACATTCAAAATCTTAAAAAAATTTTTTTATCAGCAGTGCCAGGCACAGTGCCTGGCATGTATCAGCTGCTCCTTAAAGGCGTGTTGAATAAATGAATGGATTTATGAAGACTGGCTCTCCAAGCCCTGGAAAAATCCAGATTCATCACTTTCTATTATGGGGCAAAATCCTATTTTCCCTTTTCAACTTATTTGCCTGCTTGGAAGTTGAAAGAACTCTGTTTAAAAAAAAAAAAAAATTCCCATCCTTAGACCTGTCACTGCCGGGTTAAACAAGCTCACTTAGTTTTTTTTTTCCCTTCGCGTGGGCTTTGCTTGGGCCCCATAGATGTGCCATGTATGTTTTATGAGCTTACGTTTATTTTAGACACTTTGGCCCATTGGACATGATCTTGTGAGCCTGAACTCTCAGCTGACAAGCTGTTGAACATAATGGGGAGATTTAAAAAGGTATCACCGAGGAGCAGAGTGGACCGCAGGGCGCCAGGGCCGAGAGCAGGAGGCCGAGGCAAAGCCACAGAAAGCGTCACGCTGCTCTCCCCGCGGTCAAGGCGCCGCTGCTCTGATGCGCGGCTTCAGCCAGCCCCTCCCAAGCCAGGCGGAGAACGCACCGCCACCTAATTGCTATCCTTGGAACTCAGGGCTCCCGATAAGGCTGGAAGCTGACTAGCCACGTTTCACAAACAGGACTGGACACGCTGATCTAGGTGAGTGGCAGCGGGGGAGGCTCTGAGTTGCTGTGTGCAACTCTGGATGGAATCCATGGGCCCCGGAAATTCCAGAACATTCTCTTCCTCAGACAGGGTCTTCAGTTAATTATGGAAGCTAAACTGTTGCTGGACATAAATCAGACATGGAAAAAAATGCCGTACCTCAATCCGCAGTGGAACTCCCCCCGGGGAAAGGGAAGGTTTTAAAGGTTTCTGAAAGCCATAAAATCTCCATTTAGACAGAAATCTTAAACAAAATATCTATTTAGTTACTCATCTGCACTTTGGGGGCAAAGTTGTCAATTCGGCAGAACAAAGGCATCCATAGGTTGGCACTTCAAACTGTGGCGCATTAACACTAGCAAGACGAAGGGTTAAAATTGGTATCCTCAATTCTGTTTAAATCAAACATTCACTTAATGCCAATTCTTTGCTACTGATCTAAGGACAGAGACACACAGAGCCCTTGTAAGGCCTTGAATTTTTCCTTCATAGGTTCAAAAAAAAGAATCATTGCAATTTCCTGCTGTGATGATTTCTTCAATGTCTGTCCACCCCCAGGAGACTGTAAACTCCATGAGGACAGAAATGTGTTTGTCTTTCACTTTTGAATTTCAAGAGTCTAATCCAGAGCCTGGCACATACTAAATTCCTGATAAAAACTTTAAATAAATCGAAGTTAAGGCCCAGGACCTGCCCTTAAGAAGCTCACTGTTCAGTAGGAAACAGATTAAGAGAATAAAGGAATTGCAGCACTAGGAGACGAGGCACATGGAGCAGAACCATGTCCAGGACCTTATCAGACAAAGGAGGCGGAAGCCCAGTTCAGCTGGACTAGATCGGGTCATGGAATGCTTCCAAGAGGGGATGAGGTTGAAGTGAATTTGAAAAGGTAATGCCAGACAGAGGGAGCAACTTGAGAAAAGGCGGGAGGAGAGATGCATTTTGTTCCTCTTCCTGGAGCTCAATTTACCAAAAATTACTGAGGTGGCCTATTATCAACATGGCAGGTACAAAGACTTCAGCCAAGCCAAATGCCAAAGGGATTTACCTGTCTTCAGGTAAATCTAGCCAGAAGAGATGGGGACTTGCAGCCAATCCGATGATAACACGTTATGGTCATTTAGGTCTGCCAATCGTTGAATCAATGGACCTACTACATTTTGTCTCTAAACAGCCAGAAGAAGCCATTAAAATACATATAAGAAAACAAAAAGTCCCTTCCAAAAACTTTATTGAGAGCTGTAGGTCCTGGCACATCTCAGTTCTGGAATCTTCATTTATAAGAGACATAGGTCAGAAGCACATTGTGAATTAGGCTGTATACTCACTCAGCAGAGGGAGGGGGACCCATGATGTAATTAAAATCTCAATCTATGATCTTTAAAAAGTGTCAATACCTGGAGACTGAGGGCTTCATCAGGAAGTCCATGTCCTAGGGAGCCAAAAGTCAGAACTAAAGAATCAGTAATTTGGGTCAAGGATCCAAGATGTGTAACTCATAAACAGCTATAGAGATTGCCCAGTGACTGGTGTGAGTGAACCACTTTTGTAAGCAATTATCCATGCTTGGAAAACTCTACACTCAAATAGGCCATGTTTGGGTTTGGCCTGGGGAGTTGAAGGATCTCTAAGCGATATTTCCAAGAGATCCACTTGTTTACTTGGATGAGCATCTGATTTTGGACAAAAGAATTTCCCTTTTCCAGTTGAGCTCAATTCTTTTCATTATTTGAAACTATTTCTCAGAAAAGAACATGAGGTTTAGCCCATGTGAGGCTCTGGTCTCATGAATCCTCTTCCTCCAGATATCCGTATGGCTTGCTTCCTCACTTCCTTTGTGTGTACTCGTGGATCTCTTTCTCATCAGAACCTTCCCTGGCCATGCCATTTAACATTGACCCTCCACTCTGACCCCGACTCTTCCTCTACCATATCCTTACTTTGTTTTTTCCTTTCTTTCCTTCCTCCCTCCCTCCCTCCCTCCCTTCTTCTTTCTTTCTTTCTTTCTTTCTTTGTTTCTTTGTTTCTTTCTTTCTCTCTTTCTCTTTCTTTTTTCTTCCTTCCTTCCTTTGTCTGTCTATCTATCTATCTATCTATCTATCTATCTATCTATCTATCTATCTATCTATCTATCTTCTTTATACTGTACTTGAAGTAAATGTTCGAAGGAAGAAATATTTGATTATTTGGTTCCCTGTTAGAACCCCAGCTCCTAGAAGAAAGACTGTCACGAAGTAAGTACTGAATACAGGCAGCCCTCACTTTGCCTGGCATCTCAGTGATGGTGGAACTAGGCAAAATGAGGACATGGTACCAACACACGTGAGTTTCAGTTAACATAGCACCATGCAAAGCAAGGACTGCCTATCAATAATTGCCTGGGGGAACGGAGCTGTTTCATTCTCCTACTGGATGGACCGGGCCATTCGCAGCAGTTCACCTGCCCTGTAATACGTTCTTCCTGACGGGAAATGCCTCCAACAATCACTTACAAAGAACAAATACAACGAACGCATTTGGGGATAATCTGTTGAGCCTATACTTTCCTTTCTCCAAAACCACCTTCTTCTACGGCCCGAGAGACTCCACCTTAACCACAGAAACTGGACTGAAAGTAGACCACCCAGAAAGAGCCAAACCTTCGGCAAGGAGAAGTCCAAGAGCCTGAATGGAGAGATGGAGATCTTGAGAGAACGAAAGGCTGAGGAAAAGAACCGAAGTTCTACAAAGGCAAGACCCACAGAGATAGACGGGGGTCCCACCTGCCGTACCGCCCAGCTCAATCATCCCTTCAGTTCCCTGCTTCGTGCTTCCTCCCCATCCATTCCTCCGGCACTTGTTAGTTGTTACTGCTCACTCTCCTTTAAGGTGGGTCGCCCTTCCTTATCATCCAAAGAACCCTGATGAGACAAGGCACCCACCACAACCTGACCACCACAGAGACAAGAGACTAGAAGACATAGCCTCCCTGCAAAGATATTGGTGCTGGACTGAGAAGTTAGGATCAAGAACTGGAGACCAAGTGTCATGGACTGAATGTGTTCCTCAGATTCACATGTTGAAATCTGATCCCCAGTATGATGGTAATTGGAGGTAGGGGGGGGGCTTTAGGAGGTGATTAAATCATGAGGACACAGCTCTTGTGATGGGATTAGTGCCCTTGTGGGAAGAGGCTGGCTCACCCTCTTTCTACCATGTGAGGATGCAACGAGAAGTTGGCTGTTTGCAACCCAGAAGAGGGCTCTCACTGGAACCCAGGCATGCCAGCATCATGATCTTGGACTTGCAGCCTCCAGAATGGTGAGAAATAAATGTCTGCTATTGACGAGCCACTCTGTTCATGGTTACTTGTTATAGCAGCCCAAACTGACTAAGACACAAGCCTGGGCCACATGCAAAGTGACCCCAGGCCTTCAGAGGAACCTGTTCTGATTCATTTTAGCTGGAGAAATGAATGGAGAAGCCCTTGCGAAGGTCTGCACGCCTTGTGGTTCAATCCTGTAGCTGGGGTTCCTGAATCCCTACCACTGCCAGTTCAGCCTTCTGCTGAACTTGGGCTTCTGAAGGAGAATTTAAGGAGCCCTAACTCAAGAATGGGCATAACTTTGTAGCCAGTCAAACCTTCTGCCCCTGAATTTTAGGGAACGTAGTGATTAAGAACATGAGCTCAGGACCACGTGGGTTTGATCGTGAGCTTGGCTGCTTATCCTGGGGCGAGTCCTTGCCTTCTCTCAGGGGCCTTCTTCCTTATCTCTAAGATGGGGATCATAAAGTAAGACCCAGTGTATAATGGATATAAAGTACTTGACATGGGGCCTAGGACGTGAACAAGTGCTCAACAGAGGACAGCACTGAACACCCAGGTTTTGTCTTATTTTAGGAATCAAGACACTGCCCCTATCTAGCCACTCCTTAATCTGTTTGCCCGTTCTTTTACCAATAGCCTGAGTCATATTTCAGGTTCTCCATGACGAGGAAAAGTTGTAACTGATGGTGAAGTATCTATTATCACCACTTAGCTAACCCACTGTGAACTAGCACACGATTAAATTCCTTGTACATATGATGAAGTAGAAATTATTATCCCATTTTAGAGGGAAGCAAACTGAGGTCCAGAACGATGACAACTTTCATTTGATCTAAAATATCTAGTAAATGGTAATTACTGTTTATAGTGACAAAAATCGGTAATTTACATTCTCAATAAATCGCTTTAGCAAAAGCTAAATATTAGTTCAAGCGCTACTCTTTGTCTTGGTCAAAGATACTTGCTTGAAAAGACTGAACTGAGTTTGAGTTCTGATTTTAAAATACAGAAGAGGTGCTTATTAGATACTTGAGGGAAGGACGGAAGGAAACCAAGGGAGGGCATCAGTGTGAACAAAGGAATAAATAAATAAGAACAAAGAAAAGGATCAATAAGTTTAGAAAATTAAGCATGAAATTAAGAGTCAATCTTGCTCACAAACGCTCATCTTTAATCAGGATGCAACTCACTAACCAAACAGGTAGTTGAATCAACAAATTTGTCATTTGTCTTCTGCACAGACAGCAGCTTCATTAGGTTTTTAGCTAATGACATATTTTTAGGTTGCATCTCAAAATAACTAATGCAAAATAGTGAAAATCTCAGTGGAAAAGGGGAAAAAAATACCTAAGTCCACTTATATGTCCAAATTGCTTTAAACACCCTTTAATACAGTGTAATACCAGCACAAAAATAATTCTGAGTTCTTTGCAGTTCTTCATAAAGCAATTTAACCAATATATAAACACTTCCTCATGATTCCAGGGCCTGAAATTAACCAGAATGGCTGAGCATCTTTAGAGCACTTGCTGCGTATCACACCGCTCCTCGCTCTTCCTGCGTTGTAGGTTTTCATAGTTATGGAGGTCATATTATTACTTGTGATCAATTTGATTAATGTTTATTCTGTGGCAGGCATTATAAAAAAACCTTACTTATGTTACCTTATTTAATTTTTAATGATATTTTATTAATCTTTTTTTAAATCAGGGAAGTCTAGAGAGCAACATAATAATAAGGCAAGCTTATGATTTCGCCTGAGACAAATCAAAAGATGTTACATAACAAAAGTAGAAAAAAGGGTAATAAATGCTTATGGTTAAAAAATTCAGGTCGCAAGGTAAGAAAAGTTGCTACAAAAAAAAAAAAGGTACTGAAGCAACATCCCATTCTTTCTTAAAGATAACCACTGCAAACTGGAGGTTTTTCTGACTTTGAAACCTGTTTGTTCTCTTCATCAGGTAACCTCATCGCGTCTGATAGTCATCTTTGGGTTTTCTGACATGGGCAGCAATAAAAAGGAAAGTGGACACGGTAAACAAGGGACGACCAACCTTGGTCATACAGACCAAACCAATACAAACATGAAGCTCCAAAATTTAAACCACAAGGCTAAGTACCACATGCCAGGCTTACAACGAATGTCTTTTTCACTTGCCTAGGGAAGGTAATTTTGGGGGTTACTCAAGTGCCTATAATGTTGGTAAACACATTTAGGGGCAGGTTGACAAACACAAAAGCATAGTGTGCAATTAATTACAGGGCTATTGCTAAGATTCCTCACTGTAAATGCAAACAGTAAGGAATTTAGCTGGACGCCTGCACGGAAATTCGGACGTAGACGGGAAATCTGTTTGATCTGCTGATTTTACAGATGGAAGGTAGGGCGCAGGCTGTGGTGATGTTGCCCACCAGCTGGAAGAGTGGAGAGCGTGCTCTGGCCTCTGGAACGCCTCTGCTGAGCTCCTTCCTGGGTTACCACCACCGACTGTCCTATCTCTGGCCTTGCCTCAGTCCAATCAAGCACACCCTGGTTCTCATATTCCTCTCAGAGAAGAATTTGAAGTTTAACGCAACTATCCACTACAACGTTTAACAAGATTTGGCGTGGACAATTTCTTAGGAATTACGGCCCTAAGTACCCACCAGGTTTACATAATAGACTCGGTGCTCTCCTAGATGAAAGCACAGGGTTTTCAACCCCACTGTAAAACCAACCCTTACCAAGCAGATTCTTTAACACTTAAATAGCTTATCAGTTCCAACTTTGTTGTTCAGTGTGCTCTTTGGAACTGCCGTTTGGGGAAAAGGCCATTTACGAGGGAATAACC
Organism: Vicugna pacos; assembly: GCF_048564905.1. NCBI lineage: Eukaryota > Metazoa > Chordata > Mammalia > Artiodactyla > Camelidae > Vicugna > Vicugna pacos. The sequence continues at coordinate 39,135,149 of NC_133005.1, read as the reverse complement.
AGGGTACAAGAAGCCCTCTAAGTGGTTTAAAAAATGAGTTAGTCCAGCTAACATAGTGTTTCCCAAAAATAATGTACTCTTTAATGCTAAAAAATGTAAAATTAACATCAAATGAAGATCTCCTAAGAAGCTCTAAAATTGAGATGACTATCTTAGTGGCATATAGTAGATACTTGATGCAATCAGCGTGTTCTACACAGGTAATTACTTTTACTACAAATGGTGCCTCCCACTCAGTGAGAAAGATAAGAGGCTCCAACTCTACTTAATCACGAGGCGTCTTCATTATTGCTCCACCACCTACTGGGTAAAACAATTCGCTTGCTCTACTCAGTAACTCTCACAAATGAGAAAAATTTATTAACGTGCGAGCAGCACGCGACATATTTAGCATGTACAAAGGAGATTACCTACTTGATTTTAAAAATACATAGGTGATTCAAACACTTGTGTGGGTCATCTTAAAATAAGGTCTTCCTGGAAGACTTTTATTTTCATCATGTTGAAGCTGGTTTGCAACGACTGTCCAGTTTAACATGCTTGGAAGCTGTTCAGCGGTGTTAGGGGAGGTGAGAGAAGAGGGTGGAAGGTAAGTGGGCGATGGAGTTAGACAAACACGGAGTCGGTGATGGGTGACCTTGGGTGAGTTACTCGCCTTCTCTTTCTCTTATTATTTGTGGAAGAAGAAATAGAAGTAATATTTGCTCCACTCTTCCTTATAAGTCAGTTCTGCTATACAGCATATGGGTGTTTCTAAAAGGAACCATGCTATTTCAGGTTGCACCATAAAAACCACAGAGCTTGCAGGAAAAAATGGACTCAGGAGAACAATGCTCAGTTCAGTAGCAAATAATAAAAAAAGACAGGCACCTGATAAAAATGGTAGCGCTGCTTTGCACATGTTAAATGGTTTAAAAATACATAAATACCATGACAAATGTGGCACTTTACCTCAAAAAAGATTTACAAACATGGAAGCTGGGAGGGCTGCAGCTGGGAGGTGTTGTGACGTGGTGGGAGGTGGGTTGTCTGAAAATGTAGTAAGAAGTTGTAAGACCAGATAGGGATGAGTGTGGCCTGTAACACACCTGGTGAACTGAGGTAGCTGGCAGGTGCCAGGTGGGTGCCTGTTTGCCTTTCGGGTATGTTTGTGTGGCTTGATTCAGCAGGGTGCCGTCTTCTGTGCCCGCCTCCTGTTTCTCATAGATGAAGTCACATACACCCAAGTGCAAAAGTCCCATGGTGATCAAAGTCTACCAGCCCTACTGGAACACATTCCTACTTTCAGAAGCAGATGGCAGCAGGATGGACTATGTTCTAAGGATTAAATAAGCTCATGTTGGTAAACACATGGTAGGTACTCAAGAAGTGGTGTCGTCCCTTGATTTCCGTGGCTACCTCAATTAAACTGGGGTCAAAGTCAATCCCAAACTCAAAGTGGGCAGACTTAGACGGGTGGCCGATCTCTTTGCTTCCCCGGGTCAGCAAAAATGCCATGACTCTAAAGGGCTCGCCCATGGTGTTAATAGAGGACCTTATGTGTTTGTTGAATGTTTTCACATTGTGCTTCTGCCCTTGCCGACAACAGTATCACTTCCTGTAAAGAGTTTAAGAACAAAGCCAGGAAACAGCATCCTCTTCCCTCAGTAGAAGCTGAAAACTATTCTGTAAGAAGCAAGAATTCAGCTGCCCTTGGAGGGGGGAAATGAGTGTTGCTATTCATAATGTTTGATTAGCCCTGGAGAAGGCCAGCCTGATTTCTCTCCAGAGCCTTTTACTAAGTAATAATAGGAAACACCTACACAAGACTCTGTCTGTCTGGCACTATAAGAGCGCTGGATATATTAACTCGTTTAAGATTCAAATCATTCTGTGTAATTGCTTTTCAAGTCTTGATGCTTCTTATCAAATTAGGTAAGTGGAACGAGTTTGGAAGTTCAGTCAGAATTCCAGTTAACTAGGCAGTAAGTTTTCACGGGGCAACGCCAACCAGAAGGGACTGTATGAACCTAACGGTTGACTCGGGCTTTGGGACCAGACCGATCGGGATCACGGCCCCACTCACAGCTCTTGGACACTTGATGCAACCTCTGTAGGCGTCACCTCTTCCTTCTGTAACGAGGGATTAATGAATGAGAGAGAGTGGGTAGGTGGTCAGCATGGTACAGGGCATAGAGTCACCACTCACCAAGGGGTAATTTTCATTTGTATAATTATGATCACTTAATTACCAGCAAGGGCCTAGTTGACATTCACACTGTTAGGCATATGGCACGCGATACAACAGTTTGCAATAGTACCTGGCACCGACCAAACCTGGCAGCCGGACCCTTGGAGACGTTGCCTCCCAGATATTTCCTTTTTGTGTCCCCGACACACAGGACTGTTCTGGTACCACAGCACTAAGACGCACTGCAGTCTGGAAGTCCGGCCTGTCCACATTGCTGTCCTCAGTTCTCACTTCCCATTTGTCTACCCACCCCCCACCCAATCTGGCTTCTCCTCCCACTGGGCTAACTGAGAACGCTTTTGCTACATGTGCCCCCGCGTTCTGCGTCGCCGAGTCTGGTGGGTACTTCTCAGCTTGCACCTTCTGGCCTCTTGGCAGAATGGATTGCTGCTTCCCTCTTGAAACACTCTCTTCTCTTTGTTGCCTACCTGCAAAATCACCCTGATCTTGACTTTCTTCCAACGTCTCTGAAAGCTCATCCTGTGTCTTTTGGAGGCTCATTTCTCCTTTACAACGTTAAAGACTGGCTTTCCTCAGGGCTTGGTGTCTTCTCCTTTTGCACTCTCTGTCTCTGTCTCTGTCTCTGTCTCTGTCTCTGTCTCTCTCTCTCTTTAAGCTCACCCACTGCAGTGGCATCCATCACATCCTATCTGCCAGGGCTTTCAAGTTGATACATCCACGCGTTGAGCTGGGATCTAGGTGAGCACTCTGTGGTGTTCTCCATGTCTCTTGAATATCTCACAATGATCTGACACTTAACAGTCCCCTCTATCACTCCCAATATTCCCTTAGTTGAACAGATACTCAAGTTCTACTGATTTTACCCCCTAAAATGTGTCTCCATTCACTCACTGTTCTGTATCTCAATTGCCAGTAGCCTAGTCCAGGTGATCATTTTTCCCCCCACCTTCCTACTGCAGTAGCTTCCTCACTGGCATCTTTGCATTCAGACCCATTCTACTGCAATACATCCAGGACAATGCAGCCAGAGAAATACTTTTTAAGACAATTTGTTTATATAATCCCTTGGTTAAAAACCTGTGACTTCCCAATGCTCAAAGATCAAATATAACATTGTTAACTGTGGCCTACAATCTCCTGAAGATGACAGATTTCCTCTAATCCACTGTTACATTCTACTATTTTATTTCTTTTTACTCATTCAAGAAATACTGAATGAGCACTTAGTATGTGTCGGGCACAGTAGAGTTTCTTGGACTTGGCCAACTTCTTACAAAGAACAAATATTATTTTAAATTTTAAGTTTAACAAAAGGCCTAGATACATTTGCATCGGTGCAACTGAAGGGTTTAAATCCACATTATACTCCTTATTGTGAGTAATCTCCCTCCTAGCAAAGCGCTTTACTCACATGTTTTTAGATCTGGGGTTTAGATCTTTGGTTTATAGGAATGTCTCTTTGTAAACATGAGCACACGGGTTTCATGGCATGAAGTTGGATGACTGATACAAGACCTTCTCACTTCATTCTCCCTCCCTTCCCTTGGCTCGACTCCCCGGAGCAGCCATGTGAACTCTGAGCCTAGGCATCGGGGACGTCAGAGCAGTTGATACGTCAGACATCTGAAAGGTGAGGGGCTGGGTGACAGCAACGCACCCAGATTGTACGCAGGGCACATTCCAATTTTCTGCTGCAGTACTCAGAGGAGACTAGAGGGTTTGCAAATCTGAGAAATTTCAGAAAAGACAGGGAGAGTGGGCAGCCAATTTCCATTGCACTTTTGCAAGTGAATATCAGGAAATTCGCTATTAATTTTGTCCAAAGTGATGTAATCCAAACATTAGTCACTAACCTCCTTTTCAGAGATAACAAACGACCTATTAATTGCCACACTTACTGGCCTTTTGTCAGGGTTTTTTTCCTTTGACTTTTGTTCAGCACTCGATGCCTCCACTGCCCCTTCTTAGTGACTCGTTCTTGGCTTCCATGTACCCAAACCTCCTGAGCCTTCCCCCTCTTTGATTGGCTTTTCCATCTCTGGATCATCCCCAATCAGTCCTATAAAGTGGCCAGGTCCCAGGTACTCTGCCCTTGTCTATCTTTCTCCTCTCTCTAATTCTTCCTTCTCACAGGACTCATTCATTCTCACATCTTCAACGAGTAGATGACCATGATGGCATTATTTACCACTGATCTTTCTGCAAGCAGTTCATGGTTCCATATTCTCAATACCGTAGGGACTGTTTCCACTTAGTCACCTTATTCCTTTTCCCTCTCTGGCCTTGCCACCAAAAGTCACCTGCCACTCATCGCTAAGCCCTAGGTCTCTTAGGGGTACTGCTATTCTCTGTGATAAAAATATTCAAAACTCAGAAATTGTACATGGGGTCCTTTTTATAACTCTTTCTTTAATGACTTCTTATCAGTCTCAGAATCATGTCCAAAATAGGTTCTGTGTCTGCTAGCCTCTTTTATAATTTGACCCTTTCCAGCATTTTAGGATCCTCTCTCTAGTCCTCAACTACACTGGACTTAGTTCTAAGTCCATCAAATGTGCCAGCCTTTTCCTGCCTCAGGAGTTTGGCAAATACTCTCCATAGCTTGCTCCATCCTGACCGCCTCCACCCCACCATCAACCTAATTCACTGCTAATTTTTTTAGTTGTGAGCTTTAACATCGCTTGTCTCTGTGAACCTTCCGTGATTTCTAGTCTGGGTTTTCCTCGCCCTTCTCCCTCCATTGTCACATTCCTTCCACAGCAGTAAGCACACCTGGAATGTGCAGCCTGACCCTGGGTTTCTCCACCAGACCATGAGCTCCATGAAGGACTCGCTCATCTCCACATCCTCAGTGCCCAGCAAATGGACATGCACCCAGTAAGATGAATAAAAGGACACATGAATGAACTCCTACTTCATCAACTCCATCACCAGCCGGATGCAGTTAGCCACCAAGTCCTGCAATTTCTCTTGTTGCTATCACTCCATCTTTTCTTCCTGTCTTCACCATCCTTCCTGCTCTTGCCCTGGTCCATAGTCTCCTCATCTCTTGATTAGATCATTACAACAGCTCGACGGTCTTCTTCAGATCTCTCTTTGCTGCAATTAATTTTGTCAACTACTGCCAGATTAATCTTCCCTAAAAAATTCATCATGTTATTCCTATGCTCAGAACCCCATGAGGGCCCTTTCCTGTCTACAGAACAAAGTAGAGAATGTCTTAGGGTCCCAGAGTCAAGCATTGTCTGGTGTAACCAACTCTTGCTACAAATGAGAAAACTAAGGTCAAGAGGGGGTTGGGTGACCTGCCAAAAAAAAAAAAACACAGAACCAGTGTTTCAGTCTCCATGCAGAATGGCCTCGAGGGTTTGCCTGCTTGAAACACATCCATGCTGTCTCGCTGCACAAAAAGAGCAGCCCAGACTCCTTCCCATGGTCTACCTAGGCTGGTGTAACCTGGCTCCTGCCCAGGGTGACCAACTTGCCCTGGTTTGTCCAGGACTCTCCCAATTTTAAAACTGAAAGTCCTACATCCCAAGAACTGTCTCAGTCCCCTGGCAATCTGGGGCAGCTGCCACCCTGCTCCTTCCTGCCATCATCTTCATTCTCATCTCTTTTCATGCTCTGACTTGCTGTCTTCTCGCCAGCCACATTAGGCTTGCTCTCCGTGCCCACCCCAGGCCCTTTGCACTTGCTATGTATGACCCCTATGCCTCCACCCACAGTCACTCAGGGTCAGAAACTAGTATCCCGGGCTTGTCATCAGGGCTCTTTTGTCAGCTCTACATGCGATGCTTCCATAATTTGACCGCAAATCTCCTTGGTGTCCTTAATTTATTACTTCAACTCCAATCACTTATGTGCTCAAAAACTGCACTGATCACTATGATGATGAAATAGCAGCTGGATGGAGACCCCAAGCTCTCTCATCCCCATTGCACAGATTAATAAAATGGTAAGAAGGGAGATGTTTTGCTTGGAGCAGTCCGTGAGCTTGACAGCAAAGAAGGCAAAAATGAAAGTCTGAGACTACCTGTCTCATTTTTATTTATTTGCATTACTCAGTAGATTCCAATCCTACTCATTACAACAGCCCAGGGCCCTTCAGGCCAAGCACTTCACAGTGATCTATTGTTGGGATAAAAATCTCCTGGTGATGACAGCCAGGATTGACAGGGATGTTTAAATCCTAAACTATGCTTTGGACGACATTCAATTTTTTGTCATAGAATTTCAAAATGTGACTGGAGCTTTTTCAAAGCTTTCCACATGGAGGAAACGCCAGCGACAAAAGAGGACAAGAAACAGCTGGGGTTGAGTGGGAGGAACACTGACCTTCAAGGCCAAATAGTTTGGGAGAGACTGGAGCTCTGAATGACGAACTGTGTGACTTCAGACCAGTCATTTGCTTCCTAAGCGTCGAACGCTTCATCTGTACAATGGGACTGGTAACACCTACCTCTGTTGACAAAGGAGTAATGCATGTGCTCACGCCTCTGCACCCTCCCTGGCTCAGAGTACATTTGCTCTAATTTTTTGTTTACAAAAACTACTAATATCTCTATTTTCCATGCAGCCTTTTCCGAAATTTCAGTATTCCTTTATTATAAGTCCCTGAAGCTCAGACATAGCAATTGCTATTAATTCTTTCACTTGTTCATCATTTTCCCAGTTTTGTCTGGCTGTTTAGTTGGTATATATTTGAACTTTCCAAAAAATATAAGCTTTGCCAAATCCACTCTCATCTATACCTTTTACACATTTGTCTGATTTTGTACTTCACACGACACCCATCTCCTTCTGACTTGTTTTCTAGCCAGCTCATTTCCTGGTGAGTAATTGAGGCTCTATGAGAAGCCATGGGGATACACAGACCAATAAATCCTGTCCCCTGCCCTGTGGAGAGCCAAAGTCCAGTAGGAGGAACAAATACATAAGGACATAATTTCAGCAATGTGATAACTTTCATATCTGACTACAGTAAGGGACACTGAAAAAAAGGGGAAACATTTAACTTTTCAATCAAAGGAGGAAACATTTAACTTCACAAGGAGTAGTCAAGGAAGTCTCCATGGAGGAAGTGACATTTGACCAGAGGTTTAAGAGATGCACAAGAGTTTACCAAGACCACTATGAAGGTAAGAAAAGTTATGCAAGTCTCACTCACAAAGACTGGTAAGGCACAGAACATCCTTTCAATTCCTGTCTCTGCAGCCAGACTGCAGGTCCCTTAAAATCTGAAAAAGTATCTCACATTTAATTGGAAATCCCATTATCTGTAACAAAATCATGGTCCAGAGAAATCCTGTAACCAATCCTTCTGATAAATGGCCTCTACTTTTAGCTAATGTGTAGTAAAAGTAACAAACACTGAGGTCAGTGGAGAACTACAATTAAACATACATATTTCATTACATCAATCAACCTATACCCCAAACTGAAAAGAAGTCTTTTTTTTTTTTTAAACTTGGCAGGACAGAGTTAACAGAAGACAGGAAGCACTCTTTTTAACTATCATAAGTTTTCCTGGACTGTTGAAAAGCATCTATTAGCTCATCCCACATCATCCTCTTCCTTTAAAAAAAATAATAATTTCATTGTTAAAACTGTCTCAGACTTACTGTATTTAAGTAATAAAAATTATAAAGAAGAAAGTTTAAAAATCATCTGATATTCCAGTGTCTAGAAATAACTCCTAACTTCTGTTGAACTGTATTTCAGATGTGTCTTTATCCATTTGTGTGGATGGAAGAAGGCTGGCTGGCTGGATGGATGTAAGGACAGATGGACGGATGGATGCGTAAGAGAAGTTTATTCTCTCCCTGCCGCTCCAAGGCTAATGCTCTCTCCGCTTCTAGTGAATCTACCTGCCTGACCCACAATGAAGCACACTTCCTGTGCTTTCCAGATCCCTAGCGTTGACTTCCCTGAGAAATTCTGGAAAATCTTCCAGGGATGATGTCAAAACATCCAGCTTGGAAGAAGAGACTAAAGCCAAAGCAGTTATTATTTTTTTTTATCATGTCAATTAAAAATCTATGAACAGTTTATGGATTTTCTGGGTTCTTAGAAATAGGATGGGAATAAGACATCATTTAGACTCACTCTTTCCTAGTACAATGAGGTATAAGGCGACTAGAAAGAAAATCTTATTCTCTGAGCTTCTACAATGAAGGCTGGACAGGAATTAAATACTAGAACTCAGGTCTACTCCTGGTAGTCCCATCTCACAGAGCTGTTGAGAGCATTCAATAAAGTAACACTGATAAAGAAAGGGCTTACTTCTGAGACTGGAACATAGGAGGACCCCCCCAACCCCGCCCCCTCTCCCAGTGTGGTAATTAACATTGCTACATCATTATGACTTCGTTGTCTGCACTGAAGATACTCTTTGCACCTACATTTATTGGCACGTCATATTCTTTTAAAGAAGCTGGGGACATGAGCTTTGTAACTTTAAAGATATGTCCTCAATCTACCAAAAGGAAGATGATTTCCTGAACTACCTCTGTTTCAACTCTATTTCGCATTCTTGATTCTTCTCGATCTGGATGTGTGGGTCAGGGTAAAAACCCCCATCAACCACAGCAGCGGGGCAGCACAGAACATCTGTGAACCAGCATTACCTCACCCCTCTCCACCAGAGTTGCTCAGCCGTAGCACCGTGGGCATGTGGAGCCAGGTAATTCCTTGTCATGAGGGCCGTCCTGTACTTGGTGGGATGTTTGGCAGCATCCCTGGCCTCTTCCCACTAGAAGCCAGAAGCGGCTCCCCAGTTGTGAAAATCAAAAATATCTTCAGAAATTGCCAAATGTCCCCACGGAGTTGGGCCAAATCATCCCAGGTTGAGCACAAATGCTTTAGATCCTGGCAAATGCAAAGTTCTTTGTATTTCTGATTTTTAAAAAAAAGGCAAAAGGGATTTGGGTGGGGGAGTTGGCTTTTTTAAAAACTTTTTTTTTTTTTTTAAAGAGAGATACACTCAGTGCTGAATAATTCTCTAGGAGTTGTCAGAGGACATGACTTCATGGCTGTCTCTGGACCCAGGGGAGAGGAGAAAGATCTTGGAGGGATGATAAAACCCACATCACTAGTGTTGGATCAAGAAGAAAGAGCCCTGGGCTTTGCTGACCCGCATCTTTAAGAATTACAAGAACAGGTAAGTCCATGAGATAGAGATGGACCCCTCCCCCAAAGCCTGCCCTTCTTTTTAAAGCCACAGTAAAAATGAAAGAAAAGGACTGGAAACCTTGCACTCCTTTATTTTCATCAGAGGCACTAACAGGAAAGAAAGGGGAGGAAACACGACTGCTTTGACTTTTTTGGATAACTTGAAACATCAATGCATTGCCAATTATGGCAGCTGTAGATGCTTTATCTTTCGGGGACATGAGCAGTTCCTGGATTGTGAATTTTAATTTTCCAGTCGGAGTTCAGAGGGCTGGTTAAACAATGTCTAGAAGCTCCTGAAAGATAGTCACTAATTAATGAACATTAAGCCCTAGATTCCGAGACATTTGAAACAAAGCAGGACAGAGCTCTCTGCTCTGTGTACTTGGGGGACAGATCTGAAAGCACCAGAGGCGGGCAGAAAACCGACAACGAGCAAAGGGGCCTGTTCCTCTCCTGAATTCCCAGGATTCACCAATTCATCAAGTGGAGGGGTTTTTCTCTTTAAGGATGACTTTTATTCCGAGAAAAAACTATCATTTGAGGAGTCAACTGTGTATGTGCTATTTAGTAATACAAACGTAAGTGTTAGCATCTTACTAATCAAATGGAAAATTGTTTTGTTCTAACCGTTTTGAAACTTCCCCATCCCTCAAACAGTACCCATTACTTTAAACACCTCAGTGTCTAGTAATTGTTCAAAAATGCGTCAGGCTACCAGTAATTTAAGTCCTGTCAAAAATAAATCTCAGACACTCACTTCTTCCAGTCAGTGACTTGAAAAACACGCCCACATGTCAATTACCGGAAGCTGGAGCAACGCTTCTTTGTTCTGAATTTGTGTAAACAGAAAAGGTTCTTCCTCGGTAACAACTGTTTTCTAAAACCTATATAAATGTTTATGTGAACCTCCTTGCAACAACACCTAACAGAAGTCATAAAAAGCCACAGTGTTGGTAAACACACACACACACACACACACACACACACACAACTCCGTGTGTGTGCCTTTGGGTAATAAATGTACAAGTATGAATGAACAATGTAGCAACTTGTGAACTATTCTTTCACAGAGGCCCAACCTTAAAGTATTTACATCTTAAATTGTAAATCAAAATGATCTACATTTTCAGAAGGCAATAGTCACTGGATGGTTTCCATATTCTCCAGAAGAGATTGCTCCACAGATAATTTCAAGATCACAGGTAAATAAATGAGTAGAAAAACTGACTATAAAACAGAAATAATTCACAAAATTGGCAGCTAATTAAGATAGGCTATTAGACGGAGCTTCTCTTTGTAAAATTGTTCTCCACAATCCAGACTGATAAATCTTGTGCCGAGACCCCAGTCCTTACTGCAATGTATATATGGTTGTAAATAGCTATAAATTGATCTATAGATTAGGGCTGAAACTGATTTTCCAACGTTTTGCATTTCTAATATAACAGTATTTTTGCTGACAAAGATTATAATCATTTAATCATAAAATCACCAAAGCTTATTATATTATAAAGTCTCCATGAAGGTTTTTCTTGCTAAAACAAGACAACTGAACTTCAAAGAAGGAAGAAGAGAAAAATAAATTTGGTCGACCTGATATTAACTGTTCCCTTCTCCCTCCCTGGTTCTCAATAAATACAATTGTGAAAAATATAGAGATGGACAATGCAAAGATGTTGGCACGAGACCCTAAGTGGTCTTCTTTGCTGGGGTAAATTGGAATGCGTTGATTTTCATTAGGCAGGAACAGATCAATATTTCATTATTAACATGGTGACAATTGCATGTTAATAAGAAGTCTTTTTTTTTTTTTTTCAAGCGCCTGACTGCCAAGCACTGGATTAATGACTTCCCTCACCCAGTGGAGTCTCTTTACATATCCTCTCTTGTTATGTGGACACTTGAGCAGGGGCGTGTGTGTGTGTGTGTGTGTGTGTGAAAACACTGACCTTTGCTAGGCAGGATTAGGAAACACCTACTAATGTTTCCTTCAGGAAGCAAGGGATTTTGCTAACCTGTTTTCCCCTTGGGTTTCCCTTCCCCAGAATGTTCCCCATCAACTTGTTTGTCACCAGGATTTAGATAATGATCCTGTTTGGCGGATGGTAGTTTTACCAATGGAAGTAAAATCTTTTTTTTTTTCCCCAGGAAGGAAGATAGTAAGATAAATCATTAATTAAAGGGGATGCACATGGGACAGATGGAATTCTACCCATGTGGCCGCCTCTCCCAACAGTTGAGGGGTAAAATGCACCATAAATCACTCATGGTCTAGCAGCCTTCAATAGGAACCGTCTTGCCCCTTCCAAGGGATGATAAACAGCATATACTCCCAGTGCAGCCCATTAGGTATTCCAGAGTAGGTGAACTATGAGATAACGCATTTATCCTTCTTGGGAAGGTACCTCTGCCTGTTTCACGTAGTGCAGGGAACGCATACCCAACTGAACGATGACTAATGAGGATTAATGCGTTATTCCGCAGAGGATTACAGGCGCTTCTCTTTTGTGCAGTAGTTAAATAATAACAAAATGAGGTAAAAAGGCCCCCGATGCCTCCCTGAGCAGTGAGCCCGACGCTCCACACGCTCGCTTTGCTTTTCCTCTCCTTCCTTTTCTCTTTTTTGGTTCTCCTTTTATGTTTTGAGGGCTTTTAGGTGTTCCTCTTCTAAAGCCAGTTGGCATAGTCATTGCCTCTCAGCTCTTTGTGGGAAGAAGAAGATCAGAAATTATTAGACTCCTTTGAGAAGTCAAAATTAAGTTGCAGGGTACTAAAAACCAACGATAACTTCCCAAGTGTTGAAAGTCATAGCGAGCCCTTCCTTGAGCATCCAGACTAAGCCTGGTTCCTCTCCTATTGTCTTCCTTCCACAGGGTTTGCCACAGCCGGCAATTTATTTGTGTGATTATTTACATTGTATCAATCCTGTTTGCATAAGGTAGAAGCAAAGGGTCTCTGGCCAGAGTATGTATTTAAGAAATAGTTATTGAACGAATAAATAAAAGGTTCGTAAATATAAAATTAAATTATGGTATGGTCGGTAAGTCCTGCAAGACACTCAGGAAGCCACTGAAGAACTGTAAGTCAAGGAAGGAGTTCTAAAGGATGCGAGTGATGCATCACATTTTCAAAATATCCACTCAGCCACAAGACGAATGTCACCAACTTGGAGAGGGTCAGAGATGAAGTGGGGACATGCACTAGGAGGCTCTGAAAGCAGCCCAGGGAAAGTTGTGACGTCTGGGTGTGGGGAACGGGCACGGTCATTTGCCAAATGTGTGTCCTTGGCAGGGAAGATGAACGTGGAGGGTGAGAAAGAGAGAGCCTGCTCTTCGGCAGCTCTCCTCAAACTTGGGCACATGTATTTACATTCTGCCCAGGGATGGAATCTGCAGACCCCACCTGGAGCTCCCAAGGGACGTTAGAATTACGTATTTTACCGTTTTGCCCATGGAGTTGTTTTTCTCTGAATTATAATTGCTTTTTACATAACGAAAAACCTGCTCGAGAATGACAAAGCACAAAGAACTACTTCTCACCTCCTTTGAGACTGTAGCAGAGTAGGATGTGATTGAACAAAAAAATCAGTTAGTTCAATTGGGAATACTCAACGGTTCAAGAGGCAGTTGACACTGGATTCACAGTCCCCAGGCTCCATGAGGCAAGCAACAGACACTGTCATAAATGGTCCAAAGCAATTCACTGGTCCTCGTCCAGCTGTATAGATGGTGGCAAAATATCATGGCGTACTCCTTCAGGAATCCTTCAGGTGAGTTGGGAGATTCAAGAGAAGAAGAATTCTCTGCTCCAGTGCCTTGCGGAGAAACCCTACTTCCTCCAGTCCACACCCCATGTTGTGGGAGCAGAAGACGAGGAATACTTATGTGCTACAACTAAGCCAGGGGGTCTGGGACAACCCGAGAAAAATACCGGCAGTTTCAGAGTAGCCTTCAATCAGAGATCAGAAGGGGCACTGCACATCCCTGCAGGAGTCAGTGTGGACACACGGTCATAACTAAGGGCCACGTATGAGCTCTAAACCTTCGGACACAATCCCAGGAGGCTGAATCAACCCGTATCCCCTGATTTGACTCCAGTTAAGTTCTGTCATCCAATGGCACAGGTGCTCCTAGTAAGAATTTAATGCCGTTGTAGAAAAAAATCAAGTTAGATCTCTTGCCACTTGGGCGTCAGACCCCTACATTTAAGTCTACTGCATAGTCTACTCCTCGTGGCAGCATCTGTCAGGAATCACGCACATGTCCAGGCACTCCGTGGTGAGGCTTCCATCCTGCCTTCCAGAGACCATGCATGCACTTTAAGCTGTTTCCCCAGGGGTGGGGATGGGCCACGTTCAACCATCTGTGACATCACTGGGGCCCTGACAATATCTCTGTTCAGCCACATATCTTGTTCTTAAGAATATACTGTTCTGCAACAGCTATGAAATTGGGATTCCTCGAGATTTGAATATTATGATTCACTATCCTGTTCTCACCTTCTGCACACACAGGCTTTGATGCTTTGCAAACTCCTTATCTCTGTTTATCCCTTCTGCTGCTCTTCAAAGTAGTTGGAAAAGATATCACACTCCCTTTGGACAGATGAGATGACTAAAGCTCAGAAAGATGTGGTAATGCGTCCGAAGCCACAGAGCATAAAATCATCATCATCATCACAACAACAACACTTTGTGATCATCCTAATAAGAGTTACTGCTTTTTAATTTTTTGCTACCTGTCTGCTAACAGCTCTTCCTGCATTATCATTATATGTCAACAACTCCGTTAAGTAGGTTTTACTCCAATCATCAGACTGCAGATAAGACGACTGAGGCATAATGAGGTGAAGTGCCCTGACAAAGATCACATAAATGAAGTGGTGTCATTCAGTACACGCAACTTACATTCCGATTTTCAAACCTAACCCTCAAGAAAGACGCCATCCCCTGTTTCATTTAATCCTCAAAACATCAAATAAATCTATTAGCATGTATTAAGGTTAGAGAGGCTTATTATTACAACCAAATAGAGTAAACTTGAGAAGTCTCACCATCCGCCCTTCACACTGGGGATTGGATAGTATTTGAAAGGCAGGATGATTCAAAAGTCCAGACATCTGCACGTAGACTTTCTTTTTAGTTCTTCCTTTAGCACAGCAGTTCTCAAATTTGAGTGCGCAAAAAATGAAGACAGAAGGCTGCACACAATCCTGTGTGTGTGTGTGTGTGTGTGTGTGTGACTTGATAATGAATTCCAATTTCCTAAATGGCTTAGGGGCTCAAAAAATGTTTTTAATTCACAGAAAAGAAGGTTTAAGGGTAGAAGACTTAAGGAAATTCCAAAGATAATTTTGACTGTCTGTCTCTTTCCTAGTGGGCTGACTTCAGAACACAAGCCTCATATAAAATGTGGAGCTACATTAGAGAAAAAGGTGTTAAGACTCGGAGCCACGTGTGTCTGACTCCAAAGCCCTTGCTTACTGCCATTCATCCTTCCAAACCAGGGTCCAAGATCTACCGTTCCCTCTTCTAATGTCTTAGGTGGCTTCCCCATTCTAATCTACCCCAGCATAGAGTTAAAAAAAATAAACAGACAGCTGGCTGTGTGATAAATACCTGTTGACTATCTTGCTGATTGACCAAAAATAACACTGATTCGATCCTCTCTGAAATTTTTAGTTTAAATGCCTCAAATAACCCTCAATCTCGCCAGCTTTTAAGAGCCAAGTGCCTGCCATGTAGATACAGTAATTTGCTGTATCCCTATTGAGAAACGTAACTTGAGGCTTCCAGTTCTAATACGCAGCAGCACAAACAGAATGTCAATTTCCCACCGAGTTCAGATGGGTCTATTTCAGACTACTATTCAATATATACGCTGTTTGCTAACACTTACCTGTAAATTTGTGTTTATTCTTCCTTCCTCGAGCTCTAAGTGCAATCTATTTTAATTTTCCCCCTTGCCAAATATTTAGTTGCTGACAAACACACATTCAAATCTCCTTGCATATTCATGCCTGTGATTTTTGTGCTCAAATTGAGTTCCTGGGCAAATCAGTTTTGATGTTTGCATATACACATCCATGCGTGCACATGCACGTACATGTACACACACACACACACACACACATACAATTTCCATTCACCTACAATGGCTGGCAGGAGTTTTAGAAAAGATAAGAAGTACGCTTTGAAAAAACACACCAAGGTACAGCCCCTTTGCTTCAGTAATTACAACTGTGCTGTAAGTACCATCTTCTACAAGGTTTGAGTTTGAAAAGCAGTAATACATTCAGAGTTAAAAATCTACCCCTTAAAATTTTTATTTGTTCATAAGTTATGCTATACTTGGTTTTATGTATATATCTCTATGCAATGATATTTATTAAAATGTATAATATCTGTAGTAATGTGCATATATGTTATATATGCAGAACAGAATTTTAGAGTATTTTACAGTATTTAAAATGTTTTGCCAAGTGCATAAAACTGTGAACATCTAAATTGAAGGTGTGTAGGTTATAACTCCTCCATATTCTGAAACAGCAATGCCACCAAGTAATTGTTCAGATGGTTATTCTTTATTCCTTTCTGAATTTTTGTTATCCCAGAATTTTCTCTCGCTTACTGTTTTGTGCTCAAGAATCTTACATACTACAATTTTTGGTGATTATCTTCTGTGTTTATATGGCACTTTACGATTTGCCAAGCAATTTCTTGTGGATTATCTTATTTTACCCTCATAAAAGCCCTGTGGGGAAGACACTATTAATTTCCATTTTACAGATGAGCTGACAACATCAGAGAGGTTAACTGACAATGCAGCTTAGTTGAGAATTGAAAACAGCTTCTAAGAGTCCACATTCTCTCTAGAACCAGATCTGCTTCCTGGTACAGTTTAAATATACATCTTTCCTTAAAGATCTCTTAGAAGATACATGGTCCACATTAAAAAAATAAAGCTTTGCTAATTTTTGCTCATGTGTTTTTAATTTTAGCCCAAAATAACATACTTAAATTGGGATGGATAATGATGTGACCTACAATTAGAAGAAAGACTGCAACAAAAGGTAGGAATTGAAGACTATTCACCTCGATTTCAAGTAGACCATGTCTCCGAGATTTGAGGCAAGTGAGTGAAGCATGTTTGTTGATTTCAAAATGGAATTTGAGCTCACCTCAAAAAAAGCATCTCTTTTTATTGCTAAATCCAGAGAATTAAGCCATTTGCAAAACATCTCACTGAGACGCCTAGAGTTTTCCTAGAACTTTCTAAGGTGATATTTTAAAATGAATCCACAAAAGGAGCACAGAAAATAAGTACAACCCGTCAGTAGAAGAAGGTCTATGATTGGTGACACATTAACAAAAGCAGTCAACAAAAGCTAATCCTGCTCAACGGCTCTGCAGAGGAACTCTCCCAGGCATCCTATGACCTGCTGCCTGGACTCGGCACTTGGAAGATTAGAGAGGCCCCGACCAGAGGGGCAATGTTGTACTCATGATCCTGTGTCTTCTCCTTCACCTAAGTTTCTCTGCTAGAGTGATTCAGGGTATCCTCTGAATAGCCATCAGGCAAGAACTCAAGTAGTGGTTGGTTCATTTCCATGAATATGTTTGGAGCCCATGCTATGGGCTCCCTCTCTTTGACATGTATGCTGCCCCCCTGCTCATTGGGAGGAGAAGGAGGCTTTTTCCACGTGCTTGAAGAAGGAGTAAAGATTTAAGGTCTCCAGCCATTTCACTGGGGTTTTTTTGTTTGTTTTTTCCAATTCCTGGTTTTCTTCTAAAGGTCTGAAGCTCAAAAAAAAAAAAATGTTCACGATTGCATTTAGTCAATCATTCATTAATTTATTCACAAATGTTCTTTGAGTTTCTGCAGTGATAATTTTGTGCTTAGCCTTCAGGAAGGAAAGTTAGACCCTGGCTCTGCCAGTAAGGTACAGACAGTTGAGTTGAGGAGAGAGATAAGAAAACAACCAACCAATGTATGTGAATAACCATGCATGGAAATGCAGGATGACTTTGGAAAACAACACCTAACCTTGACTAGGCGTCAGAGAAAGAGACATCCGCCCGGAGTCGTGAGTGCTGCTTGGACATAGAGAAAACCCTGTTTATTGGTTCCCGTACCTTTGGGGGTTTGACAGAACTTCTATTTCCTATACAGGACCCTGCTGTGTATATGAAGGGTATTTTAATATTCCTTTCTCACTTTTATGAAACACCACCTTTAAGCTCTTTCATCCCTCTATTCAGGATATTATTTAGCTAACCTGTTTTTACTACATAAAGTATAATTTTGAATTTTCCAAAGGTGGAAGGTTAATTGCCCAACTCCTGGCTTAAGCTCCAACTTCACATTTTTTGAGTGATGGAAATCAGTCTATTTCCAGCTATTTGGCTTAGCACAACTCTGGCTGCTAGTACCCAAGTCTTGCCAAGCATCATATAGAAAACCATTTTCAGGAAGGAAACGGGGAAATTGGGAAGGCCCAACTTTTCAAAGAAATAACTTTGGATGGTAGTTTGGCTAGAATGAGCAACCGTGGGGCTGTTTTATGCATTAGCAGCAAGGCGTTTCCAATCTAAGTAGCAGGGTAGCATCTCCTGAAAAATAAAAGTTATATACCATAGACCCTTGACATTTGTGAGGGATATATTCTGCAGCCTTCAAAACCCCCTGAATTTATGAAGCCACCAAAGCATATATTTTTCCCTCATAAAATGCAGTGAGGTATATCTGAAAAATTTAAGTGACTTCTTTAGGTTCTTAATAGCTGTATAAATATAGAACCCAAAGCCATTTATAGAGAGTCACCTGTCTGGTGTGCATTGCTTTTTTAATACTGGCAGGCAGAGGGGATGCAGCTCAGCCGAGAAACCGGAAATTTCACGTTGCACTGTGGCTCTGGGCTGCTCACGAGCAAAATTACATCCTCCTACATCTAAGTGTCACTCCGCACAATGCAAACTCCCACCTCCACAAGTGGCCCAGGTGCTGCATGTTCTGAGCCCTGGGTTACTTCCCTGATAGACAAAACCGCAATGTTATAGCTGCAAATGTCATGAAGTTACGGAATTCTTGAATCGCTAATAGACAAAACAAAAGTCTTGAAAGAGTGGGTATTCCAAAGGGACGCAGCTTCAGTGTTAAGCTCTGGCAAATCTTTCCGAGTGGGAGGAAAGACAGTTCCTTCAGCGCTTCTTCTTAAGAGCATGTAAACAGGAAGAAGAAAGACAACATCCTGAAGTCAACAAGAATGTGAAACTGAGAAGAAAGACAGGCTGCAGAAGTCCTCGCTGGCCTTAAAATAAATCTCAAAGCTACAGGAGGGCCTTTAACCAATTAATAATCTTTAATTAAACCCACTAAAACATTTTTATAACATCATCCCTGGAACTCGACATGAATTCAGAGGCAAGGACAGCTCATGTCCCAGTCACAAAACATCATGGGTACATTCTGTCATCTGAAAGACTCTGCCATCAATACAGATTTCCACTTTTGTAAATCATCTTTTATTTGGGGATGGAGGGAGGTATTGATTTTTTCCTAGTCTTTTCTCGGAATGTTAACCTTGTTTAAGTTCTTCATTTCCTCTGCCTGAAGCACCATGTTGCAATAGAATTCAATGCATAGTAAAATGGCCACGTGAGAAAGGTTTATGCATTATGTTAAAACCTGCTCCCTTGATAAATGGAGCCATTAGGGTCTGGAATTCACTGCATTAGTCTACTTAGCTCCATCCAACAACACGCCTTAAAAGTCTCACAAATTTGTTCAAATGCTAATGAGCTGCACCAGCAAACCTCATCTGTTGTCAAAGGATCTAATATTTCCAGGGGTTTAATGCATTTAAGAGCCACCCATGGACTCACTTTACCTGACTTGGCAACACAGGACTACTCAGATTTATAGACAGGGGGGAAAATGTATACATTTCATTGTGTGGCAGCTTCTGAAAATGCTCTCAATGAACCTTAATAAAAATCACTCTGTTTAGCATCAGTTCATCATCATCTGCTGTCAGGATAAGATGTGAGGAAAGTTCTCTTCCAAAGGGTCATATATATGATCCCCCCCCCCCCAAATAAACTGGTTAAATCTAATAACATCCAAGCCATCTGAAAGACAGAAGGGAGTCATACTGGCCATGTTTCCCCAGGCCTGATATGAATCTTCGGGTCTGAACTGAGCTTCTGGAAGGGAAAATGCCAAAGTAACTGCCTGCTTAAAGACGTTTGCTACCTGGTCAGGTCTATTTTCATGAAAAGAAAAACTAAAGACACTCATCTTCATTCAGCAACGTTTGTGGAGCACCTACAATGTGGTAGGCACTGTGGTAAACGTGCTTCTTTCTCCTACCCGCTTTCGAATGATACTAGACCCTTTTTTAGGACAACTGTCACAGCCAGCTTCATGGGCAGGAAACCCGAGCCTTCGGCCGGGCCCCATGCTCAGAAGGACCCCATGGTCAGTTTAATGCTCTGCTGTTGCCTTCCTGACATTCCGGAAGGGGCTCCAGAAATTACATAGCCTGTTAGGACATCAGGTGAATTAGTTTATGGGTTAAATCGATTTATCAAGGCTAGCTGGGGGAAAATTGGATGTAATTTCTCGTCCTTTAAGGCTCCTCAAAAACTTTCCCTCCGGGGAGGTCTTCCCCGAAGCCCTTCCTTCATCCCCATTTCTCTCCATTCCCCTCCAGTCTGGTTCTGTCCCTGCCCTTCCTCCAAAACGGGCCTTCTCATAATTGTCTGTAACTACCTGCTTACCCGCATCTCACACTGGCTGGACTCTGGACTCCCTTAGGACAAGAACCACATCCGCTGAGTTCACCACTGTATCTGAGAGTGTCCAAGGCTGCTTTACACTTTAGGACTTTGGGGCATGATGCATAGAGTGCACATCTTTTCTGAGTGTACCTCTGAAGGGCCTTCAGATCCTTGGAGATCTGACCATACATGCATTGGTTGAGACACAGAAAAATTATAATCAATAATAGTTTTAAAAGCAAATGAATTGTTCTTGTTTCCTTTAAAAGAAAAAAAAATCATACTTAACATGGCGAGTGAGTGCATTTGAACAGGTTTATTTCTAGATGGTATGAAGCCTCCCAAAGTTAAGATTCTAAGGCTCTTGGGAAACTTTAATGGTCTTGTCTGCATAACTCCCAGCCCAGTGCCAGGGAGCTGGTGTTTACTCAGAGCTCAATTCAGGCCACACACAAATTGGGTAATAGACGGAAATATAAAGGTGGATATGAAAGGGTGCCTGCTCTCTCACAGATGGAAACAGGGCAGTAAAGGCCAATAGACGAGGAACCAGTATATAAATCCTCAAGTGCTGACCTGTGTGCTGGAGACAGCCTAAGCAGAAGAGGCCAGGCCCAGGACGGGGAAGAATGGATGGAAGAAATTCTGACGTACGTCAAAGTGAGAGAGAGGGGGGATTAAATGGAGTGTGGACATTTATTTCCAGCAAGTAAAATGCATGAGGTGACCAGGATATGGCTGGGTATATGTTGGGGTTTGCACGGGTGATTTGGGACAAGGTGATGCAATTCAGCAGAGAAAAAGAAAACTTTCCTTATGTGGGTCGAGCCATTTTAAAGAAACTCGTTTATTTGGTTAGACAGGGTTAAGCCAAAATGTTTGGTAACTTGTAAGTAAGTAGGTGAATAGCCTTTCTTTGTGTGACAAAGAAGAGTTAGCTCGTGTTAGTGACAGTGGCATTGGATGAAATGACACAACATCACCATGATGTTTTCCACTGGTTTCACAGCTTTGCTTTTTTCTTGTCACGTTCAAGAGATGACATTACAGAATACAGTACTTAGGCCTCATCTCTCTCAGTGTATTTGGTTGGTCCAGTTTATGCAACCAAAACCCGAACAATTTACATGCTTTTCCCTGGTTGAAACATACAGCAACAGAACTCATCTGTATATCAACGCTGGGGCGCCCTCTCTGCATTAATAGAAAGGCTGAAGCATGAAATTTATAAATTCATTCCATCAAAATGCATTATGCTTACGACGGTACGGGGAAAAGAACCTGTGAGAAGCTAATATTCTAAAGGTAGAAATCAGAAACAAGCAAGCAAACAAAGAAAGAAGTAAGTAACTTCAGACAGTAATCACTACTATGAAGGAAATAAAGCCGGGTAACGGGAGGCTCAGGGGTCGGCAGACCTTTTCTATAAAAGGCAAACAGCAAATATTTTGGGATCCGTGGGCCAAATGGTCCCTGTTGCGACTACTCCAGTCTCAGGTTGTAACGTATGTAACAATGTGTAATGGATGTGGCTGTGTGCCGATAAAACTTTATTTACAAAACAGGCAGTAGGCTGGATTCGGCCCGCAGGTTGTCACTTGCCAACCCCTGAGGAAGAGAGCTGGGGTTGATTAACTTAGCTAAGATGCTCCGGAAAGGTTTTCCAAAGAGGTAACATGCCCACTGAGATCTCAACGCTGAGAAAGGTCCAGACACGGAAATCTCTAGAGGAAAAGCTTTGAAGGCAGTAGAGAAAACAGATGTAAACGTTCAAGGTGAGGAGGAGTGAAAAGAAAGACAGTTTTTACCTCCAAGTACTTTAAATCACCCAGAGTTTGTGCAAAAAAAACAACAAACGAACAAACAAAAAAACACTCTAACACCAGGACTACAATAATGTGCCCATCAATACAAAACCTCACACCATTTTTTTTTGAAGCTTTTCTTTTAATAAGGATCTGGAACACTTTGAATTATCACAAATTTCAGTTAGTTGTTTCTAGGGTCCTGGCACAGTGAGATGTAATTTGCCATCAGCCCCCATCTCTCAACACTAAGCCTGGATGTGGGCTTCTATGGACACAATTAATCAAGAACTGATCTTGGGAGAAACTCAGATCTGTGCAGAAGGTACAGTTGGTACTCCGTGAATACTAATTGAATGATTTAAAAGTTAAACAAACAAACAAAAAACTAGGTTGATAACTTTGATGTAAAAGCTTTGGGGTGGATAGATGGCTCAATATTTTAGACTTGTTCATTTAGCTTTTTCATCATAAATAGCAAGTCTTGAAAACTGACAGCCCACAGATCAAATTCGACCTTCCAATTAGTTTTGTTAGGTTTGTTATAAACACTTGGAAATTAGAAGTTTTGACGTGAAAATCTGGATTTCTGGCTTCACCAGAGGGAACTGGTCCCACCAGGCATTTCAATCCCCACCTGGCAACTGTCTTGAGCTTAGGAAAGCCCGTCCACTAGACAGGCATGATCTGTCCACAGTGCCATAGCGTCTCTCCTGCCTGCTGATTTTGTGAAGTCTGAAGCTTTTAAAACCTGGAAAGGGGTCTTCTTTAAGAAAAATAGTACAAAATTATGAATATAACATGTTCGCAGCATCTGCAGTACTGCGGGAAAAATTACAAATAAAAAATGCTCATGGCACATGAGTCCAAAATTCCTGGGACGACCCCAGTGCCAACTAACTCTCAACGTAAGGGGAAGTGTGACGCAGGGGGCACGTCAGAGAGGGAAGCTGCTGCTCTATTAATGAATTAAAGTCAAATGTCTTACTTTTGCAAATTTCATGAAAACATGATTATCGAGCACAGGCTAGAAGCCTTCCAAGGGCCTTGCAAGGGGCAATCCATCTCTCTTGGCTGCTTTTCCTTTTTTAATTGTTTTTACTAGCTGCCTGGACTCTGTGGGCATATGAGTTTTCAAACTCTTCATACTGAAGGATTTCTGAGTTCTCTGACATTTTAAAGTTCTGTGGATTTGCTTTTGTTCACACTGTCTAATGTTTTCTTAAAAGACTCATAGCCAGAGCTATCTTCCCTTACTTCAGTCTTAGAATAATCTGCTAAATGAGCTTGACAATGGATAGGACGTGCGGATCTCTTTCAGTTGTTTGCGAGCAATCTAACACATCCGAACTGCCAAGCATCAATTGAAAACGAAAGAATTCAGCCATTATCCTAAACAAGTGACAGGCAAATTCTTACACCATGCCGATGATCAAACAAATGACAAGTTTCTCTTCTTTCTTTGTAACAAAGTTGGACGGCGGCTCTGTATATGGGAAACCTGAGTGAGAAGGGGGAAGTCTGTCAGGTTGCTCAAATAATGAGATAACTGGCCCCGCGGCCGAGCTTTCAAACAGGTGCAGGCCAGCTCGTGGTAAGTCCTCCCTCGGTTCACTCCAAATCTCACCTCCTTCTCTTTCCAATGTCCAGAGCAAGGAGATATGTTGTCCAAACCCCTAAGGATCTCTTGCCCTGGCATTTAATAAATTCAAAATGCTGTTGGACATGTGGCCAAGAACTGTGATGCATAAAACACTCTGAGTTCAGTTAGGGTTCAATCATTAATTAGATGGAACAGCCTCGTCCTCAAATGGCATTGGAGTCCTGGACACGGGGCAACGCAGGATAAACGCAGCAACTTTCACAGTCACTGGAGTGAGAAAGTTGCCACTAACGCGGAAATTCATAAGAACCTGAGCAGACTTTTACTTTGGCACAGATCCTTTGCATCAAGGGATAATTCCTACATTTGCAGATAGTTCAGAAATGTTTTATGTATGCGCTATTTCCAAAGAGTCTTTTAAAATTTCCTTTCTCATAGTATAATCGGTTGTTACCCCTCCTATTGATTTCCCTAAAGAGCACAAGTCTATTCCATTAGAAATAGAGAGGAAAAAAAATACATATATATTGCTTTTAGGCTGAGTGGATGTGGTCTTTTTCTTCCTTTTTTATTTGTAGGGGATATGATCGCTGGCGGGAGGGATGGCCTTGCAGTCTACCCACTAGACAGGTTCTCTGATCTGCATTTTCGGAGAGGCTTATTTGCCCCTGGTCGAGAAAAGGAAAATTCTGAATTCCACAAGGCTAGAGATTTGCCAA
Organism: Vicugna pacos; assembly: GCF_048564905.1. NCBI lineage: Eukaryota > Metazoa > Chordata > Mammalia > Artiodactyla > Camelidae > Vicugna > Vicugna pacos. Next base: position 39,110,878 of record NC_133005.1, on the reverse strand, counting down.
GTCACAAGACAAGAAACACAGTGATGATAACGAGGTACGACGGACACAACCCAAACATCCATTACCTAATGGACAGATAGATGAATAAACAAAACTGGCGTGTCCATACCATGTAATATTCTTCGGCAATAAAAAGGAAGGACGTGCCTACCATGCTACAACCTGGATGATCCTTGCAAACATCATGTTAAGCGAATGAAGCCAGACACAAAAGACCACATAGAGTATGATTCCATTTATATGAAATGGCCAAAATAGGCAAATCTAAGAGACAGAAAGCAAAAAGCAAATTAGTGATTGCCTAGAGGTGAAGCAAGGGAGGAATGGGGAGTGACTGCTAATGGGAACAAGTTTTTTTCTTTTTTGAGGTGGGAAATGGAAATGTTACAAAATTGATTGTGGTGATGGTTGCACTAATCTGTGAACATACAGTTGACCCTTGAACAATGCAGGGGTCATAACCCTCCACGCAGTTATAAATCCGCCTATAACTTTACGTCAGTCCTCCCTCTCCACATTTCTCCGATGATTCAGCCAACCTTGGATCCTGTAGCACTGTAGTGTGTATTTACTAAAAAAAAAATCCGTGTGTAAGTAGACCTGAGCAGTTCAAATCAATGTGTTCAAGGGTCAACTGCACTAAAATCCACTGAATTTTGTACTTTAAAAGGTGATTTTAGGGTATGTGAATTCTATCTCAATAGAGCTGTTTTAAAAATGTTATGGGTGTGATCCCACTTCCAGATGTTTATCCAAAAGAACTGAAATCAGGGTCTAAGAGAGATAGTAGACTCATGTTCACAGTGACATGATTCACAGTAGCCAGGAGGTGGAAGCAAGAGCAGATGAACAGATAAACAAAATGTGGTACATCCATACAATGGACTATTACTTAGCTTTGAAAAGGAAGGACATTTTGGCATACGCTAAACATGGGTGAACCTGGACGACATTATGATGAGTGAAAGGAACCTGTCACGAAAAGACAGATACTACATGATTTCACTTATATGAGGCACCTAGAGTGGTCAAACTCATAGAGATAGCAAGTCACATGGTGGCTGCCAGGGGCTGGGAGTCGGGGAGGATGGGGAGATGTTGTGTAATGGATATAGAATTTCAGTTTTGCAAGATGAAAAAGTCCTGGAGATTGGTTGCACAACCCTGTGAGTATACGTAACACTATTGAACTGTAAAACTGTTAAGCTCTACTTAAAAATGGTTAAGACAGGAATTTTATGTTATGTGTATTTTACTATAATAAATTTTTTAGAAAATATAGTGAACATATCAAAACCAGCAATTTCAACTTTCACATCCCTCTGCGAAGGGCCCTTCTATGACTTCCCACCTTTTTTTGGATAAAAACAAAAAAACAGCCATCTCAGTAGACTCCCACGTGAGAGGCAATTTAAACTGAGACTCGGCGAGCACGTGTCAGGACTTACATGTGAGTCCAACCTTATGTAGTCAGAGCCCGTGTTCTTGACCCTCCACTTCTGTGGCTCTTTTTCAGGTGGTCCAGGATGACTTTCAGATCCTTTTTGAGCTAAACCTCAAATTTCCAAACCTCAGGGACTACTGTTACGTGGATAGTAAGAGTAAAATTGGGCTCAGTAATTAGTACCTTTTTGTCTCCCAATATTTGCCATGAAGCAGATCAACAAGTTCTAAGCCAGTCAAACCAACAGGTGTGCAATCTGGATGCCCACAAAATGGAATAAAGGAATAAAACTACTTGGCCATTTGATGTTTCCTTTCGTTCTCAACAGTGAAAGACCCTAAATGATCACAGGACTTCAGTGCAAATCTATCAGAAACATCTGGATTTTTTTTTTGAGACAAAGTAATATGATAATATTTTTTAAAATTTGGTACTTGGTCCAAAAGAGTTTTCCCCCAAATATATTTCTCTGAACACATGTCCTACAACATGAATAAGGCCTCTGAGTTCCAAACAAGTTAGGGAACTGAATTCTAGCTGAATCCTCTAGTTCTCACTTGTACATTCACAGTGTGCACCAGCCCATTAAAGGCTCTAAAGAGTCTTGCAGTAAAGGAAGATGGTAAATACTGGCTGTTTCTCCAAATTCCACAGACTTCATTTTATTTTCAGGTGACTTCCACTAACATCCCAAGAAGCATGGATTCTGGAAATATTCTGGAACATGCTGATATGGGCAGTTCCCAAACAGTGAACTCTTTTCCACAAATACGGTGGTCCCTAGGTATCCTCGGGGGATTGGCTGCAGACCCCCGAGGGTACCAGAATGCATGGAGGCTCTGGTCCCATATGTAAAATGGTGTAGTAGTGGCTATAACCTACATACATCCTCACATATCTTTAACTCATCTGCAGATTACTTATAATACGGAATACAATGTAAATACTATTCAAGTAGCTGTCAATAAAATGTAAAAGCTATGTAAATAGTTCCCAGTGCATGGCAAATCCAAGTTTTGCTTTTGGGGAATTTTCTGGAATTTTTTTGAATATGTTCAATCCTCATTTGATTGAATCCCTGGATGTGAAACCCGTGGATGCAGGGGGCCGACTGTGCTCTGAGGCTTGTGTGCAGCACAGCGAGAACTATCATGTAAAGGGATGTGCATGGATCAGCCATGAAGCTCCTCATCTTCACTTCCTTCAACTCTCCACCCAAATGTTTCTTTATCAAAGCTCCTCCCTTGACAACCCATTTTAAATAGCAACCCACTTAGCCAACCCTCTCTACCCCTGCTTTTATTACGTACCTCTGCTGGCAATACACGTTAAGGTATTTATGTAATAAATACGTGTAGTACGTTATGTATTATAATTACATAACAATTTATGTAATAAAGGAGAGCTCCCTGAGAACAAGGACCTTGGTTGTTTCTCTCCTAAATCAGGAGCTCAGTAAATATCTGCTGAGTGAATGAACACAATCAAGAGAAAACTTGGAAAATAGGAGCTAACTACCAGTCATAATTTTTATCTAATGTATCAGATGCTTTATTTGTGAAGTAAGACTTGGAGCTCGCTGTTGAGGAAGAAAGGCATCTTTCTTTGCAGACTTAGGTCTGCTCACTGGTTAGTCATAGTGACAGTAATAGTGACAGAGAAGACAACTGCAGTAGGGGCAAGAAAATATACCCCCCAAAAAGTAGCAACTAATTGATCCAAATCCTTTGTGTGTGTTGGGGGGGGCACTGTGCTGTGTGCTTCCCTCACTCTATCATTTCTTTCTCCCTTCCTCCCTCCATCTCTCCCTCCCTCTCCACTTTGGTAGATGTTCTAGCAGTGTCAGCGTAGAGTCCCAGACTGGACCCCAGCTGTTCAAAGATGTGTAAGATACAATCCCTGCCTTTATGGAGGGCACTAACTAATGTTGAAGATAGCAAGATATGTAAAATGACAAAGAAGTACAGCCAGAGGTAAAGGGGGACTTCCTTGGTCCCTGAGGATGAGATGTACCCTAGCTAGGGGAGAGGGAAGAGGCAGGCACGTATGGCTTCCTGGAGGAGGTGACCTCCAAGCTGAGCTTTAAGGGTTAGTAGGTAGGCGTTAGCCATGAAGAGGAGGAAGGCAGTCAGAGCTGCAGGAAGCATCTGAACAAGAGTATGGGGGCCCGAACAGAGACTACGCTGCGTGAAGGGAACTAGAAAGAGTCTGACAAAATCTGAGTCAGCCAATGGTGAGAGTGGAGGCTGAAGGGGGCAAAGGCCCAAACCTCTCCCATCCGCACAGCTGCTTTGTCAGCCTGATACCAAAGGCCAACATTCATAAAAGTGGGCTTTCTTTTCTCATTTACCAGAGGCCTGGGGCTGTGCTAAGCATTTTGCACACATGTCGCTGGATACCACCAGTAACCTCATGAAGTAAATCCAGTTATTCTGTCCGTTTTATAGACACGGAAACTGAGCTCAGAGAAGTGATGACACTTTCCAGGTCACAGGACCGGAAAGTACCCCCAAGGGCTGAGGCAGTGCCTACAGTCCTAACCACTCTATGAACTAGCATTAATCCATAAGGCAAGGGGTTCTCCACCTGGAGTCGTTTTGCCCACAGGGGACATGTGACAATGTCTGGAGATCCTTCTTGTTGTCACAACTAGAGAGGGGACTGCTGCTGGCATCTGGTGGGTAGAGACTCGAGATGCTGCTGAACCCCCTACAGCGCACAGGACCGCCCCTAACAACAGAGAATGATCTGGCCCCAGATGTCAGCTATGGAGACAGTGAGGGAAACCCTGCCCTAGTTTACTGGCCAGCTGAGTGCATCTCTGACCTACTTATTTTGATGAAAAAAGGTGCAGAGTTTGTCTTATCTAACCACCTGATAACGCAGGGCTGGGCTGCACTGCCACTCGGCAGGTGGCTGGAGGTGTGCGGTGAGCAGCTCTGGGAAACCCCCAAGCGCGGAGTACACACAAAAGGGGAAGGGGAAAAAAAGCCTTTCTGCAAAAAGGGAAATAAACGAACGCGAAGCCATTTGCTGACTGTTTACAAAGAGCCTGGCTTGGGCTTTGTCTCCCCAGGCTGACGACGACGCGGCGCTGCGTGGGGATCTGTTTGGAGAGGGTCTGAGGTCATTCCCCGGAAACGTCCCTTCTGCCCACGCCTGGCAAATCAAAGAGCTGGTGGTAGGTGTTGAAGGGAGAGGGAGGTTTTCCATTCCACCCTTGATCACAAGCAGGATAATGGCCACGGTGATGGATTACACAGAACGTATGTGCTGAAAAAAACCAAGCAAAGGGCAATCTGAAGCCGACTGCCAAGACCCGGGCAGAAGATGAGAGGGGAATGCCTTCCTAGACACCCCCGGAAAACAATTATTCGCGATTTTGAAGAAAAGCAGTTCGGGGAAGGGTCATTATTTCACTCACTCTCTCTCTCTCCTTTCTAAAATGTAAGTAGGTGGAGGAATTTGTAACTTATGAAAACAAAGATCAAAGAACAGTGGGACGGGCCAAAAGCTTGAATGTGTGGGTCCTGGGCCGTCTGTGACTTCCTGTAACCTGGGCTCCAGACTGTGACACTGCTGAGACAAGGTTCTTCCTTTGAACCAGACGGAGAACGATGCAGAGCTGGGAGGAAGGAGGAAGGCAAGGGACAGCTGTCCTCAGCACAGAGCAAGCAAAGATCTGGTGTCACACGGGCGTGGGATGAGATTCTCCACTCAGCCGCTTGCAGACTGAATGCACTCAGTCACATCCATTCACTCCTCTGACCTCTGTCCCCACGTCTGATGAAGGCTGATGACAATACCTACCTCACGGGGCTGTTCTGAGGGTCAGAGAAATCATACGTGTTTCCACCTAACACTGCATCTGGCCCCTAGTAGGTACTCAACACATGGAACCTATTTTGATGTTGATGCCAACAATCATTTTAACGTAAAGGACCTTTTATTAAAGTGAAAGGCTCTTATCGCATCCTCAATACAGAATGGCTCTCCCTGTGTTCCAAAAGGGCCCACTGATGTGTTTTGCTTGGTTGTCCTTGTGGTTTTTTTTTTAAAAGAAAACAAAACAAAACCCAAGTTACTTATGGCTTTGTTCCTTTTTTTCCTTTTAGTCATAGATCTCCTAAATCTTGGTTGAGATTTTGGCCACCCAGAATAAAGACTGCACTTCGTAGCCTTTCTGTCGGAAAGACGAGGCGCTGTGGCAGTGTACCAGCCCACGGATGTGCGTGGGGTGACAGGTGTGCTTTCCAGGTCATGCCTTGAATGAGAAGGGCACCCTTCCACCTCCCCCTTCCCTGCTGCATGGGACACGCACAGGAAGTCAGCGGCTGGAGCCGCCACCTCGGGCCAGGAGAAGGAAGCCTCGTGCTAAGGTGGCAGAGCAACAAGACAGAAGGTGCCTGGGTCCCTGACCCAAGGGAGTGCCCTGCGGGCTCTCAACCCCCTACCTGCACTTTTATATGAGACAAAAGTCTATCTTAATAAAGCAACCATTATTGAGGCATTGGAAGTACAAGGCATTGGAAGGAATCTATTTTCACTGGAGCCAAATGGACATTCAGTTTAATATACTAACCCACATTAAAAACAAGTTATCAGGAGAGCTCACGTAAAACTTCAGACTTTCAACATTCTTCCTGAAGCATAAGCAGCTCTTGGAACAATGCGTTGGTGTTTCTCATGCCCCCGCAGGTCTTCACGTGGGGCACGCGGTGTCCTACATGCCACAGCCCTCTTCCAACACCTTCGTTCATACACGCTCAGTCTTGAGATGGCCCTCTTCTCAGCGTGCCTCCACGGACATGGTTTACAGGGGCGCCACAACGGAGCTACCTGTTCCTGACGTGTCCTGAGGGGCCGATGTGCCAGGCCCTCCGTCAAGAACAGAGGGTGCGTCCTGTTAGTCCACCTCCCCAAGTCCACGAGGTCAGTACTCCCAGCCCTGCTTTGTGGATGAAGAGGGCAGGAGTTCTGAGCGGACAGGGAACTTGCTTCTGGCCCCAGCCCAGTGGCAGAGGCTGTCTGAACCCAGCTCTTGACCTCCTTGCTATCTACTCAGCTGCTTGAGCTGAGCACCTAGATTTTTTTGAGTCAAGTACTGATTCATTTTTGGAAACCTAAATGGATTTAAGATGACGAGCTCCTGGATCATTAGCAGAGTTTGCTTCCTCTGCATCACAGCACAAGCTTGTAGCAACTGTTTTCATTGTCTCGTTATTGGTGCATATTTTAGCTCAGGGTGATAACGTCTCTGTCACCACACTGCTTTTGTTCGAAGGCGGGACAGCCTGCAGCACAAATAAAGCCCTGCAGGCCCTTTTGCTGCCCACCACGTGCCAAGAAAGAAAAGACCAGCCCAGACGGTGACCGGAGCTGGTGGCTGAGGGCGCGAGGCTGCGGTGGGTTCCAGAACACCATTTCCTGGGACGGTTCATCAAACAGATAATGCACAGTTGGCTCACGTCAGCGCTCCCTGGACGGGTTCAAGGCCAGAGCTTGTGGTTAAGGCTGTTCCCATGCTTGCCTCATAGTCTGGCTTCGCGTCTCCCCCTGCCTGCAGCCCCCTTGACAGATACACTCTCCAGACCCACACGAAAGCTTACATCGGGAATGCTTTGAAAGCTCGGGGAAGAATCTAGGGGCCCTCCTTGAGCCTTGGAATCACAGAATGTCAGATTTGGAAGAGACCTCAGAAAGCTTCTGGTCCGACTCTTTTGATTTATAAGACAGGAAACAGACACAGGGAAAGGAGGAGAGCTGGTCAGTGTTTGTCCACCAGGAGCGTTTACCTTGCAACCCCACTTTCATGTAAGTTAGAGGGGAAGGCAGGGCTGCACTTTGGAAAGACGAAGGTGAAGATGATGAGGATGATCATGGTGATGCTGTTGATGATGATGACGATGATGTAGCGGTTGCATAATTTCTGTCCTAGACCCTAAATTGGGTGCTTTACGTGGATTTTCACATTCATTCCTCATCACAGCCCTCTGAGGTTACCACCCTTACTCCCATTTCCCATTATGACACATTTCCATGTGATCTGAGGCACAAAGAGTCAAATCACTCAGCCTGATCACACAGCCATAAAGGGGCTTCTCCCAGATTTGAAGCCAGACTGTCTAACTCCATAGCTGAACTGTTACCACTAGACCAAACTTTAGTTCAAGAGTCGCCAACTCAGATTCCTGCAGAGAGCGAGCTGATTCCTCAGGCAAGTGAGAGAAGCTAGGTAGGGTCTGTGAGCTGGCAAATGATCGCCTCATCGAAGGAGAGTCGCTGTAGTAAGTGCCTTTCAAAGCTCCCAGACTGTCACCATAGGACTGTGCAGCTCCAACTCTGCAAGATTCTGTGATTTCTCAAAAGAATCCAGAAATTCAGATTTGCACATGATTTTTACACCTCAGTGACTAGAAATCATTAGAACCATTCACAAATATTCCATGTCTCTTCTCTTTTTGACATTTGTACTTTTCCACCCCACTGGAGCTAGCCAAGGCCACGGAAAATGCGATCAGAAGCAGCGCATGACACTTTGAGAGTCAGGGTGTGATTCATCATGCTCTTTCTGTCACAAGGGCAGGTGATGTCCCTTCCAGACAGTGGCTGCTCTGATCAGCTTGAGTCCCAGATGAGAACAGAGCTGAGTCCTTCACTGACCCACAATGGGCAAGCTGCGAGAATGAGAAATTCATCCTTATTGTTTTAAGCTATTGAAATTTGGGGGTTGTCCTTTACTGCCACAAAACCTATCCCAGTCTGACAAATATTGGAATTAATTTCCAAAAAGTAAAGTCAGCCAAACACACAACAGCAGGCCAGTCTGCATCCCGGAAGGTTGTGGGGCTCTAAGCACTCTGGGTCTTATACTTCCGAGTTGGGTGGGGGGCTGCTTAAGACAGAGCCAATGCCAAGGGCTTGGCCCCTGGGTCAGCAGTCACCTTCTGTCCTAGAGCCACAGGTGACAGTCACAGCTAGGGTCTTACTAAGTGAGAGCTACTAGTTTCATGAGGAGATGTGCACGATTTTACAGCAAACTTGTCCTTATGAGAAACCTCATGTAAAGTTCAACCCCTGCCCCCAGTCACACTTGGTATCATTTCTGAACTCAGAAATTTTAATGTGGAAAAAAAGACAACCTGCCATGGCTACACTACAGAGCAGAAAATGAGAGAAGAGATGTTTTATTTCCAAGTTGAAATGTTAATGCCCTGTGAGAAAGGAGTGTTTTCTGTTTGGAGGAGGAGATGATGGGGCACATACTACGTTCATCAAGAATGAAGGATTACTTAGAAAACTTGTTTTGTTTCACAATTAAAGGAATAATTAAAGAAATACAACATAGTGATTTTTATCTTTAGTTTCAAGCAAAACACAGATGTTTGAGATTAAGCAATTTAATAATCCCAGAAACTATTAAAATTGTGTATCAAGGATCTTGGTGGTAACAATTGGCTGCATAAACAATGAGCCTTCCCCAGGTCTCAGTTTTTTAACCTGTGAAATGAGATAAATACTATCAGATTGCCTTGCTTAAAGATTACTGTAAACTCTTGAAAAACAGACGGATAGAAATGCTACATTTAAACAAAGAAAACTTGTTCTGGTAACGGAAGAAAAAGTATATTATGTTCATATGGCATAACTATTGGTGTTAAAATTGTTTCTTCGATGTGATCTTTAAAGACATGAGCAATTATGTTTCTGTTCAAGTATCAGAATTGAGACTTTGCTTTGCAGACATTTTTTAAAAGTATAAGGTTAATGAATTGCTGATAGTAAGAAACTGAAACACTAAATCAGGATATAAAGTGGGTTTTTTTTCCAGTCTTGGCTCTATTGACATTTGGGGCAGGATAATCCTTTGTATGAGGGCTGTCCTGTGCATTAGAGAAAGCTTAGCAGCATCAATGGTCTCTACCCGTGAGAGGCCAGCACAGCCTCACCCAGCCACCACCACCAAGTATGTCCAGACGTTGTCAAAAATATACCTAGACATTCCCATATGTACCCCAAGGGGCAAAACTACCCCCATTTTGACACACACAGCGTAAAGTATAATTGAACATGCCTCTCCCTAGAATAAAAATTTCCCAGAGGTAATCACGGCTATCAGCTTGGTTTATATTTTCCCAGCAATTTTCTGTGTATAATCCAATATATATACACTCACCCTTACTCCAAAGGCTGAATTTTCCCCCCTACATTGGGATTATGCTATCCTTTGTAATTTTTTTTTAATTTAAAATATATCTCCTTTACCTTTTCATGTGTTTACATGTACAGCTTCTGCATCCTTTTAAAGAAATCTTGACATTACAGTCCATGGGATTTGCACACTCTTATTTAACTGATTTCTCACATTTAGGTAGTCCCAACTTCCTCTACTACAAATAATATTGTATCGGATATTTTTATATTTACATCCTGGCACATTTTCACCAGAATTTCTACTGGAATCATTGGATCAAAAGGTAAATATCTATGCTACTGATAGATTTCTGCAAGTTTTCCATCAGATCCCCAGTAGACACTTTAGCCTCCTGGGTAGTCTTGAAGACTTGGAGCTCCCATTTGTTTTTTCCTTCTTAACTTCCATAACAGTACAGTAGTTAACACCTTAGCTAAAAGTCAGTAGTTCCTAGGTAGAAAAACTTTGCTTTAAAGTAAAAGAAACCCAAGTTTGAGTCCCAGTTCCACCAGATGTCCTACCAATTTCATCAGACAAATTGTTTAAGCTTCACGTTCCTCATCTATAATAATAATAATAATGATTAACAGTCATGTTTCCTTCAAAGCATTGTTGTTGGAATATATTGAGACTATATATATGCCTAGTACAATGCAATTAATTTTTGTTGTTAAAAATAAAAAATAAGGGAGAAGGAAGTCCAGAAAAGTAAAGCCAAAATGTGTACACAATCGAACAATTAAAGGACGTATGTTGCCAGATAATTTAGTGACCACGACCAAGATGAACTTCAGATGATCCTAAAATGAACACGATAGAAGGGAAAATATTTTTCCACACTGAGGAGATTGTAATTAATGTTCAAGTCACTGGATGCATATGAATCTAGCTGAGGGATAAATACCTATATTTATATGCATACACACAGAGGATATGAATATATATGCTTTTAAAACACGCCTCCACACATTTACATAAGAGCATGTTGTGAGCATATGGATTTTCTGTACACGTGGGTAATATGGTACAATGGAGGAGAGGCATTTTTCCTTCCAGGATAATTTCAGAACGTTCCTCTTTGTACTTGCTAAGAGTGACTCACCATGATAATCAAATTACCTGGAAAACTTCCTCCAAAGTGCATGAAAGAAACTGTAATTTTTTTAAATAAGCAAATGCCAGTAGGGCTGCTTTCGGGCAGTGGGTTTCAGGGATCAGCTTGATCCTGTTTTCACCCTCTACCTCCTCTCTCAAGTACAAGGAGACCCCTGATCATGGGTTTTGGAGAGAGACAAGTCCACGTTCAGATCCTGCCTCTGTCATTTACCAGCTGTATACTTTTGGCTGAGTTACCCTCACCTTCTCCATCTGCAGAATGGGCTAATAACTACACCACAGGGATCTCTGAGGCTTAACTAAGAGAATGTGAGAATTGGCATCTACTGGTTTCTCCTACTCAGTATCTGGTATTTTAACCCCAATCTTCCTTGAGAAACTGCCCCTTTTCTGCTGTTGGTCTTTGACGTTTCCATGGAGTAACTCCTGGGCTGGTGCCAAGTTGCATACATCACCCGGAAGAACACAATCGGCATCATATTACCCTGGACTAAAGCATTGTTTTAGGTCTGAGTATATGAACCAATCAGCGCTAAGGAGACTCAATTCCAAGGTGTCTACTAGAAATGGGGAAAAGGAACCTGGAGTTCTGAGGTGTTAAGATGGAACCGTCTATTGCCGTCTGGCTGCACCCTGAGATGGGAGACATCCAGAAGAGAGCAGAAAGGGAGAACAAGACCTAGTTCTGATGACGCGTTTTGAACCCTCACATCCAGCTTGACCAAAGCCAAGGCATCCCTGGCCTTTGCAGACGTGGACCCAAAGTTAATCTTTTTGATTTAAACCAATCGGCTGTCCAATCTCTTGAAACAGAGTTCTCACTAAGACAATATGCAAAACCTCCAGTCCCCTGTCTGGTAATCAGTTTGCAAGGAGCCGGGCGGGCACTTGGGAGGTGGCTCTGTTTACTGCAGAGACTAACCAACTTCATTTCCCCTTGGTGTCTGAGGAGAGAAGAGTGACTGGCAACACCGGGAGATCAGGTTCACGGCACAGCAATGAAAGCAGCTGCTGTGTGAACAGAGAACAACAGCAGGAACCCTGGGCCCAGTTTACTCATGCCTGGCCCCGTGCCAGGCTGCAGGGCGTCAAACTCCGAGAGGGAGCAGACGCCGCTGCTGCCGCTTCAGGAGGGTGGCGTGGCTGGTGCAGTCGGGCCCCACTCTGTGATCAGCTGGAAGATGGCCCGAGTCCCCTGGGCAGGGGGTCAGTGGCTCCGAAGGTGGACACTGATGCCCCACACAAACAGAACAAGAAGACAAAACAAACCCTGACACCAGCTCAGGGCTGAGCTTTCAAAACCCGGCTTCAAAAAGAGGGTGAGCCTTGCTTTTAAAACACACGAGAACGCATGGGTGGGGACAGATACCGCATGCGGGAGCGGGCTGTGGACTCAGAGAGCCCGGTTTCATCCTGGCATACTGGATGATTCAAGCTGTGTAATTTTATTCATTTATCCATGTCTCCTCTTGGCTCAGAATGGCTTCCTACTGCATGCACAGTAGAGGCTGAAATTTGTATCAAGGTGCACATGCCTTTGCCTGTACCACTCCCTGCTGTCCCCTCTGGCTCCATCTCCTACCACTTAGCCATTTACTGCTTCCACACCAGCCATGCTGTCTCTGTGCTGTTTCAAACTCACCAATACACCTCTGCCCCAGGACCTTTGCACTGACTATTTCTTATTCCTGAAATACTTCCCCACACTCCACCCCTCTCCCCAGACATCTGCATGACTTGATCCTTTACTTCAGTCAGGTCTCTGGAAATGTCACCTTGTCAGCCAGGCCTTATCTGAGAGCAGCTGGTTTTAACTCAACACCGTTACCTCCCTTGTGTGCATCACTCTCAGATGTTATAGATTCTTTTGTTAGTATCTGTCTTTCCCTCTCAGAGTGAGGATTTTTATTTGTTTAGTTCACTGCTTCATCACTGGGGCCTAGAACAGTGCCAAACACATAGCAGGTGCTTTGTAAATATTTGTTAAAATTTTTAGTTCTTTAAAACATATTTACTGAGCACCTCCCTGTGCCAGGTGTTGACAAAACAGAATTGAGAGAGACAAGGATACCTACTCTTGTTGTTAAGAAATACTCCCACAAACAAATGAAAGAACAAGGGGAGTAGGCTAATTTCAGAGTGGAAAGTCCTCTAGGATGATAAAGGGAGACTGGGGAACAGGAAGTATTTTTAATCAGGTGGTCCAGGTCGGTCCCAAGGTGAAGTTGCTGAAATGGTGGGAAAACCACATCCCACTAGATGTAGGCCAGGAACAGAGCAGAAGGGGACACAAGAAATAGCAAGTGCCCAGGTCCTGGGGCAGGAGAAGACTTGCATACCTAAAAGCAATCAGTATGGCTAGACTAAGAAAGAGATGGATAAAGGACAAAGTCAGAGAAGTAGGCAAGGGGAGGCCCCTAAATGAGAGGCAGGTGTTTTGTATTTTTTCCTAAGGAATTTTCTCACCATTTTCAGACTCAATTTCATCTCTGATGAAATGGAGATGATAAATGCCCATGGTGGGGAGAGGGTTCAGCAAGAAAAGGCAGACACAATGCCTAGCAAAGGGCTTGGTGAGTGGTAGGTACTTAATAAATGTCAGCGACACCCATCCCTGGAAAGAAAACCAAGTTTCACGTAAGACAGAAGTTGGCTGGGATATCCAGTTTCTGCTTCTCAAACCCAAAGTCATCTTCTTGGTGGGAATACCCAGAAAGAAACTTAAGGAGGAGCAAGTAGGTTTTGATACAACTTTAGAATTCTCACCAGTTCCTTTTTGGCGCAGGGCAGACTGTCACTCTCTCCCCAAGCATGATCCTGCATTACACAAATATGCAGCCTGAGCTGAAAGCACATGAGCTGTCAGCAGAGTGAACGATTAGTGGCAAAGTGAGTTTAGCAGGGTGTGTATGGAGACCCAATGAAGCAGTGCCAGGCATTCTGTCCTGACAGACGTCCTGCTCTGCACGTGGGCACCTGCTGCATCTTAGGGGGTTTTCAGGCAAGTCCTGTGGGCAGCTGGCTGCCCCAGCACCTGGGCACTGCCCAGCACCAGGCATGTCCATAACAAGTCTACTTATACACACAGGGGTGAGAGGGGAATTTTGGTTTATTCAAGGCAAAAGCCTTACTCATAGAATGCACAATAGGAGAGATCCACTATGTAACCCCCTGCCGTTAAGCAGATCAAAATCCATATCCTCTAAGACCCATAGGAACACGTCCCTAAAAATAAGTCTGATCAACAGCCCCAAGCCTTGAAGAAAGTAAATAAAAACACTTAATTAGGAAATAGTTTGATTGGGAGTTGATTTGAATATCTAAAGAAACTTCCCTAATCTAAAGGCTACTTAGTTTCAAAGCAATTTTTTTTTTTTTTAATTTGGAGTCTTAGGTCCTTGAGCGACTGTCTTGGAACAGAAGATGCTGCAGGAACTATGAAACACTAACCAGTCTTTCTGCTTATAAGCACAAATTTGACTTGGATATTTCACCTTTTTACAAAAGAATGCTTTCTTTGCAGACTAATGACTGACTTAATGATAGAAAATGCAAACCCCATTTCTGCCTCTGCTTACTGAGTTCTTGTTCTCATGGGCCCACCTTGGGACATCACTGAGGGACTGTAAATATGTGATGGCAACAGTCGGGGAGGCCTAACCTGCAAGGCTGCATCTGGGAAGTTACCATCAGGAAACAGTCCTGACTGAGCTCATGGAATGTTCCTCATGATAATGGGAATTATCAGAGGAAAAAAATAGATGCAATTCAAGTGTCCAACATTAGGAGAACTGCTGTATGCTAATACTTAATTAAATACATTATAGCACTATATAGTCAAACAGTGGCATACTCAGCAGCTGTTAATTTAATGACTAAAATGATATTTATGAAACTTGAAATGAAAAAAGCAAAAATAAATCAGATATAAGCAATTTGATCCCCTTAGAAAGATGTCTATCTACACATATAAAAAGATGTATGTAATATAACATTATAATATATAATGTATATAAATATGTATTTGGTATAAATATATAGCATATTATATATCATATATAATGTAAAATATATGCTTATATAATATGTATATTACAAACACATATATCGTATTATTATATATAATATATAAGAAAATCAACCTCTATTATACATGATATGCATAATGTACAAATTAGAGTGAATTTTTACTTATTTTAAATCTTATGTATACTCTCTATTTCTCTCTAATGTATATGCATATACACATAAATTTTATATATATTTTTAGAAAGAGAACATGTATATACATATATACACACATATACAAATACATTCATATTACTAAAGGTACATTTTAGAAAGAGAACATGTATATACATATATACACACATATACAAATACATTCATATTACTAAAGGTACATTTGAATGTGGATTTCCAGATACATATTACTACTGTAATATGAAAAATAAAAGTAATTTTAAAACGACTTTTAGACATCGCTGACAGAATCACAGAACACAGCTTGCTCATTTCCATCACGGTATCTGGTGCAAAGCAGATGTTTAATTAATGCTCATTATATCAAGAAAAGCAAAAACCAGATAAGGGAATGGAATCGCTTCAGTGAAGAAAAAACAACCCCGCGAACCTCACGTGAAGTCCTGGGTAAACGTCGGTCAAATTACATAGATGTAACACCATAAATTTTTACTTCATTTGTTCTGTGCAAAACAGGAAGCTTGATCTTTTCCTCTGCGCTAGCGGTGGAATTATTAATACACTCGGAGTAAAATTTTACTTGGCAATATGGCACTGAAGGACGACTTGTGAAGTATCTTTTCTAATGACCAATGAACGTATTTTATATTTAAGTGAATACTCTGTATACGCATATTAAGTGCCAGTAGTTTTAGTAATTTACACAACTTACTAAAAAGTAAACCTCCTGCTAGTATAAAACATATACTTATGAATCAGCCTTCAGGAAAATCCATCTGATGCTAATGATTTGATCTACACTCTCAAATCTTTATAGTTTAAAAATGATACTAAAAATAATCATAAAAATTAAAATGATCCTGATGTATCTGTCAGTCGCTTTGCTGGCCCACAAATAGCCACTTCTGTGTTGTGAAACCAATGAATTCTGCTTTACTTTATTGAATTTCTTTGAAATTTCTTCTCCCATTAAACTATAAGCTCCATGAGAGCCAGGACAATTGTCTGCCTTGTTTACCCCATATCCTAACACAGAGCAAAACATGAGCAGCCAATGTGTGTTGAATTAAATAAATCAATGAATCTTGCCATCATATTATATTCCTATGAGGAAATAATATTTCAATTAATATGTCACAAGAAGGACTCACTATATTTCTTGGTTCCTGTCTTGTATGTTACATTCATTGCCTTGCATCTTACTGTCCCTTGAGCTTTTATAGCAAGTTTCCTTAAAAGCTTTTATGACACTAAGTAGGGTCCATGTAAATACTGAATTAAAAACAAAAGCAACAGTAAAAAACAAACAGCCACTCATTTCAGAAAGCGGTCTTTGCTGGGGTTGCCTTTTTTCCTTCTTTGCTTGAATCACTGCTGATTTCATATCTCCCAGGAGCCGGGGCCAAAGTCCCTGACATCCTAGCTCAGTCTCACAGGGGACTAGAGGACTGGCCTCGACAGGGACCAGGGAGCCCCGGCAGCAAACCACAGGGGAGAGAGGAGAAGCAACTAGAAGGTAAGGAATGCCAACGTGAGCCCTCAAGGCTGTGAGGAGGAGGCTCGCAGGAGCCGAGCGAGCCGCTCTCTCTGTCTCACTAATCCATCCTGTGGTTTCGTCTCCAACCACATCCAGCGTCCATCCTTCCTACCTTCCTCTCCACTGCCAACCGCTTTGTCCCAATGATGAGCATCTCCCCCTGGATAGGAGCCTGCCAATTTGTCTTCCTTCAACCCCTTCTGACCCATTAATCATCACACCTGCAGAGTAATGACCTTGAGAAGGAAATCAGCCTACATCACCCATCTGTGTAAGGCCTGAGAGCGGCTTGCTATAACACTGGAAATAAAATCCAAACATTATATCCTGGCCTAAAAAGTCCTACAGAAGCGGGCTCCTGAGTACCTTCATCATGACTTCATCGTGAGCCATCCTCTTCCCTACTCTTCCTTGTTCCCAGTATTCTGAGAACTCCGGTGCCAGCATTCACCCCTCAAGGCCTTAGCACTGGCTGTCCTCTCAGCCTAGGAGTCTCCATCCGCCAGTCTTGATATGCTCGGCTCCTGGAGACTCTGCTTACAAGTCCCTCCTCAAAGGAGCCTTTCCTCTGAAATAACCTACCCACTCCCAACCACGGCTTTCTCTTTTTTTATGTTCCCAGGAATGATATTGTCTGTCTGTGGTATTGTCTGTCTCACTGACCAGCATGTCAGCAGCATGAGGGTTGGGACCTTGTCTATCTTGTTCATTTTTATCCCCAGTGTCTAGTGCCCAGCACAGCTCCTGGCATGAAAAAGATGCTTGTTGTCGGTAGTATAAACACTTTATGTTGCAACGATTATAATAAAAGCTAGTATCTATCAACCACTTATAAGCTATTGACCCTTTAACATAGCTATTACTACACATAATTTGCAAATAAAGAAACTGTACCTTAGAGAGATTAAGTAAGCTGTCCAAGGACACTTAGCTAGTATTGGCAAGCCTGGATTTGAACCTCATTCCATCTGGCTTCAAAGTCCATGTTCCTAGCCATTTCTATCCACTGTCTGCCATGTGCTGATTTAGTGTGTTATTACTGTAAACTGAGCTCAAGCAAGTCATTCATCTATTGGTTCATTTAAGACATATTTATTGAGAATGTCACGTGTCTCATGTTCTATGCTAGATGCTTCAGACTTTGTTGTCCACAAGGCTACCACGAGCATCTGCTCACTATTCAAAGGTTTTGGTCCCTGGAGAGAGAGACTAAAGGAGATTCTTGGAATAAAAACAGTATCTGCTGAGCACCTTTTCTGCACCACAGGCTGATCTAGGTTCCTCCTAGGTACTGTCTCCTTTAACCCTCGCAGGCAGTGTGACAAGGCAGGTCACATGTATCTTGGTTTAAAGATGAGGATCCTGAGGCCCAGAGAGGTGAGGTGACTTGCTCACACGGGTAGTAAATGATAGAGCTCGCCTGTCTCCAAACTGCCCCCCTCCTTCAACATCCCACACTGACACCTGCCTGCAGAAGGGGGCATTCGGTGAGTGTGTGTGGAATGAATAAATGAAGTCTCGGCAAACCCAGGTCACGGTCCAGTAAGCCACCTGCGTTCCACCCATCCTCCACACGAGGAGCTCCCAGCTGTCAAAATGATGATTCTCGATCTGGGAAATCAGTTTTACTGTCTGATGACAAAATATCCTTTCTGCTAATAATTTTGGAGGAAATAATGTCAGCTGTCAATGCAAATCACAGTATTTACTTCACTTACGTGGATTTACCAACTTGTATAACTTTCTGGGTGTGGGGAGCTCTCAAAGCTTACTAGCCTACGGTCAATAGAAAACTTACCATATACCAGGTGCTGTTTATGGCCCTTCGTAGGTATTGTTACATTTAATTCCAGTACAACCTTGTGAAGTATGAATTATTATCTGCATTTCCCAGAGCAAGGCAAGTCACAGAGGGGAATTAAGTGACTGGCTCAGTCTTGCTCAATGATGAGACTGTGGCAGAGTCGGGATTTATACCCAGGCTTTCTCAGTCCTGAGCCCAGGCACTGAGTGATTCTGCTAGCAGGCCTCCGGGAAGCAGGGAGTTGGAAAAATTACTCAGGGCGTGCGGGAAAACTCAGGAAATCTTTACGCCTCCCCATCAGTTCTCACAAATCCCTCTCAAACCGAATCCAACAATGAGAAGTAATTTTTCCCCGGGGTCTGACCCCCAAATGCTGCCAGAATGAACTCTCTGCTTCCCTCACCACAAAATTATTCAAGTGCTCACAAGGCAATTGCTGGCCTCTGGAAGACAATCTCAGAGCCTACAGAGGGCCTGAAGGATGGTCCTAATGATATTACCAAGTGGTTCCTCCTATTTTTGCATCAGTCAAGAGCTGATGTCCAAAGATTATTCCACCAGACGGGTCCTGCGGATGTGATGGGATTAGCCAAATTTCAAAGCTTATTTTTGACCTCCAGCAGAAAATTGAGCACATACGCTCACGAAGGCCACGGGGACCATGGGAGAACATCAAGTTGATTCATCAAATTAGCTCAAACATAATTGTCCTGCATGACTGGCTATAGAACTCGTCAGCTATAAACCTGTCAAAAAGCCATCCGCTCTAATGTTAAATAGAGACACAAAGTGATGTTGTTCGGAATTTGACATTTGTTGGACTTTAGCCTGCTAAAGATGCTTTGTTTCCTCTTGGAGGAATTTGTCAAAAAATGCACAGAGTGAATAGATCAGAGCAGAAAAAAAGGAGCCCACACTAGTTTCTAGAAATACCAGCTTGTACACTTCAGACCTGTACCTCTATCCTTTCCTTTGAGAGATCTGTAAAGGTTCACATCACACATTCTGAGTTTGTACATCTAGGTGTTTTACTGACCCCGCTGCAGACAGATCATTTGCCTTTCTACAACCGAGACTGTTCTCAGAAACGAAGATAATGCCTCTACCGTTCAAAATCTTTGCCTCTTTTGCATAATATATTCTCTTGCCCTTGCTCCCGAGGGGTGCCACAGAACGCAAAATCGGGAGATTAGAAATCTCCACAGAGAAAAATGTACACAATTTAAGACTTAAGTGAATTACCACCTAGCCACCTGGTTGAAGACCACGATTCCCCTTGACGTAGCTGATCGTCTCAACCCTACGCACTTTTCAGTTCCCTTGCGTGCAGCGAGCACCTTCTCTGTGCCTGCCCCTGGGTGCTTGCCCCTGCATTCAGGAGTCCGATGCTAGGAGCCTTTCTGTCTAAGCCCAACAAGCCAAGTCCACCTGATGCACTCCGCTGCTCTGAGATTCTTCCACTGTCGTCTCACTCGTCTTCTTTCAGTGACTACTTGTCTGGTTCCTAATTTTTATGCCATTTTGGAGTAATTTTTCCCTTTTTGTTGTTGACAAAGACAGAGGAGGCCTCCTATAATTTGTGGGTGACTGACAAGGCTGAACGTCGTTAACTCAAATGTTTTGATTTACATCAGAGGGGACCTCCAGGCCCCAGACGTGACAGACTGTGAGCCCTCCGTCAAAGCTAGTGAATATTAATCCCAGGGAGCAAGCCCTTTATGTGCTAGTTAACACATGTTCCCTTTTAGGGCAATTTGGTACTAAGTGTCAAAGGCCTTAAAACAGGCATGACCTCTAGCAATTTCACTTTTGGGATTCTGCCACAAGGAGATAAGTAGACAAATGCACAAGGGTGCGAATACAAGGATGTTCATCTCAGCGTTATTTAGAATAGGAAAAATTAATTAAAAAAAAACAACTACATGTCCAGCAATAGGGTTAAGTACATACGGTAGATCCATACAATGGAATATTTATAACCATTAAAAATTTTTATATGCATCTTTACCTACTGATAGAAAAAGATATTCATCATAAATATCAAGGAAAAACCAGATTATATAACCCTGTTGTGTTACACCATCCTCTGTGTAACTGTACTGTCTGTACTGTATGTGTCTATATAGAAAAGGCTTTTGAAAAGGCCTAGATCAAATATTACCACTGGTGAGGTCTGTGGGTGATTTTCAATCTCTTCCTTAAGCTTCACAATGTACGTGTATTCCTTTTACAGCCAGGAGAAACAATGGGATTTTTATTTTAGAAAAGCAATGTCCATTGACTTTAGAGAGACTTTTTTGTATACTGTGACCCATTTAAAAATATCTTTATCAAATTAGAGTTGATGGAGCTGATGGTTAAGGGCCACCAGAATACAAAATTGACTGGGAGCCCAGAAAACCTTCTGTCAGTTCTTGCTGGCCACTGCTGTGTTTGATCTCGGCTTCTTGGCCGACCGAGTTAGAATTTTCTCTTTGAAAGATGAAACTGTGAATTTCCTGCTAGACAAGATTTGGGCTGATTATTTCTTAAGTCAGTGCTCCACTTTTAGTGAAACTGAAAACCTTAAGAACGGTGTCATCTGCAACTTCACTGTGGATGCATCTTTACCAAAACCCAACCGTTCAGAGGGAGGTGGTTTAGCATCGTGGAGAACTATCAGGGAGAACTCTGGGGCAGACTGCCGGAGTCTAGATCTTAACTGTGCCACTTTCTGGTGGCGTAGCTTTGGGAAACCTTTTGTTCTCTCTGTGCCTTGTGTTCCCATTAATAAGATGGGACTAATGGCAACATCCATAGTGCTGCCTGCCTCATGAGTGGTCCTGAGGGTTAAATGAGGGGCCACAGAACTGGAGCACGACGAGCACTTTACACGTGCGAATTTCTAACATCACAGCAATTCATCTCTCTCCTGGGGGCACGGTGCCTGGATGCTGGGCAGAATCCCTCACTTAACACCGCCACAGTTGCCAACCTGACTTGCAGCTCACCTGTTGTGTGACCAGCTGCTGACTACTTCTTGGATTCTGATGTGTTTGATCTCAGTTTGTCGGTTTCCTGAGTTAGAATCCTCACTTCGAACGGCCTGGCTCTCACAGTCATCTCATCCTTACTATTATATTCTATAGCCTTTAGTTTAAATCCCCATCCAGACCCCTAGGTCTGAAAAGATACCAAAGCAAGACAGTTCTGACCTCTTACCCCGTGAGGATGACAAAACAAGAGTTGATCTAAGGCCTCAGAACAGAGGTCAGAAGCAAAGAGCTCCCAGGAAGGACTTCATCCAAAGACACATTTTATTTGGCATACACAGTGGTTTTTAAATGTAATAAATTACTTTCCAACATTAAAACATTGGCACATATCACAATAACTCCTACTTTCCAGAATTCCTTAAGAAAAAGGAATGCTTCTCCTACTTTGAACTTTGTAAGAAAATATTACCATACTATACAGTCTGTAACTTACTTTTGTTACTAAGGTTCACGCATGTGATTCACAGAGCTGTGGTTTATTCATCTTCATGCCTATATGGTATTCTATTGCACGACAAGGACATAATTTATTTTTACATTTCCCTATTAACAGACATTTGGTGGTTCCTAGTATTTTTTGGCTAATATGAATTCTGTTACTATGAATATTTTGGTACTTGCCTTCTTGTGCATGTGCAACAAGTCACATAATATGTTTTTGTAGCAGATACATCCACGTGCAAAGTATAAAGGAAAGCAAGGGAATTATAAACACTCAATGCATGTTAGTGGCTGCCGCAGGTGGCAGGGTGCATAGGACTTGGGGCGGGGTCACACAAGAAACTTAGCAGTATTTATAATATTCTATGAGATTGAAGGTGGGCTCAAAGGTATTCATTTTATTGGTATGCTTGATAATTCACATATATAATTTATACATAGAATCTATTCTGAAGGGGGAGGAGAGGTTCACTGAGGTGAAGAGTAGATGTGACCCTTTACTCCTTCCTTGGATTCTAGCCTGTCCCCAGGTAGAGCAGCTCAGCTGTGCCTGTGTAGGTGGACTTTATCACCTAAGTGTAATCCATTTGGATTTACACGTTTTTGTGTGGTGTCTCAGCTAGGACCGTCATTTAAACCAAGCAACAATGAAAACCACCACAGAAAATTTACAGCCAGACATCTGAGTCAATGTGTCATGAAGTTATAAATAAGATCTGTAAAAATTACTAACTATATTCAATCAGTTTGCTCTCACTATATAATTTTTAAAAATAAAAGCCAGAGTTAAAAAAAAATTAAGACAGACAAAATTATCTACATACAATTTTATATAAAAGTATATAAATATAAAAATTAAATTATAAAACATAAAAATTATTATATATTGATCCACACATAACATATAATATATTGGATATACTAATATATAATATAAATGTATTATTTATATCTCAATCTTTTAAAATTTCCACTTTGTACATGTATTAATGAAGCACATTTTTTACTTGGCCAGTGGCACATGCATATGATAAATGCATAACATACATATTCTGGAGTTGCATGCTTAACACGTACCTGCAGGGCACAAAATGTTAGGAAATCACTGGCTTAATGCTCTTTTCCCACCTGGACCACAAGCTTTTTGAGGTCAGGGACTAATTGCCAAGATTATGCACCCTATCATCACATATACCTGGTTCTGAGGCACAAAATAAGTTTATCCAACGAAAGAAATTTCCCTTAAAACACAAATCAGGAAAAGCCAGATTAAAAGGACAGCAATATGATGTGGTTTCCCCTAAAAATATGAAGTTTTGGCCTGACCCACAATAATCACCCCTCTACATTATCTCACAGTTTTAAGATAAGATAATTATTGATGTATTTATTTATTTTGGTAAAATATCAAACCATGTGTTCTAAGTTTAACTACAGCCATATTTCTTTTTCACTCAAAAAATAAAAGAATGGAATGAATTCTCTTTCCTTCCCACCCACACTACTTCAGTAAGAAAAAAAACCAAAAAAACAAAAAAACAAATGGTCTCCCCTTTATGGCAATTTGTAGCCTCGAGCCAGTTTTCAGAGCTGAGTAATAAATCCCAGAAAAACAGTGACTACAATGGAAAGGCTGACAGACATTTAACACTAATGGTGCAAACAGAGGGCACACAGGAAAATACCCTCGTCAGATTCCCCGCATTGAATGTTCACAGATTGTTCGCCAATGTGCTATTTTTCAGTGGACAATTCGCCTCTTCGTTAACAGCAAAAAATTTCCAAAATCCTTGCAAACCCCAGAAAGAAGACATTTCCTTGATATTCCTGCTTCCCACAGGTTTGGTCAGACACTAAATGTTCACTCCACCCACTTTTGCTATTGTTATTGTTAACGCTAAGGAACAAAAATGACATTTGAACCATGACAACTTGATAACTAGTAAAAAAAAGAAACAAAACAAAAAACGAGACGAACTACAATAATGCAACTAAAACGTGAACGAGGATAGCTTTACATTAATGTCACTGTCACGCCTTCCAACACCTCAAACATCTAATTTTCTGAATACAACGTACCACTGTGTAAAGGCTAAAAACGTAAATTACAAAACCATTTGATTAATATACAGGACACCAAAGGAGGAAAGATCTCTCAGCCTCAAGGTTTACATTGAGACCTTAATACTTGGCAATTCAAAGGAAGAATATTTGGATAAAAGTCTGCCTCCACCTGTAGTATCTGTTCTTTCCCATCGGGATAAAGCCTCTCTCGTTTGTACCAGTGACTGTTCAAGGATAGGAGCCAATCTCAAAAATTCATGAACACCAACCCCGAGTGCTTCACAATGGACATTCAAAGGTTATTACACGTTCAGGAAAAACAACACATCCACAAAGCAGCCCGTCTTCCGACAAGTCTGTTTTATAATTACAAGGAGGCTTCCTTCCTGAGGTCTGACGAGTAAGGAGCAGAGTGTTTTAGGATGAAGGAGAAACATTCCCAGGTGGTAAGAATTCACTTTTGGATGGAATGGGAGTAATTGGGGGCATTCAGAGGAGAAGAGAGGTGTATTTTCCAAGAAAGCCCTGGAAATCCAGTTTAGACAAGAAGGCAAGCGATAACAAATAACACATTTCTGTGATAATAAAATCATCAGATCTATTCATGTAATTATTCCACACAAATGTTGAAGATGTAGGCAGAGCAAAGATGACATTTTACCATCTCAATTGATCCTTTAGGCTCACTCGAAGCAACTCTTATTTTACTCAAACATGTATATTCTGCGAACAATATTATTCACGTTAGATTTGTGTACAATTAGATGTTTGTGCAGTGAGGGACGCAATTTTGCATCAAAAACCTGGGTTCCTGTATATGAAAGGAGTCAATGTGCTTGGCATTTTTATGAGCAACTATGGATTTTGCAGGCAGATTTACATTATAAGCATTCTAAGGAAAGATGGGGACTGGAGAAAATGGTGTAGATATATTTTTAAAAGATGCTTGCAGCTCACAAGGACTCAATTTTGAAGCCCACTCAGGCATTCTGCATGTACAAGCACTTTCTCTGGGTATAATTTAAGGGCAGTTTGAAACTTTGGCCCAATTTGATCAAATATTGATAGACGGTCCAGTAAAACGTGGTATGGGAAGCAGCTGCTTTACTGCACATTGACACTGTAAATTTGAAGAGACACTGTCAACCTGCTGAGTTCTGAAATTTACTTCCCTAAAAGGCAGATAAATCCCATGGCTAACACTGGAGATCTGTGTTAAATATACATACTCATGTACCTTATGTAAGGTCCTCCATGATAAATTTCTCTTAGAATCTGGTGCTAGGAAATAGTTTGTCTTTCCTGATGAATGTGCCTGCTTTCTTATTAGAGAACGAGGGCTCTGTGACTCATCATGTTTCTCTTTTTGCCTTTGCAGCCAGGAGCCTCTGACATTCATTCTGTGCTCAGTTAAAGTAGCTCTGCTTAGCTGAGGTTTTCTGGTACAACTGATCTGTCGCTTCATCATGAGTCTCTTATTCTTTTCCCCTCTTACTTTCATACTTTTACTTTATTTCTGCCTTTTATCAGATGTCATGCCACATTCTTTTTGCAAGAAGGAAGGAGAGACAGTCAAAAACATACGCAGGTCCCAAGATTCCTTCAAGTAACCTCAAATGAAACTTTGTTTCTAACTCGTACTTGCCTGAAAGAAACCAAATATCCGTACACATAACTGTTACCAGGTATCCTCTCTTGCCACCTAGCACCCAGCTTAGCTGTTGAGACAGATTCACCTGCCATCCAGAATCAAGGCAAGCCTCTCCCCACCAGGATATGACCTGACTCCTGATGAGTTCCTGCTGAAGCTGTCAAAGGCCGATCACACTTCACACCTTCCTGGCTTTTAAAAAAATGGAAAGTGAAGACACATCTTTATCACAAAGAAAAATTGCTGGAAAAGATAGGGAGAAATTTGGTTCTAACTAGGTTGACCTGGAATTAAGTAAGGGCAGGGGAAAAAGAATCAAAAAAAAGCAAAACTCAACCAGATTCAATGTTAGCAGCATTAAAACTTTCACTTAAGCTGTTGGTTCTCAACTGAGCAGACGTCAGAATGGCTGGCAGAGTTTATTAAACCACAGATTGGTCATGTCCATCTCCATAGTTTCTGCCTCAGGAGGTCTGGGTGGGGTCTGAGAGGGTGAATTTCTAACCAGCTTCCAGGTGATGGTGAAGCTGCTGAAATACCTTCACGCTTCCTCCCAGAAAAGTCCAAAACAGATCAATTATTGTCCTAAAGTCTTCTTTCTACCTCTTATTCAATCCCAGTGCCATTCCACAGCATGAGAGGAAGAGGGAGGAAGAAAGGGAAGAGAAGGAAAGGGAGAGGCAAGGGAGGGAGGTGTAAATGTGTGTTAAACGGAAATTGTTGTTTCCACCATTTGTATCGTTGGCCATAATGACCAAGTGGTTTCGTAGCCTTAGTTCTCCATGCCCTGTGCTCAGCGCTTTACATTATTTCATTTAATTCTCACACTAATCCCACGAGGTAGAAATTGGTATCATCTCCTATTTACAGATGAGAAAACTGAGGCCTATCTCAGGCGTTAAGTTACTTGCTTGAGATCACATAGCTACAAATGATCTGCCTGGGGTTTGAGCTCATGTCTGCATTTCCATAGCCCATGATCTTAACTACGAAGCCTGTGGAGATTTCTCTCGAGGTGAAAACAGAGACACGGCAGCCTTTTATAAGATTCTTTACCCAGAAACACAGTATCATAGTGGAAAACTGAGGCTGTTCCTTGGATTCTGGATTCAGTTCCTCAATCCTCATGGCAGGTGTGGTTCCCCACTTAGATGGGCAGAGCAGCACTTCGAGGGCTTCCCACAGGAGGCAAATGGTGCTGCTAACCAGTGACCTTGGAGGCAAATGGTAGTTTGTTTTATTGGACATTGGCCAGGATTTTAAGAGTTAGGACCTCCTCAGGGGGCCAACAATAGTCAAAAAAGGCTAGTGGCTTCTGTTTTTTTTTTTTTTTTAACAAATAGCAGAAATCAAGATGGTATTTCTCAAACTCCATATCCTGGCTTGCAATATGAGCTGGGACCCAACACTTGGGCTGTCAGTGGCCATTGTAAGCCATGCAAATACTGACCACACCTAGTCTGCAAGGATGCCATGAAATGTGCTAAATAAAATGAAAGGTGACTAAGAAAATAGGAAATCAGGGAAAGGAAACAACTAGTATGAAAAATGTAAATGGATCCAAAATAAAAGTATTAATAAGAATGATGATGATGGAGAGAGAGATGACCAACCTCCACGAGGCTTTCCTTGCTGGATGATCAGCTGTGCTTAAATGCTTTGTCAACTCATGGATTCATTCAATTCTCAAAACGATACAGGTGATACATTCTTATACTGTCCTTATTTTACCAACAAGGATGGAGACTTGGAGGAAGCAATGGTGACACAATCACCAAATGGTGGAATGTGGGTTCACATCCAGGCAGAATCCTAACCATTACATGACATGAGCTGGCAGCACGGGGGTCAGTGTCACAGGCACTGCCTCTGGACAGACTCTCAGACTGTTCCCACTCGGCGGTACCACTCCCCTTTCTCAATAAGAACCTGTAGATGGTTCCCTCTCCTCACTCACAGAGGCCCAGACCACTGCTGAGTTTGAGTCCTGACTCAGTAGCCACATTGGGGGTTATAAACCCAAATGGTAAAGCCTCCAGCCAATTGTTGCCATATGGGACAGTGGCTTCAAATCAAATTTTTACCCAGCAATCTCATTCCTGGGCATATATCTGGAGGAAATTCTAATTCAAAAACATACATGCACTCCAATGTCCATAGCAGCACTATTTACAATAGCCAGGACATGGAAATAATGTACATGCCCATTGACAGATGACTGGATAAAGAAGATGTGGTGTACACACACACACACACACACACACACACACACACGGAATACTACTCAGCCACGAAAAAGAATAATACCATTTGCTGTAACATGGATGGACCTGGAGATCATCATTATAAGTGAAATAAGCCAGAAAGAGAAAGAAAAATCATATGATATCATTCACATGTGGAATCTAAAAAAAAATGACACAAATGAACTTATTTACAAAACAGAAACAGACTCACAGGCATAGAAAACAAACTTACGGTCACCAGGGATAGGAAGGGATAAATTGGGAGTTCAAGATTTGCAGATACTAAGTACTATATATAAAATAGATAAACAATAAGTTTCTACTATATAGCACAGGGAACTATATTCAATATCTTGTAGTAACCTATAATGAAAAAGACTATGAAAATGAAAATGAAGATGATGACTGAAGCATTATGCTGTACACCAGAAATTGATACAATATTGTAAACTGATTATGCTTCAATTAAAAAAACAAAAAACCCTAAAAGATCAAATCAAATTTTTGAAGAGATCCTATATCCAGATTTGAATATGAAATATCCTGAGTTTTACATGAGGCCTCCCAATGAAAAAAATTAGCAACTCATATTAATTTATTTTAAACACACTATTGGCTGAACAAATCAAATCTGTGGACCTCATTTGAGTAGTGGGGCTCTGACAATATGTGACCTCTAACCTACGTACCACATGGCCAAAAAAAAAGCAGGATACAGTTTGCCCCAAATTCCACAAGCATGGAGACTTGATCTTTCGCCCCATTTTTTTCCCAGTGTTTATAATGGTAGAAAGAAAGCCTAAGAGGAGAAAAGCACTTGAAATAAGGAATCAAATATTGAACAAATGAGAGAAAAGAATAAATCTGTTTGAAAACAGTCTCCAGCACTAATGACAAGGATCTAAAAATAATCCCAACATATTTTTAAATTGGAAGAACACCCAGAAAATAAATTGAAAGATACATGGGGGAAGACGTTTTTAACAAGGTGAAACAAAACAGGATTCAGCGTGGAGTTGAGAACATAAAGAGTTGCGTCCTGAATTAAGCTTTTTCATGATCTTTGTTGTCAGCAAAGTGAAACCAGGAAAGAGAGCCGGAGAGTGCAGAACAAACATAAAATCCCCTAGAAGGGAAATGCAGCTTAAGGAGAGATGCCATAAAGTTCCATCCTGTGCTTTTCGGTAACCTGATTTAAAGGCAGTGGTAGCCTGTGTTGGGACAAAGACAAAGCAGTCACTTCCAAGGTGACATGGAGGGTGTTAAATAATAGTTACAAAACGCTTCACGTTCACTGGAGTCAGATTATGCTTCTTGTTATCGGCCTGGAGTGACTATTTGCTGGCTGCCTTTCAACACCCTTCCTACCCTCCCCCTCTCCTCCTGGCCCCTTGTTTCCATTAGAGACTCACAGGATTCTGGGAACGGAGACCCCACCTCCAGGTCTAGAGCTGGATGGGTGACCTGGCTAAGTCCATAAGCCTGGAAACAGAGACTGGCTTGGGAACTTGGCATATGACGGAAGGTGTCCTAATTACAGTGATTACCCACACAATCGATGGGAAAGTCAGAAAAATAAAACACTGTCTCTTCCCTGCTGGATATGAATGAGGAAGCTTATAACTCTAAGGTCTTTTAGCCACCATCTTAGGGCCACATGCAAAGGTAGCCTTAGGAGAAAGAAAGAAGTTGCATTCTTGGTGATAATTGTTGAACTGCTGGATCAAGCCTTCCCTGAATTGTGATTACCTCTGATTTTTTTCAGTTAAATGAGCCTGTAAATTCCCTATAAGCCAATTTGAATTGGACATTTTTACTTATTACTTACAGCAGAACACTACTGATACAATCTTTATCTCTCGTTAGATTGCAGACCACTCAAAAGAAAGGTCTGTGGTTTTATTTTAAAATATCTACCTGGGCCAGGAATTGTAAATGTCAAGATGAAGAAAATCCCACATAGTCTAGTGGAGGTGCATATTCTAATGGGAAAGGCAGACGTGCTACATAACTACTATGTAGGTACTGTGATTGGTCCTAAACTATATCAGGTGTTACTGAAGCCAGAGGAGGACGTTCTTAACCACTGAGGTGCGGACAGGTTAGAAGGAAGATGATGGACACTTCCCAAGGCAGGTGATGTTTGAAGATTCTCCAGCTCATGGACAGTCTTAGCAAATATTGGGCTGTTTAACTGACTTATTACATGAAAAAAATCAGTATTTTCAAACCTCCATTAACTGTGTATATTTTCACATTTTTCTCGCATTTGTGTAGTATTCTTATTATATTTACCTACTTTTAAAAGTAGACTATTTTTAAACTTAAAAATTTACTTAAGCCTCAATTTAAGCAATAATATCTATTAGATCATGATTTGGCCGTGTCAGTTATATCTTTTTCAAATACACATTACAACAAATATGTAACCATTAAAGAAAAATGTTGGCTCGTGTGCTATGTAAATGTTGGGAACTGGGAACCGCCAGCATTATATCCACCCCACTTTCAGGGAGCCTGAATGGAAAGACAGAAGGAAACTTATTAAACAAGACTGGTAGGGTGTAGTGGGGAAGCATGGGCAGCAGAGTTAAGCAAACTTGAGTTTAAACCCAGCTCTGCGACTTCCTAGATCTGACGCTGGGCAGGGCAGGTTGCTTAATAACTCTGTGTCTCATTTCAGAAATGCAGAGTTATAAGCCCTCTACAGAGTTGTGAAAAGTTAATGAGATGACACACACACAGGGATAAGTGCAGGTCTTGCACACAGTCAGACCTCAACAGCAGCAGCAATGATGGGGGCAGTGGTGATAACTAGCAGTCTGGTTGTGGAGAACACTAGGCATTGGGGTAACTAGCAGAGAGTCACAGTCATTTCCATTCTCCTCCTCCACCAGGTTCATGGTAGGAAACAAGTTCCCTATCTCCTTAGAACTTACTGATGATGATCAGAGTCTGCTCCCCCAACTCACATTTGATATATAGCATGGGCAAAACATAAAATGTTTATTGTAAGTCATTATATTTGGGGGACTTTTATCATGCAGGGTCAGCTTCATGGGCATTCAACCTGTGCAGCCTACCACGTCCAATTCAGTGTGTAGCATGAGCCAAAAGTGAATTTTTGATGTGCTAAGTCACTGTGACTTTGGGGTTGTTTGTTACAGCAGCATAACCTCGCCAATACATTCAGATACAGGCATACAAAGTGGTAGGCTGATGGCTTTTTTTTTTCACTTATTTAATTTCCATTTCGTGATTTCAAAGCCTCTCACAAAATTTTGGAAACTAGAAAGAGGAAGATCATTTCTCTGTGGACCAGGGTGGACCAGGAATACTGGAACAGGGGCGAGTCCCATGGTGGAAGGATGCCTGTGCTGAGGATGGGTGGAAGAAGGGTAAGGCTCTGTTCACTTTAATTGCTTTAGTTCCACTAATCAATTAACATTCGGCTAATAATCCCTTCCAAATGAGTCATTCTCGCCAATTAAAGGCTGATTTGTTGCTGACGGCACCAGCTCGTGGTGAACCCACCGTGTTCCTCCGAAACTGCTTAGTGGATGCTTTAATGGAAGTTATGGCTGTGATAGACTCTCTCTAGACAGTGACAAAAGAAGTCATGAGTGGGGAGGAGGGAGGCGGGAGGAGGGAGGCGGGAGGTGGGAGGAAGGAAGAGAAGTCCTAGGCAGTGCTCGCCTGAGTGATTGAATTGGAAAACGAGCCATTCCTCTCGGTTAGCAAATGATTCTTCATCAGGCAGCAGACTATTAAGCACACCTAGATAATAAACGGATGATTTTCACAGTCATCCTGCGAGGTCCTCATATTTTCCATTTTTAAATTCCATGTTACTTTTAAAGGATTCGTCCATTACGATGATTTACATCACTGAGCTGAGACAGTGATGCCCTTTAATGTCAGAGGCAGAGCATGATTATTTATCATTAAATCAGGCTTTTTATTATTAAAAAAAAAAGTCTCCCTTTCCTGGAAAAACCTTTGAAAAATGCTTGTGTCATGAAACAGATGGATGCCATCCTTACTTTGAGTCTTTGAATGGGGTGGGGGGGCATTGTGTACCTCACAGCATCCTAAAGCTAGAGATGAGAGAAGCAGCCCCCTTCCCAATTCTTACCCTCCCATCCTACCCTAGCAGCGTGATCACTCACAAGTTAACAGAATCATTTTACTGGAGAATGTCTAATGGCATGGCATTGAGTTCTGATTTCCCTTTATTCAAAAATAATAAGGTAGAGGTCCCCCTGTCACATTTCCCCCCCGATGTTTCTAATGTAGCGCTTTGTTTATTCATGCCACAATCAGTTAAAGAAGTACTCTGTGCTGAGAGTATAGAGAAAAACAAGACAGAAGTCACCCCTGTCCTCACAGTGCATGGTCTAGCCCAGGGATTCTCCACCTTGGTGGTATTGAACATGGACCAGATAATGCTTTGCCGTGAGGAGGGGGGGCTGGGCGCTGTCTTGTGCACTGTCAAATGTTTAGAAGCCAGTAATACCCTTTTTCAGTTGTGACAACCAAAAATGTCTCCAGACATTGCCAAATATCCCCTAGGAGGGAAAATTGCCTCCCAGGTTAAGTCCACTGCTCTTGCAGAAGCAAAAAATAAAATATGTACAACAACGTGATTTCACAGAATTAGTGCTATGAAGAGAATTCAACCTGAGAAAGGTTGAAAGAGGATGGCTAAGAAAGGCCAGTTCAGTGAAGCAGTCAGAGAGGACTACTTGGAGGAGGTGACAATGAAAATGCTGAGGGGAAGCCAGGCAAGGGGAAGAACCAGGGAAAGAGCATCGGAAGTGAAGGTGAGAACAAACGCAAAGGCTGGCAGGGTGAGACAAACTGGCTGTTTTCAGAAACAGAAGGAAAGAGAGAGAGCCCACTGTGTGGGTGTGGGTGGGGTTGAGAAGAGTGGTGGGGAACAGTGTTATCTGACGCCGAGAGGCCTGGAGGTGGGCAAGGGAGAGGTCAGGGTAAGGAGTTAGGCTTTAAGTGCAGCGTGGGAAGCCGCTGGGGGTTTTAAACACAGGAGTGGCATTATAAAATGTATCCATTCATTCCACATTTATTAACAGAGGATCCATTCTGTGCAAGACCCTGTTCTAGGGAGTGGGGCTTAAGGGGCAGGGGAGGGGGGTGCGTGCAGAATTTGGTAAGATATGGAAAAAATTAAGTTCCTGACTCTGACCTTGTGGGGTTCTGGGTCTACTGGAAGATGTGAACTTGTGGGCAAAAAATAGATAGATAGACAGATATATAGATAATCATAAGTGCAAATACTGAGATAGTACAAAGTGCTGTGGGCACATTTCCTAGAAGGGAAAAAAGAAAGGGGAGGTTTTTGGAGGAAGGAAGGATGGAGCTTTAATCTGGAAGAGAAGGGAAGATAGAATTTGAGATGGAACAGAGATTCCCACTTAAAAAAAGCCTATAAGTGGCAAGAATCTGGGTACAGGTCACCATTGTGTCCCCAGATCCCAACACAGATTTCCTGGTTAGTAGTTAATACTTGATCAATGGATGGCAAAAGAATGACTTTCTGTGCCTTTTCCACGTGCAGGGGACTTGTCGAATCATTTCACATGCTGCTATGAACTGAACTGTGTCCCCCAAATTCATATGTTGAAGCCCTAACCCAAGGGGGACAGTGTTTGGAGGTGGGGCCTTTGGAAGGTGAGTAGGTTATGGGAGTGGCCTGCTCATGAATGGGATTAATGCTCTTTTAAGAAGAGACAGTTTGCATTCTCTGCCTGTCTGCCTGTCTGTCTCCACTATGTGAGCAAATCAGGAAGAGAGCCTTTACCAGCATCCCAACCCTGATGGCACTCTGATCTCAGACTTCCAGCCTCCAGAACTGTGAGAAATAGACGTCTGTGTTTAAGCCAGCCAGTCCCTGGTACTTTTCTACATAGCAGCTGGGCTGGCTAACACACTCAAGTTCCTCCCCCGTTCATCCTCACCCACGGCCCTGAGGCAGATGATGGAAGGTAAGCTCCCTGATGGCAGGAAGTCTTGTCTTCTGTTTTCATCCCTTTATCCCAGGTGAATTTGACACTACTCGGCACACAGCAGGTGTGTCATAAATATTGCTTAAATGAATGAATGCATAGGCCTGAATGCAAAGCAAAGGAGTTTTCTTTTTAATCCCACATAGGCAATGGGAAGCAATCCCTGATAATTAAATAAGTTTAATTAATTTTTCTGCTTACTCTGTGCTTAGCACCTCTTACTATAAGTGACCACAGTTCAGCCTCACTATTTTTTTGTTAGGTTCTGGGGGAATCTCATGGTGAACAAAACAGATGTAGTCCTCCTGCCCTATAGGTGAGGGGGAGAATATTAGTAAGTGGATGATGGAGACTTTCAAGGTCATGGTCAACACTCTTATAAATATTTGTTAGGCTGATGTAACTAAGGACAGTTTCCTGTTCACACAGAAAACAGCTGAACTTTCAGGCTTGTGTCCTTTTGCATGCTTCAGTACTTTTTCTGTACTTGGTGGCTCCTCCTCATAAGGCTGGCTACCTTTTCAATGGTACAATAAAAATGCTTGATCTCAAAAATTACTGAGGGAAGACATGAATGTGATATTTTCATGCAGGAAGTAGCCAGCTTTCATTAAGGAGTACTGCCTGCTTTGGGAAATAATTGTTAGGAAGTCTTCACTTGTCTTGTCTCAATTTGGATAATAAAAGCTTTCTGGGAATAGGGGATCCAAAGGAGAGAAAGCTGGGTCTGGAATGCACCTCCCAACATTTTCAGTACAATAGTTACAAAATCTGAAATGATCTATCAATGTTGGTCTGTGAGGCGATTCGATAACTTTTGTTTCTCATCAGGCCAAGGTGAAACAAGGAAAAACTACTGTGAAACAGAAGAAAAGAAAAATTGTGAACATTCTATCAAGTAGTCCATTAAATATCCTATCATTTATTCTGAGATTGTGAAGGGATAGTTACAGTTGATTCTGGCTTGTTTTCTTATTTTATTTTAATGTTTTTACTTGGCAAAACAAAAAAGAAAGCAACCTGGAGCTAATTTCCTAAAGATTTTGCTGTTCTTTGAAAACTGAAAGAGTGGGACCCACTGCTGTGGAGAAGAGTCATCTCAGCTGAAACTGGGAGGTAGGAAGGGCGGAAAGAGAAGCCGGGGAGACCAGGGCAGCACTGAGAGGGGAAAAGCTGGAGAAACTCACCTTCCCCAGAAGTGCATGTGTGTGTGTGCATGTGTGCCTGTGTTTAGCGCCATAAAAGGGGCTCCTCTAAGAAAACAAGTCCCAGAATGAAACAGAAACGTGAACCCTTCCGAACCAAGGGAATGCTCTACATTGGCTCGCTGCCTGGGGGCCTGGGAGACAGGTAGCGAACCCACACTTCTCAAAATTTAATGTGTGTTTGAATCGCACGGGGTCTTGTTAAGATGAAGACGCTGAATTGTTAGGTTTGGGAATGGCCTGAGAGTCTGCATTTCTTACAAACATAGGTGATGCCAGTAATGCTGGTCTGCAGAACACATTCTGAGCAGCAGGATGTAAGAAGACATCTGTAAATAAAGAGCTGATGAAGGGTGACTGGCCAATGGGACAGAGAGAGAGAGAGAGAAAGAGAAGAATGGGAAAGGATGGAAGGTGATAAGGGTCATAAAAGTTGACCTTGAAGTGCTCACTGTTTATCAAGGTGACTCCACTGGTAATTAGGGTGCAGGTCTGCTTGTCAATTCTGGGTAGCACTGACACATTCAAGGACTCTTCACCCCAAAATACTTTAAAGTATAAATCTCTGCATAGCAGGTCTCTGGACAGCTGTGGACCACAGTGCAGTGGTCAAGAACACCGGCCTCAGAACCAGACCTTCTGGGGTGAATCCCAGTCGCACCACTTAGCAGCTGTGACCCTTCTTTCTCAACGTCTCTATGCTTCAGTCTCCTCATCTGTGATGTGCTGATAGTCGTACCTGCCTCATAACTTTGTTTTGTCAAGTATGTAAAAACATTGCCAGGCACAGCATAAAACAACCCTATCAGGGAAGCAGTCAGGGAACAACTCAAAGAGGACGAGCCATCCACCCTTTGGCCAAAAGACACAGATTCAAGGGGCAGCTGTGGGATTGTTTGGTTTTCCCAGTTTAAAGAAAACTGCTCTTAACACTGACGGACCATGGGGAGCCTACAGATCAATTTTCTTTACTCAAATTCCATACGTGGACATTCAGCCATCTGTTTATTCAATCAATCAACCATGAAACACATATTTCTTGAGATCCTACTATGCTCCTCCACTAGTTTTTCACATACCCCTGAATGTCATCTGACATTCTTGAAATTCATCTTCAGAAATGTATTTTGTTAATACATTTTTCCCTGGTGCAAAATTACATAATTCTGCTAATTTTGGACTACTGGAATTACATTGCATACATTAAGGTCCTAGCTTTTTATCAATAACATACTCCTGTTGGATTGAATGAAATAGTAGTGTTGGCCCTATTTTATTTAAAACTCTGAGTTGTTTTAATCTGGCTACTATTTCATTGGAAATAAAAGTATTCAATAATTTGTCTTTGGTATTAGCAGTGAGATTCTCAGCTAAACCTGCAGTATTTGAAGTTAGAATCAAAAGAAGATGCCCAGGATTTAAACTGCAGCTTCTGATATGGGCAGCCATGCACAGTGCACAACCTGGACATCCATCTGTGACGGCTCTGCCTAGCTCAACAACCGAAAACACAGAAAACGGAGAATTTTACACAGCAAAATCCAGGCCAATCCAGGATCAATGTATTTCCCTGAGAATCTAAGACACACTAATGAAAAAGCTGTTTGAACAAAACTTATCAAATATAACACTCACTTTTTTATTTTACTTGTATTATTGTTTGTATTTCTGTTTAAATAGCCAGATTTGGTTAAGTTATAAATGTGACTGTTTTATTATGCTAAGTAAATCTTATAGAGAATACGAATAGGGAAAATGTCCAACTGTACAAAATAAAAGTTTTCTAGAGGGGAAAATAACTCTAGTTTAAGCTTTCAGCTGGTTGGAAAATAAGGCTAGTAAAATTGGAAAGATATCAATTAGTGGCAATTTGGGGGAAATCTTTAGCTTCTCAGGTTTGACACTCCTAAAATATGTTCATGGTCTCCAATTTAAAATGCAATCAAGTTGCTTCATTCTACTTACATAACCATATTGGTGGTTAATTTGTGTTGTTTTTATAATCACTGCAGCAGTAAAGCTGTCACTTTTCCCCTTGTGACATGTGTCTTGGTTTGTCATAACTCAGGACGTCAGCATTTTATTTTGTTTTGTTTCCAACCCTGCTAGCCAAGCAAAAGAAGACCACTGACCTCCCTCCTAAAGGTCGGAGGCCGGGCACACGTGGAGTCAGACCAGAGGAACTTGCCGCCAGCTGCTTCTAACCACTGGACGGTAAAGTCACATTTTCCGCTCGGAGTTGCTAGCGCTGTGGGCGGACAGATTTTTCTTTGCTGTGCTTCCTTCAGAAGTGTGTGCTGAGATATGAAGAATTGTGGGGGTGGGGGTTCAATGATTCAGTCAAAATGGGGACATGTTCAAAACCCAGTCTTTTCTCATTCTGCCGTGTGATGCAATGTGGTGGATGGTTAGGAATTCAAATCCTCCGGCTCCACCCAAAGGACTGCGGCATCTGGCTTATGGTAACGGTTGTCGAGTGACTTATTTTGTTGATGAAGGAGATGGTCAACATCTGCTTGCTCAGAAGCATCAGGCGAGAATGGGAGGTGGGGGTGTAGACTCCTGGGTGACGGCCTTTTGTGCTTTCTAGAAGGCCAAGCAAATCAGCAGTGATGGTGATGGTGAGGATGGTAACGTTCATTCATCCCAGAGGCCTCAGGTGCCACGGAGTCACAGCAGCAAAAAGCAAAACCCCAATAATACAAAAAAAAGGCCTCAGAGCTCCTAATTCAAGAATTTTGTGCAGAGGGATTCCTACATGGATGGAAATAATCTGGTGTTTTTGGTGACTGGTCCAAAGGCCTGACACTTGTCATTGAAATAATGTAGAAATTTGCCTTTCACAAGAAACCCTGAAAGTCTGAATTTGAACAAAAAATTTTTGGCTGGGAAAGTCTCTCTCCTGAGAGTCTCCTAAACTTCTGAGTCAAAAATAATATCACTGAAAATTTATGCAACTATTTCTCTCTCCTTATTTTTAAAACACAAATAATTGATTCCTGTCACACTTGCTTAACTTGGCCCTTATATTGAGTAATTTTTTTTCTCTAAAACTCTTTAAATTCCTTATTATCATTTCAGCCCCTACTTTGAATTAAAATTGTGACACTAAGCTCTGTTTTTGACGTTCGTTTTGAAAATGCTTTAAGTAGCAAGTGTCAATTCCCTTTACAAAAATGACTGGTTCACTAGGGTCATTTTTTAATTCCCCCCCCCCCCTTTGCTGAAAATATGTAGCACCCCAAAGTTCTCCCTTTTGACTGTCAGGGGAACAGCATTCACTCAGCTTCTTAAGCTATTATAAGCCTATCAAATGCCTCCTCCCACAATTTTAGTCAACCAGGGGAATCTTCTGTTTGCCCAGGACAAGTGAGCAATTCATTATTACAATAACTGCCCTGCCCATGTCACTCCTGAAGAATAAGCCATGAATTAACCACAGACTTAAGTTCAAGTGACACCCAATCCCCAATTACCCAATTAACTATGTTCCTGAAATGCCTTTACTTTCTCTCACCTCTCTCTATCCAGGATGTACACCCAACTTTTTTATTCACAAAGACTACATACACTGTTTCCATCTTTAAGAAAACCATGCTCAAAACTATAACCCGTGCTTTCATTCTCAATTCTGCATTGAAGGCTAACTATGAACTGACTCAAGTTAATCGTTTAGCCTTGAATATCAGTATTAACCTCCACACAACTCAACGGTATTGGCTCCTGAGTGTGAGATGCAAGATGCTTTTCTCTTTACAAATAGGCTTGATAAAGTAGACACTCTCACACTTAATTTATAATGGTGTCAATTAGTTTTGTGAGTATAAGGAAGACAGAAACACAGCCAGAGAATTGGCTGTGTTGTATTATTTTATTATTTTTTAATTATTTTAATTTTCCTCTCCAAACCTAATTTGGATATTAATCATTAACCATGTCATGCTCACTCTGCAGATACTCAGCTGGATATCTGGATACACCATTTGTGTGTGTGTAAGCACACACACACACACATGTGCCCAGAGACAAGGTAAACACACACACACAGAGGAAGATACACACACACACTTCCTCTCATTCTCCCAGATGACTCTGTCATTCTCCTTTATCTTCCAGCACGTTCCTCAGGATGGTAACTAATTATCCTACAACAGTGTTGTCACCAAGAAATTATTTTCTCTAACACGTATTTTCTACGATGCCCTTTCACTTTGGAGGCCTTATACCCAGGCCTTGCTCTGCCTCCTTCTCTAACTCTTCATAGCTCAGATACTATGCTGCAAGTACTCTTAACAAAGGACCAAACACCTTTGTGTGTTCTTGAGGTCCAATGGTCCACCCACCTCCCTACCATTCTTTCCCTTTCTTAGGTGACCCAATCATGCTAACCTCATCCAGTCCCTACAAGCACCCTGCCCTCTCCCACCCCAGGACCTTTGCACCTGAGGTCCTCTTGGCTAAAATTTCCTTGCTCCCAACAGGCCTCTTCAGTCTGGTCAAGTCAACTCCTCCACAGCCTCCAACATCAGGCTGCATGTCACCTCCTCTGGGAAGCCTTTTCAACTCCCCAGTAGGCTGCAGACATGCTCACAGTAGCCTTTTCCTTTTCAGCACCAATCACAATGGCAATTAAAGGATCACTGAATAATTACCCAACTGTGAGCACCATGAGGGTACTACCATCTTTGCTCACTAATGTGTTTCTAGTACCTGCCCAAGTATGTACTGAATGAATAAATGCATAACATTTAAGCTCTGCATATATCAGTTTATATAGGTCCCCATTCTGTTATTTTCTCCTCTTACTCTCCTAACTCCTACTCAACTAACTCAGAAAAGTCTTATTTTTCTTTTTTGATCCATACTGGAGCCAAAACAAAATAAAACATAACACCTCTACTCTGCCAACCAGGATGACTTCTTCATATTATAATAATGCTATTTATAGATCTGTACCAGAGAAAAGGAGAAAAAATGAAGAATGAAGGACTGTATCTATCTCTAATTTGAAGTCATAAAATGGCAGCTCCCAGCTTGAAATTGTGCACCACGTGCATTTTATTTAACCCATACTGCTTTAAAAAAAAAATTTGAAATTTAGATTTCTGAATCATGTGGAAAACTAGAAGACCCAGCAACCCAGGTGATGCATTCCTACATGTCGACCACAGGCTGGAGCTGAGGGACCACTGTCCACATTAGAAGGGGCTGGAGCTTGCAGGACTCCACAGTCCCTACCACTCCCTATTGCCTGTGCTCCTTCTATCACCATCATGTACTTCCCTGCCTAGCACACTGGGTACATGAGCTTGTGCTCCTGTTGCACATTCTTCAAAAGTAAATGGAGACATATTTCAGAATGGCTTCAAAAATTTGTATTTATTTTTCCATGTCTTTTCAGGCATAAATACTTAAGGTTGGAGGAAATTTTACTTTCTTTTTTTTTCTTTACTGTTTAATGCCTCCTGTTGCAATAGTGATATAATTAATTTTCAGAGTGGAAGCAAATTTTTTTTTTACAATATGTGTAAAGTAGAATTCTGTGGGTTGGTCTTGGAACATATCAACTGATATACTCTTTATGATGCTAAACACAATTATGTAAATTTTTTCGAAGCAAACTTCCAAACATTAGATTTTAAGTGAATTAAGTGGTAACTAAACTGATTGAAAGCATTCTGAATGCATGTGTGTGTGTGTGTAGAAAGAAAAGACTCAAGGGTCATCCAACTGATCCTGTTCTGTGTTTAAGTGGAAACCTTCCTCGCCAAGTTTCCGCTCTCAAGAATATTTCTTAGGCACATAGGATAGATAGGTAAAACGCCATTGATCCAGCGGGCTCATCCAATCTTTAATTTCAGAGAATTCTCAAAGATCACCAAGCGTAATAGCTAAGTGAGAAAAATCCAGCC